>NC_058080.1:203586565-204224190 GCF_014858855.1 Bufo gargarizans | reverse complement strand
TATAAGAAGGCATAATTGTGTATATATATATATATATATATATATATATATATATATATGTTCTCAATTATTTTTGTCTTTACCACTATTTTGCATATCATTGAGTGAATTTTATTACTGCCAATTTTATTATATATATTATTTTGCACTATAAATTGTATTAATAAATTACATATATATTTTGTCTGTAACTGGGTTTTGTCTTCAATTCAACGCAGATCACGAGCTTGTTTTAGCTTGATATTTATGATAATAAGTTAGAATCTCCTTTATTGCCGATTTTAATTTATTCACATAAATCATATAGACTGTCAATCGGAGACAGCATAAATATTCCGACAGAACACGGCGGTGAACTCTTCCTCTGGGACATCTCCCTTCATGGCCAATTATGGGTTCCAACCTGCCGTGTTACCGGAGGTATTCTCTCCACAGGATATTCCGGCTGTGGAGGATCACCTTTCCGTCCTACGTGCTTCTTGGGTACAGATCCAGAGGTCCCTTGAGGCCTCTGCGCAGCGCCAGAGACTCCAGGCTGATCGCAGACGAGCGCCCGCTCCTTCCTACCAGGTCGGAGACAGCGTATGGTTGTCCACCCGCAACCTCAACCTTCGAGTGCCCAGTCCCAAGCTGGCGCCTCGCTTTGTTGGTCCCTTCCGAGTGCTTCGCAGGGTAAACCCGGTAGCCTATGCCCTTGCGCTTCCTCCTGGCATGCGGATCTCCAACGTGTTTCATGTCTCCCTGTTGAAGCCACTGGTGTGTAATCGTTTCACTTCCTCGGTTCCTCGGCCTCGTCCGGTCCAAGTGGGCAATCGTGAGGAGTATGAGGTGAGCAATATCCTGGACTCACGCCTGGTCCGCGGTCGGGTGCAGTTTTTGGTCCATTGGCGTGGTTATGGTCCAGAGGAGCGTTCCTGGGTTCCCTCCGCAGATGTCCATGCTCCTGCCTTGCTCCGAGCCTTCCACGCACGCTTCCCTCAGAAACTGTTCTTTACTCCGCGGAGGAGGGGCCCTTGAGGGGGAGGTACTGTCATGGTCTTACCTTCTTGCTGTTCTCCTTCGTTTGACATGTGCTGGCGGCCATCTTGGTTTCTGGGTTTCTTGTAGCCTCCCACCCTGCGGCTTCTCCTTCCCACTGGGAGGAGCTGGATGCCTAGCTCATATATATAGGAGGTCTGTGGCTTCAGTTCCTTGCTTGGTCCTCCTGTGTTCACATGCTTCTAAGACTGCTGCTGCTTCTGGTTCCTGATCCTGGCTTCGTCTGACTACCCTGCTGGTTCCTGATCCAGGCTTCGTCTGACTACCCTGCTGGTTCCTGATCCAGGCTTCGTCTGACTACCCTTCTGGTTCCTGACCTCTGGCTTCGCAAGACCCTGCTTCGGTTTAGCCATCCGTTTGGACTTTCGCCTTACAGCTTGATTTTCAATAAAGCCTTCTTATTTCCACTTATCTCTTGTTGTACGTCCGGTTCATGGTTCCATGACATGCACTCGGGGACACTTTCAAAGTTTTCCCAATTTTTTGGACTGACTGACCTTCATTTCTTAAAGTAATGATGGCCACTCGTTTTTCTTTACTTAGCTGCGTTTTTCTTGCCATAATACAAATTCTAACAGTCTATTCAGTAGGACTATCAGCTGTGTATCCACCTGACTTCTCCACAACGCAACTGATGCTCCCAACCCCATTTATAAGGCAAGAAATCCCACTTATTAAACCTGACAGGGCACACCTGTGAAGTGAAAACCATTTCAGGTGGCTACCTCTTGAAGCTCATCAAGAGAATGCCAAGAGTGTGCAAAGCAGTAATCAAAGCAAAAGGTGGCTACTTTGTAGAACCTAGAATATGACATATTTTCAGTTGTTTCACACTTTTTTGTTATGTATATAATTCCACATGTGTTAATTCATAGTTGTGATGCCACATGTGTTAATTCATAGTCATGAAAATAACGAAAACTCTTTGAATGAGAAGTTGTGTCCAAACTTTTGGTCTGTACTGTATATAAACACTCAACTTACCTAAATATCCTTATTATTGGTACTGATACTCCCCCCCTCCTTCCGATCCCCCTTCCCTCTCCACTTCCTCCTTTGTTATTTTCAAAATTTTCCTTTGTTTTACTTATATGATCTTTACATATAGGCATACGCCTATTGATCTGGTGATGGCAGGTGGAGGCCCACAGCTTCCTGCCGGATCTTTGTGCCTTGTGCCTCAGAGAAAGCGTTCCACAGTGTTTGTTTGCCTTGCCTGTTGCCGAACCCGTTGCTACCGTCTACTCGCCTTAGAACCTTTGCCGCCTGCCCTGACCTCTGCTACGTCCGACTACGCTCTTGCCTTCTCCCTGTGTACCACGCCTTATCAGCTGCCAGAGAGGTCGAGTTGTTACTAGGGGACACGACCTGGTAGTTACCGCCGCAGCAAATCCATCCCGCCTTGCGGCGGGCTCTGGTGAAGACCAGTAACTGCTTAGAACCGGTCCTTTAGTACAACCCGCGCCATCGCCTCTCTGGTCCAGAGGATCCACTACCTGTCCTGTCGGTACGTGACAGTAAGATCCGGCCATGGATCCCGCTGATGTTCCCCTGCCAAGCCTAGCGGACCTCACCACTATTGTGGCCCAGCAGGGTCAACAGCTGGCCCAGCTGACCGCCATGTTGCAGCAGCTCCTGCCTTCTCAGCAACAGCCAGCTCCTCCGTCTGCTCCTGCTGCATCACCTCCGCCTGCAGTTGCCACCGGTTCCAGAATCCGTTTGTCCCTACCAGACAAATATGACGGAGATCCTAAGCAGTGCCGTGGGTTCTTGTCGCAGTGCTCTCTCCCCCTCGAGCTTCTGTCCGACCAGTTTCCTTCTGAGCGAGCCAAGGTAGCCTTTATTCTCAGTTTGCTGTCCGGGAAGGCCCTGGCCTGGGCTACACCACTATGGGACCGCGCAGATCCTGCCACCGCTTCCGTCCAGAGCTTCTGCCTAGAGTTCCGGAATGTTTTTGAGGAGCCTGCCCGGGTTACCTCCGCAGAGACTGCCTTACTAAATTATACCCAAGGAGGTTCTTCCGTGGGTGACTATGCCATTCAGTTCCGCACCCTGGCCTCTGAGCTGAACTGGAACAATGAAGCCCTTTGCGCCACCTTCAAGAAGGGACTTAATAGTGAAGTAAAGGGCGTTCTGGCTGCACGTGAGCTTCCTTCCACTCTTAGTGACCTCATCTTGCTGGCCACTAGGATAGACAAACGTTTCGCCGAAAGACAAGAGGAACTCCTCATTGAAAAGGAAGAAGCTCGTCCTAGACGCTTTCCTCGTCTGGCTCCCGTTTTTCTGCGTCCACCTCAACCCGCTACTGGGCTTTCCGCCGTGGAAGCCATGCAGGTGGATCGGTCACGCCTGACTCCGCAAGAACGAAGCCGCCGCAGAAACGAGAACCTGTGTCTGTACTGTGCCAGTACCGAGCACTTCCTTAGAGATTGTCCTCTCCGTCCACCGCGTTCGGGAAACGCTCGCACCTAGTAAACGTGGGAGAGGCGTTGCTAGGTGTGGATTCTTCCTCTCCTCGTCTCATCATACCCGTGCAGTTGATCATCTCTTCCAAGTCCTCTTTCTCCGCAGCCGCCTTCTTGGATTCCGGTTCAGCTGGCAACTTCATTCACGCCTCCTTGGTTGATAAGTACCGTATTCCAGTAATCCGTCTACCCAAGCCGTTTTTTATCTCTACTGTTAACGGTGAGAGACTCTCTGCCACCGTACAGTTCCGTACCCAGCCTCTGCAGATGGACATCGGAATATTTCATACCGAGACTATAGAGTTCTTTGTCCTTCCCTTCTGTTCCTCCGAACTCCTCCTGGGTCTGCCGTGGCTTCAACGTCATAGTCCTGTCCTGAATTGGTCCACCGGTGAGATCCTGCGTTGGGGTTCCTCCTGTTCGGACCGCTGTCTCAAGCCTGCTCTGGTCAAACAGAACCCGCAAGTTTCTCCGCCTTCTGGGCTGCCCAAGCCATACCATTCCTTCGCGGATGTCTTCTGCAAGAAACAAGCTGAGGTCCTTCCTCCTCACCGATCCTATGATTGCCCGATCGACCTGATACCCGGTTCTACTCCACCTCGGGGCAGAATTTATCCTCTCTCACCTCCTGAGACTCTTGCCATGTCCGACTATATACGTGAGAACCTACAGAGAGGATTCATAAGAAAATCTTCTTCTCCTGCTGGGGCCGGTTTTTTCTTCGTGACAAAAAAAGATGGCTCCCTCCGCCCCTGCATTGACTACAGAGGTCTTAATAAAATTACCATCAAGAACCGTTACCCTCTGCCTCTAATCTCTGAGCTATTTGATCGTCTCCGAGGGGCTAAGATCTTCACAAAATTGGACCTTCGAGGGGCCTATAATCTGATCCGTATCTGGGAAGGAGACGAATGGAAGACCGCCTTTAACACAAGGGATGGCCATTTTGAGTATTTGGTGATGCCCTTCGGCCTCTGCAACGCACCTGCTGTCTTCCAGGAATTCGTCAATGATATTTTCAGGGACTTACTTTACACCTGCGTGGTCGTATACCTGGATGATCTCGTGATCTTTTCCTCCAATTTGGATCAACACAGGGTCCATGTGCAACAAGTTCTTACTCGTCTTAGGAGAAATCGCCTGTACGCTAAACTTGAAAAATGTCTTTTTGAACGGACCTCTCTGCCTTTCCTGGGATACATTATCTCAGCCCAAGGACTTCAAATGGACCCAGCCAAGCTCTCGGCGGTTCTGGATTGGCCACGCCCCTCTGGTCTCCGAGCCATACAAAGATTTCTGGGCTTTGCGAATTACTACAGGCAATTCATCCCTCACTATTCCACTCTGGTAGCTCCTATCGTGGCCCTCACAAGAAAAGGAGCTAACCCAAAATCCTGGCCTTCCCAAGCCGAGGAAGCCTTCCAGTCCCTGAAATGCGCCTTTGCCTCTGCACCCGTTCTCTCTAGACCAGATTCCACCAAGCCTTTCTCTCTTGAAGTGGATGCCTCCTCGTGGGAGCCGGAGCTGTCCTCACCCAGAAGTCTTCCCGGGGCAAGACTTCTACTTGTGGCTTCTTTTCTAAAACATTCTCTTCCGCAGAGAGAAATTACTCCATTGGGGACAGGGAACTGCTGGCTATTAAATTGGCACTGGAGGAATGGAGACATTTACTCGAGGGCGCCACACATCCTGTGTACATCTTCACGGACCACAAGAACCTGGCTTATCTCCAGTCTGCTCAGAGATTAAATCCCCGTCAGGCTCGTTGGTCTCTGTTCTTCGCCCGCTTTAATTTTGAGATCCATTTCCGTCCAGCTTGTAAGAACATTAGGGCAGATGCTCTGTCTCGCTCCTCTGATGTGGTGGGCGACGAGTTAACACCTCGATATATTATCCCTCCAGAACGCCTTATAACAGTCGCTCCCGTGGACCTGCGCCTTCTTCCTCCTGGCAAATCCTACGTACCCCCACGTCAGCGGCTGCGAATTCTCAAGTGGGGCCACGCCTCCCCTTTTGCCGGTCATCCAGGGGTGCAAAAGTCTCTCCAACTAATCTCCCAAAGGTACTGGTGGTCTTCTCTAGAGAAAGATGTCTCGGACTTCGTCCAGGCCTGTATGATTTGCGCCCGGGATAAATCGCCTCGCCATGGACTTTATTACAGATCTTCCCTCCTCCCATGGCAAGTCCGTTATTTGGGTCGTGGTGGATCACTTTTCCAAGATGGCTCACTTTGTACCCCTGCCCTGTCTACCCTCTGCACCCATGTTGGCCAAACAATTTTTCCAACACATCTTCCGTCTCCATGGCCTTCCCAAACATATTGTCTCGGATCGTGGGGTACAATTCGTCTCCAAATTCTGGAGGGCTCTATGTGCTCAGCTCGGGATCAAATTGGACTTTTCTTCTTCGTACCATCCTCAGTCTAACGGCCAAGTAGAACGGGTGAACCAAATTTTGGGTGACTATCTGCGTCACTTTGTATCCTTACGCCATGACGACTGGGCTGATCTACTTCCCTGGGCGGAGTTCTCCTACAACTACAAACAATCCTCTGCCTCTAACAAGTCTCCTTTCTTTGTCGTTTTTGGCCGTCATCCTCTTCCACCTCTGCCGCAGTCTCCCACTCCTTCTTCTGTACCTGCCGTGGACAGTCTTGTACAGGATTTTTCCTCCATCTGGCGAGAAACCCACGCTGCTCTCCTCAAGGCTTCCGCCCGTATGAAGGTTCAAGCTGACAAGAGACGCAGATCTCCTCCGGAATTTCGCCCGGGTGACAAGGTGTGGCTCTCCTCTAGGTACATCCGATTTAGGGTCCCAAGTTACAAGTTGGGCCCTCGTTTCTTGGGACCCTATAAAATCAAGAGTCGTATCAATCAAGTTTCTTATCAGCTCCATCTTCCTCCCTCCCTCCGAATCCATAACTCCTTCCATGTCTCCCTTCTTAAACCTGCTGTCTTTAACCGTTTTTCTCCCAAGCTTGTTTCTCCCACCCCTGTCGCCGGTACCTCCGATATATTCTCTGTCAAGGAGATCTTGGCGACCAAGATCTCCCGGGGAAAAATATTTTTTTTGGTCGACTGGGAGGGCTGCGGTCCTGAGGAGAGGTCATGGGAGCCGGAGGAGAACATCCTGGACCGCAGTCTCATCCGCAAGTTCTTCGGTACCAAAAAGAGAGGGAGACCAAAGGGGGGGGGGGTACTGTTACGCTGAGCGCTCCGGGTCCCCTGCTGGCCACGGAGCGCTCACAGCGTATGCCCCCAGGCAGCACTCCAGTGTCTCGGCGTGTGCGTCCTCGCTCTCTAGGGCGCGCGTGCGCCGGGACTCTTAGATTCAAAGGGCCAGTGCACCAGTGATTGGTGCCTGGTCCAAAAGGGATATTAAGGGTTAAGGTTTGTGAGAGGCAGTGCTGACTTAATTAGACTGCACCTGTGCACTGCCCATTTATGCCTTCTCCTCCCACAGCTTCCTGCCGGATCTTTGTGCCTCAGAGAAAGCGTTCCACAGTGTTTGTTTGCCTTGCCTGTTGCCAAACCCGTTGCTACCGTCTACTCGCCTTAGAACCTTTGCCGTCTGCCCTGACCTCTGCTACGTCCGACTACGCTCTTGCCTTCTCCCTGTGTACCACGCCTTATCAGCTGCCAGAGAGGTCGAGTTGTTACTAGGGGACACGACCTGGTAGTTACCGCCGCAGCAAATCCATCCCGCCTTGCGGCGGGCTCTGGTGAAGACCAGTAACTGCTTAGAACCGGTCCTTTAGTACAACCCGCGCCATCGCCTCTCTGGTCCAGAGGATCCACTACCTGTCCTGCCGGTACGTGACAGTGAGAAGGCTGCGGCGCTGCTGGAGCGGCCGCTGCCTTCTCAAACAGCTGATCGGCGGGGGTCCCGGGTGTCAAACCCCCGCCGATCAGATGCTGATGATCCATCCAGAGGATAGATCATCAGTTAAAACAAACTGCAAAGCCCCTTTAAGGTAAATGGTAAATTAGTAGAGGATGGAGCTAAATCAATATGGGGAATGAAGACAATGTCCCCTTCAGCTGAACCTGTTATAACTTGAGCAATAATGAGGTTTCTTTTTAAGTCTTTAACAAAGAGGTGGGTTCCCTGCACAATCCTATTTTGGTATTTATAATCCTAAGGAGCATAATTATTGCTCCCTTTTTAAAGGGAGTCTGTCATCAGCATTTCACTTTTTTAACCCTTCCCATAGCTCTCTAGCATGCTTACAGTTAATAAAAAAAGTGACCTCTAGCATCAATCCTGGACTTATAAAACCATCAAAAACGATCTTTGTAACATATGAAAATGAGGGCTCGCAAGTGCCCAGGGGCGGCGTTACCCTCTTAGGTGCCCTGCTAGCTCAGCCTTTTCTTCGCTTCCCCCACCCCTTCCTTCCCTCCGCCCGCCCATCCTTTCCCTCTGACCGCCTATCTACTAACTTGTTATTCCGCCGAGATCCCGTGCCTGCGCACTCAGTCTGTCAGCTGGCGCATGCGCACTGCGATGCCCATTCCTTGTATGGCATCACAGTAACTATTGCACATGCGCCGGCTAGTTACTGTGATGCCATACAAGGAATGGGCATCGCAGTGCGCATGCGCCGGCCGACGGACTGAGTGCGCAGGCGCGGGATCTCGGCCGAATAACAAGTTAGTAGATAGGCGGTCAGAGGGAAATGATGGGCGGAGGGAAGGAAGGGGCGGGGGAAGCAAAGAAAAGGCTGAGCTAGCAGGGCACCTAAGAGGTTAACGCCGCCCCTGGGCACTTGCGAGCCATAATTTTCATATGTTACAAAGATCGTTTTTGACGGTTTTATAAGTCCAGGATTGATGCTAGAGGTAATGTTTTTATTAACTGTAAGCATGCTAGAGAGCTATGGGAAGGGTTAAAAAAGTGAAATGCTGATGACAGACTCCCTTTAAGGTTCAGCTTTTGCCTCGTCATTCCTGTTGGAGTTAGCTCATTAAGAAACTCAATAGGATAGTTCTGCATATCTTTCTCAGTTGAGTCATCAATGGAGTTTGAGATGAGGAATGTCACATTATCTCCTTCCAAAATGTTTAGCACCTCTTTATTTATGCTATCAACATCACAGTTCTTTGGGCAAAAAATATTTTTTTTTTATCTTTGAGACATCACCAAATGGAATTCTTTCTCCAAATAATTATTTGACAATATTTCCTGAACATAACATTTTCGAAGGGATTTAAATTATGTCTTTGGGCAAATCGTCAATGTGTGGTGTATCACCATTGCCAACATGGATCAACCAATTGCTGAATTAGTGTCAACTGAACGGATTTAATTAGTAAAGTTAAGTATTTGGAAGTTTTGCCACAGCTTATTATACTTTATACATGCTTCTACAATTTTTGTCCAGTCACTATGAAGAACCACTGGAAGTGTTTGCCGAAAATCTCCACCAAGTAGTAAAACCTTTCCTCCAAAAGGTTTTTGGTTATCCATTATTTCTTTTAGCAGCTTGTCGACCACTGTAAGAGCAATAGACGGGGCATTGTACACTCATCCCAAATGAGTACTGTAGATGATCGCAAATTTTTAGCATCAGCAGAATTGAGACGCATATTTGATATTGAGTTTTCAACTATCTGAAAAAGTAATTTGAGCTGAGTGTGGTATGTTCTTCCACCCTCAAGAAGATTGGCTGCTATACCTGTTGAGGCTACAGGGAGTGCAATGTTACCTTCTCCACGAACTGTGCTGAGAAGAGTTTTGTAAAGATAGGTTTTACCACTACCTCCTGGACCATCCCCAAAAAAACAACGGTTGCAAAGGTTATCATTTTTGCTTGCAGACAATATTTTTTCTAAAGCTGTTTTTTTTGTTCTCTGTTTAATCCCTTAGGCCCCATGCACACGGCCGTGTTTCACGGCCGTGTGCGGGCCGTGGAACCGCGGCCTGGATCCCTCCTGAGAGCAGGAGTGCACGGCGTCACTGGTTGCTATGACACCGTGCGCTCCCTGCTGCCGGCACAGTACAGTAATACACTGGTATAGATCATACCAGTGTATTACTGTATTGCCTGACACTGGGTTTTGGACTCGTGGCAGCACGAGGCCCCAAAATGTCCTCATTTTGGCTGCACTGACCGGCGTCCAGCCACCGGGTCTAGCCAAAAATGAGCCTGGGTTTTGAGCGACGAACTGTTGGGCGTACAGATTCGTCTGCTCCACCATCAGATTTACCAGTGGGTTACTGAAAAAAAAAAACTAAAATAGTCTATTTCAGTAAACCCCACTGTGGGAATCTGGATTCCAGGATTGCTAGCAAAATCCGGAATCTCAGGCTCAAAGTCCACTGGGGGACACCAACTAAGTTCATCGGCAGGGGGGTCCGGTGGACTTATTTGGTGGGCCGGGAAACCAGTACGAACCCCAGGGTGGCTCGTACTAGGGTGGGCCACAGGATCCCTAGCATGTGGGGCCCCTGGCTCCGCCTGGCGGCGTCTCCGCCGCCTTGGTGGTTCATCGTCATCCGATGATGATGAGGAGGATGCGGATGATAAAAGGAATGTGGGGTCATCCTCATCCTCACTGGGGCTCTCAGAGTCGAAGGCAATCTGGGCGTATGCCTCCTCGGCCGAGAACATCCGGCGGGCCATGGGTGTGTGTGCGTGTATGTGTGCTTGTGTGGAAAACTTTATTATATGTGCGTGTGTCTGGGGGCAACGGGTGTTCGCGTACTAAAAAAGGCAAAAAAAAAGGGCAAGTGTTAGGGAAAAAAAAAGTTCAAACTTGCTGATCAGCGGTGGGGCGGGCGATGCGCTAACAGTAGACGGACGCTAAAAAGTGCCGGCCAGTCAGCGCACGCAGAATAAAAAAAAGTGGTGGTGAGTGGTGGGGGGCTGGTGGTGGTGGGGGGGGCAAGTGGCAGGGGGGGGGGGTCTGGGGTCTGATAGATGGATAGATGGAAGTTTTGAATAAAAGTACATTTTCTTTTTTTTTCCTAACTTACTTTTCCCTTCTTTCCCTGCCTAATGGTGCCTCTCCCTCACTGACCCTAACCTACCTGGGTGGAGATGGGTGCAGGAGGGTGATGGATGCCGATTAGGGGGATGCAGGAGCTGGTGCTGGACGATGCTGCCGGGTGCTCGTGCAGAACAGGAAGAGGAGGGGAGAGAGGAGCGCAGGAAGTTTGAATCTCACGCCTCTCTCCCCTGAACCAATCAGCACCCTGGACAGTGGCGTTCAGCACCAGGGCCAGCACCGCCTTTTCAAATCTTCGTACTGCGATTGGTGGTGTATAATTTTGCCACCGATCACAGTCTTTTTCCGGTTCATCGGGTCACAGGACACCCGAATGGACCGGAAACGCAGAAAACCGCAGGTCTGAATTGACCTGCGGTTTTCTGCGATCGCCGATACGGGGGGTCAAATGACCCCCCCTGCGTTGTTACGGGATGCCGGCTGAATGATTACAGTCGGCATCCCGTTGCGATTAACCCCCGCGGCGCCGGAATCCCGATTTTAAGTTAGGACGTACCGGTACGTACTGTGTCCTTAAGGACTGGGGAAATAGGGCGTACCGGTACGTCCTGTGTCCTTAAGGGGTTAATGTTTTCTCTATTATTTCACCTGTGCATTTTTGTAATTTCTTGTAATAAATATTCCAAAGTAGATCAGTATTTGGCATTAATATACAAAAACAAAACAACCAAAGGGGATCCTCATGCCCAAGCTAAAATTAGCATATAGAATCCATATTGCTGCAATAGTACGAGGATCAACCTGTAAGCAATCACGAGTACCAGCTCCCATGAAATATACAAAACCTATAAAAGAAACTAAGCTGACTACGTACTATTATCAAATATCATAAATACTTTATTAATTACAAAACATGATGTATATCACGGACATAATCATTAAAAGCCAGGTGGGTGGAAGAAACACCATCCTGAAGGGACACAGGCTACAGGCAACATTATCATAAATTGATGCATAGGTAAGTAATAAATAAATTTATATATACAGTGCTGCCCATAATTATTCATACCCCTGGCAAATTTTGACTTATAGTTACTTTTATTCAACCAGCAAGTAATTTTTTGACGGGAAATGAAATAGGTGTCTCCCAAAAGATAATAAGACGATGTACAAGAGGCATTGTTGTGGGAAAAAAAAAAACATTTGTGATTGAGGCAGGGGTGTTAGCATTTGTAGCTAGTGTAGCATTTGTTTGCGGTTTTGCTGTGTTACCTCAGCTCCTGAGAGTGACAAACACTATTTGAACAAATAATTTCAACTGGTGTGATATACCAGTTGCCCCCCCAAAACCATTGATTGAAGCAGGGGTGTTATATACAAATAATATACTTTCTGTATAGTGCATATGGATAGTGCAGCATTTGTTTGCAGTTTTGCTGCGATACTGCAGCTAGACAGAGTGACAAACGCTATTGGAACAGATAATTTCTACTGGTGTGATATACCAGTTGCCCCTATAAAAAACTGATTAAAGCAGGTGTGTGATATAAGAATAATATACTTTCTATATAGTGCATTTGGATAGTGCAGCATTTGTTTACGGCTGCATTACCACAGCTATAGTGATGATCGGGAGGTGCCATATTCCATTTTGCGAATATTCGATTGAATATTCGTCTTATATTCGTCGAAATCAAATATTTTTCATTATTCTATTTATTGCAAAAAATATGTGATTTAATTATTCGTGTATTGCGATTTTTTGTTTAACTGTATAAGACAACTTTCCTATTGGTTGGCTATGGCTATTGACTAATATGTGTATTTTACGAATATTCAATATAGCGAATATTCGTAAAATACACATATAGACTGGATTTTAGCTACTATAGTGCTATATTATTTTGTTTTATGGTCTAATTTGCTTTGTCTCTTCTGAACTTCAGATTTGGAAAAAATGTACACTATTAAAAAAAAATACTATAACACTCTTCTAGCTAAATTGCAGTCTATATGTGTATTTTACGAATATTCGCTATATTGCTATAACTTTGTTTTTTAAGAATATTATGAATATTTTAAAAAAGTTATATCAATATAGCGAATATTCGTAAAATGCACATATAGACTGTAATTTAGCTACTATAGTGCTATAATATTTTTTTATAGTCTAATTTTTTTGGTCTCTTCTGAACTTCAGATTTGGAAAATATTTACACTATAAAAAAAAATACTATAGCACTATATTAGCTAAATTGCAGTCTATATGTGCATTTTACGAAGATTTGCTATATTGCTATATATTCTTGTCTTAGAATATGACGAATATTCAAAAAAACTAAGTTATAGCAATATAGCGAATATGACGAATATTCTAAAAAACTAAGTTATAGCAATATAGCGAATATGACGAATATTCTAAAAAACTAAGTTATAGCAATATAGCGAATATATTCGTTATTTTGAATATTTGTCTTTTTTTTTTCAATGTGTACTGTTATTCCACTCTGGCATACTCCTCCCCGACAAGCGTCCCCGTCACCATAGGAACACGTGTGGGTTAGAATATATCATCAGATCTGAGTTTTCACAATCTCAGGGAAAACTCAGATCCGATGGTATTTTCTAACCCACAGGCGTTCCCATGGTGATGGGAACGCTTGTCGGGGAGGAGTATGTGAACAATTGTACAAATTGTAAAAAAAAAAGTGAATATTCTGAATAACGAATATATTCACTATATTGCTATATATTCGTTTTTTTTAGAATATTCGTCATTGCTCCATCTGTACATAAATTTTACTGCCCACTGGGTGAACCTTCCGACGGCTGACAAGCATGCAACCCGTGGCACCCGTGTCGATTTGGTGTTTCCGCCACAGATTGCATGCAGGCCTGCCTCTTTTCCTCCTCCTACTCCATCCTCCGTCTCCTCCTCGGCTGACTTCTCCTTTTCCACTGCTACCGCCTCTTCCACTGGGCCGATCAGTGGCTAACCCCACTCAATTTGATGGTTGGTAAAGTGGTGTGCGACAACGGTGCAAATCTGCTGAGATCGCTGAAACAGGACAAAATGACACACCTTACGTGCATGGCACACGTCCTGAACTTAATCGTGCAGCGATTCGTTGCCAAATACCCCGGGGTCCAAAACGTCTGGCGGAAGGCCAGGAAAATCTCTGGCCATTTTAGAAGATCTTACACTGCCATGGCTCGCTTGCTGACTTTCAGCGCCGACACCACCTGCCCATCAGAAATCTGATTTGTGACTGCACTACGTGCTGGAACTCCACCTTGTATATGCTTGATAGGCTGATCCAGCAGAAACGTGCAATTAACAACTACCTGCACGAACTCTGCGGAAGGACAGGTTCTGGGGAGCTTGTTTTTTTTTTTCACAGCGCCAGTGGCTGCTCATGGACAACGCATACAGACTTCTGCGGCCATTTGATGAGATCACCAAACTGGTCAGTCACAGCCAGGGCGTCATCAGTGACATCGTACCTTACGCCTTATTTCTGGAGTGTGCATTGCGTCATGTCATTGATCAAGCTGTCGATGAGCAGGAGCAGGAAGAGGAGGAAGTCGCAATGCTGGATAAATTCGAAGGGGGAGCAACTCCATCTGAGACAAGTCAACAGGAGTCTGAAGAGGAGTCAGAGGAGTATGGTACCGGGGCAGAGGAGGAGCAAGAAGAGCACTTTACACTTTTCTGGGATCCCTGGTGTTGTCCGTGGCTGGGGGGAGGAGACCAAGGATGACATTATTAAAGTCCACTCCACCGCTTCCAGTTTAGTGCAAATGGGGGGCTTCATGCTGAGGGGGGATATGACAGAGGGGATATGATAGAAACTTTTAAATACATAAAGGGAATCAACAAGGTAAAAGAGGAGAGAATATTTAAAAGAAGAAAAACTGCTACAAGAGGACATAGTTTTAATTTAGAGGGGCAAAGGTTTAAAAGTAAATCAGGAAGTGGTAGCTGGAAATACAGTGAAGGAGTTTAAGCATGCATGGAATAGGCATAAGGCTATCCTTCATATAAGATAGGGCCATGGGCTATTCATAGTATTCAGTATATTGAGTAGACTAGATGGGCCAAATGGTTCTTATCTGCCAACACATTCTAGGTTTCTAGGTTTCATGCTCCAGTGTTATGCTCCTGTATAAAAAGGATAAAGGGAAAGGACCAGTACTGGGTGGCAACGTATTTAGACCCCCTGTACAAACACAAAATGGTGGACCAGTACTGGGTGTGCAGACTTGACCTGTGACCAGAGCTGGCACAATTTGCCATGGAACTCTTGGCTTGCCCCTCGTCCAGTGTCCTGTCCGAAAGGACGTTCAGCGCAGCAGGGGGGATTGTGACCGATAAGCGCACTTGCCTAGCTCACGACAGTGTGGACTATCTCACAATTCTAAAAATGAATGAGGCATGGATCTCGGAGGAATTCAAAACATGTGACCACCATGTTTAATGTTATTTACTCTTGACAGCCCACATATATCCGCCACGACCCAGAACAAATAATGGTCCCTGTCTAAGGTAAATACAGCGGCATAAAATGCCTTTTCTGTCCGTTGAATGACTAATGTTTTCGGCAGTGATGGACGAACATCTGCCAGGACGTTTCGCGAATGCGATCGCGCAAACGCAATCAAATGTTCGCAAACCACAAGTTCACGGCGGGTCCCATTCATTTTAATGGCAGGCAAACCTCAAAAACCTTCAGCTCATATTTGCAGCCAAGAAATAATTACTAGAAGTGCACAAATAGTCCCTCAACATGGACAGTGACATACCAGATGTATTATTTGAATTTGCGATCTCCACAATTGCAGACAAGAATAGGATTATGTTCTATTTTTTTTCAGAAACTGAAGCACGGATGCGGAAGTGCGGATCCGCAAATGTGGATGCGGACAGCACATTCTGGCCCCATTGAAAATGAAGGGGTCTGCTCCCATTCTGCAAAATTGCAGAACGGATGCAGACCCATTTTGCGGACGTGTTAATGGAAAAGATATCCCTCAAAATGAAAATATATTAAATTATTAAAGTAAGCAAAAAGCATAGATGTGGTAGGCACTAAATCAGGTGCTCGGCAGCACCAAATCAGAAACCATATGTCCTACCACAATCAGGGGGGTTCCAGTGCACATCCATGAATCCCGGAGGGAAAGCAAAAAACATCTATCCCTGGGCTAGATGATGATGTGGTATTGAAGGACAGAGTGGGCAAAGAACTGTCCCTGATATTACCCTACAGGGGGGTGCTATTCTGGCCCTGATAAGAGCGACCTTACCCTATATAAAAATTGCCCTATTAAGCCCCTAGCCCCTCAGGCCCATGACTTTCAGGTGATCACTATATAGATCTATGTGTTTTTGACTCATTATAAAAGTATATTATAAGTATATTGCACCCCTCTGTGTATCACACCTATCGATAGCACACCTATACCAGTCCTTAAAAATACTTTTGTGGCCCTATGAGCTAGCTTTTGGTGTCCCTAACAGCCTGTCCCTGCTCCACACAGCAACCTCTCCCTACACTGGCAAAACACTGAATGTAAAATGGCGGTCAGATCAGGTTTATTTATAAGGTAGGGGGTATGTCCATGTGCTGAAATGTCTCAATTGGCTGTCCTGTACTACCTGATAGTGATGAGCGGCAGGGGCAATATTCGAATTTGCGATATTTCGCGAATATTTGGGCGAATATTCGCCATATATTCGCGAATTCATGATCTCCAGGCATTATTTTCTTGATTGCGAAAATTCGCATAAAATTTGCGTAAAAATTTTGCATAAAAATTCGCATGGGCTGGTATTTTTCCAAAAATCGAATATTCGCAATTACAAATATATTTTGAGATATTCGAAATATTCGCGAATATTCGAAGTGCCGATATTCGCGATTAAAATTCGCAATTCGAATATTCGTGAGCAACACTACTACCTGATGGATGTGTCATAGGTCAAAGTTCTTCACAATGTAAAAGAATATGGCGGGCACGAATATCTCCATATGTTCGCATGTTCGGCGAATCACTAACATGCAAAGTTTGCCGTGAAACGACCACTGGGCGAACCACAAGGCCATCTCTAGTTTGAAGCCTCGGAGGAATTCAACAACTGTGACAACCACATGTTTCAACTACAAACCGGATTCCAAAAAAGTTGGGACGCTATATAATAGAACATAAATCACGGAACAAAACTGTGAAAAAAGGTACCATTTTAAGGGAAAAATATGTTGAATCAGAATTTCATGGTGTCAACAAATCCCCAAAAAGTTGGGACAAGGCCATTTTCACCACTGTGTGGCATCTCCCCTTCTTCTTACAACACTCAACAGACGCCTGGGGACCGAGGAGACCAGTTTCTCAAGTTTAGAAATAGGAATGCTCTCCCATTCTTGTCTAATACAGGCCTCTAACTGTTCAATCGTCTTGGGCCTTCTTTGTTGCACCTTCCTCTTTATGATGCGCCAAATGTTCTCTATAGGTGAAAGATCTGGACTGCAGACTGGCCATTTCAGTACCCGGATCCTTCTCCTACGCAGCCATGATGTTGTGATTGATGCAGAATGTGGTCTGGCATTATCTTGTTGGAAAATGCAGGGTCTTCCCTGAAAGAGATGACGTCTGGATGGGAGCATATGTTGTTCTAGAACCTTAATATATTTTTCTGCATTGATGGTGCCTTTCCAGACATGCAAGCTGCCCATGCCACACGCACTCATGCAACCCCATACCATCAGAGATGCAGGCTTCTGAACTGAGCGTTGATAACAACTTGGGTTGTCCTTGTCCTCTTTGGTCCGGATGACATGGCGTCCCAGATTTCCAAAAAGAACTTTGAATCGTGACTCGTCTGACCACAGAACAGTCTTCCATTTTGCCACACTCCATTTTAAATGATCCCTGGCTTAGTGAAAACGCCTGAGCTTGTGGATCTTGCTTAGAAATGACTTCTTCTTTGCACTGTAGAGTTTCAGCTGGCAACGGCGGATGGCACGGTAGATTGTGTTCACTGACAATGGTTTCTGGAAGTATTCCTGAGCCCATTCTGTGATTTCCTTTACAGTAGCATTCTTGTTTGTGGTGCAGTGTTGTTTAAGGGCCCGGAGATCAAGGGCATCCAGTATGGTTTTACGGCCTTGACCCTTACGCACAGAGATTGTTCCAGATTCTCTGAATCTTCGGATGATGTTATGCACAGTTGATGATGATAGATGCAAAGTCTTTGCAATTTTTCGCTGGGTAACACCTTTCTGATATTGCTCCACTGTCTTTCTGTGCAACATTGTGGGAATTGGTGATCCTCTACCCATCTTGGCTTCTGAGAGACACTGCCACTCTGAGAAGCTCTTTTTATACCCAATCATGTTGCCAATTGACCTAATTAGTGTTAATTGGTCTTCCAGCTCTTCATTATGCTCAAATTTACTTTTTCCAGCCTCTTATCGCTACTTGTCCCAACTTTTTTGGGATTTGTTGACACCGTGAAAATTTGAATAAACTTATTTTTCCTTTAAAATGATACATTTACTCGGATTAAACGTTTGATCTGTCATCTACATTCTATTACAAATAAAATATTGACATCTGCCATCTCCACATCATTGCATTCAGTTTTTATTCACAATTTGTTTAGTGTCCCAACTTTTTTGGAATCCGGTTTGTATTATCATTAGGGTTTTTTTCAAGAGGGGGGATTTCATTAGCCTTGTTTTTAATCCCATGTTATATTTTTTAGTTCTTTTAACCCCTTAGTGACCACCCATATGTGTTTTTACAGCGGTCACTAAGGAGCCTTGGGCTGGAGCGCCGCCTTTTTACGGCGGCACTTCAGCCTAAGGTAGCAATAAAATCAAGCGATGTAGCTCCGTGCTCGCAGCTACCAGAGGTAGCTGAGGGCTCGGGGCAGTAATCAGAGACCGTGACAAGCGGTCTCTGATCATGTGATCGCCGTGATACACTTTATCACGGAGATCACAGAAAATGCCGGCAGCAGACTAAACTTTCTCCCTCCTCTCATGTAAAAGAGGAGGGAGAATATCTCTGGTGCAGCGATCTTGTCCCCCAGCGCCCAGACTAAGCTTTCTCCCTCCTCTCATGTAAGAGAGGAGGGAGAATATCTCCGGTGCAGTGATCTGGTCCCCCAGCGCTTCTGGCCCTAAACTGGCTCCCGATCCTCACCCCCCACCCCCCTTTACCCTCAAGAAAGATGGCGGCGGCCCGGCGCATGCACAGACTGAAAGCCGGCCGCCGCCACCGCTGCTCTCAGTAAGGTCTCTCTACTCAGGAGAGGAGAGAGAAGTTCAAATTATGCCCCGATCGGGTCCCCCAGCACCCCGATCAGGGCAATATGGCCCCCAGATGTGTTAAAAAAAGTTATTTGGGCGCCCCCCACATCTAAATAAAAAAAAATAATGTAAATTTTTTTTGTGCAGCCAAAATAAAGTAAAGATGTGGAAATATATTTCTGATAAAAATATTGAATAGTATTTATGTATGTATGTGAAATATTGCAGTTGAAAATAGGAAAATGTGCCAATTTTTAAAAATTTTCACTTTTTTAATAAAGATACGCATATTTTATCGGTAGAATTTTACAACCTAATTAAAGTACAATATGTGACGAGAAAAAAAATTCTGAATTTCTTTGATGTGCAAAACCATTACAAAGTTATTCTAAGCTAAAATGACACGTCAGATTTCCAAAATTTGGCTTGATCATTAAGGGCCATACAGGCTTGGTCACTAAGGGGTTAAACATATGTATTTGACCTCTATTTGTACTGGCCTTCAGTAAAATGTATATCCATTGACTGTCTAAAAGACCTTCAGCCACATAATTACTTGATCTTTTCTGTACGCTGAATGCATAATTTTTGGGGCCTGTAATACACTGGCCTGCAGTAAAAATGATATCCAATGACCGTGTAATCTACCTCCAGCCATATACTTACTTGTTCCTTTCTGTCCGCTGAATGCATAATTTTTGGGGCCTGTAGTCCAATGGCCTGCTGTAAAATTGATATCCAATGACAGCGAAATGTACCTCCAGCCACATACTTACTTGTTCTTTTCTGTGCTAAAGTTAATAAAGCTTGTGGTCTGTTTTGCAATGGTATGTCAATTCCTCAGCTTTGATCCCCATATGGGAATAACAATGGATAAACCATGGTTTCTAAATTAGGATCAAGGAGACTAATTCTTTGTGTTTTTTTATTTATTTGTACAGTCTTCACTTGATTTGCAGTATATAAGAATATATTTTTCAAGTGGTGGTTCTCTATCATCATTTTGAAAAATAAAAGCAACCTCACTATATTTTGGTGCATTATAGCGCCTTTGGTAATTTTTGCGATCTTGTACTATTGTCATGGACACTTCCTTAACAACATTGACTTTTTTGCGGCATCCTCTTCATATTCTTTTTCAACTTGGTACAACATTTCGCAGGCCTCGGCAAAAGGATTGAATTGTGCCATAAATGTACTTGTAAATGTTTGCTTAGGCTACTTTCACACTTGCGGCAGTGTGATCCGGCGGGCAGTTCCGTCGTCGGAACTGGCCGCCGGATCCGCCGATCTGCTGCTGACTGAAAGCATTTGTGAGACGGATCCGGATGCCGATCCGTCTCACAAATGCATTGCAAAGACGGATCCGTCTCTCCGCTTGTCATGCGGACCGACGGATCCGTCTTGTACATTTTTCTCATTTTCACCGATCTGCGCATGCGCATGCCGGAACGACGGATCCGGCATTCCGGTATTCTGAATTCCGGATCCGGCGCTAATACATTCCTATGGGAAAAAATGCCGGATCCGGTGTTCAGGCATGTCTTCAGTTTTTTTCGCCGGAGAGAAAACCGTAGCATGCTACGGTTTTCTCTTTTGCCTGATCAGTCAAAACAACTGAACTGAAGACATCCTGATGCAAACTGAACGGATTACTCTTCATTAAGAATGCATGGGGATATGCCTGATCAGTTCTTTTCCAGTATAGAGCCCCTGTGACGGAACTCTATGCTGGAAAAGAAAAACGCTAGTGTAAAAGTACCCTAAAGCTCTGTATTTTTTTCCTGAGTTGGCAGAAATTTGCATTCTTTGCTCTGCAGCTTCAGAGGGATCTAAAATTTTGCAAACTGTCTGTTTTCACCCTGTCGAGGATGCAGTGTTCCTGCTCTATGACAAATCGAACCATGGATTTGAAAACAGTATGGCCCATAGCCAGGAGGCAGAGTAATGTTAGCTCCCATAGATGCAAATGCTTGAGCACTATTTATTGACCTTATATATTTTTATGAAATTTTTGCTGTAATGATGCTGACCCGTCATGAGTAGTGATGAGCGGGAGGTGCCATATTCGATTTCGCGATATTTCGAATGAATATTCGTGTTATATTCGTCGAAATCGAATATTCGTAATTATTCCAATTATCGCGAATAATATACAATTTTTTTTTTTCGCGTATTGCGATTATTTATCTTGATAGTATAAGGCAACGTTCCTATGCTAATTGACTATGGCTAGGCTAATATGTGTATTTTACGAAATTTCGTGATTTGCTCTAACTTAGTCTCTTAGAATATTACGAATATTCTAAAAGACGAAGTTAGAGCAATATTACGAAATTTCGTAAAATACACATATAGATTGTAATTTAGCTAATATACTGCTATAATCCCTTTTTTTGCCTCTAATTTTTTTTTTGCCTCTTCTGAACTTAAGTTTTGTAAAATATGTACACTATTAAAAAATATTACTATAGCAGTATATTAGCTTAAATACAATCTATGTGTATTTTACGAAATTTCGTAATATTGCTCTAACTTCGTCTTTTAGAATATTCGTAATATTCTAAAAGACGAAGTTAGAGCAATATTAAGAACATTTGCAAATTTCGCAAGTTGCGATGCGAGTAATATAACACGAAATAATCGCATGAAGATTTCAACTTAGCACTGCTATATTCCATATTCTAGCCTAGTATGGAATACAGAAGTGCTAAGTTAGCACTGCTATATTCCATACTAGGCTAGAATATGGAATATAGCAGTGCTAAGTTGAAATCTTCATGCGATTATTTCGTATTATATTACTCGCATCGCAATTTCGGCTTTTGCAAATGTTCTTAATATTGCTCTAACTTCGTCTTTTAGAATATTACGAATATTCTAAAAGACGAAGTTAGAGCAATATTACGAAATTTCTAAAAGACGAAGTTAGAGCAATATTACGAAATTTCGTAAAATACACATAGATTGTATTTAAGCTAATATACTGCTATAGTAATATTTTTTAACAGTGTACATTTTACAAAACTTAAGTTCAGAAGAGGCAAAAAAAATTAGAGGAAAAAAAAAGGGATTATAGCACTATATAAGCTAAATTACAATCTATATGTGTATTTTACGAAATTTCGTAATATTGCTCTAACTTCGTCTTTTAGAATATTCGTAATATTCTAAAAGACGAAGTTAGAGCAATATTAAGAACATTTGCAAATTTCGCAAGTTGCGATGCGAGTAATATAACACGAAATAATCGCATGAAGATTTCAACTTAGCACTGCTATATTCCATATTCTAGCCTAGTATGGAATACAGAAGTGCTAACTTAGCACAGCTATATTCCATATTCTAGCCTAATATGAAATATATAGCAGGGCAAACTTAGCACAGCTATATTCCATATTAGGCTAGAATATGGAATATAGCAGTGCTAAATTGAAATCTTCATGCGATTATTTTGTGTTATATTACTCGCATCGCAACTTGCGAAATTTCGTAAAATACACATATAGATTAGATTGTAATTTAGCTAATATGGAATATAGCAGTAAGTTGAAAACACCACTGACTGGAGCAGCCAGGAAGCCAGGAATCCAAAGGACAGGTAAGAACAACTTTAGAGAAGTGGGAAAGAAAAAAAATATTATAATTTAAAAAAAAATACGAATATTGGAATTCGCGAATATATAGAACGATATTCTAAATATTCGCGAAATCTCGAAATTGCGATATTCGAGAAAAAAATTCGTAATTCGAATATTCGCGCTCAACACTAGTCATGAGCTGCTGTATAAAAGGATTTATTCGAATTGGTTGAAAATTTTATTTTCCTTTTCAGCAACACTATGTAAATTTTTGATTAGATGGTTCTTTCTCCTTCAAAATGTTTTGCTTGACAGAAATTGCATATCTGATTTAAATCTCCAATGTGTGTAGTATAATGTTACCATCATTAACATTAACTATATCTCTCGTATAAGTGCCATTCTTTCTATTGTATAAGAAATGATCCCAGCAGACGTACTTGCTCTTCAGAATATGCTTTATTAAACGGTTCACAGTACGCGTTTCGGCATGTCAGCCTTCCTCTACTGCACAGTACAAACTGACACTTTCTCACATTTTATAGACATGGATCGCAGTCACATGATCATGACATCATCAATCAATTAGTAACACAGGAACTGACATCACTAGCTAATGGTACAAACACCTGACGTCCTGATTCGTGTCCTTCCAAGTTAACTTCGTGGCATTGCAGTCTGTGAAAAGTAACAAATGTGAAAACCAAATTAAAAACACATGACCTCATAATCCCTATTAAGCCCTTTTGGATATAACATATGTATCCAAAAGGCCTCCCTGCGTAACAACAATCTCTTCAAATCACCTCCCCTCCTTGGTTGATGTACCTGCTCTATAACTTGATATTTCAATTGTGCGATAGAATGATTATGAATATGAAAATGAGAAGGAATGGGTAACAGCAATTTTTTTTTTCGTATTGTGGATTTATGCTTAGATATGCGAAAAATATAACCTGTACTATTCTTGTCTGTTTTGCGGACAAGAATAGGCAGTCATATCAATGGCTGTCTGTGCCATTCTGAAAATTTCTGAATGCACACGGATGCCATCCGTGTTTTGCGGATCCTCAATTTGCGGACCGCAAAACACACAATGGTCGTGTGCATGTAGCCTAACTCTGTGTCTTTTGACATTTTTCTAACGCTTGTTTTTCTCTTAGAGATTGTTTTTTACGCTCATTTTCCAGTTCCTGTATGTTATTAGTCTTCTGAGTCTTTTTCTTTTAGCGTTGTTCTATTTGCTCATTTTTCGGCTTTTCTGTTTTTTGATGTTTACTTGCTGAGCTGACTGTTACTCTAGGAGAACTTGCTTATGTAGGACTTCATTGTCTGTGTCTTTTGTCTTACTTGACATGTCCTTTTTTTTGGTGGCATGTTGTTAGTAGAAAGTTCCAGTAATATAGGCTTGTATTTTTGTACAATTTTCTGTTACTGTAATACTGGCTTATATGTGGCTGTACTATGCATCACTGGCACTGACTGATGGTGCTAGGACTGCTAGCACTGTGACTGTTGGCTGGTGGCACTGACTGATGGGTGATACGACTGGCACTGACTGGTGGCTGTTGCTTGTGGCACTGACTGGTGTCTGAGAAGACTGGAACAGACTGGTGCCTGAGACTGCTGGCACTGTGACTGACTGGTGGCTGAGATGGCTGACACTGGTGGCTGGGACAACTGCCACTGACTGGTGGCTGAGACTGCGGGCACTGTGACTGGTGGTTGAGACAGCTGGCATTGACTGGTGGTGACGATACTGTGGCTGTGCCTGAGACAGTTGACTGCGGCTAATTGCTGATGGCTAAGATGACTGACACTGGCTGGTGGCTGAGAATGCGGGCACTGACTGCTGGCACTAACTGCTGGTGCTGAGACTGCTGGCACTGTGACGGGTGGCACTGACTGCTGGCTGATACAACTGGCACTGACTGGTGGCTGAGACTGCGGGCACTGTGACTGGTGGCTGAGACGGCTAGCACTGACTGCTGGTAGTGAAGGGTAAACATCGTCCGGGACGGTTCGCAAACGCTATCAAATGTTTGTGAACCGCAAGTTTGTGGCGGGCCCCATTCACTTTAATGGCAGGTGAACCTTGAAAACCTTCAGCTCATATTTGCAGCCACCAAATACTTAGAAGTGCACAAATAGTCCCACAACATGGACAGTGACATACTAGAGGGGAATCAATGACAAAAATGCCAACCAAAAATATGTACCTTAATCAGGGGACATTTTTATGCATCTTAAAGGGAAATTCTCTGAAATGTGCCCTGTTGGAGCCTAGACAAATTTTGGAGTACGGGCCTTAAAAATTAGGCAATCACCTGACATAAAGGAAATTCAGATTATGTGGCTCGAGGTACATTATGCGGTAAATGGATAACAATGTTACTGTAGGCCACTGGACTACAGGCACCTAACATTAGGCATTCACCAGACAGAAAAGATCAAGTGATTATGTGGCCGGATGTGTCACGGGGCGCCAAAGGCGCACTCGGTCTCCCATCAGCCGCAGACCTGCTGCTTAGCTTCGGGAGCGAGGATCTGTGTTTGGCCTCGTTCCCAGGGCAGCTTTGCTAGCTGGGAGGCTCCCTGCTCCTAGGTCTGCCTTGAGCGCTGAGCTGATCACTCGGTGCTCGACTTGTCTGTGTGTCGGTCATGTGACGCTGGCCACGTCACATGACCCTCAGACCCCACTATAAATACAGGCAGCCTGCTGGCCACAGGTTGCCTGTTAATTCTAGGTTCCTTGCTATTTTTTGGACTACTGATTACTCACCTGATCCTGTTCCCTGACGATCCTTTGCTTGCTCCTCCTGTACTGTGCATCCCTCCTGGTATTGTGACCTCGGCTCCCACCTGACTACTCTTTGCAGACTCCTCTGGTACTTCTCTACTCTCCTGGTATTTGACCCCGGCTTCTCCTGACCATTTTTTGCTTAACCCTTTGTACTGCGTAGCTCTCTTGGTTCTGACACGGTGTGTTCACATTCCGTTATTTGTCTTGTCTGTCTTCCTAGCATGTATCCTAAGTTAGGGACTGCCATCTAGTTGTCCCCTGTCATTAGGACTTGCGAGGCAAGTAGGCAGGGCCAGGGGTGAGGGTGGAGCACAGTGGTCACTATCCCCCCCCCTGTGTGTAGTGTACGTGACCGTCACAGGATGTATATTACACGGTCAATGGATATCAATTTTACTGCAGGCCAGTACAAATACAGAATGCAAATGAATAAGAGGGGCACACCTACATCTAATTCACAACGACCACTGACCAATATTATTAAAAAATTATTAAATATACATACGGTACCTAATTAATCACTCTAAAATACATAAAATACAAATTAAAATATAGCCATGCTAAGGGTTAATGTATACATGGACTAGAATCTCAGTAGTGAATGTCTCTTACGATAGCGCTGAGACTCAGCCTATAGGGTAATAGATGCAGTCTCTGTATTGGTCCGCGGTTTGTCTGCGATACTTTCAGTATAGGAAGAGATAGATGTATTATCCTTTACGTTTTGTTACATATATTCTTTTCACAGTTATGGCTTTATCTCACAGTTGTAGCTTTGCTAGTACGCTGTGATAAGGTATGACAGGTTACTCACTGTTTTAGAAGCGGTGAAGTGTTCGGATTATTGCGCTTAGCGTGGCGTCCCACGTGTTCTCAACGCAGATGATCGTACCTCCGGTCAGCTTTATAGTGAGTGATGAACTTGCAAAGAAAGAAACAGTCCGTTTAAGTGCCGGGGTCAGTAGAGAATCGGACCCTACTTGAGATTTGCCATAGCTTGATGTCCCTTTTACAGGGCAAGGCAGGACTTTCGTTTCTTTACGAAATATATTTCGATGTTATTGCAGATTCAATGGAGATGTGCAGATATGATGATATTTTTTCTCTAAAAATTGATCCTTTAAATTTAAAGGATCAATTTTTAGAGAAAAAATATCCATTGGAATTATTAGAATCCTCATTAGATACAGTACGTAAATTCGATCGAAATACCTTCTTTTCAGAGAAATTAGAAACTCCAAGTCCAACACACAAGAAATTGTCAGAATAATATTGCCATTTAACTCACAATACAAAAAGATTAAATACATAATTAACAAACTTTGGCATCATATCACCAAAGATAAAATAATAGGACATATATTGCCTAATAAACCTCACATTACCTTTACCAAGGCACCAAATTTGGGCTTATTGGTTGCCCCTACAATCAATAATAAATCTTCAAAAATACCAACTATCCAAAAGTGGATGGGTATGTCAGGCTTCTATAGATGTGGGTCCTGTATGGGATGTAAATGTACTACATTCCCTAAAAAAACAATTGAACTGAAATCAACCAGTAATAACCATACACACAAGATTAGGGAATTTTTGACATGCAGCACAGAAAGCGTAATATATATCATACAATGCCCATGTAGAAAGCAATATGTAGGCAGAACTAAAAGAACCATGAAAAAATGCATAGCTGAGCATATTGCAAATATTAAAAAGGGATACGATAAACATGCCCTGTCATTTCACTTCAAAACATTACACAATCAGGACCCAAGAGGAATGAGTTTTGCAGCCTTGGAAAAGGTAAATGTACATTGGAGAGGAGGGGACCATATAGGTAAAATGTCTAGGATGGAATCTAGAAAGATTTTTGAGTTCAATTCCCTCCTCCCACAAGGATTGAATGCAGAAATTGAGGTATTCGTTTTTTTGTAGAAAGAGGATGACTGAGAATAAGTCCTGTTTCCTACTTCTATAATTAAAATGATTGATTGGACCCCATATGGAAACTTACCAAAAATACACCTTGACCTTTTGTAGATGAAACATCCCCTGAAAAAGAAAGAAAGGGTTAAAAGTGTGTCACATATAGTTTTTATTTTCATTTTAATATTTTTAAAAAACTTTTTCAAAATAATTATATAGATAAATTGAAGGAGTAGGGCACACCTGCATTCAGATACACATAGGCGAGTTTTCTAGACAGTGATTTTATTTATACCAGAAATATAGTAATACATAAAATATTATTAACATATATTTGCATGCTATATAGACTTATAATCGCTTTAAAATTGATTAAAATGGCAACCATCCATAAAAAGCAAGACTAAAATATAAAATTAAGTAGAGAATCCTTGGGAGGAAATGTCCTATTAGAGTCTCAGATTTTTTGTTCCTTTCTATTACTCTGAATGTCAGTGTTACAATAATTGTCCAGTGGACCTGATATCCACGCTGTTTGGACGCAGTCCATAGTAATCAGGATTCTAGAAAGTTCACAGGTTAGTTTCAATGTAGCCGAAGTGAGGATGTGTGGTTGAGTCACTCACATTTCTTTTGCTACAAGTTTAGCAATACATCCAATCACTTTGCCTGTGTATACATTCATACGGCATTGGTTTTACTTACAGTTCTGTAGGTTTGAGCCGGCTGTACTGCTGTTAACGTGGCGTCCCACGTATAGTACGCTTACAGGCTGTGATGTAGTTTCCAGGAGATAGATTCAGGGATCTGCAGCAATCAATTGTAGGAGTGCCGTTTCAGTGGTTTTGTGTGGTTTAGTTCCTGCACAGGTGCAAAATCAAGCAAGCAGGTCAGATGTCACTGCGGCTGTTGATTTCAGGTTTTTTCTTACCCAATTTTTGGGATATCTATCCCACTACTCCTGGTCGATTTGAAGCGCTTCAATATATATTTAGTCTCATGGGGTTATGAAGGATACTAATCACCAACTAGTAAACATACAGCTTACCTACAGAGAACGAAACCAATTACTAATACTACGCTCTAATCAGACGAGTCCAGTTTTTAACTATAAGTTCCCACATATACATATAGTCACAATATATGGACACCACCTTTTCTACATACATAGGGCTTTATGGGAACAATTTATAAACATCTTATGAGTATTTTTTACTCAAAGAATTTATATTATCTACGGTATTTCCTTGAAACATCGATACATTTAAATTAAACACATTAAAAACCGCAATGAAATAAAAATGAACAAACAAATAGTATTTAAATATTTGGATATATCGTTTGATCTTAAGTATATACATTGAAGATATCATCTTACAATAAAACTGCACAATTAGATTGTTTTAAAATATAGTTGTTTAAGAATATAAGATGTAATATAAGATACATAAAGTTGCTATTTATTTATTTTTACAAAGTCTTGTCAAAAAACTGCATGCTTAGGAATTATTGCTATCATTGTCATTATTCTCAATTTTATATATATTTATTTTATATATTTTTTTTTATCATAGAATATTTTCAAGTAATTTTATATGCAAAAATACCGTGACTAAGAGGTTAAATGACCAGCCAAGCCAGACTTTAGCTTTCAGGTGTTTCATTAAATGACGTAATAGCCCTAAATGGGTAAATGGATTCAGCCCTATATAAACAGTCAAACAGCAGACGAGACTTGACCACTGAGGAAGGAGTCGTGTTAACTACGAAACGCGTATGGTGTATACAAGTCTCTACAGAAAGAAGGAAACCACAGCATATCATCTGCGCATCTCCATTGAATCTGCAATAACATCAAAATATATTTCGTAAAGAAACGAAAGTCCTGCCTTGCCCTGTAAAAGGGACATCAAGCTATGGCAAATCTCAAGTAGGGTCCGATTCTCTACTGACCCCGGCACTTAAACGGACTGTTTCTTTCTTTGCAAGTTCATTACTCACTATAAAGCTGACCGGAGGTACTATCATCTGCGCTGAGAACACGTGGGAAGCCACGCTAAGCGCAATAATCCGAACACTTCACCGCTTCTAAAACAGTGAGTAACCTGTCATACCTTATCACAGCGTACTAGCAAAGCTACAACTGTGAGATAAAGCCATAACTGTGAAAAGAATATATGTAACAAAACGTAAAGGATAATACATCTATCTCTTCCTATACTGAAAGAATCGCAGACAAACCGCGGACCAATACAGAGACGGCATCTATTACCCTATAGGCTGAGTCTCAGCGCTATCGTAAGAGACATTCACTACTGAGATTCTAGTCCATGTACACATTAACCCTTAGCATGGCTATATTTTAATTTGTATTTTATGTATTTTAGAGTGATTAATTAGGTACCGTATGTATATTTAATAAATTTTTTATAATATTGGTCAGTGGTCATTGTGAATTAGATGTAGGTGTGCCCCTCTTATTCATTCACATTTTGATTCCCCTTAAAGGTTTGGGGTAACCTTTCTAGGGGGAGCACCCTTTTCCTTGCAAATTGGAGGGTGAGCCATCCCGATACACTTCACAGTACAAATACAGGTCAAATACATATGTTTAACCACCTCCCGACCGCCTAACGCACGGATGCGTCCGGAAGGTGGTTGATTCATTCCTCCTGGACGCATCCGTGCGTCATCTCGCGATAGCCGAGATTTCCTGTGAACGCGCGCAGTGGATCTCCAGCCTGACAGCGACGGTCGCTCGCTGGCAGGCTGGAGATGTGAATTTTTTTTAACCCCTAACAGGTATATTAGACGCTGTTTTGATAACAGCGTCTAATATACCTGCTACCTGGTCCTCTGGTGGTCCCTTTTGTTTGGATCGACCACCAGAGGACACAGGCAACTCAGTAAAGTAGCACCAAACACCACTACACTACACTACACCCCCCTGTCACTTATTAACCCTTTATGAACTACTGATCACCCCTGATCACCCCATATAGACTCCCTGATCACCCCCTGTCATTGATCACCCCCCTGTCATTGATCACCCCCCTGTAAGGCTCCATTCAGACGTCCGTATGTGTTTTGCGGATCCGATCCGTGGATCGGATCCACGCTTTAGGGCCCCTAAAATGCCAGGGCAGTATAAATACCCCACATGTGACCCCATTTAAGAAAGAAGACACCCCAAGGTATTCCGTGAGGGGCATATTGAGTACATGAAAGATTTAAATTTTTGTCCCAAGTTAGCGGAAAGGGAGACTTTGTGAGAAAAAATAAAATAAAAATCAATTTCCGCTTGTGCCCAAAAAAAAAAATTCTATGAACTTGCTATGCCCCTCATTGAATACCTTGGGGGGTCTTTCCAAAATGGGGTCACATGTGGGGTATTTATACTGCCTTGGCTTTTTAGGGGCCCTAAAGCGTGAGAAGAAGTCTGGGATCCAAATGTCTAAAAATGCCCTCCTAAGAGGAATTTGGGCCCCTTTGCGCATCTAGGCTGCAAAAAAGTGTCACATGTGGTATCGCCGTACTCAGGAGAAGTTGGGGAATGTGTTTTGGGGTGTAATTTTACATATACCCATGCTGGGTGAGATAAATATCTTGGTCAAATGCCAACTTTGTATAAAAAAAAAAGGGAAAAGTTGTCTTTTGCCAAGATATTTCTCTCACCCAGCATGGGTATATGTAAAATGACACCCCAAAACATATTCCACAACTTCTCCTGAGTATGTCGATACCAGATGTGTGACACTTTTTTGCAACCTAGGTGGGCAAAGGGGCACACATTCCAAAGTGCACCTTTCGGATTTCACCGGTCATTTTTTACAGATTTTAAATGCAAACTTCTTCTCACGCATTTGGGCCCCTAGAATGCCAGGGCAGTATAACTACCCCACAAGTGACCCCATTTTGGAAAGAAGACACCCCAAGGTATTTTGTGATGGGCATAGTGAGTTCATGGAAGTTTTTATTTTTTGTCACAAGTTAGTGGAATATGAGACTTTGTAAGAAAAAAAAAATAATCATCATTTTCCGCTAACTTGTGACATAGTAACATAGTAACATAGTACATACGGCCGAAAAAAGACATTTGTCCATCCAGTTCGGCCTGTTATCCCGCAAGTTGATCCAGAGGAAGGCAATTTTCTCCACTTTAGGGGACTATAAACTTCCTTCCCGACTCCAATCAGGCAATCAGAATAACTCCCTGGATCAACGACTCTAGTAGCTATAGCCTGTAATATTATTAAGCTCCAGAAATACGTCCAGGGCCCTCTTGAATTCCTTTATTGTACTCACCATCACCACCTCCTCAGGCAGAGAGTTCCATATTCTCACTGCTCTTACCGTAAAGAATCCTTTTCTATGTTTGTGTACAAACCTTCTATTCTCCAGACGCAGAGGATGTCCCCTCGTCACAGTCACAGTCCTGTGGATAAATAGCTGATGGGATAGATCTCTGTACTGACCCCTGATATATTTATACATATTAATTAGATCTCCCCTCAGTCGTCTTTTTTCTAAAGTGAATAACCCTAATTTTGATAAAAAATAAAAAGTTCTATGAACTCACTATGCCCATCAGTGAATACCTTAGGGTGTCTACTTTCCGAAATGGGGTGATTTGTGGGGTGTTTGTACTGTCTGGGCATTGTAGAACCTCAGGAAACATGACAGGTGCTCAGAAAGTCAGAGCTGCTTCAAAAAGCGGAAATTCACATTTTTGTACCATAGTTTGTAAATGCTATAACTTTTTCCCAAACCATTTTTTTTACCCCCAATTTTTTTTTTAATCAAAGACATGTAGAACAATTAATTTAGCGAAAAATTTATATATGGATGTCATTTTTTTTGCAAAATTTTACAACTGAAAGTGAAAAATGTCATTTTTTTGCAAAAAAATCATTAACTTTCGATTAATAACAAAAAAAATAAAAATGTCAGCAGCAATGAAATACCACCAAATGAAAGCTCTATTAGTGAGAAGAAAAGGAGGTAAAATTCATTTGGGTGGTATGTTGCATGACCGAGCAATAAACAGTGAAAGTAGTGTAGTGCAGAAGTGTAAAAAGTGGCCTTGTCATTAAGGGGGTTTCAGCTAGCGGGGTTGAAGTGGTTAAAAGAACTAAAAATATAAATTTGGATTAAAAACATGTCTAACGAAATCCCCCCTCTTGAAATAAAACCTAATGATAATAGTTGAAATTCGATAACACCTGGTCGTCACTGGTGTCAAATTCCTCTGAGGCCCCAACAATTATTCATTCACCGTACAGAAAAGAACAAGTAAGTATGTGGCTGGAGGTAGATTACACTGTCATTGGATATCAATTTTACAGCAGGCCAGTTGACTACAGGCCCCAAAAATTATGCATTCAGCATACAGAAAAGAACAAGTAAGTATGTGGCTGGATGTAGATTACATGGTCATTGGATATCAATTTTACTGCAGGCCAGTGTATTACAGGCCCCAAAAATTACGCATTCACCGTACAGAAAAGATCAAGTGATTATGTGGCTAGATGCATATTAGATGATCAATGGATATTAATTTTACTGAAGGCCAGTATAAATACCAGTCAAATACATATGTTTAATAGAACTAAAAATATAAAATGGGATTAAAAACATGGCTAACTAAATCCCCCCTCTTGAAAAAAAAACCCTAATGAAAATAGTTGAAACACGTGGTCATCACAGTTGTTGAATTCCTTTGTGGCCGAAAACATTAGGCATTCAACAGACATAACAGGCCTTTTACGCCTAATTATTTACATAAGACAAAGACCATTCTTTGTTCTTTGTGTTGTAGGATATGTGTGGGCTGGCATGAGGAAATTTTATTAAGCATGGTCATCACAGGTGTTGAATGCCTCATTCATTTTTAAAAATGTGAGGTAGTCCACACTGTTGTGAGCTAGGCGAATGCTCTTATCGGTCATGATCCCCCCCTGCTGTGCTGAACGTCCTTTTGGACAGGACCCTGGACGAGGGGCAAGCCAAGAGTTCCATGGCAAATTGAGCCCACTCTGGTTACAGGTCAAGCCTGCACACCCAGTAGTCCAGGTGTTCCTCGCTTCTAATAGCATCCACATCTGCCATTAACCCGATGTAGTCAGACACCTGTCGTTCTAGGCGTTCCCTGAGGCTGGATCCAGAGGGCGGCTGTTGATGGGTTGGCTGCAAGAATGATCTCATATCTGAAGTGACTCACACATCTTCAAACCGCCCTCTTCCTGCATGCACTGTTGAATTGGAACCCGCAACTGTTTTTCTGTGAGGGGAAATTCCTCTGCCAGCGCCCGCAAAAGCAAATGGAGCATTTCTTGATGCAAGTCCTGGAAGTGCTGCATTCTGACAGCCCTCTGTGATGCTGGTAACATGTCCGCCATTTTGTGTTTGTACTGGCGGTCTAAGTACGCTGCCACCCAGTACGGGTCCTTGCCCTTTATGCTTGTTATACAGAGGTCTCTCTTCAAACACTGGAGCATGAAGTTCCCCATTTGCACTAAACTTGAAGTGGTGGAGTGGCCGGGCTCCTGCTTATCGTCCAGGATAATGTCATCCTCTGTCTCCTCCCCCCAGCCATGGACAACACCAGGGATCCCAGAAAAGTTTAAAGCATGCTCTTCTGGCTCCTCCTCCTCCTCTTCCCTGACACCATCCTCCTCTGACTCCTCTTCAGATTGCTGTTGACTTGTCTCAGATGGAGTAGTACCCCCTGGGAATTCACCATTGCGACTTCCTCATCTTCCTGGTCCTGCTCATCGAAAGCTTGATCAATTACACAATGCAATGCATGCTCCAGAAAGAAGGCATAAGGTACAATGTCACTGGCTCCCTGGCTGCGACTGATCAGTTTGGTGATCTCATTAAATGGCCGCAGAACCTGTCCTGCCACAGACTTCGTACTGGTAGTCGTTAACTGCACATTTCTGCTGGAGCAGCCTATCAAGCATATACAAGATGGAGTTCCAGCGCCTTGGGCAGTCACAAATCAGACGTCTGATGTGCAGGTGGTGTCGCCGCTAAACATCAGCAAGGCAAGCCATGGCCATGTAAGATCTTTCTTCTAAAATGGCCAGAGATTTTCCGGGCCTGTTGCAAGACGTCCTGGATCACGAGGTATTTGGCAAAGAATTGCTGCACGACTAATTTCAGAGCTTGTGCCATGCATGGTACGTTTGTCATTTTGCCCTGTTTCAGCCGCGGGTTGCATGCTTGACAGCCGTCAGAAGGTTCACCCAGTGGGCAGTAAAATTTCGGTGGAGGTGGGGGGGTTTCGGTGGAGGATGGAGGCGGGGGAGAGATTTTTTATTTATTTTTTATAGGGGGAAAGAGGTTGGGTAATAAGCAAGCTATAAATATAGGTTTGTATGCATGCTGTTTTATAATATATTAAGTGATACGTTGTTTTATAATGTAATGCAACTTGTGATTGTTGAAGATGTATGGAATTTGAAATACTAATACAGATTAATATCTAAAAGGAGCTTCACCCAGTGGGCGGTAAAAGTCATGTACCTTCACTGCCCGTGTTTGCTAGACCACATGTCTGTGGTCAGATGTATCTTGGCACCGACACTGAGTGCCATAGATACATTCACTTGCCGCTGAACATAAATATTTCCTTCCGGGGACCTTCCTTTGTGGTGTGCCAATGGCCACAAATTTTCTAAAGGATCTGAGTTCACCAGTTTATATGGCAGTAGTTGGCGGGCTAGCAGTTCCAACAAGCAAGCAGTCAGCCGTTGGGCAAGAGAGTTATCCGGCATCATCATCTTTTTAAGCTCGACCATTTGGGCTACGGAAGCCTGCCTTTTGCCAGATGAACGTGACAACAGCATGGTGGAAGGTGGAGTGTAGGACAAATGGGAGAAGAAGAAGAGGCAGGATGTGGAGCGCCGCGAGTGTGGCATTGACTGTATAGAAAGGTTATTGAATTTTATGTTAGGACAATCTGAAAACTTTTTGTCACCCTAATGATATTGATCTAGGTGTGCAAGTCCACCCAAGCCATCCAGCAGATGCAAAATAACTTTGAGGTTTAATGGTTCTCAGTCAGATGAGAGCTGGTTTGAAATATCTTATAGTGAACTAGGCTGCCATTGTAATGTATGCTGGCTGTTATCTGTCTCATGGATAGATGGATGGCTTGTACATACTTGACTTTTGACATGTAGTGTTGTTGTATATTGTATGTCATTCTTAATAAGAGTCTAAGACGCATCCAGCTATCCTCTTAATGCTGTTGCCAAACCATTTTGATGGGGTTTCCATAAATTTCTAACCTTTTTTTATGAACCAGACAGCCTCTTGCCTTCCGAGCAGGGGTTGCCTGGTCATCTCCCATTGACAGCCATTGTATTCAAGCACCTGCATTATTTGGCCGAGCACTTGGATCTGCCGAGCATAGCAAGGTGCCTCTGAACTCCCCTCCTCTTCATGTCTTCTGGACACCCACGTGACATCCATCGACACTTCATCAGCGTCACCTTCACCACCACTGACATTAGAGATCTTGGAGTAGGCATCAATAATGGGGACCACCCTCCTTGGGCTGATCTGGGTACTGTCGTCAGACTGCTGGGTGGCGACCGTTGATACCTCCTCTTCCTCATCCAATGCAAAGAATGGCTGAGCATCGGTAAGGTCTGGGAATGGATGGGAAAATAATTCCTCTGACTCGAGTAGAGCAGCTATGGTGGTAATGGTGATGGTGTATTTGGGAGTGCACACAGTAGAGTGTGAGGAGAGTGCAGATACAGAGGATGTATCTAGGCGACTGCCGCTCCACTTTGGCACCTTGCTCCTTCTTCTATTGTGCTGGTGGCTCTATGCGACCACCGCCTCTTCCTCGGAACTACACAGGTCACTCGCATGACCTTGATTCCATGTGGGGTCGAGGACCTCAACGTACTCCACATCATCTTCCTCCCAGTCTTCACCCCTGCCATCTTTGTCGGTCTGCACACTTTCGAAAGCCCCAGCAGTTGGCACCTGTGTTTCATCATCATCCGATGTACTCATCTTGAAACATAAGTGGTTAGGCATCGGTGCACTCAATATCTTACACTTCTGGGGCAGGGCTAGGTGGATGGCCCTGGGAAACCCTGCTAGCAGTGTCATCAAAAAGCAGAAGAGACTGCTGCATGGCTCAGACTGCTTGGCAGATTTGCAAGGGGGTTAGGTGAAAGACTGATGGACATCGGCTGCAGGTGCCAACTCTGATCTTTCAGCAGGAGACTGGGTGGCAGACAGTGTAAAGGAACTGGAGGCACTGTCAGCCACCCAATCTACTATTGTCTGTACTTGTTCTGGCCTCACCATTCATAGAGCCACATTAGGCCAGACCAAATACCGCTGAAGGTTCTGTCATCTACTCTCACCTGAGGAAGGTGTTTCACTTGTGCATATAGCTGGCACAGATCAACCACGTCCTCTCTCTGCAACAGGAGCTCCACCAGCAGCAACACGACCGGGGCCACGTCCCTTATTTGACGCTCTCCATATATTTCTCAAATTTAGGATCTTGCCCAAAATGGGTGTTTTTTTTTTTTTTTATAACAGAATAGAACAACAGTATCTAAAGGGTGTATCTCACAATGGCAGATGCAGCAAAGGCTGCAAAATAAGTTTTTTGCCAAAAATAGTTTTTTGGGGTAGCAGAATAGAATAACAGTATCTAAACTGTGTATCTCACACTGACAGATGCAGACAAGGCCACAAATTTAGTTTTCGGCCCAAAATGGGTGTTTTTTTTTATAACAGAACAAAACAGCAGTATCTAACGCATGTATTTCACACTGACAGATGCAGCAAAGGCTGCAAATTAAGATTTTGATCCAAAATTGGTGTTTTTTTTAAATAACAGAATAGAACACCATTATCTAATGCGTGTATCTTACAATGACAAATGCAGCCAGGGCTGCTATATTAAGTACTTTGCCCAAAAAGTTTGTTATTTTATTTTTATAACAGAATATGGCAGCAGTATATAACGCTTGAATTTCACACGGACAGTTGCAGCAAGGGCTGTAAAATTGAGTATTTTACCCAAAAAGGGAGTTTTTTTTTTTAAACCCAGAAAATTATAGCTGTAATTCTAGATCAAATTGCACACTGACTAATGTGGCAGAGGGCCCAGATGGAGGGTATTGCCAACAATGGGTGTTTTTTTAAAACCCAGAAAATTATTGAAGCATTTCAAGCTTGTTTTTAACAATCACAGATGCAGCAAAGGCTGCAATTTTAAGTATTTTTGCACAAAAGGGTGTTTTTTTTAATAACAAAATATGACAGTAGTATATAACGCTTTAATTTCACACTAACAGATGCAGACAAGGCCGCAAATTCAGTATTTTGGCCAAAAAGGGTGTTTTTTTTTAAAACCCAGAAAATTATTGCTGCATTTCTAGCTTAAATTGCATACTGATTAATGCGGCAGAGGCCCCAGAAGAAGGGTATTGCCAAAAATGGGTGTTTTTTAAAACCCAGAAAATTATTGAAGTCATTCAAGCTTGTTTTTAACAATCACAGATGCAGAAAAGGCTGCTATATTAAGTACTTTGCCCAAAAGGGGTGTTTTTTTTTACTAACAGAATATGACAGCATTATATAACGCTTGAATTTCATTCTGACAGATGTAGCAAGGGCTGTAAAATTTAGTATTTTGCCCAAATAGGGTGTTTTTTTTTTAAAACCCAGAAAATTATTGCTGCATTTCTAGCACACTGACTAATGCTGCAGAGGCCACAGATGTAGGGTCTTGCCAATAATTTTTATTTTTTTAAGCCAAGAATGTACTTGCAGTAGTTCAAGCTTCTATTTGACTGTCACAAATGCACATATGCAGTGCTGTTGCACAGAACTAGCATAAAATAGCCGCTGCCGCCTCCCACCTAACTAACAGATGGATAAAAGTTATTTTTCTGGGTCACTGGGCTCAGGGCAGGGTAAAAATATTGTGCACTGCACCCACAAAACAAAATCTAGGTAGATTGCTGAGTTAACAAGCACTTCTGATTAAAGATTCTGTCCTATTCTCTCCTTCACAGCAGCAGCATCCTATCCCTAGACTAATCAGAGCAGAGTGACGTGCAGCGCTACGTGACTCCAGCTTATATAGAGGCTGGGTCACATGCTGCACGGCCAATCACAGCCATACCATTAGTAGGCATGGCTGTGATGGCTTCTAAGGGCACACAAGTTAAACACTTATTGATTGGCTGCTCTGCAGCCTTTCAAAAAGCGCCATAAAATAGCCAAACACCGAACCCGAACCTGAACTTTTACTGAAATGTTCGGGTCTGGGGTCCAAAAATCCTAAAGTTTGGTACGAACCCGAACTTTACAGTTCAGGTTCACTCAACCCTACTTGTGAGAAGCTTCATGCTGTCCGATCCAAGGTCAGCTTGAATACCAACAGGCTCCCTGGTGCAAAAAATAGTATTTCATGCTTCCTGTGATTTGGCCAGCATGAATCTCTAGACATTTTCCCTTAAAATTCATCTATACTATTTGTACTTATTAGACTTGTAAAGGTGTTGATTAATGATTGAACCCATTGTATTTGCAATTAATATTTATTTTTTAGTTGTTGTAAACCTCAACTCTCAGCCTCTGTTATTTATTTCTATAGATTTATATATCTTGCAAATCATGGTACATATTTTATAAGCAGTGTTTAAAAACTTGACCTCAATTAACTTGCTGTCATCTCCAGGAAATAAATCCAACTGATTTCAGTAGGCAACTGTTTTCCTAAAAGGCTAATCTCCCTCAAAGAAGTAACTGTGCTAAAACATGTAAATGCTTATACATCATAGAGAAATATATTTCCCTTGCTTCTTGTTATTGTAGTCATTACAGGAAAATATAGTAAATCATGTAACATACCTTTTAAAAGTACAACTCAAGGCTAAACAATAAAATAAAATGTATGGTAATGCAACTTCCCTCCACTAACATTCTTCTGTTAATCAGTCTTGTACAGATTTTACAAGTTTTGATTATTTCTTGATGTAATGATTATAGCATACATTTTTTTTTATATTTTCTTAAAGAAATATCAACCACACACTTAAAAAATAAATAAAAATCTGCCTGGTCTGGATTTTATATCCACAGCATGATTTATATTTTTCATGTTGCTGCATTCAGAGGCCCAGAAGTTACATTTTAAATTTTTCCACTGACGGAGCTGTGTGAGGGCTTGTTTTTTCTTGTAGCAAAATTGGTGCCATTTTAGGGTGCATAAATCTTTTAATCACTTTTTAATGCATTTTTAGGAGATCGTATGAACAAAAAACAGCATTTCTAGCATGTTTTCATAATGTTTCCCAGTGGAGATAGAATTGAGTGATCATTTTATAGTATGTGGCAATAACTATCATGTAGAATATTATTTTTTTCTTTATGTAATTAAACCTGTTTGCAAGGGGGAAAAGTGTGCCCTTCCCCACACACGCACACACACTTCATACTGTTTTTTTAATTTTATTCTATGTCGAAGGAGGGGCTTGGAGACTGATCTTCTGATCACAGATTTGATACGCCTTTATCACAGTGTATTTTGCCAATCACTGTAAAAACTGTAAGTATCGAGTATACCCTACTTTTATGTATATTCCTAATTGACCACTATCCCTTTCCTCCCTGACATTTTTAACTATTTTTATCTTTTCTTATATTCAAGTACCACCATTTAATAGAATTTCCCTGTCAAAATAATGAATACTTCGAGAATTTAGATTTATAACCTAGTTTTGAATATTTAATGTTTGATATCTAGTGATATTTAATATTTACCGTTAAATTAACATGCAGAGAATCTGTTTGTGGATGCATGTATGGACACATGATCTGAACTGACTATTCATAAAATAAGTTGGGCTGTGTTGCATACAGGAATGTTCACAAGACAACCAGAAGTGTTGTAGGGTTCCTATGAAATGAGTAAATGGTTATTAGAGATGCTTGCACATACATATGACCCAAGCTGACCAATTAAAGTGGCACTTCATTGTGTACCACATTAGAACACATACAGTGGATACAAAAAGTCTACACACCCCTGTTAAAATGTCAGGTTTCCGTGATGTAAAAAAAATGAGACAAAGAAATAATTTCAGAACTTTTTCCACCTTTAATGCTACCTATAAACTGCACAACTCAATTGAAAAACAAGCTGAAATATTTTTGGTAGAGGGAAGAAAAAATATTTAAAGAAAATAATATGGTTTCATAAGTGTGCACACCTTTAAACAAATACTTTGTTGAAGCACCCATGGCACATTTTGACTTGGCAAGATTTGTCCACTCTTCTTTGCAAAAACACTCCAAATCTGTCAGATTGCGAGGGCATCTCCTGTGCACAGCCCTCTTCAGATCACCCCACAGATTTTCAATCAGATTCAGGTCTGGGCTCTGGCTGGGTCATTCCAAAACGTCAATCTTCTTCTGGTGAAGCCATTCTTTTGTTAATTTGGATGCATGCTTTGGGTCGTCGTCATGCTGAAAGATGAAGTTCCTCTTCATGTTCAACTTTCTAGCAGAAGCCTGAAGGTTTTGTGGCAATATTGATTAGTATTTGAAACTGTTCATAATTCCCTCTAGCTTAACTAAGGCCCCAGTTCCAGCTGAAGAAAAACAGCCTCAAAGCATGATGCTGCCACCACCATGCTTCACTGTGGGTATAGTGTTCTTTTGGTGATGTGCAGTGTTGTTTTTGTGCCAAACATATCTTTTGGAATTATGGCCAAAAATGTCAAATTTGCCTGCATCGGAGCTAGATGGCAGCCTGAAGTGCAGCTCTGCTGTGTTAGACTCCCTCACAGCCTTTCATAATTGGCACTTTGGACCCAGCATGGTAAAGCTTGGTGGCTCCAGACCCACTGATACTCAGGGACACGTTAAAGAAATCAATCCCACCTCAAAACATTGAGAAATTCATCAAGAAAGCCGGTCAAGCACATGTGGCTAAAGAATCCAAGATGGCGCCCGGAACGCTGCGAGTGGCAGGGAGCGCACAGAAAGCAGCCGCTACCTCTGAGAAGGTAATGGAGGTCTCTCCTGGGGCCGATACCTTCCCCATCTCCAGATCCTTCCCGAAGGATGCTTTAGCAGAAGCTCTGGAGCCCCTTAGATCAGACCTTGCCTCCATAAAAGAGGACATGCGGCATACTGGAAAGTAGTATAGTGGGACATGTCTCGTCAAACTCAAAGTGACAGGTGCCCTGCCCCCTTTTCACACCATAACCCCTCCCAAAAATGCCCCTCTAACACCGCCCAGTTCCACCTATTTCTCTCCCCTCGCCATCCCAAACCACGCCTAAATGCATCCCACTTTGATATGATTTTCATATCATTTCATATGGTTTAATATAAATTTTATATCAAATGATATATGCATAAGGATAGGGAAAGGCATAAGGCCATCCTTCATATAAGATAGGGCCAGGGGCTATCCATAGTATTTAGTATATTGGGCAGACTAGATGGGCCAAATGGTTCTTATCTGCCAACACATTCTATGTTTCTATGATAAGCTTTTTATATCACTTTATAAGTCCTTATCAAATGATAAGCTTTTATTAACACTTCATATCCCATTTATAACATTTTGATAAAGGGTTTATACTACTTTTATGTCATTTTGTGATTTGATATCATTTTGATATGCCTTTTATATATTGGCATGCCCGGACATGTCCAAAGACGTATACTACACGGCCGGGTGTCTTTTAATTATAATAGCAACAATAAAAAAAAATCAAGGATGACAAAATTTTGATAATTGTAAAAAGTTTTATTAATTTAATTAGAATGCAATACCATGCAAATTAAAAGCACTCTTATAACTACAGCCTTTCATATACAGCTTAGGCTACTTTCACACCTGCGTTTAAGTGCGGATCCGTCTGGTATCTGCACAGACGGATCCGCACCTATAATGCAAATGCTTGAATCCGTTCAAAACGGATCCATTTGCATTACCATGAACAAAAAAAAATAAAAAAATTTTTGTTCATGATAATGCAAATGGATCCGTTTTGACTTACATTGAAAGTCAATGGGAGGCGGATCCGTTTTCAATTGCACCATATTGTGTCAGTAAAAATGGATCCATCCCCATTGACTTACATTATAAGTCAGGATGGATCAGTTGGGCTCAGTTTCCTCAGACGGACATCAAAACACTGCAAGCAGCGTTTCAGGGTCCGCCTCCAGAGTGGAATGGAGGCGGACACTAATCACAACGAACGTGATCGCTGAACAATGTGCTGTCTTCCTGGCGCTAGAGTTTGACACATCGCGGATCAGGTTGACAGATTACTGGGAGGGGCTGGAGAAGATCCAGCGGTCATGGTCCATATCGGAACCAATGACAAAGTTAGGGGTAGGTAGAGAGTCCTTAAAAATGATTTCAGGGATTTAGGTTAAAAGCTTATGGCAAGGACCTCAAAGGTAGTATTTTGCAAAATACTACCTGTACCACGGGCCACACAAGAAAGGCAGTGGGAGATTAGGGAGATTAACAAGTGGCTCAAGAACTGGTGTAGGAAGGAGGGGTTTGGGTTCCTGGAGAACTGGGCCGACTTCTCTATCGGCTACAAGCTCTATTGTAGGGACGGGCTGCACCTCAATAGGGAAGGGGCAGCTGTGTTGGGGAACAAGATGGCTAGAAGGTTGGAGGAGTGTTTAAACTAGGGACTGGGGGGAGGGTGATTATGTTATAGGAGGGGAAGATAGTGCAGATAGAGACCGGGGGCAAGGTAGTGGGACTGGGGGAGGAATGGAAGGAGGGACTAGAACAGTTCAGAAGGAAAGGTGTAGGGTAAAAAATATACATAAACCTCTCAAATGTATGTATACTAATGCCAGAAGCCTGACTAATAAAACTGGTGAACTGGAATTAGTGATGTGTGAGGAGGACTATGACATAGTTGGAATAACTGAGACATGGCTGGATGATAGCTATGACTGGGCAGTTAATGTACAGGGTTACAGTCTCTTTAGAAAGGATCGTCAAAACCGGAGAGGAGGAGGGGTCTGCCTTTATGTAAAGTCCTGTCTAAAGCCCACACTCCGTGAAGATATAAGTGAGGGACATGAACATGTGGAGTCACTGTGGGTAGAGATACATGGAGCTAAAAACAATAATAAATTACTAATAGGAGTTTACTATAAACCACCTAATATACCAGAGTCCACAGAAAATATACTAATAAATGAGATAGACAAGGCGGCAAATCATAATGAGATGGTTATTATGGGGGACTTCAACTACCCAGATATAGACTGGGAAACTGAAACTTCTATATCTTATAAAGGAAACAGGTTCTTAGCAATAACCAAAGACAATTACCTCTCCCAACTGGCTCAGGACCCGACTAGAGGGACGGCCATACTGGACTTAGTATTAACCAATAGGCCTGACAGAACAACAGACATGCAGGTTGGGGGACACCTGGGAAATAGTGACCATAAAGTAATAACCTTCCAATTATCATTCAAAAGAGCGTTTCTACAGGGAGGAACAAAAATACCAAACTTCAAAAAAGCTAAATTTAGCCAACTAAGAGAGGCCATAAGCCTAACTAAATGGGATAAAGTCCTCACAAATAAAAATTCAGCCACAAAATGGGATATCTTTAAAAGCATCCTAAAATCTCATTGTGAGAGGTACATACCATATAGGAATAAAAGGTTAAGGAACAAAAAGAAACCAATGTGGATAAACAGAACTTTAAAGAAAAAATAAATGACAAAAAGAAAGCATATAAAACACTAAAACAGGAGGGTAGCACAGAAGCACTGAAAAACTATAAAGGAAAAAAATAATAAAAGCGGCCAAACTAGAGACCGAGAGATTAATTCCCAAAGAGAGTAAAAGTAACCCTAAAATGTTCTTCAATTATATAAATGCTAAAAAGGATAAATCTGAAGGTGTCGGCCCTTTAAAGAGTAATGAGGGGGGAGTCGCAGAGAACGACGAGGAGAAAGCAAAGCTGTTAAATATTTTTTTCTCTAATGTATTCACTGAGGAAAATAAACTGTCAGATGAAATGCTGAATGTTGAAATAAATTCCACATTAAAAGTGTCTTGTGGCCCAGGAAGAAGTGCAACAGCGACTTAAAAAGATTAAAATAGACAAATCGCCAGGACCGGATTGCATACACCACCGTATCCTAAGGGAATTAAGTAATGTCATAGCCAGACCCTTACTTCTGATATTTGCAGATTCTATACTGACAGGGAATGTCCCACAGGATTGGCACATGGCATATGTGGTGCCAATATTCAAAAAGGGTCCAAAAACAGAGCCTGGAAACTATAGGCCGGTAAGTTTAACATCTGTTGTTGGTAAACTGTTTGAAGGTTTTCTGAGAGATGCTATGTTAGAGCATCTTAACGGAAATAAGCAAGTAACGCCATATCAGCATGGCTTTGTGAGGGATCAGTCATGTCAAACTAATTTAATCAGTTTCTATGAGGAGGTAAGTTCTAGACTTGACAGCGGCGAATCAATGGATGTCGTGTATCTGGACTTCTCCAAAGCATTTGACACTGTACCACATAAAAGGTTAGTATATAAAATGAGAATGTTCGGACTGGGAGAAAACGTCTGTAAGTGGGTAAGTAACTGGCTCAATGATACAAAACAGAGGGTGGTTATTAACGGTACATACTCTGATTGGGTCACTGTCACTAGTGGAGTACCTCAGGGGTCAGTATTGGGCCCTATTCTCTTCAATATATTTATTAATGATCTTGTAGAAGGCTTGCATAGTAAAATATAAATTTTCGCAGATGACACTAAACTGTGTAAAGTAATTAACACCGAAGAGGACAGTATACTACTACAGAGGAATCTGGATAGATTACAGGCTTGGGCAGATAAGTGACAGATAAGGTTTAACACTGATAAATGTAAAAGTTATGCACATGGGAAGAAATAATGCAAGTCACCCATACAAGAAATAATGCAAGTCACCCATACATACTAAATGGTAAAACACTCAGTAACACTGACATGGAAAAGGACCTAGGAATTTTAATAAACAGCAAACTTGGCTGCAAAAAACAGTGTCAGCCAGCTGCTGCCAAGGCCAATAAGATAATGGGTTGCATCAAAAGGGGCATAGATGCCCGTGATGAGAACATAGTCCTACCACTTTACAAATCATTAGTCAGACCACACATGGAGTACTGTGTACAGTTCTGGGCTCCAGTGAACAAGGCCGACATAGCAGTGCTGGAGAGGGTCCAGAGGAGGGCAACTAAAGTAATAACTGGAATGGGGCAACTACAGTACACTGAACGATTATCAAAATTAGGGTTATTCACTTTAGAAAAAAGACGACTGAGGGGAGATCTAATTACTATGTATAAATATATCAGGGGTCAGTACAGAGATCTATCCCATCATCTATTTATCCCCAGGACGGTGACTGTGACGAGGGGACATCCTCTGTGTCTGGAGGAAAGAAGGTTTGTACACAAACATAGAAGAGGATTCTTTACGGTAAGAAGAGCAGTGAGACTATGGAACTCTCTGCCTGAGGAGGTGGTGATGGTAAGTACAATAAAGGAATTCAAGAGGGGCCTGGATGTATTTCTGGAGTGTAATAATATTACAGGATATAGCTTGAGGAAAATTGGCTTCTACCACAGTTTTTTTTTTTTGTTTGCCTTTCTCTGGATCAACTTGCAGGATGACAGGCCAAACTAGATAGACAAATGTATTTTTTCGGCTTTATGTACTATGTTACTATGAACGGAGACAAACTGATGCATTCTGAACAAATCCTTATCCATTCAGAATGCATAGGGGGCTGAACTGATCCGTTTTGGGCTGCTTGTGAGAGCCTTGAAATGGATCTCACAGGAGGACACAGAATTGCCAGTGTGAAAGTAGCCTTACAGTGTATGCATGTCTATGAAAAATAAGTTCAATTTAACTCTATTGTGAGGGCCTGAGAGTAATTTAACTCTCTGTGAGTGCCTGAGTGTAATTTAACTTCCACAACACTGGACAGCAGAATCAACACACTGAATTTGAATGAAAAACCTGAAATATCACATTCCTGCTATATATGTGCAGCTGTCATGAGTACATCCTGTCAACTATACAACCATTTCCTTAAAACACCCTCAATACATTTTCCCACAGGTCAACAAGCGTACATTTTATGATCATAGCACAGGACGACAGCTGTTACCTGAAACTCACGGTCCATACATCCTAACATCAAACTTTTAATTTCCTACAAGACCCCACACGTGAGTTTCAGGTTGCAGATCTGACAATCTGAGAGGTGTTAATTTTCTCGGGATCTGTCTATAGCAGAGTTAACACAAAACTACTGGTATCGTTTCAACAGATGCGGCAAACACTACGCAGTATCTATCCATAGTTTTATGGCATCTCTTTTCAGGAAACAAAATGATTGTGATTGGCTGCATCACCGCCAACACCTATTGCATATGCTAAAGGTAAGAAAAATGGCTTAATATAAATTTTATATCAAATGATAAGCTTTTATTAACATTTTATATCCCATTTATAACATTTTGATACGGTTTTATACCACTTTTATATCATTTTGTGATTTGATAACACTTTGATATCATTTTGAAATGACTTTTATATATTGGCATGCCCGGGTATGCCCAAAAGACATATACTACACGGCCGGGCGTCTTTTAATTATAATAGCAACAATAAAAAAAATCAAGGATGACAAAATTTTAATCATTTTAAAAAGTTTTATAATTTATTTTTATTTTTTACAAAAAGTCAACTTACATTTATAACAACCACTTAGGGGCTGGCAAGTTTGTGTGTAATTACAACAGCGTATACATAATTGTTTCATGCACTTCGCTACGAAGGAGCGCACAACACGATAATTTTTTCTAAAATCACTCGTAAACATTTTTAATACACTTTCAAAAGGTATTCCTTTAGAGATACAAAGTAAGATATAGATGCAGTAATGGCCGCAGACCGAACTAGCGACGTCCTGGATTTGTCTGTTTAGATACCTTATAGTCTTAGAATTTTTGTATAAAATATTTTATAAATTCAGCAGAAAATAGCTCACTCAACGGCTATAAAAAAATATAGATACAGCGTCAGGCTGTAATATAATTAAAATCCAGTGTCGTCCCCGCTTATACGAATTGTCCGTATTTACAACGTAGGCCGTCGGGCAATCGATGATTTTTTTTTTTAGGTAATAAATCACACGGAAATACACCTTTAAATATGCGATGGGCGTGAAAGTCGGTTTTAATAACATGTGTAATTTTATAATTATTCATTTTTATTGAAAATCATAAAACTTCCCTTCTATTATTTATTTCAATTATTTTTTCATGAACTGAATACACAATCATGTTAATAGTGTTTACAATACAGCTCTGAGATTTCCGCTTTTTACTAGCAAGAAATGACCGCCGAGTTCTTGATCCGGCAATAAATCAAAAGCAAACAGTAGCCGTTCAAAAATGACCGCCGAGTTCTTGATCCGGCGATAAATCAAAAGCGAATGATGTGCAGACGTTCAAAAATTCGGACCGGTCTACGAATAAAGCGGTGTCAGCCTTATGCTTTCCCGAAATATGCACGAGTTACATATATTCTCGAACCGCTGATTCATCTTGGAAATTAGGTTGAAACGGTTTTGCAGGTATCTGTTGCCCCGTCCAAATATAAGACTGCATAATTCACATTATAGCAGTTGAAACACAAGAATTTCTTTGGTAATGACCACAAACGTTAATATTACTTTTCTCAGTATGTTCCCCAGAAAAAGATTCTCGTGGTTAGATATGTGATCAAATTTTTTTACTTCTCTGAATAAGGGCTCTACCTCGCCATAAGAGCCGACAGCTTTCGGCATGTAGTACTGTTTTCGCAATATCTCGGCAATACCTGTCATTTTAGCAATGTTTTTAAGCAGCGTCTATCAAACAATGTGACCCAACTGTTTATGCAATTTTAAATAATCAAGATAGTAGATTTTTTTGTAAAAATAAAAAAGCGGACTACATTTTATAAAAATTTTACATTTACATTTTATATACATTCAAAGTAAAAAATGTTTTTTAAATAAATGAAAAACATTATAATGTGCTACATGCAAATACATTTTATATACATTCAAAAGTGTAGCATCTTCAAAAGCTTCTAAAAAGAAACGTGATTTACCGGGATACATTTACCACGCCAATGTAATAATCTGTAATTTATCACGAGGGTTCTTAAAAAGGACCATGTATTTAGTGTTTAAATTTATGGTTCAGCTTTTCTTACCCTGACCAAAAAATATTTGAAGAAGATACATAATGCTCAAGTCTGTGATGTACGTATTTGGTGAATGCGTCGGCTGTAAAATTTTGCGGTATTCCCTCGACACACCTGATATTTGTAAACAAACGGGTTAGTTCATCGTGCAATTTCTGCCAACATGCGTAAAAACCAAATGACGTTATCAGGCTTGTGCTCCATTAACGTATCCGCTTGTATTAACAAACGCTTAACAAAAAACTCTTTCCGGAATTTGAAGGACCTGCTAAAATACATAAAAAAAGGGTGTTGAAATTGAGCTGCCATGTTTAATAGCCGAAAGGTAGCGTTCTAAAGTCGTTACTCAGACGTCTCTTTGTGTAGACGCACTTTTGCGTTTTACGTAACGGTCTTGTCTCTACAGTCAAACGTTTTCTGTTTCCGAAAATTCAGTTTTGCTCGATACCTATTGTTTTCTGCGTCTCGGGATCAGAATTGTGTGAGTAGTCCAGTACAAGGTCTTTTAAACTGTCAAAATGAACAAGTCAGGTGTTAGCGACGTTGAGCGTTATACCCTTAACCTTTTAATACAGTTTTACCATTGTTGAGTTTGTAACCGTACGTCAATGTTAGAACCGTTTATCTAGAACGCGTATTCCATCAACAGCGCGACTTAGTGAAATTTAACAATACCATGTACACAGAACATTTTAGATTTGCTAACCTCAAAGCCATTTGTTCATTTGTCAATGCTCTTGATGCTATACACACATTTAGATAGAGTTTTACAGGCCGCTGAGCTTTGTGATTATAACCAACTGCGCTTAGACGATGGTGAGACGTTTGACTCCATTTTTTCAAATAGATATTCTAGAGATGAATTTAGCGACAAAATATTTTTTAACATTATCGCTAACGGTTTACAGAGCAACGCAGAGTGCATAGCTGGTAATTCACTTAAACTAGTTGTCATCATTGTCAGGGACCGTCGCGGTGGTGCCCGAAGTCGCTTGGGCGGCGTAGTGTATAGCCGTATTATTGAATGCAAAAAAAAAACAAAACACTTATACGACCTTAATAATTACAATAATAACGTTTGCCTGGCCGCTAGTGTTTACGCTTTTTTGGAGGGGGCCGCTTTGAGTGACGCCGTGTTGTTAGCGAAAGCCCAACAACTGCATTGCGATTTACAAATACCCAAAGGGCGTTTGATATCTTTTAGCGAAATTGTTGAGTTTGAAAAATATTTATACATAACAATTAAAGTTTTGTATCACAATAGGGGCAAGTGGCATTATTATCATACAGGCAATACCGCTAAAAGAAAGGACGGTCTATATAATGCATCATGAAAATCATTATTTTTACGGCATTAAAAATCTAAAAGCTTTTATCGGGGCCAAAATGTATGCGTCCGGTGCTGCTCTGTATCCAACAATAAACATCAACACGGCTGTATACAGTTTTGAAAAGCGTGTCAGCGGTCGGATTGTGTTAAACAGGACGATAATGTACGGTGCCCGATATGCATTGTGCTTTGACGTTCAGGGACGTGCTTTGAAACGCATAGAAACATATCACTTAGTGATAACACGTTTTGTAAGAAAAAACTTTTTGCGATTTTTGTTACAGATATGTAGACTGGGGCGCTGAGCACAAGTGTAGCGGTCTAAAATGCAACGTCTGCGGCGGACTGGTTGGCAAATTTGACGACCACGTCTGTTACATGCAGCCTTAAAACCCCAAACAAGCGACTGACAAGTACATTTTTTACGACTTTGGGTGCATGCAAGAAGCAGGCATACATAAACCCAATTACATTTACGCGATTACATTATAAGGCCCTAATTCCTGTAATTTAGCGGTAAATCCTGTATGCGATTTTGTATGCCTTTTTTTTATCGACGGAAAGTTTTCCAGCTACACGTTCATAGCGCATAATGCCAGTCGTTACAACGCTTATTTTGTTATGATCACCGACAAAAAATTTAGTCGACATTATAAACCAAGGCGGACGGTTAATGTGCGTTGTTACCTTGACTGATTTAAAAATTGGATTTATAGATTCGTTGAATTTCATACCGATGAAAGTCGGTAAGATGCCCGAAGCTATGGGCTTTTCAGGCGCCAAGGGTCACTTCCTGCATTTTTTCAATACGGAAGAAAATCAAAATTACATAGGCGTCATCCCGGATGCACGTTATTACGGTGGCGATTACATGATGCCCGGAGAGAAAAAAGAATTCATGGTGTGGTACGAAGAACAAAAATGACACCTTTAATTTTCAGGAAGAGCTAAGAGCTTACTGTAAGCAGGATGCTGAGAATCGTTTCTGGGTCTTGTGGTAAATATCTGCAGGGACAATCTCTATGGTATTTTCGGGAAGAAATTTAAACTGATACATAGCCATACATACTGACGACAACGTGATAATTTGAAATGGGTCGATACATTTAGTGACTGTTTTGTATTTCTTTTCACTTTTAAAATATTGCATCACTTTTTTTGTCACTGCCATAATTGTGTCCCTGTAAAATTCACAAGCCCTTCTCAAGACCTCATACTGACAACAACGTGATCATTTGAAATGGGTCGATACATTTAGTGACTGCTCTGTGTTTCTTTTCATGTTTAAAGTATTGCATCACTTTTTTTTTTAGTCATGGCCATAATCGTGTCCCTGTAACATTCACAAGCCCTTCTCAAGACCTCAAGATCCTGCTTACAGTAAGCTCTTAGCTCTTCGTGAAAATTAAAGGTGTCATTTTTAATGTTCTTCGTACCACACCATGAATTCTTTTTTCTCGCCGGGCATCATGAAATCGCCTCCGTAATACCGCGCACTTGGGACGACCCCTATGTAATTTTGATTTTCTTCCGTATTGAAAAAATGCGGGAAGTGACCCTTGGCGCCTGAAAAGCCCATAGCTTCGGGCATCTTACTGAGCTTCATTGGTATAAAATTCAACAAATCTATGAATCTAATTTTTAAATCAGTCAGGGTAATGCACATTAACCGTCCGCCTTGGTTTATAATGTCAATTTCAAATTTTTTGTTGATCAGCTCCTGTATAACAAAATAAGTGGTGTAACGACCGGCATTATGCTCTATGAACGTGTAGCCGGAAAACTTTCCGTCGATAAAAAAGCATACAAAATATAACAATTTACCGCTAAATTGCCAGGAATTAGGGCTTGTAGTCACGTAAATGTAATTGGTAATATGTATGCCTGCTTCTTGCATGCACTCAAAGTCATAAAAGATGTACTTGTCAGTCACTTGTTTGGGGTTGTAAGGCTGCATGTAACAGACGTGGTCGTCAAATTTGCTAACCAGTCCACCGCAGACGCTGCATTTTAGACCGCTACACTTGTGCTCAGTGCCCCAGTCTACATATCTGTAACAAAAAAAACACAGTTTTTTTCTTACAAAACGAGTTATCACTAAGTGATGAGTTTCTATGTGTTTCAAAGCATGTCCCTGAACGTCAAAGCACTATGCATATCGGGCACCGTACATTATCGTCCTGATCAACACAATCCGACCGCTGACACGCTTTGCAAAACTGTATACAATATATATATATATATATATATATATAATGTGTGTTTATTGTTGTATACATAGAGGCACCTGATGCATAAATATTTGGTTCCTATAAAAGCTTTTAGATTTTTAATGCCGCAATAATGATTTTCATGGTGCATTATATAAACCGTCTTTTCTTTGCGGTATTGCCTCTATGATAATAATGCCACTGGCCCCTATTGTGATACAAAACTTTGTTATGTTTAAATATATTTTCAAACTCAACAATTTTGCTAAAAAGATATCAAACGCACTTTGGGTATTTGTAAATCGCGATGCAGTTGTTGGGCTTTCGCTAACAACACTGTGTCGCTCAAAGCGGCCCCCTCCAAAATAGCGTAAACACTAGCGGCCAGGCAAACGTTATTATCGTAATTGTTAAAGTTGTATACATTTTTTTTTGCGTTCAATAATATGGCTATACGCTACGCCGCCCAAACGACTTTGGCCACCACCGCGACGTTCCCTGACAATGATGATGACTAGTTTAAGTTAATTACCGGCTATGCACTCTGCGTTGCTCTGTAAATCGATATTGTTCAAAAATGTTTCGGCACTAAATTCATCTCTAGAATATCCATTTGAAAAAACTGAGTCAATTGTCTCGCCATCGTCTAAGCACAGTTGGTTATAATCACTCGGCTCAGCGGCCTGTAAAACTCTATCTAACAAAGATTATATAGCTGCGTGTATAGCATCAAGAGCGTCGACAAATGAATGAATGGCTTTGAGGTTAGCGAATCTAAAATGTTCTGTGTACATGGTATTGTTAAAATTCACGAAGTCGCGCTGTTGATGGAATACACGTTCTAGATAAACGGTTCTAACGTTGACTTGCGGTTACAAACTCAACAACGCTAAAACTGTATTAAAGGTTAAGGGTATAACGCTCAACGTCGCTAATGCCCGACTTGTTAATTTTGACAGTTTAAAAGACCTTGTACTGGATTACTCACGCAACTCCGATCGCGAGACGCAGAAAACGATAGGTATCGAGTAAAACTGAATTTTCAGAAACAGAAAACGTTTGACTGTAGAGACAAGACCGTTACATAAAACGCAAAAGTTCGTCTACACAGAGACGTCTGACTGACGACTTTACAACGCTATCTTTCGGCTATTAAACATGGCGGCTCAATTTTAACACCCTTTTTCATGTATTTTAGCAGGCCCCTCATTCCGGAAAGAGTTTTTTTTTTAAACGTTTGTTAATACAAATGGATACGTTAATGGCACACAAACCTGATAATGTCATTTGGTTTTACGCATGTTGGCAGAAATTACACGATGAACTAACCCGTTTGTTTACAAATATCAGGTTTGTCGAAAGGTAATACCGCAAAATTTTACAGCCGCTGATCTATTCCCGCCGGACAAGGTAAATTTGGCAGTAATTGATGATTTAATGGAGGCTGCTTGTGAAAATCTTGAAATGCAAAACGGATTCACTAAATAGGTACACCACAGAAACTTGAGCATTATGTATATTGTTGAACCATAAATTTGAACACTAAAATACATGGTCCTTTTTTAAGAACCCTCATGATAAATTACAGATTATTATGTTGGTTCTGCAAATGTACCCCAGTAAAACACGTTTCTTTTTAGAAGCTTTTGAAGATTCTACACTTTTGAATGTACCGGTATATAAAATGTATATATAATGTTATATATAATGTTTTTATTTGTTTAACTTTTTTTAACTTTGAATGTGTATAAAATGTGTTTATAAAATGTGTCTTGTAATGTTTTTATTAGTTTTACATAAACAGTTTTTAAATCAAATGTAGTTCGCTTTTTTCTTTTTACAATAAATCCACTATCTTGATTAGTTAAAATTGCATAAACAGTTAGGTCGCATTGTTTGATAGACGCTGCTTAAAAACGTTGCTAAAATGACAGGTATTGACGAGATATTGCGAAAACAGTACTACACGCCGAAAGCTGTCGGCTCTTATGACGACGTAGGGCCCTTAGGTCCCTTTCACACGAGCGTGATTTCCGCGCGGGTGCAAAGCCGACGTGAACGCATAGCACCCGCACTGAATCCTGACCCATTCATTTCAATGGGTCTGTGCACATGAGCATTGTTTTTCATGCATCAGTTCTGCGTAGCGTTAAAATCGCAGCATGTTCTATATTCTGTGTTTTTCACGCAGCCCTGGCCCCATAGAAGTGAATGGGGCTGCGTGAAAAACGCATTGCATCCGCAAGCAAGTGCGGGTGCAATGCGTTTTTCACTGATGGTTGCTAGGAGACGTTGTTTGTAAACCTTCAGTTTTTTATCACGCGCGTGAAAAACGCATCAAAACGCATTGCACCCGCGCAGAAAAAACTGAACAACTGAACGCAATCGCAGACAAAACTGACTGAACTTGCTTGCAAAATAGTGCGAGTTTCCCTGAACGCATCCGGACCTAATCCGCAACGCCCGTGTGAAACCAGCCTTATTCAGAGAAGTACGAAAATTTGTTCACATATCTAACCACGAGAATCTTTTTCTGGAGAACATACAGAGAACAGTAATATTAATGTTTGTGAACAACAAGTAATTTTCAGGTCATTACCAAAGAAATTCTTGTGCTTCAACCGCTGTAATGTGTATTATGCGGCCTTATATTTGGACGGGGCAACAGATACCCGCAAAAACGTTTCAACCAAATTTCCAAGACAAATCTGCGGTTTGAGAATATATGTCGCTCGTGCAAATTTCGGGAAAGCATAAGGCTGACACCGCTTTATTCGTAGACCGGTCCGAATTTTTTAACGTCTACACATCATTCGCTTTTGATTTATCGCCGGATCAAGAACTTGGCGGTCATTTCTCGCTAGTAAAAAGCGGAAGTCTCAGAGCTGAATTGTAAACACTATTAACATAATTGTGTATTCAGTTCATGAAAGCATTATTGAAATAAATAATAGAAGGCAAGTTTTATATGCTTTTCAATAAAAATGAATAATTATGAAATTACACATGTTATTAAAACCGACTTTCACGCCCGTCGCATATTTAAAGGTGTATTTCCGTGCAATTTATTACCTAAAAATAAAATCATTGACTGCCCGGCGGCCTACATTGTAAATACGGACAATTTGTATAAGCAGGGACAACACTGGATTTTAATTATATTACAGCCTGACGACGTATCTATATTTTTTGATAGTTATGGATTATAGCCGTCGAGTAAGCTATTTCCTGCTGAATTTATAACATTTTTATACAAAAATTCTAAGACTATAAGGAATCTAAACAGACAAATCCAGGACGTTGCTAGTTCGGTCTACGGCCATTACTGCATCTACAGTCGTGGCCAAAAGTTTTGAGAATGACACAAATATTAGTTTTCACAATGTTTGCTGCTAAACTGCTTTTAGATCTTTGTTTCAGCTGTTTCTGTGATGTAGTGAAATTTAATTACACACACTTTATACGTTTCAAAGGCTTTTATCGACAATTACATGACATTTATGCAAAGAGTCAGTATTTGCAGTGTTGGCCCTTCTTTTTCAGGACCTCTGCAATTCGACTGGGCATGCTCTCAATCAACTTCTGGCCAATTCCTGACTGATAGCAACCCATTCTTTTCATAATCACTTCTTGGAGTTTGTCAGAATTAGTGGGTTTTTGTTTGTCCACCTGCCTCTTGAGGATTGACCACAAGTTCTCAATGGGATTAAGATCTGGGGAGTTTCCAGGCCATGGACCCAAAATGTCAACGTTTTGGTCCCCAAGCCACTTAGTTATCACTTTTGCTTTATGGCACGGTGCTCCATCGTGCTGGAAAATGCATTGTTCTTCACCAAACTGTTGTTGGATTGTTGGAAGAAGTTGCTGTTGGAGGGTGTTTTGGTACCATTCTTTATTCCTGGCTGTGTTTTTGGGCAAAATTGTGAGCAAGCCCACTCCCTTGGATGAGAAGCAACCCCACACATGAATAGTCTCAGGATGCTTTACTGTTGGCATGACACAGGACTGATGGTAGCGCTCACCTTTTCTTCTCCGGACAAACCTTTTAGCAAGACGATTACTGAAATGATCTCAGCAGGTCCTTAAACCCTTTTATGACCAAAGGTCATTGATGCCCCAGTGTCCAGGTCAAAATTTACAAATCTGACATGCTTCAATTTATGTGGTAATAGCTTTGGAACGCTTTTACTTATCCAATCCATTCTGAGATTGTTTTCTCGTGACACATTGTACTTCATGACAGTCATAATTTTGAGTCAATATACAGTACAGACCAAACGTTTGTAAACACCTTCTCATTCAAAGAGTTTTCTTTATTTTCATGACTATGAAAATTGTAGATTCACACTGAAGACATCAAAACTATGAATTAACACATGTGGAATTATATACATACCAAAAAAGTGTGAAACAACTGAAAATATGTCATATTCTAGGTTCTTCAAAGTAGCCACCTTTTGCTTTGATTACTGCTTTGCACACTCTTGGCATTTTCTTGATGAGCTTCAAGAGGTAGTCACCTGAAATGGTTTTCACTTCACAGGTGTGCCCTGTCAGGTTTAATAAGTGGGATTTCTTGCCTTATAAATGGGGTTGGGACCATCAGTTGCGTTGTGGAGAAGTCAGGTGGATACACAGCTGGTAGTCCTACTGAATAGACTGTTAGCTGCTTTTTTCTTGCCATAATACAAATTCTAAGTAAAGAAAAACGAGTGGCCATCATTACTTTAAGAAATGAAGGTCAGTCAGTCCGAAAAATTGGGAAAACTTTGAAAGTGTCCCCAAGTGCAGTCACAAAAAACATCAAGTGCTACAAAGAAACTGGCTCACATGCGGACCGCTCCAGGAAAGGAAGACCAAGAAACACCTTTGCTGTGGAGGATAAGTTCATCCGAGTCACCAGCCTCAGAAATCGCTGGTTAACAGCAGCTCGGATTAGAGACCAGGTCAATGCCACACAGAGTTCTAGCAGCAGACACATCTCTAGAACAACTCTTAAGAGGAGACTGTGTGAATCAGGCCTTACATAGTGGATACCCCCCATAAATGACCCCATTGTAGAAACTACACCCCTCAAGTTACTCAAAACTGATTTTACAAACTTTTTTAACCCTTTAGGTGTTCCACAAGAATTTACGGAAATTGGAGATTAAATTTCTAAATTTCACTTTTTTGGTATATTTTCCATTTTATTGCATTTTTTTTTCTTTAACACACTGAGAGATAACAGCCAAACAAAACTCAATATTTATTACCCTGATTCTGCGGTTTACAGAAACACCCCACATGTGGTCATAAACCGCTGTACGGGCACACGGCAGGGCGCAGAAGGAAAAGAACTCCACATGGTTTTTGCAAAGCAGATTTTGCTGGACTAGTCTTTAGAGACCATGTCCCATTTAAAGCCCCCCTGATGCACCCCTACAGTAGAAACTCCCAAAAAGTGACCCTATTTTGGAAACTAGGGGATAAGGTGAAAGTTTTATCGGTACTATTTTGGGGTACATATGATTTTTAATTGCTCTATATTACGTTTTTTGTGAGGCAAGGTAACAAATAAATTGCTGTTTTGGCATCTTAAATTTTTTACAAGATTCATCCGATAGGGTAGATCGTGTGCTATTTTTATAGAGCAGGTTGTTACGGACACAGTGATATCAAATATGTCTACTTTTTTGTTGTTTGTTTCAGTTTAACATAATAAGGCATTTTTGAAAAAGAAATTATGTTTTTGTGTGTCTATTTTCTGAACGCCATATGTTTTTTTTATTTTTCTACCGATCGTTTTGTGCAGCGGCTCGTTTTTTTGCAGAAAGAGTTGAGGTTTTTATTGGTACCATGTTTGGGTACATATGATTTTTTGATCATTTATTCTTACACTTTATGGGACAAGGTGACCCAAAAATTGTCTGTTTTGGAACAGTTTTTTTTTATTTATTTTTACAGCGTTCATCTGAGGGGTTAGGTCATGTGATAGTTTTATAGAGCAGATCGTTATGGAAGTGGCAATACCCAATATGTACACTTTGTCTTATTTATTAAAGTTTTACACAATAATAGCATTTCTGAAACAAAACAAAAATTATGTTTTAGTTTCTCCATAGACTGAGAGCCATAGCTTTTTTATTTTTTGGGCGATTGTCCTAATTATGGGCTCATTTTTTTTGCGGGATGAGGTAACGGTTTGAATGGTACTATTTTGGGGTGTATACACCTTTTTGATCGCTTGGTGTTGCACTTTTTGTGATGTAAGGTGACAAAAATGGCTTTTTTTACACAGTTTTTATTTTTTAGGGTGTTTATTGGACGGGGTTGATCATGTGATTATATTTATAAAGATGGTCGTTACCGACGCGGTGATATCTAATATATGTGTGTGTGTTTTTTTGTTTTGTTTTTATAGGAAAAGGCAATTAATTTTTTTAATTTACATTCTTTTTTTTTTTTTACTTTTATTATTTTTATTTTTTTTATTTTTTTTTATCAGTTCCCTCTTGGATCTTGAAGATCCAGTGGGGCTGATAGTTGTACTATACTTTGCAATGCTCTTGCATTCCAAAGTATAATACTTCCAGATGTCCTGTAGGTGGCAGCACTGGACGCCTTTGCCATGGCAACCGGACGGACGCCTTTGCAAAGAGTTCGGTTGCCATGGCAACCATCGGGTGCTGCAATCGCAGTGCAGCAGCCCCGATGGTGGAGAGAGGGAGCCCCCTCCCTCTATTAACCCCATGGATGCCGCGGCATCTATGGGGTTACAGCAGAGTGTCAGCATAGAGATGACACTCGCTGCTGATGGCGGCTCAAGAATGGAGCTGCCGCCATTACACAGAGCAGGGGGACCGCATCGGGGGCAGGGGGCAGCAAGCAGCGCTGGAAAAGGGGGGGGGGATACGGCCAGCAATATATTGGGCTGGGAGGGGGCGGACCGCATCAGGGGGGGCAGGATACATGGATGGGGGGGTGGGGGAGCAGAAACGATGGCAGAGGCAGGGCTCACGGTGGTGGTGGGGGGGTTGGAGGAACACATGAAGGGGGCTTCAGGACACTACCTGATTTCAAGCTCTGATATGCAGAGCGCAGATCAGAGCCTGAAACCGGCATTTTAACACTGCCGCGATCCATTGCCATCAAGGATCCGATTGCCATCAAGGGACCACTCTGATTGGTCCCTTGCCGGCATTAGTAGACTGTATGCTGTCCGTGACAGCACCAGGGCAGGGGAAGAAGCTTTAATCCAAGCGCTTTGCAGCGCTTGGATTAAAGAACTGTAATGATGTCTATACACGTGGTAGCTGCACAGGGTATGTGCAGCTATCACGTATATATACGGATCGCAGTCGGGAAGGTGTTAATGACAGCAATGAAATGCAGTTGAAAGTTTTTTGGGGGTTTAAGTCAATTTTGATGGCAAAGAAGGACTATGCAATTCATCTGATCACTCTTCATAACATTCTGGTGTATATGCAAATTGCTATTATAAAAACTTAAGCAGCAGCTTTTCCAATTTCCAATATTTATGTAATTCTCAAAACTTTTGGCCACGACTGTATATCTTACATTGTATAGCTAAAGGAATACCTTTTGAAAGTGTATTAAAAAAGTTTACGAGTGATTTTAGAAAAAACGATTGTGTTGTGTGCTCCTTTGTAGCGAAGCACATGAAACAGATATGTATTCGCTGTTGTAATTACACACAAACTTGTCGGCCCCTAAGTGGTTGTTAAAAATGTAAGTTGACGTGTTGTAAAGAAAAATTAAATAAAACTTTTAAGATTTACATTATGTCATCCTTGATTTTTTTATCTTTGCTATTATAATTAAAAGACGCCCGGTTTGTAGTATACGTCTTTTGGGCAATGCTTCTTTTGAAAAGCAAACCCAGAACTGGTGTTTGTTTTTTTATAGGGCAGGGAAGCTCTAACTAACACCTCCAATCTCATCTCATTGATTGGACTCCAGTTGACTGACACCTCACTCGAATTAGCTCTTGGAGATGTCATTAGTCTAGGGGTTCACATACTTTTTCCACCAGCACTGTGAATGTTTTCATGGTGTGTTCAAAAAAAACATGGTAACATTTAATTCTTTGTGTGTTATTAGTTTAAGCAGACTGTGATTGTCTATTGTTGTGACTTAGACGAAGATCAGATCACATTTTATGACCAATTTGTGCAGAAATCCATAATTTTCCAAAGGGTTCACATACTTTTTCTTGCAACTGCATTTACTATATAAAATAAATATGAAGTACTTTGGATAAGAATCTACTCTATATGGTACCTCATTGGGCCAACATGACTCAAATAAATTCAAGGAGAGCAGGCTCTACATTTATACTGCACTAATAAAAATGTAATGAAAATATTGGTTTGTTGTGAGTGCAGGACCACAAATGGAGATAGCCACACCTCCAAACGCCTACTGTAAGAGAAAAGACAAAGGTAGTCAACATATTCTGTAAACTGAAGTGAATATGCAGGTGTGCATTGCCATGGTTGAAAATACAAAAGTAAAAGCACAATGCAACAGCACAGTGCAAACAGATTATACCAACTAATAATATATTCACTGTATGAAATGTTTATGAGGTACTTTGCAAATATAATCTTATAAAAAACATTTGCCTCCATCCATCCAGTCAAGGAGAACTCTTTTGGATTGGGACCTACTCTATATGACACTTATCCTTGTGCCAACTGGACTCAAATCAATTCAGAGTGAGCAGGTGCAGATGCAGCCAAGCAAAACTTGATGGTTAACGCGTTAAAGAATGGCAAGAAAAATATAACTCACATTTCAATGGATTTTAATGGCTTTTGTCACAAGATAACCAGGATAACACTTAGGCTAGTTTGGCTATATCTGTATGTACTGCACTAAATAAGAAACAGCAGTGTTTCAGTGAAGGTGAGCAATGATTCTTTTTAACCACTTCTGACCAATTTTAAATCTAAAAGTCTTCTATTGTTTAAACAGTTGCAGTTGTCCCATGTACTGGGTCTCTAAGGGGGGCTAATCATTATTTTAAAAAAAAGTTTGAAAAAAATTAAAATATATTAAGTTTAGATCACCCCACTTTCCCACTTTTAGATATAAAACTATATAAACAATAAAAAAACATATTAGGTATCATCTCATCCGAAAACGCCGTCCCCCCCAAAAAATAACAGTGATCAAAAAGATGTACATACCACACAAATGGCTCCAATAAAAAGGCAGTCCATTAATTAAAAAAAAGCCCTCATACAGCTCAGTATACTGAAATATAAAAAAGTTATGGCTGCCAGAATATGGCAATGCAAAGAAATTTTTTTATTTCTTTTTTCCAAAAGGTTTTTATTTGTAGTAAAACAAAACAAAGACTATATAATTTTGGTATTGCGGCATTCGTATTGAGCCGCAGAATAAGGATGTCAGGTAATTATTTAATAATTTAGCGCACAAGGAATGTTATGATGTTAAAACCCCCAAAACCTTGGCAGAATTTTGTTTTTTGTTTTTTTTCAATTTTGACACTACAAATAATTTGTTTTCTCATTTTCCAATACAAGATATGGTTAATTAAATGGTAGCATTAAAAAAATGCATCTTATCTAGCAAAAAATAAGCCCTCATATAGCTTTCTTAACAGAAAAAAAAAGTATAGACTTTTTCACACAACAATTCACTTTTAGAAGACGTCTGATGACATAAAATTGTCACTTAGCATTCAGGTTTTACTCTACTTTAGAAAATGCTGCCCGTGCCAATTAATCACTTAAGTAAGTATTGTGGAAAATAAATCAATTCTTGCAGCACACATTATCAAAATCTATATCAATAAATTTGTGTCAAGAAAGGACACCTTCCAACTAACACTATGCTTATATCAGATAAACCATTTATCAGAAACCTTTGTATCACCTCTTGTTACTCATCTAGAAAAAAATAAAAAGGTGATTCTTACTGTATGTTAATTGAAATGTAATAATGAAATAGCAGATGGAAATCAATACTGGAGAGCATATAACTTAGCAGTATTTTCATGTGCTTCCAGAGCCAGCAAAAATAACTAAATTTTCACAATAAGAATTATTTAGCGGAAAATGTAGCTTTGTTTACTGATGACTACTATAAGATGCCATCACGGAAAAAAGTCAGTCAGTGAAATCTCTTAGATATTCCACCATCAATTGTTAGTCGTATTATTAGAGGTGTTTAGGAACCACCATAACTCAACCACAAAATGGCAGACCATCTAACAGAGTCACAGAGTGCTGAGGCACTTGGTGCAAAAAAGTCGCCATCGTTATGCTGACTCAATAACTGCAAATTTTTAAACCTCCTGTATTATTAAAGGGGTATTCCCATCGCTAGGATATGCCCCTATTGTCTGATAGATGCGGGTCCCACCTCTGGGACCCGCACTTACACTGAGAACGAGGCGGGGAAGGTAGTGGAGAGCAGCCGCCCTCCATTTATTTTTTTGGGGGCTGCCGAAAATAGCAGCGCAAGGTTTTTCACTTGGTAGTGATGGACAAACACCTGCTGGGACGGTTCGCGAACCGCAAGTTCGCGGCGGGTCTCATTCATTTTAATGGCAGGCGAACCTGAAAAACTGAAAAACCTTCAGCTCATATTTGCAGCCAAGAAATAATTACTAGAAGTGTGCAAGTAGTCCCACAACATGTACAGTGACATACCAGATGTATTATTCTAATTTGCAATCTCCATAAAAAATAAAAATTCAATGCAAAATATTGCCAATATAATTTTCGCGTACGTGCATGGGCAAATGCACTATACCAGGGATCAGCAACCTTCGGCACTCCAGCTGTGATGAAACTACGACTCCCAGCATGCACACTTGCTTAGCTATTTTCAGAACTCCCATAAAAGTGAATGGAGCATGCTGGGAGTCGTAGTTTCAACACATCTGGAGTGCCGAAGGTTGCTGACTGCTGCACTATACAGTACCCAAATGCACTATAAAGAAAGTATATTGGTATATAACACCCCACTTCAATCAGTTTTTTTTGGGGGGGCGACTGGTATATCACACCAGTAGAAATAATTTGTTCCAATAACGCTTGTCCCTCTATATACCTGCAGTATCGCAGCAGAACCGCACACAACTGCCACACAATACAAATGCACTATAATATACTTTCTAACATAGAAAGTATATTATAACATTGTACAAGGAAGGCAATCCATTAGAGTATACATGAAGATAAAACGTAACCTTTATTAATTTTACTATGAGGGTCCATTCACATGTTCGTAAGTGTTTTGCGGATCCGCAAAACACGGACACCGGCAATGTGCATTCTGCAATTTGCGGACCGCTTATCGCCGGCACTATAATAGAAAATGCCTAATCTTGCCTGCAATTGCGGACAAGAATAGGACATGTTCTATTTTTTGGCGGAAACAGGAGCACAGATGTGGAAGTGCGGATCCGCAAATGCGGATAGCACATTCCTGCCCCATTGAATATGAATGGGTCTGCACCCGTTCCGCAAAATTGCAGAACGGATGCGGACCCATTTTGCGGACGTGTGAATGGAAAATATATCCATCAAAATGAAAATAAATTTAATTATTAAAGTAAAGCAAAAAGCATAGATGTGGTAGGCAATAACAAGTGCTCGGCGGCACCAAATCAGAAACCATATGTACTACCACAATCGGGGGGGTTCCGGTGCATATCCATGAATCCAAGAGGGAAAGCAAAAAAACATCTATCCCTGTGCTAGATGATGATGTGATATTGATGGACAGGGTGGGCAAAGAACTGTCCCTGAAATTGCCCTACAGGGGGGTGCTATTCTGGCCCTGATAGCAGGGGCGGACTGACAACTCATGGGGCCCCCGGGCAATAAGAGATTATGGGGCCCCTGCGTCCCCGCCCACCCTCAAGCCACACCCACACACAGCCCCACCCACATATTGCACCGCGTCGGCTGCAGGCTCATGTGGGCCTTTGGGCGATGAAGTCTCAGTGGGCCCCCCTATACATTGATAACTCTGAGTACAGATGATATAGTAGATGTCCCCTGCAGTTCTATGTGACAACACAGTGATGACTATCTGAGTACAGAAAATGTAGTAGTGTTACCTGCAGTCCTATGTAAAAACACAGATAACACTAGTCATGATAATGTGGTAGTGTTACCTGCAGTCCTATGTAAAAACACAGACAACACTAGTCCTGATAATGTGGTAGTGTTACCTGCAGTCCTATGTAAAAACACAGATAACACTAGTCCTAATAATGTGGCAGTGTTACCTGCAGTCCTATGTAAAACTACAGATAACACTAGTGTAGGTAATGTGGTAGTGTTACCTGCAGTCCTATGTAAAACTACAGATAACACTAGTGCTGATAATGTGGTAGTGTTACCTACGTCCTTAGTGTGCCTCCCTGTCTCACTCCCATGGACTCCATGCTGGTGGCGCTGCCTCCTCTTCCTTCTTCTTCTTGCCCCACACAGAATGTCCTGATGCAGCTGCATTAAAACATAGGAACACTGTGGGCATGGTGATGGTGACACACACAGGGACAGACACACACACACACACAGGGACAGACTCTCACAGAGTACAGCCCAGACAGCTCGTCTGTAGACAGATCCCAGAAATCCCAGAGAACATCTAGCTGAATGAAAGAACCGAGCAGCTTCAGGTGGATCTCACCCTGGAAAAGCTTATGTTAGATGGAGACAGTAGGTTGTATTCAGGGCTCTCTGTGCGCTGACACACTGTAACACAGGTGCTGTAATGGAGGCAGCAAGGTACAGAAGGGATGGGTCCACCACTAGGATGAGGTAAGGGGCAGGAGGACACACTCAGGAGCAGGACCTGCCTCAGGGTCATGTGGCCCCTTATATAAGTCCATTAAACAGTATAGAAATAATATTCCCAGGAGGTGTGTGCTCAGAGAACCCCCTTTAACCGCCTCCTGGTGTTAATAAGGAATAGGAGGAAATTCAAGAGCAGAGAGCTGGTAGTGAAGGGGTTAATGAAAATGGTGGAGACTAAACACATACCTCCTCCCGCATTTCTTTACACGGCATGTATGGGGAGGCAGAGTGGAGTTGTTAGAAAGAGCCCCCAGCCCATTAGACTACCACCTCCTTGGGTGACATCACACCTACCAGCAGCGACTCTACTATCCAACAAGTACATCAACACATGATCATGTGATCCGCTTGACCTCGCCCATACAGGATCACAGGGTCGCGACATCATCACAGGTCCTTTACCTCCTTCAAATGCACAGCCTGTGAGCCTGACTCCTCCCACACAAGATCAGATGGTCGTGACATCACAGGTCCTTTACCTCCTCCCGCTGAACAGCCTGGAGACTGACTCCGCCCACACAGGATCACGTGGTAGTGACATAATGAAAGGTCTTTTAGCCTCCTCCAACTAGAAAAAGCCGCTAATGTATGGGCTCCTGGGAGGTCACGTGACGCGGGAACGTGAAATACGTGGTGAAAAATAGCTCTTTAGCATGGCTGCAGCGGGCCCCCATCCCAGCCGGGCCCTCGGACAATGTCCGAAGTGCCCGACTGGTCAGTCCGCCCCTGCCTGATAGCCTAACCAGAGACTACCTGCCCTGATAAGAGCGACCCTATCCGGAACCTTACCCTATATAAAAATGGCCCTAGTAAGCACCTAGCCCCTAGGCCCCTGACTTCCAGGTGATCACTATATAGATCTATGTGTTTTTGACTCATTATAAAAGTATATTATAAGTATATCGCACCCCTCTTTGTATCACACATATTGACACCTATACTAGTGCTTAAAATGACTTTTGTGGCCCTATTAGCTAGTGTTTGGTGTCCCTAACAGCCTGTCCCTGCCCCACATAGAAACCTCTCCCTACACTGGCAAAACACTGAATGTAAAATGGCGGCCAGATCAGGTTTATTTATGAGGTAGGGGGTATGTCAATATTTCCCGAAATGTCTCAATTGGCTGTCCTGTACCACCTGATGTATGTGTCATGGGTCAAAGTTCTTCACAATGTAAAATAATATGGCGGGCGCAAATTTCTCCATATGTTTGCATGTTCAGCGAATCGCGAATACGCAAAGTTCGCCGCAAAACGACCGTCGGGCGAACCGCAAGGCCATCTCTAGTTCTTGGCAGTGGCTGGACCTCAAGCCACCACTCTCCCCACTCCGTTCTCGTTGTAGGTGTGGGTCCTACAGGTGGGACCTGCACCTATCAGACAATGAGGGCATATCTAGCATTATGCCCCCATGGTCTGTTGTAATGGTAATACCCCTTTAACAGAATAAAAAGTGTGTCCCGGGAGCTTCATTTCAAGATTTTCCATGGCCAAACAACTGCCTGATTGGATAGAATGATGTAAAGAACATTACCACTTTACACTGGAGCAGTGGAAACTTGTTCTGTGGAGTGATAAATCCCACTTCTCAGTTTAATGGATGAATCTAAACTTGGCGATTGCCAGTAGAATGTTACATGTCTGTTTGAAGTGTGCCAACTATAAAGTGTGGTGAAGGAAAGATAACACTATGGGGTTGGCCTAGGCCCTTAGTTCCAGTAAAGCGAAAACTTAAAGCTTCAGCATACCAAGACATTTTTAGCAATAATAAGCTTCCAACTCTGTGAAAACAGTTTGGGGAAGGCTCTTTTCTGTTCCAGCATGGCTGTTTCCTAGTGCACAAGGCAAGGTCCATAAAGGCATGATTGGGTGAGTTTGGTGTGGGAGAACTTGACTTGCTACACAGAAACCTAAGCAAAATTAATCAGCACTCTGCAAACACAAATAATAAAGTAAATACAATAGTGCCATACTAACTATAGAAAATGTGCTAATGCTACATTATAAATGTGAGATTCTTGGCAAATACATTTCGTACAAAATTATTTGTGCCTGTCCACCAGCATCAAGGCAATCTCTTTAGGACAGGAACCTACAATAAATACTACTTAAGCTGGTGCCATACCGGCCTCCATTAAATATAGGGAATGCAGGTTCCACATGCATACTGAGCGCACATTATATTACACCTCATTTGGTGCAACAATTTTGGCCTGATTTTATTTAGTGCAAGTATAAAGCTGTAGCCTGCTCTCCCTACATGTATTAGAGGCCATTTGGTACGAGGAGAGGTAAAATACAGAGTGGACTCAGCATGTATGTGTTCCCTGATTTTAATGGAGGCCATTGTGGCACCAAAAGAGGCATAATACAGTGCGGGCTCAGCGTGCTGAATTTCATGGAGGCTGGCACTAGCAGATGTAGTATTTAGTGTCGGTTCCTGTCCTAAAGAGATTACATTAATGCTGGCAGACAGGCAAAAATTATTTTGTATAAAATGTATATGCCAAGAATATCACATTTATAACATAGCATTAGCATTAGTACATATTCAATAGTGAGTATGGCACTATTGTAATTATTATTTGTGTTTTCAGAGTGCTGATGTATTGTGTTTGCTGTTGTGCTTTCAGCCATGATGATGTGCATCTGTCCACTGGGATGTGCTGACTAACCCCAATTTCATTTTTCACACACAGAGACCTGACTTGTAGACCCCATGTCGCACCTTTGTGATGAACTACAGGTAGAATGGACATTGTGAATCACACCTTCTCAAACAACATTGGTGTCTGTCATCACAAATGCTCTTCTGGATGAATGGGTAAAAACTCACACAGACACACTACAAAATCTTGTAGAAAGTCTTCCCAAAAGTGTTGAAGCTGTTTCAGCTGCAAAGGAGGACACCATAGTGGTGCCTATGAATTTACAATGGGATGTTAGAATATCTGTAGCTCCTGTAGGTGTAATGTGTAGTTAACCCAATACATATATCCCTGAGGGCAACTTCTAAAACTTAACCTTTATTCTACATATAGAAGATAAAAATATTTGGTCCAAACAGGACCCCGATTACCATAGTACAAAAAGATGTCAAAACAATGGACGGTTATCAAAAATTCTGACAATATTATGCTGATAAGGCAGGGGCATCGTTAAGTCCAAACATTCGAGGCTTGAGCCCCGGATGTTTGGACCAGTGCCCAAAATGTTATGCTGGCAGGGTCAGCTGCTCGGACTCTACTGCACTGTGCAGCGCTACTCTACATCCTAATCCGTATCCTGCAGTCAGTTACTGAACTTTAAATCAGCGCTCATGATCTCATTGCTATGTTACACACTCAGCTTCGGAAACATGCAGTGCGGGCGGTGCTCGCTTACGCACCTGCTCCTCCCACTATCCGGCACAGACACGTGACATCAGTGAGCGAGCGCCGCCCGCACTGCATGTTTCCGGATCTGAGTGTGTAACATGGTAATGAGATCATGAGCACTGATTTAAAGTTCAGTAACTGACAGTGAGCACTGATTTTAAGTTCAGTTACTGCAGGATACGGATTACTGAGGGGGTGATCTCTGGGGTTGCCCAGATGGCTAGGCCCTTCACAGTAGTTATTAACCCCTTTCAGCAGTCCTCCATTCACTGAAGGGGGGACTGCTCAAAAGGGGTTAACTACTGTGAAGGGGGACTGCTGAAAGGGGGAAATAACTACTGTGAAGGGAGGACTGCTGAAAGCGGTTAATAACTACTGTGAAGGTGGGACTGCTGAAAGGGATTAAAGTACAAGGGGGGCGAAGGGATGATCTGTGGGGTTGCCCAGACGGCTAGGCCCTTCACAGTAGTTATTAAAACCCTTTCAGCAGTCCTCCATTTTTAAGGGGGACTGCTGAAAGGGGTTAATAACTACTGTGAAGGGAGCGCTATGCGATTCCTGTTCCGGCGGTCATGTGACCGCCGGGGCCGGAGAGTGCAGGAGCTGTGAGGTCTTTCAGAGACCTCGATCAGCCCTGCACTGAGTCTGTACAGCGCTGTATTGCGCTGTACAGCCTCTCTGGGGAGTGCATTTCTCCTGTAACTGGGGCTACTATGTCAGCCCCAGTTACAGGAGAAATCAATAGAAAAAAAAAAAAAAAAAAGTGAAGTAAATGTCCCCCAGAGGTCTTCTATGACCTTATGGGGGACGGAAAGTGTAAAAAATAAATAAATAAAAAAAATAAAGTGTTAAAAAAGGAAATAAAATAAAAGGTTTCACATGTAAAAAAAAACAAAAAAAAAAAACAAAACTCCCTATGTAAGGAATAAAAAAGTTAAAAATAGAAAAAATAAATAAAATAGACATATTTGGTATTGCCGCGTCCGTGATGGTTGGCTCTATAAATATATCAAGTAATTGACCCAGTCCAAAAAAACACCATAAAAAAACTTACATCACAAAAAGTGCAACACCAAGTGATCAAAAAGGCGTATGTACCACAAAATGGTACCAATTAAACCGCCAGCTCATCCCGCATTAAAATTTTTTTTTTTGTTTCAAAAATGCTACTATTGTGTAAAACTTAGCCACTTCAACCCCCCTAGCTTAAACACCCTTAATGACCAGGCCACTTTTTACACTTCTGCACTACACTACTTTCACCGTTTATTGCTCGGTCATGCAACTTACCACCCAAATGAATTTTACCTCCTTTTCTTCTCACTAATAGAGCTTTCATTTGGTGGTATTTTATTGTTGCTGACATTTTTACTTTTTGTTATTAATCGAAATTTAATGATTTTTTTGCAAAAAAATGACATTTTTCACTTTCAGTTGTAAAATTTTGCAAAAAAAACGACATCCATATATAAATTTTTCGCTAAATTTATTGTTCTACATGTCTTTGATAAAAAAAAAAATGTTTGGGCAAAAAAAAAAATGGTTTGGGTAAAAGTTATAGCGTTTACAAACTATGGTACAAAAATGTGAATTTCCGCTTTTTGAAGCAGCTCTGACTTTCTGAGCACCTGTCATGTTTTCTGAGGTTCTACAATGCCCAGACAGTACAAACACCCCACAAAGGACCCCATTTCGGAAAGTAGACACCCTAAGGTATTCGCTGATGGGCATAGTGAGTTCATAGAACTTTTTATTTTTTGTCACAAGTTAGCGGAAAATTATGATTTTTTTTTTTTATTACAAAGTCTCATATTCCACTAACTTGTGACAAAAAATAAAAACTTTCATGAACTCACTATGCCCATAACAAAATACCTTGGGGTGTCTTCTTTCCAAAATGGGGTCACTTGTGGGGTAGTTATACTGAACTGGCATTTTAGGGGCCCAGATGCGTGAGAAGAAGTTTGAAATCAAAATCTGTAAAAAATGATCGGTGAAATCCGAAAGGTGCTCTTTGGAATGTGTGCCCCTTTGCCCACCTTGGCTGCAAAAAAGTGTCACACATGTGGTATCGCCCTACTCAGGAGAAGTTGGGGAATGTGTTTTGGGGTGTCATTTTACATATACCCATGCTGGGTGAGATAAATATCTTGGTCAAATGCCAACTTTGTATTAAAAAAATGGGAAATGTTGTCTTTTGCCAAGATATTTCTCTCACCCAGCATGGGTATATGTAAAATGACACCCCAAAACACATTCCTCAACTTCTCCTGAGTACGGCGATACCACATGTTTGACACTTTTTTGCAGCCTAGATGCGCAAAGGTGCCCAAATTCCTTTTAGGAGGGCATTTTTAGACATTTGGATCCCAGACTTCTTCTCACGCTTTAGGGCCCCTAAAAAGCCAGGGCAGTATAAATACCCCACATATGACCCCATTTTGGAAAAAAGACACCCAAAGGTATTCAATTTGATGAAGGATCGTGTTCTCCCAGCCTTACTGTAGAGAACAAAACTATTATACAGAGCCAATTGAATCAAATATACAGACACCTTCTTATACCAGCGTCTGGTGCGGCGGGATACTAAATACGGAGACAACATCTGGTCATTGAAGTCCACCCCTCCCATGTGAAGGTTATAGTCGTGGACTGAGAGGGGCTTTTCAATGACACGGGTTGCTCGCTCAATTTGGATTGTCGTGTCTGCGTGAATGGAGGAGAGCATGTAAACGTCACGCTTGTCTCTCCATTTCACCGCGAGCAGTTCTTGGTTACACAAGGCAGCCCTCTCCCCCCTTGCAAGATATCATGGAACCATGAACCAGACGTACAACAGAGATGAGTGGAAATAAGAAGGCTTTATTGGAAATCAAGCCGTAGCAAAAGTCCAAACGGATGGCTAAACCGAAGCAGGGTCTTGCGTAGACAGAGGTCAGGAACCAGGAGGGTGGTCAGACGAAGCCAGGATCAGGAACCAACGGGGTAGTCAGACGAAGCCAGGATCAGGAACCAACGGGGTAGTCAGACGAAGCCAGGATCAGGAACCAACGGGGTAGTCAGACGAGGCCAGGATCAGGAACCAGAAGCAGCAGCAGTCTTAGAAGCATGTGAACACAGGAGGACCAAGCAAGGAACTGAAGCCACAGACCTTCTATATATATGAGCTAGGCATCCAGCTCCTCCCAGTGGGAAGGAGAAGCCGCAGGGTGGGAGGCTACAAGAAACCCAGAAACCAAGATGGCCGCCAGCACATGTCAAACGAAGGTAAGACCATGACAGTACCTCCCCCTCAAGGGCCCCTCCTCCGCGGAGTAATGAACGGTTTCTGAGGGAAGCGTGCGTGGAAGGCTCGGAGCAAAGCAGGAGCATGGACATCTGCGGAGGGAACCCAGGAACGCTCCTCTGGACCATAACCACGCCAATGGACCAAAAACTGCAACCGACCGCGGACCAGGCGTGAGTCCAGGATATTGCTCACCTCATATTCCTCATGATTGCCCACTTGGACCGGACGGGGCCGAGGAACCGAGGAAGTGAAACGATTACACACCAACGGCTTCAACAGGGAGACATGAAACACGTTGGAGATCCGCATGCCAGGAGGAAGCGCAAGGGCATAGGCTACCGGGTTTACCCTGCGAAGCACTCGGAAGGGACCAACAAAGCGAGGCGCCAGCTTGGGAGTGGGCACTCGAAGGTTGAGGTTGCGGGTGGACAACCATACACGGTCTCCGACCTGGTAGGAAGGAGCGGGCGCTCGTCTGCGATCAGCCTGGAGTCTCTGGCGCTGCGCAGAGACCTCAAGGGACCTCTGGATCTGTACCCAAGAAGCACGTAGGACGGAAAGGTGATCCTCCACAGCCGGAGTATCCTGGGGAGAGAATACCTCCGGTAACACGGCAGGTTGGAACCCATAATTGGCCATGAAGGGAGACGTCCCAGAGGAAGAGTTCACCGCCGTGTTCCTGGCAAACTCAGCCCAAGGCAGGAGGTCAACCCAATTGTCTTGGTGATCGGAGACATAGCAACGAAGGAATTGCTCCAAGGCCTGATTAGATCGTTCTGCGGCCCCATTGGACTGAGGATGGTAGGCCGAGGAGAAAGAGAGATGAATCCCCAACTGGGAGCAAAAGGCGCGCCAGAACCTGGACACAAACTGACTCCCCCGATCCGACACAATCTCCTTGGGCAAACCGTGCAACCGGAAGACCTCCCTGGCGAAAATCGTGGCCAACTCTTGTGCAGAGGGTAACTTCTTGAGAGGAACACAGTGGCACATTTTGGAAAACCGGTCCACAATCATGAGAATGACCGTATGGCCTCGGGATGCAGGGAGGTCCACAATGAAATCTATCCCCAGGTGTGACCATGGGCGCTCCCCGGTGGCTATGGGTTGCAAAAGGCCCAACGGAAGGTGCCGAGGGGACTTACTCTGGGCACAAACGGAGCATGCCGCTACATATGCGGCGATGTCGGAACGTAGAGAAGGCCACCAGAACAGACGTGAAACAGCCCAGGACAGCTGGTTCTTTCCAGGATGCCCCGCGGCCTTGGAGTTATGGTAGGTTCGCAACAACCGAGTGCGCAACTCCTCAGGCACAAAACACCTGCCGTTGGGTCTCCCAGAGGGAGCACCAGATTGAGCCGCCAAAATCTGCTCACCCAGGGGAGAGGTCAGGCTGGTGCGAATGGCGGCCAGGATCTGATTCGGAGGTATGACCGAAGTCGGAATCGACTCCTCCCCGGACAGCTCGGAGTACTGCCGTGATAAGGCATCCGCTCTGATGTTCTTGGAACCGGGTAGGTAGGAGACCACGTAATTAAAACGTGACAAGAACAGAGCCCATCTGGCCTGACGTGGTGTCAATCTCTTGGCCTCAGAAAGGTAGGTCAGATTCTTGTGGTCCGTCAGGATGAGAACCGGAACCACCGAGCCCTCGAGCAAGTGCCTCCATTCTTTAAGGGCCTGCACGATGGCCAATAACTCCCTGTCACCAATCTGATAGTTGCACTCCGCGGAAGACAGTTTCCGGGAGTAAAACCCACAGGGAAGCAGAGGACCCTCTGGTGTTCTACGCTGAGACTAGAGTTGAGCGAACACCTGGATGTTCGGGTTCGAGAAGTTCGGCCGAACATCCCGGAAATGTTCGGGTTCGGGATCCGAACCCGATCCGAACTTCGTCCCGAACCCGAACCCCATTGAAGTCAATGGGGACCCGAACTTTTCGGCACTAAAAAGGCTGTAAAACAGCCCAGGAAAGAGCTAGAGGGCTGCAAAAGGCAGCAACATGTAGGTAAATCCCCTGCAAACAAATGTGGATAGGGAAATGAATTAAAATAAAAATTAAATAAATAAAAATTAACCAAAATCAATTGGAGAGAGGTTCCATAGCAGAGAATCTGGCTTCCCGTCACCCACCACTGGAACAGTCCATTCTCAGATATTTAGGCCCCGGCACCCAGGCAGAGGAGAGAGGTCCCGTAACAGAGAATCTGTCTTCATGTCAGCAGAGAATTAGTCTGCATGTCATAGCAGAGAATGAGGCTTCACGTCAGCCACCACTGCAACAGTCCATTGGCATATATTTAGGCCCAGCACCCAGGCAGAGGAGGGAGGTCCCGTAACAGAGAATCTGTCTTCATGTCAGCAGAGAATTAGTCTGCATGTCATAGCAGAGAATGAGGCTTCACGTCAGCCACCACTGCAACAGTCCATTGGCATATATTTAGGCCCAGCACACACACAGGCAGAGGAGAGAGGTCCCGTAACAGAGAATCTGGCTTCATGTCAGCAGAGAATCAGTCTGCATGTCATAGCAGAGAATGAGGCTTCACGTCACCCACCACTGCAACAGTCCATTGGCATATATTTAGGCCCAGCACACACACAGGCAGAGGAGAGAGGTCCCGTAACAGAGAATCTGGCTTCATGTCAGCAGAGAATCAGTCTGCATGTCATAGCAGAGAATGAGGCTTCACGTCACCCACCACTGCAACAGTCCATTGGCATATATTTAGGCCTAGCACACAGGCAGAGCAGAGAGGTCCCGTAACAGACAATCTGGCTTCATGTCAGCAGAGAATCAGTCTGCATGTCATAGCAGAGAATGAGGCTTCACGTCACCCACCACTGCAACAGTCCATTGGCATATATTTAGGCCTAGCACACAGGCAGAGCAGAGAGGTCCCGTAACAGACAATCTGGCTTCATGACAGCAGAGAATTAGTCTGCATGTCATAGCAGAGAATGAGGCTTCACGTCAGCCACCACTGCAACAGTCCATTGGCATATATTTAGGCCCAGCACCCAGGCAGAGGAGAGAGGTCCCGTAACAGACAATCTGGCTTCATGTCAGCAGAGAATTAGTCTGCATGTCATAGCAGAGAATCAGGCTTCACGTCAGCCACCACTGCAACAGTCCATTGTCATAAATTTAGGCCCAGCACCCAGGCAGAGGAGAGAGGTCCCGTAACAGACAATCTGGCTTCATGTCAGCAGAGAATTAGTCTGCATGTCATAGCAGAGAATGAGGCTTCACGTCAGCCACCACTGCAACAGTCCATTGGCATATATTTAGGCCTAGCACACAGGCAGAGCAGAGAGGTCCCGTAACAGACAATCTGGCTTCATGACAGCAGAGAATTAGTCTGCATGTCATAGCAGAGAATGAGGCTTCACGTCAGCCACCACTGCAACAGTCCATTGGCATATATTTAGGCCCAGCACCCAGGCAGAGGAGAGAGGTCCCGTAACAGACAATCTGGCTTCATGTCAGCAGAGAATTAGTCTGCATGTCATAGCAGAGAATCAGGCTTCACGTCAGCCACCACTGCAACAGTCCATTGTCATAAATTTAGGCCCAGCACCCAGGCAGAGGAGAGAGGTCCCGTAACAGACAATCTGGCTTCATGTCAGCAGAGAATTAGTCTGCATGTCATAGCAGAGAATGAGGCTTCACGTCAGCCACCACTGCAACAGTCCATTGGCATATATTTAGGCCTAGCACACAGGCAGAGCAGAGAGGTCCCGTAACAGACAATCTGGCTTCATGTCAGCAGAGAATCAGTCTGCATGTCATAGCAGAGAATGAGGCTTCACGTCACCCACCACTGCAACAGTCCATTGGCATATATTTAGGCCTAGCACACAGGCAGAGCAGAGAGGTCCCGTAACAGACGATCTGGCTTCATGTCAGCAGAGAATCAGTCTGCATGTCATAGCAGAGAATCAGGCTTCACGTCAGCCACCACTGCAACAGTCCATGGTCATAAATTTAGGCCCAGCACCCAGGCAGAGGAGAGAGGTCCCGTAACAGACAATCTGGCTTCATGTCAGCAGAGAATTAGTCTGCATGTCATAGCAGAGAATCAGGCTTCATGTCAGCCACCACTGCAACAGTCCATTGGCATATATTTAGGCCTAGCACACAGGCAGAGGAGAGGTTCATTCAACTTTGGGTAGCATCGCAATATAATGGTAAAATGAAAATAAAAATAGGATTGAATGAGGAAGTGCCCTGGAGTCCAATAATATATGGTTATGGGGAGGTAGTTAATGTCTAATCTGGACAAGGGACGGACAGGTCCTGTGGGATCCATGCCTGGTTCATTTTTATGAACGTCAGCTTGTCCACATTGGCTGTAGACAGGCGGCTGCGTTTGTCTGTAATGACGCCCCCTGCCGTGCTGAATACACGTTCAGACAAAACGCTGGCTGCCGGGCAGGCCAGCACCTCCAAGGCATAAAAGGCTAGCTCTGGCCACGTGGACAATTTAGAGACCCAGAAGTTGAATGGGGCCGAACCATCAGTCAGTACGTGGAGGGGTGTGCACACGTACTGTTCCACCATGTTAGTGAAATGTTGCCTCCTGCTAACACGTTGCGTATCAGGTGGTGGTGCAGTTAGCTGTGGCGTGTTGACAAAAGTTTTCCACATCTCTGCCATGCTAACCCTGCCCTCAGAGGAGCTGGCCGTGACACAGCTGCCTTGGCGACCTCTTGCTCCTCCTCTACCTTGGCCTTGGGCTTCCACTTGTTCCCCTGTGACATTTGGGAATGCTCTCAGTAGCGCGTCTACCAACGTGCGCTTGTACTCGCGCATCTTCCTATCACGCTCCAGTGCAGGAAGTAAGGTGGGCACATTGTCTTTGTAGCGTGGATCCAGCAGGGTGGCAACCCAGTAGTCCGCACAGGTTAAAATGTGGGCAACTCTGCTGTCGTTGCGCAGGCACTGCAGCATGTAGTCGCTCATGTGTGCCAGGCTGCCCAGGGGTAAGGACAAGCTGTCCTCTGTGGGAGGCGTATCGTCATCGTCCTGCCTTTCCCCCCAGCCACGCACCAGTGATGGACCCGAGCTGCGTTGGGTGCCACCCCGCTGTGACCATGCTTCATCCTCATCCTCCTCCACCTCCTCCTCATCCTCGTCCTCCTCGTCCTCCAGTAGTGGGCCCTGGCTGGCCACATTTGTACCTGGCCTCTGCTGTTGCAAAAAACCTCCCTCTGAGTCACTTCGAAGAGACTGGCCTGAAAGTGCTAAAAATGACCCCTCTTCCTCATCCTCCTCCTCCTCCTCCTGGGCCACCTCCTGTTCCATCATCGCCCTAAGTGTTTTCTCAAGGAGACATAGAAGTGGTATTGTAACGCTGATAACGGTGTCATCGCCACTGGCCATGTTGGTGGAGTACTCGAAACAGCGCAACAGGGCACACAGGTCTCGCATGGAGGCCCAGTCATTGGTGGTGAAGTGGTGCTGTTCTGTAGTGCGACTGACCCGTGCGTGCTGCAGCTGAAACTCCACTATGGCCTGCTGCTGCTCGCACAGTCTGTCCAGCATGTGTAAGGTGGAGTTCCACCTGGTGGGCACGTCGCATATGAGGCGGTGAGCGGGAAGGCCGAAGTTACGCTGTAGCGCAGACAGGCGAGCAGCAGCAGGATGTGAACGCCGGAAGCGCGAACAGACGGCCCGCACTTTATGCAGCAGCTCTGACATGTCGGGGTAGTTGTGAATGAACTTCTGCACCACCAAATTCAGCACATGCGCCAAGCAAGGGATGTGCGTCAAATTGGCTAGTCCCAGAGCTGCAACGAGATTTCGCCCATTATCACACACCACCAGGCCGGGCTTGAGGCTCACCGGCAGCAACCACTCGTCGGTCTGTTGTTCTATACCCCGCCACAACTCCTGTGCGGTGTGGGGCCTGTCCCCCAAACATATGAGTTTCAGAATGGCCTGCTGACGTTTACCCCGGGCTGTGCTGAAGTTGGTGGTGAAGGTGTGTGGCTGACTGGATGAGCAGGTGGAAGAAGAGGAGGAGGAAGCCGAGAAGGAGGAGGTGGCAACAGGAGGCAAAGAATGTTGCCCTGCGATCCTTGGCGGCGGAAGGACGAGCGCCAAACAGCTCTCCGCCTGGGGCCCAGCTGCCACTACATTTACCCAGTGTGCAGTTAGGGAGATATAGCGTCCCTGGCCGTGCTTACTGGTCCACGTATCTGTGGTTAGGTGGACCTTGCTACAGATGGCGTTGCGCAGTGCACACTTGATTTTATCGGATACTTGGTTGTGCAGGGAAGGCACGGCTCTCTTGGAGAAGTAGTGCCGGCTGGGAACAACATACTGTGGGACAGCAAGCGACATGAGCTGTTTGAAGCTGTCTGTGTCCACCAGCCTAAATGACAGCATTTCATAGGCCAGTAGTTTAGAAATGCTGGCATTCAGGGCCAGGGATCGAGGGTGGCTAGGTGGGAATTTACGCTTTCTATCAAATGTTTGTGAGATGGAGAGCTGAACGCTGGCGTGTGACATGGTTGAGACGCTTGGTGACGGAGGTGGTGGTGGTGGTGTTGGTGGTACATCCCCTGTTTGCTGGGCGGCAGGTGCCAACGTTCCTCCAGAGGCGGAGGAAGAGGCCGAGGCGGCAGCAGCAGAATAGGCCGAGGCGGCAGCAGCAGAAGAGGTAGCAGGGGGAGCCTGAGTGACTTCCTTGGTTTTAAGGTGTTTACTCCACTGCAGTTCATGCTTTGCATGCAGGTGCCTGGTCATGCAGGTTGTGCTCAGGTTCAGAACGTTAATGCCTCGCTTCAGGCTCTGATGGCACAGCGTGCAAACCACTCGGGTCTTGTCGTCAGCACATTGTTTGAAGAAGTGCCATGCCAGGGAACTCCTTGAAGCTGCCTTTGGGGTGCTCGGTCCCAGATGGCGGCGGTCAGTAGCAGGCGGAGTCTCTTGGCGGCGGGTGTTCTGCTTTTGCCCACTGCTCCCTCTTTTGCTACGCTGTTGGCTCGGTCTCACCACTGCCTCTTCCTCCGAACTGTGAAAGTCAGTGGCACGACCTTCATTCCATGTGGGGTCTAGGACCTCATCGTCCCCTGCATCGTCTTCCACCCAGTCTTGATCCCTGACCTCCTGTTCAGTCTGCACACTGCAGAAAGACGCAGCAGTTGGCACCTGTGTTTCGTCATCATCAGAGACATGCTGAGGTGGTATTCCCATGTCCTCATCATCAGGAAACATAAGTGGTTGTGCGTCAGTGCATTCTATGTCTTTCACCGCTGGGGAAGGGCTAGGTGGATGCCCTTGGGAAACCCTGCCAGCGGAGTCTTCAAACAGCATAAGAGACTGCTGCATAACTTGAGGCTGAGACAGTTTCCCTGGTATGCATGGGGGTGATGTGACAGACTGATGGGGTTGGTTTTCAGGCGCCATCTGTGCGCTTTCTGCAGAAGACTGGGTGGGAGATAATGTGAACGTGCTGGATCCACTGTCGGCCACCCAATTGACTAATGCCTGTACCTGCTCAGGCCTTACCATCCTTAGAACGGCATTGGGCCCCACCATATATCGCTGTAAATTCTGGCGGCTACTGGGACCTGAAGTAGTTGGTACACTAGGACGTGTGGATGTGGCAGAACGGCCACGTCCTCTCCCAGCACCAGAGGGTCCACTAACACCACCACGACCATGTCCACGTCCGCGTCCCTTACTAGATGTTTTTCTCATTGTTATGGTTCACCACAACAACAAATATATTATTTGGCCCAATGTATTGTATTCAAATTCAGCGGGATATAAATTTGAGGCCTAGTATTTAGGCGCTGGGTGACCGGTATGGATTTAGTGACAGAATTAGACTTGGAAATGCACAGAAGCGTGTGTGTGTGAAGTTATTCTGAATGACCCAATGTGCACCTTGAATATTATATACCCTTTTAGGGATAGATTTCAAATAGCTCTGATATAGCAGAAACCACTAAATTATGAAATTGCTAAATTGGGAATTGTACTTCAACCCAGAACAAAAAATGTGCTTTGACGGACACTAAATATCTTGCCCAGCAACAACAGTACAACGGTGGGTAACGAGAGATTTAGAGGGAATTAAATTTGAGGCCTAGTATTTAGGCGCTGGGTCACCGGTATGGATTTAGTGACAGAATTAGACTTGGAAATGCACAGAAGCGTGTGTGTGAAGTTATTCTGAATGACCCTATGTGCACCTTCAATATTATATACCCTTTTAGGGATAGATTTCAAATAGCTCTGATATAGCAGAAACCACTAAATTATGAAATTGCTAAATTGGGAATTGTACTTCAACCCAGAACAAAAAATGTGCTTGACGGACACTAAATATCTTGCCCAGCAACAACAGTACAGCGGTGGGTAACGAGAGATTTAGAGGGATTTAAATTTGAGGCCTAGTATTTAGGCGCTGGGTCACCGGTATGGATTTAGTGACAGAATTAGACTTGGAAATGCACAGAAGCGTGTGTGTGAAGTTATTCTGAATGACCCTATGTGCACCTTCAATATTATATACCCTTTTAGGGATAGATTTCAAATAGCTCTGATATAGCAGAAACCACTAAATTATGAAATTGCTAAATTGGGAATTGTACTTCAACCCAGAACAAAAAATGTGCTTTGACGGACACTAAATATCTTGCCCAGCAACAACAGTACAGTGGTGGGTAACGAGAGATTTAGAGGGATTTAAATTTGAGGCCTAGTATTTAGGCGCTGGGTCACCGGTATGGATTTAGTGACAGAATTAGACTTGGAAATGCACAGAAGCGTGTGTGTGAAGTTATTCTGAATGACCCTATGTGCACCTTCAATATTATATACCCTTTTAGGGATAGATTTCAAATAGCTCTGATATAGCAGAAACCACTAAATTATGAAATTGCTAAATTGGGAATTGTACTTCAACCCAGAACAAAAAATGTGCTTTGACGGACACTAAATATCTTGCCCAGCAACAACAGTACACCGGTGGGTAACGAGAGATTTAGAGGGAATTAAATTTGAGGCCTAGTATTTAGGCGCTGGGTCACCGGTATGGATTTAGTGACAGAATTAGACTTGGAAATACACAGTAGCGGGTGTGTGTGAAGTTATTCTGAATGACCCTATGTGCACCTTCAATATTATATACCCTTTTAGGGATAGATTTCAAATAGCTCTGATATAGCAGAAACCACTAAATTATGAAATTGCTAAATTGGGAATTGTACTTCAACCCAGAACAAAAAATGTGCTTTGACGGACACTAAATATCTTGCCCAGCAACAACAGTACAGCGGTGGGTAACGAGAGATTTAGAGGGATTTAAATTTGAGGCCTAGTATTTAGGCGCTGGGTCACCGGTATGGATTTAGTGACAGAATTAGACTTGGAAATGCACAGAAGCGTGTGTGTGAAGTTATTCTGAATGACCCTATGTGCACCTTCAATATTATATACCCTTTTAGGGATAGATTTCAAATAGCTCTGATATAGCAGAAACCACTAAATTATGAAATTGCTAAATTGGGAATTGTACTTCAACCCAGAACAAAAAATGTGCTTTGACGGACACTAAATATCTTGCCCAGCAACAACAGTACACCGGTGGGTAACGAGAGATTTAGAGGGAATTAAATTTGAGGCCTAGTATTTAGGCGCTGGGTCACCGGTATGGATTTAGTGACAGAATTAGACTTGGAAATACACAGTAGCGGGTGTGTGTGAAGTTATTCTGAATGACCCTATGTGCACCTTCAATATTATATACCCTTTTAGGGATAGATTTCAAATAGCTCTGATATAGCAGAAACCACTAAATTATGAAATTGCTAAATTGGGAATTGTACTTCAACCCAGAACAAAAAATGTGCTTTGACGGACACTAAATATCTTGCCCAGCAACAACAGTACAGCGGTGGGTAACGAGAGATTTAGAGGGAATTAAATTTGAGGCCTAGTATTTAGGCGCTGGGTCACCGGTATGGATTTAGTGACAGAATTAGACTTGGAAATACACAGTAGCGGGTGTGTGTGAAGTTACTCTGAATGACCCTATGTGCACCTTCAATATTATATACCCTTTTTGGGATAGATTTCAAAGAGCTCTGATATAGCAGGAACCACTAAATTATGAAATTGCTAAATTGAGAATTGTATTTCAACCCAGAACAAGAAATGTGCTTGAACGGACACTAAATAACTCGCCCAGCTACAGCACTAGGGACAGATTTAGCTGGATATAAATTTGAGGCCTAGTATTTAGGCGCTGGGTGACAGGTATGGGTTTAGTGACAGAATTAGACTTGGAAATACACAGTAGCGGGTGTGTGTGAAGTTATTCTGAATGACCCTATGTGCACCTTCAATATTATATACCCTTTTAGGGATAGATTTCAAATAGCTCTGATATAGCAGAAACCACTAAATTATGAAATTGCTAAATTGGGAATTGTACTTCAACCCAGAACAAAAAATGTGCTTTGACGGACACTAAATATCTTGCCCAGCAACAACAGTACAGCGGTGGGTAACGAGAGATTTAGAGGGAATTAAATTTGAGGCCTAGTATTTAGGCGCTGGGTCACCGGTATGGATTTAGTGACAGAATTAGACTTGGAAATACACAGTAGCGGGTGTGTGTGAAGTTATTCTGAATGACCCTATGTGCACCTTCAATATTATATACCCTTTTTGGGATAGATTTCAAATAGCTCTGATATAGCAGGAACCACTAAATTATGAAATTGCTAAATTGGGAATTGTACTTCAACCCAGAACAAAAAATGTGCTTTGACGGGCACTAAATAACTTTCCCAGCTACAACAGGACAACGGTAACGAGAGATTTAGAGGGATTTAAATTTGAGGCCTAGTATTTAGGCGCTGGGTGACAGGTATGGGTTTAGTGACAGAATTAGACTTGGAAATACACAGTAGCGGGTGTGTGTGAAGTTATTCTGAATGACCCTATGTGCACCTTCAATATTATATACCCTTTTTGGGATAGATTTCAAATAGCTCTGATATAGCAGAAACCACTAAATTATGAAATTGCTAAATTGGGAATTGTACTTCAACCCAGAACAAAAAATGTGCTTTGACGGACACTAAATATCTTGCCCAGCAACAACAGTACAGCGGTGGGTAACGAGAGATTTAGAGGGAATTAAATTTGAGGCCTAGTATTTAGGCGCTGGGTCACCGGTATGGATTTAGTGACAGAATTAGACTTGGAAATACACAGTAGCGGGTGTGTGTGAAGTTACTCTGAATGACCCTATGTGCACCTTCAATATTATATACCCTTTTTGGGATAGATTTCAAAGAGCTCTGATATAGCAGGAACCACTAAATTATGAAATTGCTAAATTGGGAATTGTATTTCAACCCAGAACAAGAAATGTGCTTGAACGGACACTAAATAACTCGCCCAGCTACAGCACTAGGGACAGATTTAGCTGGATATAAATTTGAGGCCTAGTATTTAGGCGCTGGGTGACCGGTATGGATTTAGTGACAGAATTAGACTGGGATATGGCCAAAAAATGAACAGACTATTGCTGGTTAAATGCACTTGGTGTGACAGCTTCACCCTGATGTAGGCTTTAGCCAAAAAACAACCACACCATTGAGGGTTAAATGCACTTGGTGACAGGCGCAGCTTGCCCCTGATTTTGTATATGGCCAAAAAATGAACAGACTATTGCTGGTTAAATGCACTTGGTGTGACAGCTTCACCCTGATGTAGGCTTTAGCCAAAAAACAACCACACCATTGAGGGTTAAATGCACTTGGTGACAGGCGCAGCTTGCCCCTGATTTTGTATATGGCCAAAAAATGAACAGACTATTGCTGGTTAAATGCACTTGGTGTGACAGCTTCACCCTGATGTAGGCTTTAGCCAAAAAACAACCACACCATTGAGGGTTAAATGCACTTGGTGACAGGCGCAGCTTGCCCCTGATTTTGTATATGGCCAAAAAATGAACAGACTATTGCTGGTTAAATGCACTTGGTGTGACAGCTTCACCCTGATGTAGGCTTTAGCCAAAAAACAACCACACCATTGAGGGTTAAATGCACTTGGTCGCAGCTTGTGCTGGCGCACCACAAGACACAAAATGGCCGCCGATCACCCCAGAAAAATGAGACTGACAAACGGTCTGTGCAGCCTAAAAACAGTGAGCAATTGAGGATCAGCAGCTCAATGATCCACAGCTGCAGATCGATCAGTTAATCAAGTCCTTTGGAGGAGTTAATCTGCCTAATCTCGCCCTACTGTCGCAGCCGCAACCTCTCCCTACGCTAATCAGAGCAGAGTGACGGGCGGCGCTATGTGACTCCAGCTTAAATAGAGGCTGGGTCACATGGTGCTCTGGCCAATCACAGCCATGCCAATAGTAGGCATGGCTGTGATGGCCTCTTGGGGCAAGTAGTATGACGCTTGTTGATTGGCTGCTTTGCAGCCTTTCAAAAAGCGCCAAGAAAGCGTCACAAAAGCGCGAAGAAAGCGACGAACACCGAACCCGAACCCGGACTTTTACGAAAATGTCCGGGTTCGGGTCCGTGTCACGGACACCCCAAAATTCGGTACGAACCCGAACTATACAGTTCGAGTTCGCTCATCCCTAGCTGAGACAGAAGGGCGCCTACTCCCGTCTCAGACGCGTCCACCTCGAGGACAAAGGGCAACCCAGGGTTGGGATGCGACAGAATCAGAGCCGACACAAAGGCAGACTTTAGAGCCTCAAAAGCTCGGATGGCCTCGAGCGGCCAGACCTGGAAATTACTGCCCTTCCTGGTCAGATCCGTGAGAGGCTTGGCTAGCATGGAAAAGTCCCTGATGAACTTCCGATAATAATTGGCGAAGCCCAAAAAGCGCTGCAGGGCACGGAGACCACTGGGCTGGGGCCACTGTAAGACAGCCGAAACCTTCTCAGGATCCATGGAGAACCCCTCAGCGGAAATGATGTAACCTAAGAAGGTTACCTGGGATCGGTGAAATTCGCATTTCTCAAGCTTACCGAACAGCCTGTTCTCTCGTAACCGTTGCAACACTCGTCTGACATCCATAATGTGGGCCTCCATGGATTCAGAATATACCAAGATGTCATCCAAATAGACCACCACACACTGCTGCAACAGGTCACGGAAAACATCGTTGATGAATTCCTGGAAGACTGCGGGCGCATTGCACAACCCAAAGGGCATAACCAAGGAATCATAATGACCGGTCCTGGTGTTAAACGCGGTCTTCCACTCATCGCCCGCCTTGATCCTTACCAGGTTATATGCCGCCCTCAGGTCGAGTTTGGTAAAGACCGTGGCCCCTTTGAGGCGATCGAACAGCTCGGAAATCAAGGGTATCGGGTAAGCGTTCTTGATCGTGATGCGATTGAGACCCCTGTAATCGATGCAAGGCCTCAACTCACCGCCCTTCTTTTTCACAAAGAAAAATCCAGCCCCTGCCGCGGACGAGGATTTGCGAATGTGTCCGCGTGAAAGCGCCTCCCTCACGTACTCCTCCATGGCCTCATTCTCCGCTACCGACAGTGGATAGACTTTGCCACGAGGAGGAACGGCACCAGATTGTAACTCTATGGCACAATCGTATGGGCGGTGCGGAGGTAGGGCAACCGCGCGCACCTTATCGAATACATCCCGGTACTCTTCGTATTCAGGAGGCAACAGAGAGTCCGAGGAAGTACACAGCAACTTGACAGGCCCATGGATGCAACTAACCCCACACTGCGGTGACCACGAGAGGATCTCGACCGATCTCCAATCGAAAGTCGGATTATGCTTCTGGAGCCAGGGGTACCCCAAGACCACCGAGTAGTGTGGAGACGAAATAACCTGGAGACAGACCGACTCTCTGTGAACGGCACCAATGGCTATCCCCACTGGAAGGGTCTCATGAGTCACGTGTGGCGGCAGAAGGGGTCTGCCGTCTATCGCCTCAAGAGCCAGTGGGGAACCTCGAGGCTGCAGAGGAATGGAATTGGCGGCAACGAACACTCTATCAATGAACAAACCACCAGCACCAGAGTCCACCAACGCCTGGGTCGTCACCGAGCCCCCGACCCAGGAGAGGACAACCGTGATCAGTGGTTTGTCAACACGGGAAACCGGGGACGAGGAGACTCCACCCAAGATCTGCCCCCGACAGGACCTCAGGTGCGAGCGTTCTCCCGGACGGTTCGGACATGCCAACCGAAAATGCCCACCGAGACCACAGTACATGCATCGGCCCTCGCGTCTCCGGAGTGCCCTCTCCCCCTCGGACAGGCGAGCAAACCCCCGCTGCATGGGTTCACCCCCAGACAAGTCATCCCCAGGAGGCGTGGGAGGAGAGGGAGGCACGGGTGGGACAGCAAACGTAGGCGCCAATCTGTTAGGAGACCTCCGCAGGCTCTCCTTAAAGGAAGGTCTCTCCCTGAGTCTGGTGACAATCAAAATCAGGAAAGAAATAAGAGACTCGAGCTCCACTGGTAGGTCCTTAGCTGCAACCTCATCCTTCAAGGCATCCGAGAGACCATGAGAGAAAGCAGCGACCAGAGCCTCATTATTCCAGCCCACCTCTGCTGCCAGGGTACGAAACTCAATGGCGTATTCAGCTACGGATCGTGAACCCTGTCTGATGGACATAAGGAGCTTCGCAGCAGAGGCAGCACGAGCCGGCACATCGAATACCTTCCGAAGAGAAGCAACAAAACCGGAAAACTCGGCAACCACCGGATTGTTGTTCTCCCATAAAGGGCTGGCCCAGGCCAAGGCCTTGTCCGAGAGCAGCGAGATCAAGAAGCCCACCTTTGATCTCTCAGTAGGAAAGGCATGTGGCAGCAACTCAAAATAAATGCCCACCTGGTTAAGGAAACCTCGGCACTGAGTTGGCTCTCCCCCAAAGCGCTGTGGAAGGGGGGCAGAACCGGTCATACCCCGAGACACCGCAGGCGCAGCAACAGGTGTCGGGGTAGACTCTGGCGCAACAACCGGGGCGGCAGTAGGAGCGGGCCCAGGAGCGACAACCGACCCATCGGCAACGGAAGCGAAATGAGCCGTGCGTTCAAGCAGGGTTTGCAACGCCACAGCGAACCGACCCAACAGGTGATCCTGCTGATCAAGTCTGGCAACCAGCGTAGGTATCGAGGATGGCCCTGTACCGTCAGAATTCATGGCTTGGTCCTAATGTCATGGAACCATGAACCAGACGTACAACAGAGATGAGTGGAAATAAGAAGGCTTTATTGGAAATCAAGCCGTAGCAAAAGTCCAAACGGATGGCTAAACCGAAGCAGGGTCTTGCGCAGACAGAGGTCAGGAACCAGGAGGGTGGTCAGACGAAGCCAGGATCAGGAACCAACGGGGTAGTCAGACGAAGCCAGGATCAGGAACCAACGGGGTAGTCAGACGAGGCCAGGATCAGGAACCAGAAGCAGCAGCAGTCTTAGAAGCATGTGAACACAGGAGGACCAAGCAAGGAACTGAAGCCACAGACCTTCTATATATATGAGCTAGGCATCCAGCTCCTCCCAGTGGGAAGGAGAAGCCGCAGGGTGGGAGGCTACAAGAAACCCAGAAACCAAGATGGCCGCCAGCACATGTCAAACGAAGGTAAGACCATGACACAAGACGGGTGGTAACGAGCTGTTGGGGGAAGCCCGCGCGATTAGTTTGCGCGGTGCCAGAGCAGCCAATCTGTTCTAGAAACAAATGCCTGAAGAGGGCCACACTTGTGTAGAAATTGTCCTCATAAAGATGGTATCCCTTGCCAAATAAGGGTGACACCAAGTCCCAGACTGTCTTCCCACTGCTCCCCAGGTAGTCAGGGCAACCAACCGGCTCCAGGGTCTGATCTTTTCCCTCATAGACACGAAATTTGTGGGTATAGCCTGTGGCCCTTTCACAGACCTTATACAATTTGACCCAATACCAGGCGCGCTTGCTTGGGATGTATTGTTTGAAGCCAAGGCACCTGGTAAAATGTATTAGGGACTCGTCGACGCAGATGTTTTGCTCTGGGGTATACAAATCTGCAAATTTCTGGTTGAAGTGGTCTATGAGGGGCCGAATTTTGTGGAGCTGGTCAAAAGCTGGATGGCCTCTGGGACGGGAGGTGGTGTTGTCGCTAAAGTGCAGGAAACGCAGGATGGTCTCAAATCGTGTCCTGGACATAGCAGCAGAGAACATGGGCATGTGATGAATTGGGTTCGTGGACCAATATGACCGCAATTCATGCTTTTTAGTTAGACCCATGTTGAGGAGAAGGCCCAGAAAAAAATTTATTTCGGAAACTTGGACTGGTTTCCACCGGAAAGGCTGGGCATAAAAGCTTCCCGGGTTGGCGGATATAAATTGTGTGGCATACCGATTTGTTTCTGCCACAACTAAGTCCAAGAGCTCCGCAGTCAAGAACAGCTCAAAAAATCCCAGGGCCAAACCGATCTGAGCTGTCTTAACCCGAACTCCAGACTGGGCGGTGAAAGGGGGAACAACAGGTGCGGCTGAAGTTGGGGACTGCCAATCAGGGTTTGCCAGCACCTCAGGGATTCTAGGGGGTCTACAGGCCCGTCTTTGTGGCGACTGCGACGGGGTAACTAATGCACGTGCCACCGTACCAGCTTCAACTGCCCATCTGGTGCTCGCCACTTCACCTGCTGGTGTATGCCTCACCACATAATCCGACAGCGCCAGCCCCACTCTGCTGCCCTTGAAGTGGATCCTGCGCAACCTGTGGTCTAGCGACACAGGGCCGGGTACGCCTGGTGCTATCAGGGACCTCAACCTCCTCGTCCGAACTTTGAGTCAGACTGCCACTGCTTTCTACAGGTTCATATTCTGACCCGCTATATTCATCAGATGAGGGTTCCCATTCCTCATCCGACTGGGTCAGAAGCCTGTAGGCCTCTTCAGAAGAATACCCCCTGTTTGACATTTGGGCAACTAAATTTAGGGGTATTCCCTGAGACTACCCAAGAAAAAAAGCAAGCCTGTCTTACAAATGGGAGGCTAGCAAAGTACCGGAGGCCGCTGCGGTTGATAAAAAATATCAAAACTGATTTTTTTATCGCTGCAGCGCTTGTGTAGTGAATGTGCAGTGATCAAAAATAAATACATTTTTGTCACTGCGGCGGGGCGGGCGTGGGTGAACGCACGTGTGGGCGACCGATCAGGCCTGATCGGGCAAACACTGCGTTTTGGGTGGAAGGCAAACTAAGGTGACACTAATACTATTATAGATCTGACTGTGATCAGTTTTGATTACTTCCAGATACTATAAAAGTACAAATGCTGATTAGCGATACGCTAATCAGCGAATAAGTGACTGCGGTGCGGTGGGCTGGGCGCTAACCGATCGCTAAACTACCTAACCAAGGGGCTTAAACTATCCCTAAAACCTAACAGTCAATACCCGTAAAAAAAAAAAAAGTGACAGTTTAGGCTGCGTTCACACGGGCGAGATTTCCGCGCGGGTGCAATGCAGTAGGTGAACGTATTGCACCCGCACTGAATCCTGACCCATTCATTTCAATGGGGCTGTGTACATGAGCGTTTTTTTCACGCATCACTTCTGCAATGCTTTAAAATCGCAGCGTGTTCTATATTCTGCATTTTTCACGCAGCCCTGGCTCCATAGAAGTGAATGGGGCTGCGTGAATAACGCATTGCATCTGCAAGCAAGTGCGGATGCAATGCGTTTTTCACTGATGGTTGCTAGGAGATGTTGTTTGTAAACCTTCAGTTTTTTATCACGCGCGTGAAAAACGCATTGCACCCGCGCGGAAAAAACTGAACAACTAAACGCAATTGCAGACAAAACTGACTGAACTTGCTTGCAAAATGGTGCGAGTTTAACTGAACGCACCCTGAACGCATCCGGACCTAATCTGTCACGCTCGTGTGAACTCAGCCTTAGGCCTCTTTCACACGACCGTTTTTTTTTTCCGTTTTGCGGGCCGTTTTTTGCCGTCCGTATACGGTCCGTATACGGAACCATTCATTTCAATGGTTCCGCAAAAAAAACGGAATGTACTCCGTGTGCATTCCGTTTCCGTATTTCCGTTTTTCCGTTCCGTTTAAAGATAGAACATGTCCTATATTTGGCCGCAAATCACGTTCCGTGGCTCCATTAAGGCCTCTTTCACACTACAGTTTTTTGCGTTCCGTATACGGTCCGTTTTTTGCGTTCCGTATACGGTCCGTATACGGAACCATTCATTTCAATGGTTCCGCAAAAAAACGGAATGTGTTCCGTATGCATTCCGTTTCCGTATTTCCGTTTTTCCGTTCCGTTGAAAAGATAGAACATGTCCTATATTTGGCCGCAAATCACAGTCCGTGGCTCCATTCAAGTCAATGGGTCCGCAAAAAAAACGGAACACATACGGAAATGCATCCGTATGTCTTCCGTTTCCGTTCCGTTTTTTGCGGAACCATCTATTGAAAATGTTATGCCCAGCCCAATTTTTAATATGAAATTACTGTATACTGTATTTGCCATACGGAAAAACGGAACGGAACAACGGAACGGAAACGGAACCACAACGGAAGCAAAAAACGGAACAACGGATCCGTGAAAAACAGAACGCAAAACACTGAATTCAACATACTGTAGTGTGAAAGAGGCCTAAAGTCTATGGGTCCGCAAAAAAACGGAATGCATACGGAAATGCATCCGTATGTCTTCCGTATCCGTTCCGTTTTTTGCGGAACCATCTATTGAAAATGTTATGCCCAGCCCAATTTTTAATATGAAATTACTGTATACTGTATTTGCCATACGGAAAAACGGAACGGAACAACGGAACGGAAACGGAACCACAACGGAAGCAAAAAACGGAACAACGGATCCGTGAAAAACGGACCGCAAAACACTGAAATGGACATACTGTCGTGTGAAAGAGGCCTTACACTGATCACTTTTTTCACTTTCACTAGTGACTGACAGGGGCAAGAAGGGGTGATCAAGGGGTTAATTGGGGTGCAGGGGGGTGATCTGGGGCTATGTGTGGTGTTTGGTGCTACTCACTGTGAAGCCTGCTCCTCTGCTGAGACCAACCGACCAAAAGGACCAGCAGAGGAGCAGGGAAGCCATTTAACACATCATATTTACTAATATGATGTGTTAGATGGCTTCTGATTTGACATTTTAAAAATCGCCAGCCCGCCAGCCACGATCATTGGTTGGCAGGCTGGTGATGAAATTGTTCTCGTTCATTTGCCGGCCCGCGATGCGTATGCGCGGGCCGGCTCAGTCCGAAATCTCGCGTCTCGCGAGATGACGCACGGATGCGTCCAGGAGGAATGAATCGACCGCCTCCCGGACGCTTCCGTGCGTTAGGCGGTTGGGAGGCGGTTAAGTAAGAAAAAGTATACATTTTAGGTATCGCCACATTCGTAACGATCTGCTCTATAAAAATGTCACTTGACCGAACCCCTCAGGTGAACGCTGTAAAAATAAATAAAGAAATAAAAACTTTGCTAAAAAATTTTTTGGGGGTCACCTTGCCCCATAAAGTGTTATAATGAATGATCAAAAAATCATATGTACCCAAAACCAGTACCAATAAAACTGGAACCTTATCCCCTAGTTTACAAAATGGGGTCACTTCTTGGGAGTTTCTACTGTAAGGGTGCATCAGGGGGGCTTCAAATGGGACATGGCATCTAAAAACCATGTGAAGTTTCTTTTCTTCTGCGCCCTGCCATGTGCCCATACAGAAAATCAAGTGTTATATACTGCTGTCATATTCTGTTAAAACAAGCTTGAAATGCTTCAATAATTTTCTGGGTTTTAAAAAACACCAATTTTTGGCAATAACCTCTATCTGGGGCCTCTGCCGCATTAGTCAGTGTGCAATTTAAGCTCGAAATACAGCTATAATTTTCTGGGTTTTAAAAAACACCCATTTAGGGCAAAATATTTAATTTGCGGCCTTGTCTGCATCTGTCAGCGTGAGATACACACTTTAGATACTGCTGTGCTATTCTGGTATTAAAAAAACACCCATTTCTCGGATGATGACAAAACACAGGTGCCAACTGCTGGGGCTTTCGAAAGTGTGCAGACCGACAAGGAGGGCAGGGGTGAAGACTGGGTGGAAGTTGATGGTGGAGTACTCAATTTTACAGCCCTTGCTGCATTTGTACGTGTGAAATTCAAGCGTTCTATACTGCTGTCATATTCTGTTATTAAAAAAACACCCATTTTGGGCATAAAACTAAAATTTTGCAGCCTTTGCTGCATATGTCATTGTCAGATACACCCTTTAGATACTGTTGTTCTATTTTGCTATTAAAAAAACACCCATTTAGGGCAAAAATCTTAATTTTGCTGCATCTATCATTGTAAGATACAGCCTTTACATACTGCTGTGCTATTATGTTATTAAATAAACCCCCATTTTGGGCAAAATACTTAATTTGCAGCCTTGTTTGCATCTGTACGTGTGAAATTCAAGCGTTATATACTGCTGTCATATTCTGGTATTAAAAAAACACTAATTTCTTGGATGATGACAAAACACAGGTGCCAACTGCTGGGGCTTTCGAAAGTGTGCAGACCGACGAGGAAGGCAGGGGTGAAGACTGGGTGGAAGATGATGTGAAGGACGATGAGGTCCTCGACCCCACATTGAATCAAGGTCATGCGAGTGATCTGTGTAGTTCGGAGGAAGAGGCACAGAGCCACCAGCACAGCAGAAAAGTGAGCAGGGTGAAAAAAAGTGGAGCTGCCGTCCCCTAGACAGTACACCTGCTACTGCCCACCGCAGCAAGGGACTGAGCATACCAAAGCCAGCTCCAAGGAGTTCCCTGGCGTGGCAGTTCTTTAGACAATGTGCTAATGACAATACACAAGTGGTTTGCACACTGTGGAATCGGAGCCTGAAGCGATGCATAAATGTTCTCAACCTGAGCACAACCTGCATGACCAGGCATCTAAGTGCAAAGCACGAGCTGCAGTGGAGTAGACACCTGAAAAACCTGGAAAGGTCTCTGGCTCCTCCTGCTTCCTCTTCTGCTGCAGTCTCGGCCTCTTCATCCACCTCTGGAGTGAGTGTCACCTGCCACCCCGCATACAGAGGATCTGCCAGCAACACCACTATCTGGGTCGCCAAGCATCTCCACAATGTCCCACGGAAGCGTTCAGCTCTCCATCTCCCAAACACTGGAGCGGAAGAGGAAGTACCCCCCTACCCATTTCAAAATTACTGGCCTTTGAAATGCTTTCATTCCGTCTGGTGGAGACAGAGAGTTTTAAAAGCCTTATGGCGGTGGCTGTCCCACAGTACGTCATGCCCAACTGCCACTACTTTTTCAGGCGTGCCATCCCTTCTCTGCACAACCAAGTGGGGGACAAAATCAGGTGTGCATTGCGCAATGCCATCTGTGGCAAGGTGCACCTCAATATGAATACGTGGAACAGTAAGGACGGTCAGGGACGTTATATCTCCTTAACAGCACACTGCATAAATGCAGTGGTGGCTGGGCCTGAGGCGGATAGCAGTTTGGCGCATGTCCTTCCACCTCCGAGAATTTTTCTGTTACATTCTTGGGTGACATTTTACAATTTTTGCTGTGAATAAACCCCTGCTCTGCATAGGTGACAGGGACTGAAATTTGTAAAAATAATCTGTTCCATTGGTGGGTGACATTAACCTATTTGTGGCGATGAAAAGCCCCTGCTCTGTATAGGCGACAGGGACTTACATTTCTAAAATTCGTATTTAATTGGCCTTTTCATTCGATCCTTCTGCTTTAATAACTTGTCCCACATTTCCGCTATATATCCCATTGCAGCCATTTACCTCCTTTGGATGAGGTTTCACTTTCTCACGCTCCCTCTCAAGCGTGGAACCCCGATTCGCCGATAACCATGATCAACATGGTAGGTGCAGAAAAGAACGTCAAAAGTTCATAGAGAAGATATCCAAATGGATCGTGGACGTCACAGGGACCTGCAACAAAGTGACAGCAGGGCCTCTCCTGGCTAACATTTCCAAATTCTAAATACCCCAGTGACATTCCCTATAATTATTTTTTTTATTAATCATTCCAATAACAGGGCATCCTAAGAGTCCTGTATTGTTGTTTACGTCACTACCTCCCTGAGTCAGGAGTGGGTATTGTTTGGACCAATTTTTTTATCTTATATACGTGTATGTAGAATAAAGGTTGAGTTTTTGAAGTTGCCCTCAGTGATATATGTATTGGAATAGCAACTGTCTGCTGTAATATCCTGGTACTCAGTGATTGTGTTGTTTTCTCTATGACTGGATTTATGTCAGGAACATTATATAAGGAAGCACTTATTAGAGAAGCACAAGATATTTTTTTCAGAGAAGGAGTTACCTGGTTTGTCGAACTCAGTAACGTGCAAATCATGGTGGGAAATTAAACCAATGGAGAGTTATTTGGAATACAAAATCATCCATTAGTGATTACGCATCCCCATTTTCCCTGCCACGCGCACACAGTCACCAGGTCTGTTGGCACAGTGGGAACAGGAACTAACTAACAGTTCCCTTAGACTTATGAGTCTACTTTTGGAGGAGGAAAATGATTTATTTGAAAAGTCATCAGTAAGATTAAAGGACCTGATTGACTTAGCTGTGTCTTTTAAGGCTGATCCTGATTTCAATAAAAGAGAGTCATCAATACAAACTGATGTAGAAAGATTTCTTGGCCTTATTAAGAAATGCAAGCACAGGCAGTTCAATAAAGATCTCAAAGAGTTCAAAGAAAATAGGGCGTATTAATTGGACAGCAAACCACTTCCCTCTTCTGAATCTGAGTTATCATCCTTTGAACAGGAATTCTCGGATTCAGAATCCTCCCACCTTAAAGGCAGAACCAACTATAGACGTGCTCAAAGGGGTGGTGGTAAAGGACAACCTAATAATAGGAGATGGCCAAGGTCAGGTGGTCAGAGGAAGGGGGGCTAATCATCATCATCCTCCTCCTTAACCTCTTCTCCCTTTTAGCACCTCTACACCCAGCGTCCGGGGGGATTCAGCTACGGGCCCGTACAAGGGTAGGAGAGGAATTGAGGGAAGGGATGAATTATAAATCATCCATTTCTCTTCCAGGACCCTCAGTGAGACTGAAAGTAATCTGTTAAAGAAGGGACTATCATTCGTTGCCCCAACTAAGTTTGACTCTTTTACATAGGTTAAAGATCTACATTTGTATTCCCGAAAATTAAAGTGACAAAAATTCATGAAACATAATAATAAGCTTATGTCATGAGAAGGGGTGAGTAAAGGTTCAAAACCGACTCCACCCACACCTCTGTCCCTGCTTACTTGCACTTACCCGTCCTAGGTAACGGAGCAAAAACTGGGAGGCAATCCCTTACCTGAGTAAGTGTGGGAGAAACAAACATAACAGTCAAACAAAGAATAGTCAAACAAGCAAGGTCTAAACCAGGAGGTCAACGCGGTACCAGGGGGCTAGCAGAAGCAAAGTAGGAGCACAAACCGGAAGTCAATACCAGGAGAAGCAACAGGACAAAACGAGCAAGCAAGGGACTAGGTAAAAAAACGAGCCAAGATACAAACACCAAAACAGCAATGCCACAGATGAAGATACACAAGGTATAGGACCTTAATCACAGGCAACCTGTAGCCAGCAGGCTGCCTGTTAAATTGAGGAGGGAAGCAGTCATGTGACGTGGCCAGCATCAGACGACTCATCCCCCTGCATACAGCTGAGCGCCAAGTGCCCAGACGTCCTCGCTCCGAACTTACCGCATGGCACCGGCGGCGCAGAGAGGAAGGAGCATGAAGTCGGCACCCTGTGACAACTTACTTGTGAACAACTCGGCATTCAGAATAATGAATATGCAGACGTTAAGTATTTATGGATCTCCTGGAGGAAGGAACACGCAAACCAGGACACAGGCCCTTTACGGACCTTCATCCAAAAAGTATAAAACTACCTACCCCCATAATTTATGATCATATAGATATCTTTTTAGAAATGGTGACCGCGGACATAGAGAAGCTGTCCTGGTCTGTTCCATCATATCGTAATCTCTCTGGTCCTGAAACTGAGGCTCTTATGTGTCTTGAAAAAGATCCCTCGATAGTTATTAAACCTGCTGACAAAGAGGTAATCTTGTTGTTATGTGTGAACGTCTGCTTAGTGATCAACTTCTACCGTATTTTACCATCTGACCCTATGGATGTTTTTTCTAAACAACTTGTATCCATTCTTGATGGAGGTCTCAAAAAAGATGTCATGAATTAGGTGAAATACCGCTACCTGAGGCCGTGGGGTCTCATAAGGGGTTATCTCCCTTAAGGGGTTGCCCTATTGTATCTGGGGTAAACTCGATTACCCAGAATAGTGGTATCTATAGCAATAAGATTTTAAAGGATTTTGTGTCGGCCCTCCCCTCATTTATAAGGGACACAATGGACTTTTTAAAGAAAATTGAAACTATCAGTTTACCATCATGCTTCCTTGCGAGCATTGATGTAGAATTATTATATAGTTCAATTCATCATTTGAAAGGGCTAATGGAGGTAGCAGAGTTTTTAAAGACAAGGGCAGTCTGTTATTATGCCCATAACGAATTTGTGTTGACTCTCCTGGAATTCGGCGTGACACATAATTTTTTTTTTCCCCACCAGCTCAGGGGGACTGCTATGGGGAGCCCATGTGCCCCCACTTATGCTAATCTCCTCCTGGGCTGGTGGGATGATAATGTGGTCTTTCATGATATTAAATCATGCTGGTGTGACACCTGGATTAATTCAAATCATTTACCTTTGAGTTTCATCCAGACACATTGACATTTCTAGATGTCAGAGTTACCAAGGAGATAGACAGATTAGTTACAACCACCTTCAGGAAGACCACCTCCACAAATAATTAACTTCACTTGGAAAGTTACCATCCCATGAATCTAAAAAAAGGGATACCTCGTGGCCAGTATTTCCGAATGAAGAGAAACTGTTCAGACCAAGAAAGTTTTTAATGAGAATCAAGAAAGCGTTGTGACCGCTTTAGGGTGAGAGGGTATCCAGCAGGTCCTTAGTAATGCCTTCCAGAATGCTAATTCACGGGAACGGAATACTCTTTTGGTCCCTAAGGAACTAGATTCCAAGGGGGGGAGGTCATCAGGATTGTCTCTACTTTCGATGTTGAGAATCGGAGGGTGAGGGAGATACTTGATAAATATAGGTCAATCCTCTGGATGGATTCAGACGTGGCTGATGTTTTATTATCCCATCCAAGTATCACATTCAGATGTAGTAGATGTTTACAAGACCGATTGGTCCACAGCCACTTCTCACGTCCGGTTCCAACTGGGACATGGTTAGACAGGAAACCATTGGGTACTTTCCGGAGTGGGACATGCTCAGCCAGTTGTTGTTAGGAATTCAAAAGTCAATGTATGTTCAGCCACAAATAGAAGTTATACCGTATAGGGATTTTATCAATTGCAGGAGCAAAGGGGTAGTGTACCTGTCCCTTGGAGTATGTGGGGAAAACATTCAGAAAATTTTGCCGTCGTATCATGTGGGAATGTTATAATGGAGACCTTAGGTTGTTATCTCTCTCGGCATTGGAGCTGATAAGACCCTCCCCCAGGAAAGGTGACTGGAACCGTAGAATCCTCCAAAAAAAAAATAAATGAGTGGATTTATAGGTTCTGGTCTCAACCGGGGGTTGAATGAGAGACTTACCTTCTCTTGTTATATCTGATGGGTTGCCCCTTATCTGTACTTAATAGCTTCACTTCTCTTCTCTGACAGAAATGGATTTCAACGCAGGAAGCATAATTTTTTCTTTATATAAAAACTGTCTTCTATCTGACAGTTGAGTATCATATTCATTATAATTGCGTAGTGATGCATTTTCCAAGGGAGCGTTTTCTCATGTGTCTTTATTGGACCATCAGCATCTTGTTTGCTATTTCTTCCCTATATATTATTTCTTGATTCATGCCAACTGTAATGAATTGGTAACAAAACTGATACTAATTCCTCACCCTCTTTTGTAGCTACACATTTAGTTGTTTCAGTAATGCAGTATAGAATTAGCATTTATACTGTTATATATATTGTCATCTATTTAATAAGTGTGTTCTAGTATTATCCCATTATAAATAGATTAATTTATGGTGTCCCCTTTATCTTTACTATTTCCCCCTTTATATTCCGGTAGGGGGGTGAAGCCTTTAGGGAGGACACAAGTTAATCAGTCATTAAAGCCTCAGGAGACGCGGGCAGAGCGACGAGATTGTATTATCTGGTGTGCCTAGTCTCTAGCTGGCCTCGGACCTATGCGTTCTACAATTTTTGTATGTGGAATGCGCGGCCATCTTGTTTTGCCCCACATGACTACGCGTTCTATGGTGGATATAGGTTGAATGCACTGCCATCTTGGTTTTCATCTGTGGTGGTTCAGAGAGAGATGTGGAGGACAGTGGGGCAGAGAGACACTCTTCTATGTGAGGCCTGGGATGCATAGCGTCTTTGGATTATTGGTTAGGGATAATAGGGGAGGTCAGTATTAGACTGCCGCCCAATGTTTGTGGCAATTTGCGATCATGAGAGCAAGGAGGACGGATCTATGTGTGGAGCTAGCGAATCTGGTTGAAGCCTGCCCAGGATTCTATCATTGAAATGAGCGTCCATTCCCTTGACAAAATGGAGCTGCTATTTTGCCCCCTGGAGCCCCCCAGCTGTGTTTTCTGCATCTGTGAGAGGACTGGACCAACACGCTATTCATCCTAATCAGCTAAGTTGCTTTGCATTGTCAAATTTTTTTTGCTAACACTAACTTATATGTGGTGGACTGATATCAAGTGTATTTAAGTGTCCACACACTGAATAAGTACTTCATTTTAGAAGCTTAACCTCGTCACAGATGTTTTCTTGTCTGGTGTGCTACAATAATGTTTAGATTTATTGGTTATTTATGTTTACTCTGTATATTGCAACCTATTACCATACTGATGCTTTTGGTCCCCGATGAACATTTGATTATCTGTAAGGGGAAATGCGTTGGAACATTGATGTGTCAGAAAGTGATAGGGCTATATAAGGACAGGTTAGCCCAGGAACATGGACAGAGTGCACATACCTTTAAGGTGCATCTCTGGGCTGAGCAATCTCTTTAAGGGCAAGGATAGGGACAGATATATTCTAATCCTCTGTCCTTATCCGCATAACATTGTTCATATTTCTGCTAACCACCCATTGTATTGACAATGTTTGGGACATTGTATGTCGTGTCAGAAAGTGATAGGGCTATATAAGGACAGGTTAGCCCGGGAACGTGGACAGAGTGCACCTACCTTTAAGGCTAAGCAGTCTCTTTAAGGGCAAGAATAGGAACAGATATATCCTAATCCTCTGTCCTTATCCGCATAATATTGTCCGTATTCTTGCTAACCGTCCATTGTTTTAACGGTTTTTTGTACTATGTTTATCAGGGTCCTGTTTGGACCAAATATTTTTATCTTAAATATGTAGAATAAAGGTTAAGTTTTAGAAGTTGCCCTCAGTGATATATGTATTGGAATAGCAACTGTCTGCTGTAATATCCTGGTACTCTATCTATCTAACTTTCTATCATAGAGAAGGTGTCTGGGTGCACTCTTTAACCCTTTACGTATTTGGACATAACTGTATATTACTAACCAATTGGAGCATCATAGTGATGCCTATGAATTTAGAATGGGATGTTAGAATAGCTACTGTAAGTGTAATGTGTAGTTGACCCAATACTTTTATCTATCTATCTATCTATCAATCAATCAATCTATCTATCGATCTAGCTATCTTTCTATCATAGAGAAGGTGTAATTGCAGCAATTGCAGTGGTGAGCAAGAGCAATTACAAGTATAGCGTCCCCATTCACTTCTATGGGACGGATCTCTCTGTTCAAGTGAATACTACAGAGCAGTCTGATGGACGTGAATGGGAATGAGCGCTGCCTTCTCTTCAACCAACTGATTGGCGGGGTGCCTAGATTCGAACCCCCGCCAATCTGATAGTGATGACCTATCCTAAAGTTATTAATAGTAAAAAGTGGACAACCCCTTTAAAAGGCAATGTATGTATTAACGGTATGCAACAAATGTACAGGTAGAAATTGGTCAAATGCAAAGAATGTCTTCAAAAGGAAACTAAAAGTTTTATAACAATGCTATAATTTTCTCTTCATAAAAATTCCATTTGTGCATACACAAACATACATTTCTAAATTAGAATTTAGAAATGTTCTCAAAGTGGTTTCATTCCTTGATAGAATATGTGCTAACTGAACTGCAAAATGATTTTTATTTTCTGAATTTAATAAGTGATCTATGGACTGATGCTGATTTCCTTCAATGCTTCTGAATATTTTCTACTTTTAAATTCATCAACATAATAATATGTATGTGCTGCAAAACTTATCAAGGCTGATAAAGTAGCCTTGTTACTAATAGAAACCAATCAGTTTGGCTTTTATTTTTTAAACTGTGTTGGAAAAATGAAAGCTGATCTCTAACTGCTTGCCATGTATTGTCAAAAGAGCATTTGCGAGAGTCTGACAATTATGTTGGAGAAGATGGTTGATGGTGAAGGTGTTTCGGCTGAAATCTAACATCTGTGCAGATCACAATTCACAGAGGTAATAGAATATGTGTGTTATAGGTATATATCAACTGTATATCACTGAATAATTAACCTACTTAAAACTTAACTTTTATATTGATTATATTCTAAAATAAGTCCCACAAAATTATTGTAGATGACTGCAATTGATTTATCTGGCATATGAGCAGATGTTTAAAGGTACAAGGCACCACATTCAACATATAATAATGCTGTTTGAAAAAAAAATGTATTTTTATCACTACTCACAGTTTGATGTATACTTCATTCATTGGCTATTGTGGAAGCTTTAGGTCCCAGGCAGGTGGGCATGTTCACTGAAAAGTAATCCTTTTGGATTGATGGAACTTGTTTGCTGCTTCGTCTGCTGTAAATATGGTCCAAAGAGGTTTATTAATATTCCTGCCCCTCTTTATGAAAGTAGAATAAGGTATTGGGAGATATATCCCTGATAGTCTATTAGGCCCTGCCTGAAAGGGGAGAGGTCTCCCGCTTATATGCAGAAAAATCGCTCCCTAAGGAACGACCCCTCTTATCGATGGCTGACCCTGATAATCTCACCCTACATTGGTGCCTCCCAATGCCTACATAGCCAGATATTCCGTATTATTCCGACTCGTTTCCTCTGTCAAGATATGCTATCAGATTCATCAGGGGATGAAAGAAGATATAGATGCAGCTCAATAGCCGTTAGCTGAATCGCTATATTTTGATGTTCCAACTGTTTAGATGCAGTCCAGAGCAATCTCTGAAACTGTCTCCCTAATATACCCAATGAGATTAAACAAATCTGATACACATGGGTCACTTACATCTCCCACGTTGTGCGTTCCATCTTGTCGGGAGAGGACCCGGAAGCTTATCACTCGGCGCATGTGCCAGAACATGCCGGTATCCACTGTGGAACGCATTGATGTAAGAATCATGCGTCCAAACAAGCGCCGACAGGAAATGCGGTGCATGCCCTGGATATGACGGTATCCATTGTGGAATGCACTGACGTCACTATCGTGCGTCTGAGAGAGCGCCACAGGAAAAATTATCCATGGTGGAACGCATACTGGTTTGCATGCGCTTGGCGATCATGTCCACAATATAGATAAGAACATATTCGCCGATTATGTGTACAATATAAATGAGTATAATATATATATATATATATATATATATTTTTTTTTTTTTTTTTTTCCCTGCGCTTACACCCAGAGTGTGATTTACTCACTAGTTATGATCTAGTGCAAGTGAGACAAGAATATGAAACAGAATATTACATGTCTTCTTGCATATCTATATTGGAGTAACCTACTAAATATATACTTTCCCCACAGTATAGAAAGCACACAATACATCTGTAAATAATGCCAAGGTCAATTATATAAAATTTGGGTATATTATATCAGGGCTTCAGTCATTAAATTAATAGGGACCAGGTGAAAAAAGAGAAGAAGAATAAGGCTTTTGTATTATATAAAAAAATTCATGATATGCCCTATCAAAATTGATCATTTCCACCTACTTAATGATACATGATTATTTGACCTTTCACGGTCTGATACATTTGTTTTCTGACTAGTCCAAATATTTCCTATATATTAGCAATTGGTCGGGAGTAATTAGCTACAACAAGGTTTATATAAAACATCCAAAAGACAATACCTCATTAAGGCCTAATGGGCTCACCGTTTTTAGTCTGTGAGTCCACTCTGCCTCTTTTTGTAATATTTTTCTATTTTGATCACCTCCTCTTGGTGAAGAGCGTACAACTTCAATTACACAGAACTTTAATGATTTTGCATTTTCAATTTAAAAAAAAAAATCTTTAACACAGAGGGTTAACAGCCAAACAAAACCTAATCTTTATTACCCTGATCCTGCGGTTTACATAAACACCCCACATGTGGTCGTAAACTGATGTGAGGGCACACTGCAGGGTGCAGAAGAAAAGGAGCGCCATATGGTTTTTGGTAGGCAGATTTTGCTGAACTAGTTTTTAAATGTCATGTCCCATTTGAAGCCCCCCCCTGATGCACCCTTACAGTAGAAACTCCCCAAAAGTGACCCCATTTTGGAAACTAGGGCATAAGGTGCCAGTTTTATTGGTACTATTTTGGGATACATATGATTTTTAATTGCTCTATATTATATTTTGTGATGCAAGGTAACAAAAAAATGGCTGTTTTGCCACTATTTTTATTGTTTACAGAATTCATCTAACAGGGTAGATCATGTGCTATTTTTATAAAGCAGGTGGTTACAGACACAATGATATCAAATATGTTTACTTTGTTTGTTTCGGTTTTACATAATAGTGATGATCGAGCATGCTCGACCGAACACCACGTGTGCCATGCTCGAGTCTCCTTCCCGCACATTTTTTGCCTGCTACACAGCAAATAAACGTGCAGGTAAGTACTGCCACTCACTGTAATGCCGTAGCCATGTTGGTTACTGGCATTACAGTAATTGGCTGGCCTATAAAGCACCAGATGACAAGTGGTTCGGCCAGTCTTAGTCAGGGAGAGCTTTGTTATAGAAGGGACAGATAGTGTAGGGAATTGAATTTTATTTTTTGGTTAGGCAGGGTTGGTGTTAGAGACCCAAAGGTCCTTTTAAGGACTATTGTTGTGTCTGACAGCAATATACAGTGCCTTGCAAAAGTATTCACCCCCTTGACTTTTTTCGTGTTTTGTTACATAAAAGCCTAAGTTCAATGTAGTCTTAATCTGATCAGAACACAATAGTCTAAGTTGGTGAAGTGAAATGAGAAAAATATATAAATAAAACTATTGTTTAGAAATAGAAAACAGAAAATTGGCATGTGCATATGTATTCTCCCCTTTGTTAGGAAGCCCATAAAAAGCTCTGGTGCAACCAATTACATAAGTCAAATAATTAGTGAAATGATGTCCACCTTTGTGCAATCTAAGTGTCACATGATCCTTGATTACATATACACACCTTTTTTGAAAGGCCCCAGAGGCTGCAACACCTAAGCAAGAGGCATCACTAACCAAACACTGCCATAAAGACCAAGGAACTTTACAAACAAGTAAGGGACAATGTTGTTGAGAAGTACAAGTCAGGGTTAGGTTATAATCAGAGAGGCAGCACAGAGACCTAAGGTAACCCTGGAGGAGCTGTAGAGTTCCACAGCAGAGACTGGAGTATCTGTACGTAGGACAACAATAAGCCGTACTCTTCATAGAGTTGGGCCTTATGGCAGAGTGGCCAGAAGAAAGCCATTACTTTCAGCTAAAAACAAAAAGGCATGTTGTGAGTTTGTGAAAAGGCATGTGGGAGACTCCCAAAATGTATGGAGGAAGGTGCTCTGGTCTGATGAGACTATAATTGAACTTTTTGGCGATCAAAGAAAATGCTATGTCTGGCGCAAACCCAACACAACACATCACCCAAAGAACATACCCTATTTTTCAGCAGCTGGGACTGGGAAACTGGTTAGAGTTGAGGGAAAGATGGATGGTGCTAAATACATTGATATTCTAGAGCAAAATCTGTACCACTCTGTGCATGATTTGAGGCTAGGATGGAGGTTCACCTTCCAGCAGGACAATGACCCCAAACACACTGCTAAAGCAACACTTGAATGGTTTAAGGGGAAACATGTAAAAGTCCATGTCTCAATCCAATAGAAAATCTGTGGTCAGACTTAAAGATTACTGTTCACAAGCGTAAACCATCCAACTTGAAGGAGCTGGAGCTGAGTTTTGCAAGGAGGAAGATGTGGCAAGCTCATAGAGACTTATCCAAAGTGTCTTGGAGTTGTGATTGCCACAAAATGTTACTCTACAAAGTATTGACTTTAGGGGGGTGAATAGTTATGTACATTGACTTTTTCTATTACAAACCGGATTCCAAAATAGTTGGGAGACTATACAAATCGTGAATAAAAACTGAATGCAATGATGTGGAGGTGCCAACTTCTAATATTTTATTCAGAATAGAACATAAAAATCACGGAACAAAAGTTTAAACTGAGAAAATGTACCATTTTAAGGGTAAAATATGTTGAATCAGAATTTCATGGTGTCAACAAATCCCCAAAAAGTTGGGACAAGGCCATATCACAACTGTGTGGCATCTCCCCTTATTCTTACAACACTCAACAGACGTCTGGGGACCGAGGAGACCAGTTTCTCAAGTTTAGAAATAGGAATGCTCTCCCATTCTTGTCTAATACAGGCCTCTAACTGTTCAATAGTCTTGGGCCTTCTTTGTTGCACCTTCCTCTTTATAATGCGCCAAATGTTCTCTATAGGTGAAAGATCTGGACTGCAGACTGGCCATTTCAGTACCCGGATCCTTCTCCTACGCAGCCATGATGTTGTGATTGATGCAGAATGTAGTCTGGCATTATCTTGTTGAAAAATGCAGGGTCTTCCCTGAAAGAGATGATGTCTGGATGGGAGCATATGTTGTTCTAGAACCTGAATATATTTTTCTGCATTGATGGTGCCTTTCCAGACATGCAAGCTACCCATGCCACACGCACTCAAGCAACACCATACCATCAGAGATGCAGGCTTCTGAACTGAGCGTTGATAACAACTTGGGTTGTCCTTGTCCTCTTTGGTCCGGATGACATGGCGTCCCAGATTTCCAAAAAGAACTTTGAATCGTGACTCGTCTGACCACAGAACAGTCTTCCATTTTGCCACACTCCATTTTAAATGATCCCTGGCCCAGTGAAAACACCTGAGCTTGTGGATCTTGCTTAGAAATGGCTTCTTCTTTGCACTGTAGAGTTTCAGCTGGCAACGGCGGATGGCACGGTGGATTGTGTTCACTGACAATGGTTTCTGGAAGTATTCCTGAGCCCATTCTGTGATTTCCTTTACAGTAGCATTCCTGTTTGTGGTGCAGTGTCGTTTAAGGGCCCGGAGATCACGGGCATCCAGTATGGTTTTACGGCATTGACCCTTACGCACAGAGATTGTTCCAGATTCTCTGAATCTTCAGATGATGTTATGCACAGTTGATGATGACAGATACAAAGTCTTTGCAATTTTTCGCTGGGTAACACCTTTCTGATATTGCTCCACTATCTTTCTGCGCAACATTGTGGGAATTGGTGATCCTCTACCCATCTTGGCTTCTGAGAGACACTGCCACTCTGAGAAGTTCTTTTTATACCCAATCATGTTGCCAATTGACCTAATTAGTGTTAATTGGTCTTCCAGCTCTTCGTTATGCTCAAATTTACTTTTTCCAGCCTCTTATTGCTACTTGTCCCAACTTTTTTGGGATTTGATAACACCGTGATAATTTGAATCAACGTATTTTTCCTTTAAAATGATACATTTACTCGGATTAAACGTTTGATCTGTCATCTACGTTCTATTACAAATAAAATATTGACATTTGCCATCTCCACATCATTGTATTCAGTTTTTATTCACAATTTGTTTAGTGTCCCAACTTTTTGGGAATCCGGTTTGTATTTTGTCCTATTTGTTGTTTGCTTCACAAAAAAAACAAAAAAACAATGTTCAAAGTTGTGGGCATGTTTTATAATGATGCAAATCCTCAAACAATCCATGTTAATTCCGGGTTGTGAGGCACCAAAATACAAAAAAAGTCAATGGGGGTGAATACCTTTGCAAGGCACTGTATATTTTTAGCACAACCTGAGCTAAATTGCGTGCGATTAGAGACCAAAAATACCTTTTAAGGACTATTGTTGTATCTGGCAGCAATATATATTATTAGCGCAACCTGCGCTAAATAGCTTGCAACTGCTTGGCCGTTGAAGACAGCAACATTATCTGTGCTACATTTCCTATGTAATGTGTGTGCAGCCTAAAAATACCTGTGACATCCAGTGTACTTTTTCCGTAGACACTGCGGACAGCGACATTATCTGCGCTACATCTCCTGTTTAAAGTGTGCACATGCTAAAAATATCTGTGATATCCAGTGCACTTTTTACGTAGACAATGTCTGCTGCGGACAGTTAAATTACCTGCACTATATCTCCTATATGACGATTGTGCATCATAAATATCAGTGACATTCAGTCAAATTTTTTTTGCTGCTGGTCACAGCGACAATACCTGCGCTACATCTCCTGTATAAGGTTTGCACATCCTAAATATTAGTGACATTCAGTTTAATTTTTTTGCGCATACACTTTCAAAACCTGCGCTACTGTACGTGTCATCAAGAGAAGAAAAAATAGATTACAGTGGAGCACCAAGGAGATGAAAAGGAAGAACAGAAGTGAAAAAACAGCTATAGGTAACTAATTAGAGTTCACAGGAAATACCATTAACCCAAATGACAAACCAGGAGGCAACAAATAGCTGCAATGCAATAGGGCCTAGTGGCCCAAATGGTGGGTGGTAATTTGTGGTGAAGAGTGGGGAGACAGTGCTCCTGTGTTGGAATTAATCTTTTTCCTGTAGCCAGTGGTAATATTGACTGTGGATGGTGTTGATTAGTCCATCGATTAAGAGGATAAGAGCAGTACAGAATGATAATAAAATGACACATCTAAGAGTTATAAAAACAATCTGCCAATTTGATTCCACTCTGGACAATACACAATGAAAGTGTCTTACTCACTTCACCAGGGAGGGTGGCGAAAGATAAAGCTCAAGACACTTGTCGCCGTTCCTCCCTCGCAGAGATCGCCTGTAGAATGGCAGTTCTCCTGTAGTCCCTCCAATGGATGACCCAGTGGACTCTAACTTGCAAACAAGGAACTTTTTTGGGAAAAAAGCTTAACCCATTTCGGGGTCACATAAATCCCCCTTCTTCAGGAGCAATAAAATAACAATGCTATACAAATAATAGACAAGTGGTATATATGGGGATTTGAAAGAACCACCAGATTGTCATCATTATGACGTCACTTCCGATGATCCATGAAGTGTTGCAATATGTCTGTGAAGGTTCTCATTTATCCAGGTCCATGTATATCTGTAAAGAATAAATCAAGGCAACTGGACGTACTGTAGATTTCTTGAAAACGTTTCACTCGTTCTTCCAACGAGCTTTCTCAATTCTGAGTGATTGTACAAAAAATTCTGGGAATAAATATGTAACCGAATCCACATCTGGTAATTAGACCCAGCATTGGGTCAAAGGTGTTGATATCATTATCCTAATTGGAGTCAGTAGGTGATAAAGACTTCCCAGAAAAAGGTGTCAAGACAGCATTATACGTGGCAGACAATAGATGTCTAACCCCCCCACCTCTATTCAAGTTTGGATTCTCCATTTTTACGTAGATGGCCTCCTTCACGCCTCGTTTGTACCAATCGGCCTCCTTATCCAAAACATGTACTTGACTGTCTTCAAAGGTGTGACCTGTTCCTTTTAGATGTAAGTACACGGCTGAATCTTGACCAGAGGTTTTGGCTCTTCTATGCTGGGCCATACGCTGATGTAGTTGTTGTTTTGTTTCGCCGATATACAGTTCTGAGCATTCCTCATTGCACTGGACTGCGTACACAATGTTGTCCATCTTGTGTTTAGGCGTTGGGTCTTTGGGGTGAACCAGTTGTTGCCTCAGTGTGTTGCTGGGTTTAAAGCAAACAGGAATATGATGTTTATTAAAAATCCTTTTGAGTTTCTCAGACACCCCAGCTATATATGGGATAACCATATTCTTGCGTCTGTCATGCTTCTTGCCCAACTGAAGTGTTGCGTTCGACTGTGGCGCACACCACCTGCATAGTGTAGGAGGAATAGACTTATTTAATTCCAAAATGGGTAGTGGGGTCTGATATGCGGCAGAATCTTACACCTCTATTTGAGAGGAGGAAGATTTAGTGGGGACGGCAGGATAGAGGCGCTCGTGAGGTAGGCGGGACTGGAAGTGGAGCGACTTCCGGTACGAACTTATTGGAGCACAAGGTAAGCGGACCGGAAGTAGAGCGACTGTGGGACGCGTGTGGCCCCATGCGTAAGCGTGGAGTAAAGAGGTTCTGGAGCGCAGGCGTAGAGCTGGTGTAAATGTGCTACTATCAGCCCCAGTGACTAGATTGGTGAATTAACTCTTCCCTATGGTATGCTTGGAGGTGGAATCTTTTATTAATTATTATGAATTCATTAAGGAAATCTTCTTATAGAGACTATTCCAAGGAGAGAAGGATAGGTGGAGGGGCAATAAATATAAAATATGGTTTGGGTGTTGGTGTTCTTTCTACATCCCCATATAGATCACTCAATAAATAAATAAATAAATAAGGTATATAAAAAAGAAGGCTGTATAAAAAAATCTTCATACAAGGTAGATCACCGTATTCAACATTTCTTGTCAAGTTCACACTTGTTGCCTATGAAGCAGAAATTCAATTTCTGGATGTGACAGTGAGCAGATCGGGTGACCAATTACACACTGATCTATTCACTAAGGTGACGGATAAAAACACACTACTTAGATATGACAGTTGTCATCCCAGGAGTATGGTCAGGTCATTACCATACAGCCAGTAGTGTTGAGCGTGAATATTCGAAAAGCTAATTTTTTTCGCGATTTCGCGAATATTTAGAATATAGTGCTATATATTTGTAAAAACGAATATTCGTTTTTTTCTTTTTTTTTTCACCAAATTACATTACACATATAATTAATTGTTTCCCAAAGGTCCAAAAGCTCAGATCTTACTCACATTGCCTAGAAAGTGATTGAGGCGCGAATCTTCGTGAGGCGATTTTATCAGCGCACATGCGAATATCGGCACTTGTCCCAGAACAGAGGCAAAGGGCTTTGCATTCATACATTAGTGAATTGAGTTGCGAATCTTCGTAAGGCGATTTTATTAGCGCACATGCGAATATCTACACTTGTCCCCAGAACAGAGAGGCAAAGGCCTGTGCATTCATATAGTATAGCACCATATTCGCGAATATTTAGAACTTTGAAAAATTCGATTTACGAATATTTGTATTTTTTATATTAGTTCCCACCTTACAGATTACATTGATCTGTACTCTGTCAACTACTGTCATCACCCCCCACTGTATCTCGATTGATTCCCAAAAGTCCAAAAGCTCAGATCTTACTCACATTGCCTAGAAAGTGATTGAGGCGCGAATCTTCGTAAGGCGATTTTATTAGCGCACATGCGAATATCGGCACTTCGTGAGGACACTAATCCCTCCCTCATTTTAGATTGTGGGCGAATGAGAAGGAGCCCAACAGGTTAGCAACATCCCTAGCAACCAATCAGAAAGTTGCCCACCCCATTACTATATAAGATTTTGTCACGGCAGCCATTTTGTGCAGTTTCATGTGGTGGTGATTAAGAGAGGATTTTGGAACTGTGCAGTACTTTGCTTTTTTAAAAGCAAATTGTAAATCGAATTAATCTGATCGTTTTAGATAGGATAGGTTAGTGTAGCTGATAGGATAAAGATTAGGGTACAGAGTTAGAAGAAAAATAATCATTTATTTAGGTTAGTGAATAGATTAGTGTAGCTGATAGTTTCTAGTGCAGGGTGCAGTGTAGGGCCTAGTTAGGAGAAAAATAATCATTTTTTTAGGTTAGGTAATAGTGTAGCTGATAGGTTAAAGATTAGGGTACAGAGTTAGGAGAAATATAATAATTTATTTAGGTTAGTGAATAGATTAGTTAGCTGATCGTTTCTAGTGAAGGGTGTAGGTTAGTTATAGTGTAGGCTTTAGTTGTTTTTTTTTGTTTTCTAGTTTAGTATAGTGTTTGTAATTTAAAAAAAAATAAGTTTATTAGTTTTCATTTATTACTGTTTAGTTTCAGTGTCAGTGTCTACGTCCTTTGTTAGTTAAAAAAAAAAAGACAAAAAAAAGTTTATTCGTTTTAGTGTTTTTCTTTTTCTGGTTATTCCGTGTTTTTTGTCCGCGTCAGTGTCTACGTCCTTTGTTAGATAAAAAAAAAGACAAAAAAAAGTTTATTAGTTTTAGTGTTTTTCTTTTACTGGTTATTCAGTGTATTGTCAGTGTCTATGTCCTTTGTTTTTTTGTTTGTTTTTTTTTAATTAACAATTTTTATTGTTTTTATATTTTCATAGCCAAGTATTGTAACAGAGAGCATTGACTAGTATACAATACAAAAAGTTGTACACATGTGATATTGACATTTGAAAGGCAAAAAATAAATTATGCATTTGCACAAATGGAGAAAGGCCTGGGAGGCCGCATAAAAGCAGGTATCAAACAAAGGTAAACAAAACATTAAGTTGATCAAACTTTGTGACAGGGTGGTGAGGTAATAGTATTGACAGCAACATTGACAGTGCTATTGACAGTAATATTGACAGTGGTATTGACAGTAGTATTGACACGGTGTAGGCACGAGAGCTATTAGTATGGAGATACGGCATTGAGACAGTGCACTAATACATTGAACTGAGCCATTGGGCCAGGGACTAGGGGGCAGAGGAGGGGGATTAAGGGAAGTTCCTGTAGGCTTTCCAGGGGGACCAGATCTGGAGGAAGGTGTGTCTGGTACGAGATTCCCAATGGGAGATCTCCTCCATTCTGTAAATCTGGTCGACTCTATTAGACCAATGTTCTACACTAGGAACATCAGAAGACAGCCAAAAAGTTGGTAAAATTAATCTGGCCGCAGCCATCAAAAGCGAAAAGAGGGTGTGCTTACGTGAGTTGACCCCCCCCAATCCCAAGGACAATAGAGCCATGTCCGGTGAGCAAGGGAAGGAAGTCTGACAAATCCGATTACACAATCCGATCAAGGTAAGCCACCACGGGTTGATCAGCTCGCAAGACCACCAAATGTGTAGGAATGAACCCTTAGTTTTGCAGCATCGCCAGCACCTATCTGAAGCAGTAGGGCTATATAGGCAAGTCTTATCTGGAGTCTTATACCACCTCATAAGGACCTTATAACTGTTTTCCTGTATACGCACACACCTGGAGATCTTATGCGGGGCAATTAAAGCTTTGGTTATCTCAAGGGGTGTCAGGGTTCTTTGGAGGTCTTTTTCCCACAGACCAATTATCGCAGGTTTGGGAACAGAGGGGGGTGACAACAGGTTCTTATAAATTGTGGAAATGATTTTAGGAGGGTATTTCTTATTACTGACCAATTCTTCGAACCAACAGATAGTGTCGGAAGAGGAGGTCTTTTTTGCGAGGAGGAGAGATTCGGTTTTAATGAAGCTCATAAGGACAGGGTTGTGGATCTGTGTGCCTAAGACATTACCAATTTCTAAGTCTGAGAGTAAACACCCATTTGGATCCAGGAGCCGAGATATAGGAATATCGAGGGAACGTAAAGCCAAAGGGCTGCTATCCCTCAAGTCCTTAGGAGCTAAATTCACAAGATCTCCTATCCGGAGGAGGGAAGAGGGCAAATTTAAAACCCTCGACGAAGACGAGAAACTTCTCCAAACCTTTAATGTGCTTCGGATAAGAGGATTTGAAATAGAACCAAGAGAGGGGGTTAGTTTGTCGGCTAGTATAAGAGCCCTAATAGGAGAGGGTAGGAAGGCATTTTCTATTGTGAGCCAGGATTTATGAGAGGGAAATCTAATCCAGTCGACAACCCTAGAAAGCTGTATAGCTTTCATGTATGTCTCTGGGTCGGGAAGACCAATGCCGCCCCTAGCTTTGGGCTTGGTTAATGTAAGGAATGAAATGCGTGGGTGTTTACCACTCCAAATAAATTTTCTTATAAGCTTATTTAGAGAAGCAAAGAAAGACTTGGGGATTTCTATGGGGAGTACTTGCATTAAGTAGGTGAGCCTGGGGATGATTAAGGACATTAAAATATTTTTCCTTCCAAACCAAGAAAGGTATGGAAAATCTAGTGAGTCTATTTGGGTTTGTATAGAAGCTAGAAGAGGTTTAAAGTTCAAGCTGAATAGGTCAGACAGGTGAGGGGAGATCCTGACTCCCAGGTACGTTAATAGCTGGGTTTGCCAATTAAATGGGGAGTTTATCCGGAGGGATGCAAGAGTTAGGGGAGATAAACCCGTGTGGAGAATTTGGGACTTCGAAGGGTTGACCTTGAAGTTGGATAGTGAGCCGAATAGGGAGAGTTTTGACAAAATTCTGGGCATGGAAATATGGGGGTTGGTAGTTAGAATCAGTAGGTCATCTGCAAAGGCTGCTAATTTAAACTCATGACGCCCGACCAACAGACCCTTGATTTCCTTGTCTTGCCGGAGAACTTGTAGGAGGGATTCCATTACTAGGACGAATATAAGAGGGGATAGAGGGCAGCCTTGCCTCGTGCCATTTCTTATTGGGAACTGAGAAGACATAAGCCCATTGACTGACACGGATGCCGAAGAATGCACATACATGGAAAACACCGCATTTATATATTGTATAGGCAGATGGAATTTTGAGAGGATCATCCTGATGTATGTCCAGTCTATTCTATCAAATGCCTTTTCGGCATCCGTGCCAATCATGACCAGAGGGATGGCTTTATGGGAGGCATAAAACAGGGCATTGAGGATTTTTGTGGTATTATCCTTCCCTTCACGGCCTTTGACAAATCCCACTTGATCAGGATGGATCAGTTGGGGAAGTAAATTTTGCAGTCTTGTGGCAAGCATTTTTGCAATGAGTTTGAGGTCTACGTTGAGTAAGGATATGGGACGGTAGTTGGAACATGATGTGAGGTCTTTGCCCTCTTTAGGGATGATTGTGATTGTGGCTTTCGTCATGTCTGAAGAGAGAGGATGACCCATTAGTGTACGATTGCAAATGGGAAGCATAAAAGGGAGTAACAATTCCCCAAAGGCCGAGTAGTATGATATAGGGAGACCATCGGGACCGGGGCTTTTCCCTTTAGGGGTAGATTTGATGGCCAATGTTAATTCAAGAGGGGTAAATGGCTTGGAAAGGGATTCTTGCTGTGTAATGTTTAGTGACGGGAGAGTGAGGGTGTCCAGAAAGGACTTGATATTGGCTTCTCTATCTAAAGAGGGGTTCGGAAGAGCAGAAGGAGGGAGGTTGTATAATGATTCGTAGAACAGTTTAAACTGATCCGCAATTTCTTCAGCTTTGAAAAGCTGAGTACCTTGGGGAGATTTAATGCTTTGCACATAACGGGAGTCTCTTCTCTGTTTTATTCTACGCATCATGAATTTCGACGCTTTATTTCCATGAGCGAAAGTTTTTTGCTGGGCCGACAAGTAAAACTTGGCAGAGCGCTCGTTCAGCAAATTCTTTAGTTGCGTCCTAAGAGAAGAGAGTTCCGCTAATTGGTGGTCAAGCAAGGACCTCTTATGAGCTTTTTCCAATATATGGATTTTGGCCAGTAATGCATTAAGCTGCTTCTCAGACTCCCTCTTTAGAAAAGAACAAAGGCTGATCAGCCTGCCTCTAATATAGGGCTTGTGGGCATCCCAGAGGATCTGGGGGGATATATCAGGGGTATTGTTCAATCTGAAATATTCCTCAAGGAAGGATGATATTTGTGTCTTATGTTTGGAGTTTCCCAACAGTGACTCATTCAATCTCCAGTTTGTGTGCCTACTGCTCTTAACTTCAGGGTGTATAAAACAATAGACAGGAGAGTGATCGGACAGTGTAATATCACCGATTCGGGCCGAGGAGCAGAGCTGGAGTTTCTCTTTCGGGGCTAAAATATAATAAATCCTGCTGTACGAGGAGTTGGCTGAGGAGTAAAAAGAGAAATCCACTGAATCAGGGTTAAGACATCGCCACACGTCAACCATACCCATGTTGAATAATTTAGTATGCAGTAGTCTGAGGGCTTTTGTAGAAGTTGATGACTTCTTTGACGAAGTATCAATAAGGGGGTTAAAGGCCAGATTAAAATCTCCTGCAATGACCATGAATCCTTCTCTTTGTGAATCTGCAAGGGACAGGATACTAGAGAGCCAACTCACCTGGTCTGAATTGGGGGCATATATATTAACAAACGTGTATAGGGCCTGCCCTATTTTGCCCTTGAGGATAAGGTATCGACCATCTGGGTCCTGCATATGGGACATATACTGGAAAGGGAGCCCTCTACGGAAACCTATACTGACTCCTCTTGAGGCGGCACCCCCAGCTCCACAATGGTACCAGTTAGGAAATTTGGAAAAAGAGAGGTCAGGGTATTTATCGTGCTTAAAGTGAGTTTCCTGAAGGAAGACCACGGAACATTTCTCTTTATGCAACATGGAGAAGATTTGGCTTCTCTTAGCGGGAGACCTTAAGCCTCTAACATTGTAGGATACCAATTTAAGTTCGGACATTTTTGAATATGGAGAAAAGAGTGGAGCACAACTCAAATGACATACCAGCCAGGGGGGTACCAGCCGCCCATAGGAGGAGAAAGGGGGTGCCACCACAAGAGAAGCGCATTCGGTACCACCATCTCAAGTCGTTCCAAGGACATGTCTTCTCAACCAACACCATGTCAAGATCGCTCGTGGAAAGAGCAATCAAAGAAAACCTTGAGCACCTGTCATAACAACATAGATCAAACATAAAGAACAAAACAAGAAAAAGCAATCTTAAATGGTTAGTTAGATAGTTGGAAAAGGGGAACATGACAACCATAGTTCCCTGTATGGGTGATGTGACGTAGGGGGGGAGGGAAATATGGAAGAATATCATAGGGAGGTAGTTCCCTCTAAGGAATTAGTAGAACCGGAGAGTTAACTTGGAGTGTCTTAAGAATTGTGTCAAGCCAGAAGACAGTCAGTAATATAAAGTTATCAACTTCGTGGACATATGCAGGGGGGGAGAATAGATAAGAAAGATGAAGTGGAAGGGAGGGAAGGGACATGGTATATATGTTATCTTATATGGCACCAACTATTAATCAGAGATAAGGCTATAATAGCCTTCAGACAGATGGGACGTAAGTCCCCACTGTATCTTCTTTGTACCCTGAGTGGGGAAAAGGTATCAACAAGGGCAGTAAAATAACAAACTCCTAGTACACCACTCAGGGGTTAGAGCAAAATACGTTGGGGAGCAAAATTAAAGTTACACAAATACCATAATATCAAGGACTGAGACCTAAAAGATCTCATTTAAAGGGAAAGAAGAGGTAAAGGGAAGTAGAGGAAGAAGAAGAGGGATCAGAAGGGCATCAATTATCTGTTAACGACAGGCGTTTAGGAGTAGTAGCGACATTTCCCCGTCTAGATCTCTGGGATTTAGGGGTGCGGAGAGGCTCCCACTGAGTCACCGCAGGAAGGTTTGGCAAGGTTGACAGGTTTTGGGCCAAGTCCCAATTTTCTATAGGCAACGGCGGTATCTGGAGAAGGTCGTAGGCTCTACTCAGGTCGCTATAGGAGGCGATATGGACACGACGCCCATCATGAAGAAAGGAGAGTCCAAATGGAAATGTCCATCTGTATAAGATCCTACGATGACGCAGCAGGTCAGTAAGTGGTTTCAACAGCTTTCGTTTCTTCAGGGTGGTCTGAGCCAGGTCTTGATAAATAGAAATGGGATTGCCCTCCCAGTCCACAGAGTCAGAGTTCCTAGATCCAGCCAGGATTGCTTCTTTCACCGGAAAATGCAAAAACTTGCAGATCACATCTCTTGGGGGTTCCCCGGCTTGTGGTTTGGGGCGCAGCGCTCTATGAGCTCTTTCAATTAGGACCTCGTGCGCAGAGTCAGGGCCCAGGAGTTTAAAACAGATCTGGACAACCGTTTCAGGAACTTCCAATGCAAAAACAGATTCCGGGATGCCTCTAAAGCGGAGATTGTTTCTCCTGCCCCTGTTCTCTTGATCTTCAATTGCAGTGTACAGGGCATTGATGTGGTTCTGGGCAAGAGACAAACTAGAGACCATTTCACTCTGGTGTTGCAAAACTGTGGCCTGGGTGTCTTCCAATACTTCCACTCTGCGGCCTATATGATGCATATCTTCTTTAATGGAAGAGAGGTCCTGACTGAGGGGTCCCAAAGCGTCGGCTAGGGCTTCTTTAAGAAAAGCTCTGGAGATGGGTAGGCGGTCTGTGTCACCGAAGTCATCTTCCGTATTATCGGAGCTAGTAGTTGCTGCTTGCTTGTAGCTGGAGCGAGGCGTTCCAGGAGTTGTTTTGGATTCTTTGCTCACTGCTACAGCCGCCGTCTTCTTAATAAATTTCTCCATTTCGCCGGATTGGCTCAGCGATCTGTTGGAACTAGCTTGGTCAGTGGGTTTTTGACCTCCGATCTTGACCATCTTCAGGTCCGGTTTGCTAATAATAAGGAGCTGCGAGGGAACTATTAGCGCTTCACATATTCATTTAGCACCAGTGCAGGTTTCACAGGAGAGATGAATCTAAGCGAGAGGGGCTCCTGGAAATAGCTTTTTTTTTTTTTTTTTCCTATTATTTCTTCACTTCCCCCTTCAGGCAGTCTCACATCAATTAACTGCAGTACCACTTTAATATCTATGCCAATAATAAAGAGTTCCTTGCAGCGCTGTAAAAGACAGTGGCCGTAAGTGAGGTTTCGATTGAAAGCCCTGACAGAGCCTGAATAGGAGTAGTGCAGGCAGTTGAAGTACAGGATCGGCGGAGCGATATGTCTTGTGATGCGGCTGCCAGGTCCTGTCTGCACGGCATCAAAAGTGGATATGGAGCAGGTAAGAGAACCCCAGCAATCTTCTATTTAGTAGTCGCTAGTACAGGGGGTGCACAGGGCACTTACCGCTCCTATGGCCGAACGGTCCGGGTAGAGCTAGAGGAGTCTGCTAGCTGTGGCACTATCACAGACCAGACACGATGTGCGGCCGGAACTACTTTCGCCGGTCTCAGGCTGAGTCAGGTCCGCTTCTTCCAGCGATGCTCACTGACCACTGTTTGCGTAGCTTGTAAGTACTCCCTGTGGTAAGCAGAGTGCCTGTGAGCCGAGGGGCTATGTTGAATCCGGCGATGGGTGGCACGAAAGCTGCGGGGCACAGCGATTTAGGCCCGGAAGGGCGTGCAAATAAAGTCCGGTGCTCACCAGGGCTGACTAGGCCGCAACTCCTCGCCGCCTCGCATCCACGAGATATTTATACCGCTTTGTTCCAGGCGATGTCCGGAGCTGGAAAAAGGTGCTTTAGGCAAAGTTGAGCCCAGATTAGCCACGAAAAACGGTTTAAAACCAACACTTTCTGCAGAGCTCTCACTAGCTGCTACTGGTTAGCTCTGCAGCTAGCTCCGCCCCCCAGTGTCTATGTCCTTTGTTAGTTTAAAATAAAATATATATTTTCATTGATTTACTATATATAAATTTGGTTTTCTTTATTGTGCGACAGTCCCCATCCCAATAAACTTTTTCCCTAAATCACATCATATAATTTAATTTTTGTATAAATAAAAAAAAAAATAATGAGGTCTTCACGATCGAGCAGCAGGGGTAGGAGAGTAGTTGGTCCCAGTGCTGGACAGCTGCCAGCACGGGGCCGCTCCTCTACCCACCGAGGTGCAGACACAGGTGTCAGGGGCGTCCGTCTTATTCGTGATTTTTTTGCCACTGGCAGCAGGAGAATTTCCTCTCAGGATGCCGAGGAAGTTGTGTCTCTTGTGGCACAAGCCAGTGCCACAGAGTCCTCTGCCCCGGCTCCGAGCAGCAGCTGCACTTCATCTCCTGTAGGACCAACCCCCAGCCCCCAAGAATCATTCCCTGCTCCTGTTTGACAGCGACAGTGAGAGGGACACCTTGGGGGAGGTAATGCAGGAGGCTGATTTGCACTTAAGTCCTGAGGGTCAGGACCTTATGGAAGGGATGGAGGAGGAGATGGAGGGGGTACCACCTGTATGTACCCCAGTGACATCCCTTCCAACAGGTGCGGGCGGTTTCAGCCAGCGAAACCCCACACCTAGTCAGACTCAGGCATCAGCAAGGGGACAGAGGAGCCAGGTCAGGGGCCCCATTTCTGCTGTTCCCCTCAGACCACCACTGATTGGCCCTGTGTCTGACATATCGGGGGACGAAGAGGAGGGTGACAGAGAATTAGTGCCACCTCCCTTGTCAGGAATCAGCAGCACTGATGAGGAGGAAGGTAGGCACCAGAGGCAAATGGTGCGACAGGTTGCCAGTGAGCCCAGCGTCAGGGGCTCCACTGGTTATGGCAGTAGGAGGAGGCAGCAGCAGCCAGATCCACCTGTCCGCATCGAGCCCGAGCAGGCGCAAGTCAGCACCGCCCCATCTGACAGGAGGGTGGTACGTAAGTCGCCTGTTTGGGCTTACTTTACCCTGGCAGTAGATGATGCCACAATTGGCATTTGTAATCTGTGCCATGCCAGGGTGAGGAGAGGGAGGTCTGCGGCTCGGCTGGGTACCACTGCCCTCACCCAGCACTTACGAGTCAACCACTGGCGGGAGTGGGAACAGATGCGGGGTGGTCATAGCAGTGGCGCCACCAGCAGTGTGCAGGGGACAGCAGCTCCTGCCACTGTTCTGCAGCCACCCCAACCACTTCCAACAAGGCGTTCCCACTCCCCCGCTCCCTCTCCTAGAGGTACTGGTACCAGCAGCCAGACCTCTGCCTCCACCGCACCCTCCTCTATGTCCTCCACTGCCGTCCGGCGCCAGCCCACGGTTTCTGACCTTTTCGAACGCACGGCGCCCTATGCCCCCGGGGACCGACAAGTGCGTTCACTCAATGGGCTCCTGGCAAGGGTTATCGCCCAACATCTGCTGCCCTTCAATCTTGTGGACAGCAATCCATTCCGGCAGATGTTGTAGCAGGCACAACCCAGATGGCGTGTCCCCAGCCGCCATTTCTTTGCCAGGACTGGCGTCCCTGCCCTACACCAGCACATTGTGCAGAAGGTTTCCCTGTCGCTGGATCATGCTGTCAGTGACAGGGTGCATCTTACAATGGATGCTTGGACCAGCAGGCATGGGCAGGGACGCTATATCAGTTTTACTGCCCATTGGGTTTCCCTCCGAGGCGCCGGGGAGGGAACGGCGGCATCTGAGTTTGTGGTGCCGCCCCGGGGTGTCCAGCGGAGAACTGCTGCTCTCCCCCCACAAGCCACTGTCTCCACCGCTGCTGAGCCCCCCAGCAAGCGTCCCCGTAGCTACGCGAGTGTGGGGCACGTCCGCTGCCAGGCCGTGCTCCAGCTTGTGAGCTTAGGGGAACAGAGACACACTGGACCTGACGTTCTGGCCGCACTACAGGATCAGGTCCAGAAGTGGCTGACACCCCGAAGGCTCCAGGCAGGTATGGTTGTCTGTGACAACGGCAGCAACCTCCTCGCCGCCCTCCATGCTGGCAGTCTGACACACGTGCCCTGCATGGCACATGTCCTCAACCTAGTTGTGCAGAAATTCCTCCGAACATAGGAAGGGTTGAGTGACATTGTGCCAAGGGTACGGAGGATTACCAGCCACTTTAGACGCTCCCCAACTGCTGCCGCGTCCCTGTCCAAACTACAGCAGGACAACAGCCTGCCACCTCACAGGCTGATTGTGGACAGTGTGACGTGGTGGAACTCCACCCTCCACATGCTGGAGAGGTTGTGGGAGCAGCAAAGGGCGGTGAGGGAATACCTGCTGGACCAAGGCACTCCAGGGCCAGCACAACCACTCCCATACATCACTAATGCGGAGTGGGGGCAGATACAGCAGGTCTGCCACGTGTTGGCCCCATTCGAGCAGGCGACCAAGATGGTCAGCGGGGAGCATGTCGGCCTCAACGACGTGCTCCCCTTAGTGTTCCTGCTGGACAGGACACTAGATCGCCTGCTCGAGGCTGGGGAGAGTGCCTTGTTGGAGCAAGAGGAGGCAGCAATGCTCCAACAAGACCAGGCCCAAGACGAGGAGGAGGAGGAGGAAGAATTTGTAGACGTCCAGCAGTCTGGGCCTGGTCAGGAGGGAGAGACGGTGTTGGGGGCAACGTTAGTCCGGGGGTGGGGCAGCTCCGACCGGGAGCAGCAGCAACAGCAGCAGGGGGACCAAGAAGTCATGGTCCTGGGCAGCCATGAACAGTCACAGCGGGCTGTCCTCTTCCCTATGGCTGCCCACATGCTGCGATGCCTCCGGAGGGACCCCTGGATCAAGAGAATCAAGGAGAGGGAAGATTATTGGTTGGCCACCCTTTTAGACCCTCGCTGCAAGGGGAAACTGGAGCAGTTCATCCCAGCCAGCCGTAGACAGGCCCGGATGGATCAACTGCGGGCCTGTCTGATCAAGCGTCTGGAGCAGGCCAACCCTCGGCCTCACGCTCCAGTTCTCCCCGCCCATCTCACCCAGCAGGTGGCTGGCCCCAGCAGCACTAGCCGAGCAGGTGACCTTATGGGTGAGATGCGGTCGTTCTACCAGTCTGCACGACCCAGTAGCAGCAGCAGCAGTCACCACCAGCGGCTGGCCCGCATGGTGGCAGACTACATGGGGTCCGTTGGTGCTTCCGACAGCATGAGCACCGACGACCCCATGGAGTACTGGGTTGCCAGGCTGGACACCTGCCGCGAGCTCGCTCAGTATGCGCTGGAGTTACTATCTTGCCCCCCCTCCAGCGTACTGTCTGAGCGGACATTTAGCGAGGCAGGTGGGGTGGTCACGGACAAGCGGACCCGTCTGTCCACAGACTCAGTGTACAGACTTACATTCATTAAAATGAACGAGTCCTGGATCGGCAGTGACTTCTTGGCCCCCGCTGTCGGTTCAGGCCGTTGAAGGGTCCCTTGTCCATCCCTCTCCTTGTCTCTCCCTCCAAAACTACGTTGTTTTTTATTTTATTTTTAAATGTTTATTTATATATTTACTTATTTATATATTATAAATTTTTATTTATGAAGCAAAATCTTAATATAATCAAAATAATCATTCTAGAATGCCAAAATTTTTAATTATTATGCATGTCATCAAATTTCCTCAGCACACTGAATACATGCTGCTGTCAGAGTTGCATTTTTTTTAAGTTATGGGCTTACCATGGCCTGTTGGTTTCCCATTCAGCAGTACACATTGCTGCTGCCAACTTTGAACGTGCTGCTGACTGACATGTCATATTTCATTTATGGGCTTACCATGGCCTGTTGGTTTCCCATTCAGCATTACACATTGCTGCTGCCAACTTTGAACGTGCTGCTGACTGACATGTCATATTTCATTTATGGGCTTACCATGGCCTGTTGGTCTCCCATTCAGCAGTACACATTGCTGCTGCCAACTTTGAATGTGCTGCTGACTGTCCTGATAAGTTATTCAGAGCTATGTTTAGGCCTTTTACTAGACATTTTCCATTTTCCATCCTGTTGATGCTGCTATTGAATTTGCTGATCAGGCTGATTTTTGTTTAGTCCTTACACTACATCATTATATTTAAATGTTGATTATGCATTTCCTACTGAGTTGTGCCAAGTTATGTGTAGACCTTATGCTCAACCATTTCAAACTTCCATCTAGTTGATGCTGCATCTGTCTGTCCTGAACATGTATTTCTAATTACTCTTTATTCTCCAATTTTAACATTAAATTATGATGCTGAACTTGGTGTAGACCTTTTACTATGGTGTTTACATTTACCTGCTTTTGTCTGCCCTGTTCCTGCAGAGTTTAGTTTAGCTATGTGTGGCCTTTAGACAACAGATTTTTTTCTGTTTTAATGGTAGTTTCAGTAGTTATCCTTAATTGTTTGGCCCTTTGATTTGTATGCCTTCTACTGTTGCGTTACTATTTTACTGCTACTGTCTGGCCTAATGCTGCCAAGTAATGTGTCTGAAATATACTAAATTATTAAAATCTAACTGTGGAATTTTTTTTTTCAAGATCATGCAAAGGAGAACCAGCATGGATCACTTATTAGCTCTTGTAATATGACAAGTATTGAGTATTATTATTTTCATAAAATGGTGTTCATGTTTAATATTTGCGAATGTGCACTATTCATCGTATATTGTCAAGAATTTGATTGGAATATAGATAGAATAAAAATGTTTTTGTTTAATACATTCATGCGGTTTTACGCTTCATTCACCAAAATAATTTATTTTGTTTTATTTTATTTTAAAAATTTTAATTTTGCTTTAATTGGGTTGTTGGCGTCCATGTTGTGGTTCTTACTTTAGCAAGGTGGGGACCGCATGTGGGCTTCCATTTTCAAAAGGTTTTGTGCACTTAACATTGTACAAGACTGATTGATAAACCTAATGAAAGTTTTTTGTTTTATTTATTATTTTAATACGGACTTAGGTTCTAACATGGTGTTGTCGGTTGTCCTGGAAAGGATGCCTGGCTTCCGTGTTGACCTCTCTACATGGTTGGGTGTTACTGGCGTTATACTCATCCGTGTGGTAATCCGGTTTTGGTAATGGAGCGTTATTGCCACATGTATATATAGATATATACATTTAAATGTAATCTTACTTCTTGACAATTATATAATGATTATTTTCACATGCTAGTGTAATATAATAATAGACTTTAATCTTTCAAAATTAACTGCTGACAGAATAATAATCTTGAAGCCATGTCACCATTTTGTGAGTGATTCTACTCATTGCATCACATGTTGATGTCTTTTTTGAGGAAGCTATGCTCCAACATGTCCAGTTTAACAAACAGACACTATATCAGAATCATGCTAGTTATTTCTTTGCTGACTCATCAATTGTTTCTTTTTTTTTTTTTTTCAGACACATTTGATGTTTCAAATTTTTTAAAATAATGGAACTAATATAACTGAAGACAATTTTACTATGCAATATTGTATTATTGAGGTTGCAATTTGGATCACAGTATGGATAATTTGATACTTTTTTTAATATAAAGATACTTTTTCAAAAGTATAAATTTATTTTTTGTTAAAATTTGGTTGATACTCTATATATATTTATTATACAATTTGAATGTAGATTTGTATTTTGTAATCTAAAGCTTTGTTCAATAATACATTTGAAAGGTAATAGTGTGTTCACACAAAGGTTAATTAATGTGCGTTAAACAATAATTTTCTGTTATAAATTACGGTCTTTTTTTTTTCAAAGTAAAGAAAACTTTAATTTTGTGCTCTAAAGTTTTCAGAGCAGCCATTTTCAATGAACCAAAATAAGTAAATTTCCTAACGGCAAATTACTACCTTAAATACTGGAGTGCGATAAACAAAATTCTCATTTTTACAAACATACAACATATTGTTTCATGTAAAACTGAATCTGTAAGGATGTCTCATCTGCTTAACCACGTCTGACTAGCCCCAATCTTCCTCCTCCTCCGCTGCCGCCCGCGCTGCAGGTTGTGAAATGCCAGCATTGCTGTAACCGTTGTCCTCCTGGAAGTCACCTCTCTTCCTGCTATCCACTGAAGCAAATTTGCTTGGCTGTGAACTAAAGGTTGGCATGCCATGGGCACTGAACGCCATCTCTTCAAGCCAAGCAGGTACTGTCACGAACTATGGATCCGATCGCTCCGGATCCCACAGCTGTGACGTAGTGGTCTGTGACGGAGTCTGCGCACACACAGAGACCTCACGTGACCGGGGTATTACCATCCGGCTAACACCCCCCCACTACACTTCGGTAACTGCCACCACGTGGGTTCCCGGTCCACGAGCCGACTATCCGGGTCATTCACTATCACACAGATCAGTGGATGAACCGGATATCACTTATTGACCAACCGCAGTCAATCACCCCATCTACAATTCCTAAATGCAATTTAACTAACTACCTGGTAACGTCTCTTCAAAGGCAAAGTACGTTGTTCAGCAGCTTAGAATATGGAAGACTTGGCCATTTAGATTTTATAATCTTTAATAAGAGGTAAAAAGCAGTGCATACAAGTCTAATGAAAATGACTATAAATCTACAGAATAATAATAACAATATAAATAATCACGACAGTTCAAATGAAAGGGAAAAAGATGAAAGAATACTCTGGAGGGTTTCAGATGGTCGTTCATATGTCCTTTTTGAATCCTTGCAAACCCCTTTTCAGTATGTATCAGGGGAGACCCTCAAAGTTCTTCTGATACCGGGATATGCCGTCAATGTCCAATTAAGTGTCTGGTGATGTTCCATGGGTCTCTCTCCTCTGTCCTTGTGCACAGATTTTTATGAACTCTCCCATGGGCAGGAGACTTACTCCTGTCAGCCAATGGCAGCAGAGTGGCTGTGAAGCCTAGGATTGGCCTCCAAGTGTTTTATGACCCCATTAAAGTTCAGTTCCTACAATGAGGATTATACTTAAGCCCGTATCTCCCTGATACATCGGCATATTTTTATACAGAATACATATTTGCGATCCTTATTTATTTACATACAGAATGAGACCACACACGGTAATGCTGGGACCTGTAGTTCTTCTACCACCCATAGTTCAGCTACAGAATCACATTCTCTAGTCATATTTGATACCCAATTAACCACAATACTCTGTAGAGCCTGGATCTGGTGTCAGAAAGGGCATAAGTTGATTCATAAAAGAAATATGAAAGTGGACTGGTTTTATGCCCAGAGCTAATTATGGGCTATTAGCTCTCCTCAAGCCAGACCTGGAAATTAATGACATCACGCTCCAGCCAGGCTTGACAGCGAGCTGATCTTATCTTAAAGGACAGGATGAGCTGGGCCAGGTATAGCCTTTATGACCTTTTATAGCCGGCCTCACAGAGTAGTGGTAATAAAAGTGTCCATCTATATCATAGGTGACCCAGGCTTCAGGAAGATGAGAGTTCACTGTTATTTTACATATGCCAGAAGCATATAAGATGGCTACCCAGAGGAATTATGTATGCATGCCGGCACAAGGTACCTCCTGGTGAGCATCGGTTAAAACTTTCACTAGTCCACGGACAATTTTTTGATCGTCATCACCAATCTTATTAAAAAAAGAAATGGCTTTTCCAGTGTTGCCGCAGCGTCCGGTTCGGCCGATCCTGTGAACATATTCGTCAACATCGCCAGGGATGTCAAAATTTATCACATCAAGGACGTTCTCGATATCGAATCCTCTGGCAGCAACAGACGTGGCAACAATCACAGGACACTGTCCAGAGCGGAAGTCGCCCAGAGCTTTCTCCCGCTCTCTTTGCTCTCTGTCCCCGTGAATGCTTGTGCAGGAGATTTTTTCTTGACAAAGAAATGTTGCAATTAAATCCGCCATCTTTTTGGTTTTCACAAAAACCATTGTGCGCTCATGGCCTATGAGTTGTAAAAGTTCCAGCAGTTTAGCCTGTGACGAACTGCGACCGCCGCGGCCACAATACGTCACAAAACCGTAACAGCACCCCTAGTGGTCAATCCGCAAACAGGCCTCCCAGCCACTTTCAGCACACCGACAGTCTAACTTGAGTCCGTACAGTCGATAGGCTGAAAGTGCAGGGAGTGGACCGCCGATTGACTGCAAGTAAGCGTGTGCGCGACCGGACCGGAACCACACACAGGGTAGTTTAACTGCCACCACCTTGCAATTTATGGGAGCAAGGAACCCACTATCTAGATAACAGAACCGAGTAGCTTTCTCTTCGGAGAGGCTAGGGTAAGTTTTTGCACTGTTTGAAAACAGGCATATGGCTAGAGAAATGACTTGGAGGTCATTTATTATATATCTATATACAATACAAATTATCACGATGCACAGTAATTATAACACAATAATCAAGGAAAGTATAGTCCAATAAACAAAAGGGAGAAAAGAAAGAAAATACTTAGTTTCCGCAGAAAAGATGTCCGTTGGTGAAATAGTCCGTTGCAGGGATAAAGTCCAAGAAGCCTTTGTCCAGTGTAATATGCCTACAGCCCACGGGTTCTCTTGCTGAGGCCCTCTTCAGGTGTTGTTAAAAGTGGAGAACTCCTTTAGCAGATTCTAGGTCTTTGTTATAAAGGGTCCAAGAATCAAGGCAGGGAATTGAGAGTCCGCCTGCTGGGCAGGCTGTATCCCTGAGATGAATGCCAGTCCTGAAATATGGTATGTGCCATATCTCGGGATGTCTCCGCTGTACACAAGTAACAAGCACACATTCACATTCCCCACAAAATATGGAGTCCAGGGATACCAAATATGACTATTATAACTGGTTCTCTGATGGGGTAACACCATAACTTTATCTGGGCATCTCCTAGAGTTATATTTGCCATATGTACATGTCCAGTGAATTCTGAGTGACACGATGATGTAATTTTTACGTCCGTAAGATGCATGGTCTCACTTAAAAAGGTAAAAATCATATCTCAGATTCATGTGTCAATCTAGGAACCTTGGTGCCGGCCTGTCTGAATCAAGCTATCTTACCAACCCCTTATGGCAGCAACACCAAATGGCTCCCCCCAGGTGTAGTCTTCACACCTAGCTGTGATATCTCTGCAGAAAGGAAGTTCTTTTGACAACCTAAGAAAACCAGCTGTAATTGCATTATCTGCTGTGCATCTATTGACTGACTTGAACAAAAGGACTATGTTGTTCTCTGGGTACACAGAAGGAGACGCTCTGAGTAATCAAATTGTAGGTTCTGGGGCCTAGGGAAATAATTACTGTTTAATAGACCTACTGATCAATAAGGGAGAGTAATATTGATAATATTGGGAGGACGGTTCAATATTCTTGCGGATCATCAGTGACATAGCCCTCTTTCCATACTCTTCCACTTCAATTATCTGCTGTTCGACATCACTGCACGCGCCACCAACTTGTCCAACAACCACGAACAGATAATCTGGCTTCAAATTCTCTCTAGCAAGATTTTGTATGGGCGTAGGGAACGTGGCACTGAACATTAAAGTTTGCCTTTCTTCTCTTTTTGGCATTCCTTGACTTGACAACAATTTTCTTACATCTTCCATAAAACCCATGTCCAGCATACGATCAGCTTCATACAGAACAAGGTATTTCACTTCGCTCAACCCAATCTTCTCCTTGTTAATAACCTCCAGTAACCTCCCAGGTGTCGCACAAAGGATGTTGCAGCCTTGAAATATCTGGCACAGTGAATTAGACGTTTGTGTTCCTCCATAGATTACAACTGGACGAACGACAGTTCCGTATGCAAATTTCCAAGCATCTAGGTAAATCTGATTGATCAGCTCTCTGGTAGGAGCAACAATTATGGCTTCTGGTTCCTGAAGATCTTTAAACTGACTCGCTGCAACCCCACTTTTCATCATACGAGCCAAGATGGGCAACGGTCTTTTTTTTTAGATAAATGATTTATTGTACAATGTTATATTGGCCTTTTCAATAAAATATAATAATAATGAACTGTTATAATTTTTTGATCTAGATAGTTTATTTTATTAGGACAACATTGTATATGTAAGCGATGAATACACATGCTGTACTTGGGGGTTCAATCAGTTTTTTTTATACTTTTATAATCGGTCTTCCACATCCCCATCTGTTTAAAAATTTTGTCTGCTGCAATATAATAACTTGACACTCTCTATTACTGCTTAGTTATGCCAAACTTTGTGTAGTAATTAGAATACTACTTTAACTTACCTACTGCATGCTGATCTTGGCCTGATACTTCAGAATTCTGTGTAGTCATTATACTCCACCGTTAGCATTGACTTCTTCTATTGTCTTGATCATTGAGAGTTATGTGTAGGCCGTATAATCCACTGTTAATATCTAGCTACTGCGGATTATGCTGCTGTCTGTTCTGATCATAGCGAGTTAGCATTCAGCCTTTTGAGAATACACATTACCCGCTGCAGCCTGTCCTGCTGAGTTAGGATGAGATTATACTCGACCGTTAATATCTACCAGCTGCAGATGCTGTCAGAGTTATGTCAAGCTAGTTGTTTGTCCTTTGTAGCTATGTAAAGTCCTTATACAACACCATCAGCTGTCCTGATAAAGTTGATTTTTCAATTTACTAATCAACCTACAATGTTAACTTTACCAACGGCTGCTGTCCAGATGAAGCTGACTTGTATGCCTCAGAATATAACGTTAGCTCTAACTGCTGCTGCTGTCCTGATCAAGTTGATTTGTTATGTATATACCTCATAATAAAACACTATAAATACCTGCTGCTCCTGCTGCTGTACATTTAAAGGTGACTTGTAGCCCTCAGAATACTATAGCTCTACCTGCTGCTGCTGCTGTCTTGATCAAGTTGATTTGTTATGTATATGCCTCATAATACAACACTACCTGCTGCTGCTGTCATGAAAAAACGTAATTATGTGTAGGCCTTATACTACACTATTAAGATGTACCTACTGCTGTTGTCTGTCCGAACCCTGCTGACTTTCAACGTTGACTAAAGGCTCCTTTACTGATAAGTCTGCAGTTAAAATTATACAAAAACATAACCTTATAGAAAAATAAGTATGGAATTAATATAACTTAAGAAAACTTTTTTAATAAAAAAAAATATTAGAATAAAATTAAGGGAACCTTTGCAGTTCTTCCTGCAGGCTTGCGAGCTCCTTCAGGTCCTCCCCATATTGGCATTCAAATTCCTGCAGCATTCTTTGGGATTTTTGAATGAGGGCTCTTAATTGCCTGATTTTCCCATGCCTCTTTTGCATTAGAGCAATTTTTGCAGAAATTTTCTTGATTACTGTTAAGTCATTATTGTCAATTAACAATAAGTCAATTAACAATAAGTCATTTATTTTATTTTGTGTAGTATGTAGTTAAGTGCAGATAATTTGAGTGTCATTTTTAAAGTATACCATAATAAATGTAGTTATATATTAGATTATTTAGTGACGTTTTAGTAGTTTTAAATTAAATTTGTTGTGTTATAGAATATTAGTTTATGTAGATTAAAGAGTTATTGTGCATGTCTGTTGTTTGATATTACTGTGGTTTTTGTTGTCCCATTATTATTGTTACTTTTATGATCTTCATCACCTGCTATATAATTGTAGGGTGCAGTGTTTCATGACTTTCAAAATTTCTCCGTACTATTTTTGTGCCAAATATAAAATATTTGCCCTGGGGACAAAATGGCTCATTAACCGTGGTCTAATAGCTGATCTACTAGTCCAGAGCAGCTAGCCAATTATATAAAATAAGGCCTTTTCAGGTATTTGTCAAACACCTGCTGTCTAGATCTCTCCTATTGGACGTATTTCAAAGACATAAGCATTGCTGCTACGTAGCTGAAGGGGGCGGGGTGGTAAGTAGGTGTCATGTGGAGGTGACAAATGCTAAAAAAAGACTGTACGACAGCACCTGTTGCCTTAGAGGTGAAGCAGGGGACAACAGTGTTTTGTTCCCCTGCAAGCTCTGATATTGGCTGTTACAACTCTACAGCCAATGAAATAAATTCACATATGTGGTGGTGTTCAGGTGAATTATATGCTAAAAGTGGAACTAAATGTGGGGTGCATTTAGTCCTGTAACCACTTATTTAATAAAAAAAATGTGTGTAAATTCCTTTTTTTTTGTCAATTTGAACAGTTTTTTCTAGAAGACAATCGTTGGCTCATTATGTAAAATTGCGGATTGATCTAATTGCTTAGCATATTCATTGAGGGGTATAGTTTGCCTAATTGAATCACTTTGTTTTGTTTTCAACTCTAGGGTCACATAAGGGTGTCTTCTCATAACATGCGACATAGCTCCCAATTACTATTAATTTAAATCCTTTAGCCTAAAGCCATATTGTGCTACTTGCAGTCTGAAGCTGTGCGACCAAAGTTAAGGGTTTTGTGCACAACTGTTTGTAAATATACATATTGTTTGTAATACGTTTAAGATTTTTTTATGATTTAAACACTACAATGTTTTCAAATAAAATAGTTTGTAATTTATATTTTGTTCAAATTATTTTGATTTTTTTAACGTTTTAATAGATTACCGTTGGACAATTAAATCGTTAACAGACTTTATAGAATAACTTTGGATTAAATAGAGGGTGTGTGGTTTCTGAAATGGGGTTATTTATTTGTCGCTGACACTATGTAGGCCTCAAAAAGTGACTGCATAACCAAACTGTTATTGAATTATATTTCTGTTAATAAATTATATAAACATGATATATGCATATGGCGATTGTAAACTTATACATGTATTTAATCTCTATTAATCTATATTGTAGCATCATTTGAAATTTTTATTTTGATTATATAATTTTATTTCTAATATTTTTTTAGATTAGTTACTTTTTTAACAAAGATGCCATTAAAATTTGGACTTGATTTTACCACTGTCATGAAGTACAATGTGTAACGATAAGATAGAACTATGCCCGTGTAAAGTAAACTCGTTTTAAAGTTATTAGCACAAACATAGATACCGTTTAATATTTAAGAAAAATGTTTAATTAGCGTTAAAGTAGAAATGGGCATGGGGTACTGAGGGTTAAAGTTTCTAAATATGTGATGTATACATAATTACAATGATGTGTAAACAAATTTACCCTCCTGGTGCGGGGTGGTAACTAACGCCTCATCCTCTTCTTCAGGAGCTGGGGTGGCGATCTCCTCCTCAGCAGGAGCTGGGCCAGATGTTTTTGGCCCTTCAGAGGGTCCGGGCTCGTCAGACACCTCCACAACAATCCCCACATCAGGTGGGTTGGTGGCACCTCGAGGACTGTGGGAGGGGCCCGCCTGATCATCCTCCTCTGTGGAGACCTCCACTACATCCAAATCCGCTGTGGTTAGACGGCGGCGGACCATTGGCACTGGAAGCCCTGTAATCACACAACGTTTGGATTTAGGCTCAATTTAAATGTCCATAATGTCTTTTTCATATCCACCCACACACAAAAAAAAAAAGGGACACCGGCAATGTGCGTGACGCATTTTGAAGACCGCACGTCAATGTCAATAATATAATATGACTATTCTTGGCTTCAACTGAGGACAATAATACAAGGATTATTAATAAATATCATCAAAAATACAGCAAAAAGTATTTGTTAGAAGGTGTAAATATTATATTTAATGTTCACGTTATAAGATCGGATTGTATTGCGATTGTGTGTGGGGTCTGATCAATCGGACATTGGCCAGCTGAGCTGATATGTACCTGTCTAGGGTACTTATTACAACAATGATGAATATCTAATCAGACATCATAAAAGACAAAGTTATATTTAGTGCAAAAATATATTCGTTCTTTTTTTTTTAAGAACTGAAATGTGGACCCAGAAGTGCGGGTCCGCTTTTCTGGAGACGGGACGCACATCGTGCGGCCCCCTTAGAGATGAATGGGTCCTCAAGTCAGTTCAGAAAAATAAATTATGAAATTGAACACTTGTGAATCGGGTCTTGGCTGTCATTCACGGAGCGGATGTCACGCACGGCATCTGCTCGTGTGAAACAGCCCTAATACAGATTGATGATTGCTGTTTATCTAGATATACACACACACACACACATATATTTATTATTATGTGTGTGTGTGTGTGTGCAAAGTACAAAATCAGCCGGTTACATCATACATCACTACCGCGCTGTGTGGATATATATATATATATATATATATATATATATACAGTACAGACCAAAAGTTTGGACACACCTTCTCATTCAAAGAGTTTTCTTTATTTTCATGACTATGAAAATTGTAGATTCACACTGAAGGCATCAAAACTATGAATTAACACATGTGGAATTACATACATAACAAAAAAGTGTGAAACAACTGAAAATATGTCATTTTCTAGGTTCTTCAAAGTAGCCACCTTTTGCTTTAATTACTGCTTTGCACGCTCTTGGCATTTTCTTGATGAGCTTCAAGAGGTAGTCACCTGAAATGGTCTTCCAACAGTCTTGAAGGAGTTCCCAGAGATGCTTAGCACTTGTTGGCCCTTTTGCCTTCACTCTGCGGTCCAGCTCACCCCAAACCATCTCGATTGGGTTCAGGTCCGGTGACTGTGGAGGCCAGGTCATCTGGCGCAGCACCCCATCACTCTCCTTCATGGTCAAATAGCCCTTACACAGCCTGGAGGTGTGTTTGGGGTCATTGTCCTGTTGAAAAATAAATGATGGTCCAACTAAATGCAAACCGGATGGAATAGCATGCCGCTGCAAGATGCTGTGGTAGACATGCTGGTTCAGTATGCCTTCAATTTTGAATAAATCCCCAACAGTGCCACCAGCAAAGCACCCCCACACCATCACACCTCCTCCTCCATGCTTCACGGTGGGAACCAGGCATGTAGAGTCCATCTGTTCACCTTTTCTGTGTCGCACAAAGACACGGTGGTTGGAACCAAAGATCTCAAATTTGGACTCATCAGACCAAAGCACAGATTTCCACTCATCTAATGTCCATTCCTTGTGTTCTTTAGCCCAAACAAGTCTCTTCTGCTTGTTGCCTGTCCTTAGCAGTGGTTTCCTAGCAGATATTTTACCATGAAGGCCTGATTCACACAGTCTCCTCTTAACAGTTTTTCTAGAGATGTGTCTGCTGCTAGAACTCTGTGTGGCATTGAACTGGTCTCTAATCTGAGCTGCTGTTAACCTGCGATTTCTGAGGCTGGTGACTCGGATGAACTTATCCTCCGCAGCAGAGGTGAATCTTGGTCTTCCTTTCCTGGGGCAGTCCGCATGTGAGCCAGTTTCTTTGTAGCGCTTGATGGTTTTTGTGACTGCACTTGGGGACACGTTCAAAGTTTTCCCAAATTTTTCGGACTGACTGACCTTCATTTCTTAAAGTAATGATGGCCACTCGTTTTTCTTTATTTAGCTGCTTCTTTCTTGTCATAATACAGATTCTAACAGTATTTTTGCAGAAATGACTGCTTCAATGCGGCGTGGCATGGAGGCAATCAGCCTGTGGCACTGCTGAGGTGTTATGGAGGCCCAGGATGCTTCGATAGCGGCCTTAAGCTCATCCAGAGTGTTGGGTCTTGCGTCTCTCAACTTTCTCTTCCCAATATCCCACAGATTCTCTATGGGGTTCAGGTCAGGAGAGTTGGCAGGCCAATTGAGCACAGTAATACCATGGTCAGTAAACCATTTACCAGTGGTTTTGGCACTGTGAGCAGGTGCCAGGTCGTGCTGAAAAATGAAATCTTTATCTCCATAAAGCTTTTCAGCAGATGGAAGCATGAAGTGCTCCAAAATCTCCTGATAGCTAGCTGCATTGACCCTGCCCTTGATAAAACACAGTGGACCAACACCAGCAGCTGACATGGCACCCCAGACCATCACTGACTGTGGGTACTTGACACTGGACTTCAGGCATTTTGGCATTTCCCTCTCCCCAGTCTTCCTCCAGACTCTGGCACCTTGATTTCCGAATGACATGCAACAGTCCAGTGCTGCTTCTCTGTAGCCCAGGTCAGGCGCATCTGCCGCTGTTTCTGGTTCAAAAGTGGCTTGACCTGGGGAATGCGGCACCTGTAGCCCATTTCCTGCACACACCTGTACACGGTGGCTCTGGATGTTTCTACTCCAGACTCAGTCCACTGCTTCCGCAGGTCCCCCAAGGTCTGGAATCGGTCCTTCTCCACAATCTTCCTCAGGGTCCGGTCACCTCTTCTCGTTGTGCAGCGTTTTCTGCCACACTTTTTCCTTCCCACAGACTTCCCACTGAGGTGCCTTGATACAGCACTCTGGGAACAGCCTATTCGTTCAGAAATTTCTTTCTGTGTCTTACCCTCTTGCTTGAGGGTGTCAATGATGGCCTTCTGGACAGCAGTCAGGTCGGCAGTCTTACCCATGATTGCGGTTTTGAGTAATGAACCAGGCTGGGAGTTTTTAAAAGCCTCAGGAATCTTTTGCAGGTGTTTAGAGTTAATTAGTTGATTCAGATGATTAGTTTAATAGCTCGTTTAGAGAACCTTTTCATGATATGCTAATTTTTTTAGATAGGAATTTTGTGTTTTCATGAGCTGTATGCCAAAATCATCAATATTAAAACAATAAAAGGCTTGAACTACTTCAGTTGGTGTGTAATGAATCTAAAATATATGAAAGTCTAATGTTTATCAGTACATTACAGAAAATAATGAACTTTATCACAATATGCTGTATACTCAGGACCTGTATACTCACAGTGAGATAGAGATATATGAGGTAAAGGGATGATTTGCTATGTTTCACAACAGGTAAAAATAAGTAATAATTTGTAAAGGGTGATAAAAAAAAAAAAAGTACCAGGGCAGACTCTCTGACTGAGCTCTTTGACCCATTCCGGGTGCCTCCTTTTCAGGTCAGACTTTTTGACGATTTGCATTTCGCAGTGGGTCCGTCCAAATTTTTTTTCTAAGGCCTTGACGACTCCCACGACAATCGCCCTCTTCTCGGCCTGCTTCCGGGTCCGGTCATATCCCTTATTCAACATGCGCTGCAGGATAAAGATGCAAACATGTATTACAAAATTTAGGAAATACAAGGATTATTAATAAATATCATCCAAAACACAGCAAAAAGTATTTGTTAGAAGGTGGAAATATTATATTTAATGTTCACGTTATAAGATCGGATTGTATTGCGATTGTATGTGGGTGGGGTCTGAGCAATCAGATATTGGCCAGCTGAGCTGATATGTACCTGTCTAGTGAAGTGACGGTACGATATGGGGTGCACCCTGGGTAACGCTAAATGAACCAGCAAATAATGGCAGGAAGAAATTTGTAATTTTTCTAAAGACCAATAAGACATGGGGCCAGATTTATCATTACCTCAAGTCAGAATAATGGAGTGAAAAAGTCGAAAGAAAATGAGCAAACGCTAAAACTGCGCACAAATTTGAGACTTTCTCCTGCTCTGCACTATGCTCGCCAGTTTTATGAAAGTGGGCGTGTTTTCTTATGTAGATGAATCTCTAGACACATTTACTATTGGGACTATTTAAAAAGTTGCAAAAAAAATGCGCTAGTTCACTCCAGTGAGGACCATGCTTATCTTATGAGAGTTTTTAATAGAACATGCAACTTTTTCGTAAGGACGTGCGACTTTTGTAAAGCTGCTTACTGACGGATAAACTGCTACCGTAAAAAGGGATGATCATAAATCTGAATTGGCTAAAACTGACTTTAGACATTTGTGAAAGTGGAGTGAGCTGTCGGAGTAATGATAAATCTGGCCCTATGTGTTTGTGTGTGGTATGCAGTGTTTGGTATGCAGTGTGTGGCAGGAAAATGTATATGCAATGTGCATGATATTTCTTTGCTGTCCATACATGCATACATACTTCTTACAAAGTGCTGTGATGTCAAAACAATACTTATTACAACAATGATGATTATCTAATCAGACATGATTAAAAATAAAGTTATATTTAGTGCGCAGATATATGCGCATAACTGCACATAACTGCGCATAACTGCGCATGCGCGAATATGTAAACATACTATTGCTTAATAATTGAAGATGATGCTAGCTTTAGTGTACTAATAATCTTAATTTTAATTAAGACAGGAGGCGAGTATTTTGCATTAACTCCACAGCAGTAAAGAAAAATGTAAAGAGTAACAAGTAGATCAGCATAGTATATAAGGGTCATGCTGCCTGTACACTTCCTCTTTCTAAAAGCGACATCAAAGTCCAGGTTGAGCTCGAACATCCAGAAATTCAACGAAAACTGTAACAGCGGTTTCTGGCGAGCAGAACTTGAGGAGACTTCTGGTAAACGAGGTTGGAGGTAAGACCGAACAAAGCTCTCATGTCATCCTATGGGGTCGTAAGATTAACAAACCAGCGACCAGTGGAGGACCTGAAGAGGGTTACACTGAAAGGAGAGTATAAAATAGGTTAGGTATAGAATCGTAACTATTCACGCTTATGGGCTTTAACAGAATAGTGTAAAGTTAAATCATTACAAATAGCGTGCAAATTATCTAGTGGCTAAATGTATGGTAGGTGTAAGTATGTAATACAACTAAGAACTGTCCGTCAGGGAGGCAATACTTAGGGTGAGAAATTCCGAATATGTCCCAAAACAGAGAGATTATTAAAATCAAGCCCCATATCCGACACCTTGAGATTCACTCCCCCAAAGAGTCAGGGTAGGGAATAGAAGGGAGGGAAAATACTCGCCTCCTGTCTTTATTAAAATTAAGATTATTAGTACACTAAAGCTAGCATAATCTTCAATTTTAAAACATGACAGGAGGCTTCCTATTTTGCAATTTTAACGCTGAAGAAGAGATGTCCCAGCAGAAGGGGGAGTGCGAAAATAAAAGGTACGGAAAGTAGATTCCCTAGACCAGTCCGCCGTTCGGAGAATATCCGAAAGGGACGCCCCTGCTATTAGGGCTGATGAAGCCGCCGCTCCGCGAACGGAGTGGGCGCCGAAAGCGGGGTCTATACCTGTGAGGGAAAGGATCCAGCGGATCCAACGGGCCAGCGTGGTGACAGAGACTGGGGCGTAAGGGCGCACATAGGAAACTAGGAGTTGACCCGACGTAGAGGAACGGAGTGAGGAGGTAACCGAAACATAACTGCGAAGGGTGGACACAACACAGAGCTGCGGGTCGTCTGGAAAAAAGGGATAAGAGACCGACGTCGAACCTGATTTAGTGCGACGAGAGATATGGAATGTGACTCCTTCAGGGGTCACCTCAAAGGCATCGACATCGAAGGCCCGAACGTCCGACACCCGTCGGAAAGACACAAGACAAAGGAGAAAAGCGCACTTAGCGGATAGTTGTCGAAGGGAGAGGCGGTCATTCGGAGGCCAATCCCTGAAAAAACGGAGAACCAGTCCCACGTCCCATAGGTGATGGTATTTGGGGGCTGGGGGGCGGCGGAGCCGCATGCCGCGGAGTAGGCGACAGACCAGAGGATCTTTGCCGACCGGGAGGTCCCCGACGGGAGTATGGGCTGCCGAAATCGCGGAGCGAACGACGTTGATAGAGCGATAAGAGCGGCCAGAAGAAAATAAGGAGGAAAGAAAATTAAGAATCATGGGAACAGGTGCCGTAAATGGATCGGAGTCCCCTTCCATGCACCAAGTAGACCAGGAGGCCCAAGCTGAAAGGTAGCAGCGTCTAGTTCCCGGGGCCCATGAGTCCCATAAGAGGTCCCTAGCAGTCTGCGATAGTCCGCTGACTCGCCAGGAACCCCGGAAAGAGACCAAGCCACCAGGGGTAGTCGATCTTCCAGGATGAGTGGGTGGAGACATTCTTTGGGATCCGTGAGCAGGTCCTGGAAGGATGGAAGGAGGAGAGGATCCATGTAGGAGGAGGCCAAGAGGTCCGGGAACCATGGTTGACTCTGCCACAAGGGCGTTATGAGAACCAGTTTGATTTGCTGTGTCCGCATCTGGTGTAATGTTCTCGCAATCATGGAGAATGGGGGAAAAGCGTAGGCTCCTGTCGCCGGCCATTGTTGGAGAAATGCGTCTGTCGCCTTGCTCTCGGGGTCCGGGAGCCAGCTAAAGAACTCCGGGGTCTGGTGATTGTTGCGAGAGGCGAACAGATCCAGGTGAAAGGGACCCCTCCGGGCTGCCAGGGCCCAGAAGATTCTCGTGTTCAGCTTCCAGTCGCTGACGTCTCTCCAGTGGCGAGAGAACCAGTCGGCTGCGAGGTTGATTTCTCCCGGCAAGTATTCCGCTTGTAACGTGATATTGCGAGGGAGGCAGTAGTCGAAGATGTCCCTCGTGATATCCGACAGTAGGCGTGAGCGAGCGCCTCCTAGGCGTTTGATGTACTGGACTGCGGAGATGTTGTCCATGCGAAGGAGGATGCAACAATTCGAGCTCTTCCGAGCCAGGCTGCGAATCGCGAAGGATCCTGCTAGGAGTTTGAGGCAATTGATGTGCATGGAGAGCTCCTGCGTCATCCATGCTCCTCCCGTGGAGATGGTTCCATTGGTGGCACCCCATCCCCACAAGCTGGCGTCTGATTCTAAAACGAAATCTGGAGTGTCTCCGAATATGGCCTTGCCGTTCCAGGCTTGCATGCTGTCCAGCCACCATGACAGCTCTTCGCGAACTTCTGTCGTCACCGGGACGGGTTGATCATAGGTAGGTCTGTGGCGAAGGTATTTTGCCTTGAGTCGTTGCATGGCCCTGTAGTGGAGAGGACCCGGAAATATGGCTTGAATGGAAGCTGAGAGGAGTCCCACAATCCTGGCCAGGTTGCGTAGAGGGATGGAATCGAGTCGGAGTACTCTGCGAATCTCCTTGCGAATGGTTGTGATCTTTGAGGTTGGTAGCCTCAGAGTGCACATCGTCGAGTCGATCTCGAAGCCGAGGAATTGTATCGTCTGGGTAGAGGTCAGCTCCGATTTCTGTTGGTTCACCACGAAGCCCAGAGATTCCAGTAGGGATACTGCCAGGTGAGTGTGTTGGCGTAGTCTGCGTTCGTCGGAGCAGAACAGGAGGAGGTCGTCCAAGTAGATGATGCATCGAATGCCCCTGGACCTCAGGTGGGCCACCACCGGTTTTAGGAGTTTGGTGAAACACCATGGGGCTGAGCTGAGCCCGAAAGGGAGGCAAGTGAATTGCCAAGGGCGACCATGCCAGAGGAAACGTAGGAGTGCTCGACAGTCCGGGTGCACCGGGACTGACAGGTATGCATCTTTTAGATCGAGCCTGGCGAACCAATCGTTGCTCCGAAGAAGGTCCCGCAGAAGGTGGATGCCCTCCATCTTGAAGTGGCGGTAGACCACGTACGCGTTGAGGGCGCGAAGATTTATAACTGGGCGGTATTCTCCCGACTTCTTCCGCACAAGGAAGATGTTGCTGAAGTAACCTCTCTGTTCGTGGACTGGTTGAATAGCCCCTTTGTCCCGAAGCTCGCATAGCTCCGCGTTGACGAGGTTGTGATCGAAAGACGACATGTGGATGGGGTGAGGGGGCTGAACCTGAAAGGAGGTTCCCACTAGGTCTATGATATAACCCTGCACTGTTTGTAGAATCCATGTGTCTGAGCAAAGGGCGGCCCAATTGTAGAAAGAAAGGGAAATACGGCCCGCAGTGCGGGTACATGGTAGCAACGGAGGATTATGGGTCCTTACCTGCAGTAAAGCGGGAACGTCCGCGGATTCCACGGCCTCTATCCGAGCCTCTGGAAAAGGGTCGTTGCTGATAGTCCCTTGTCGGATAAAATGGTGTTGGTTGAGTACGGGGGCCTGAAGGCCAAAATCGGCTGGCGGCACGGCCCCCTTGCCGGCCAGCCCTTCCAAAAAAACCTCTGGTAGGGTTGCTCCTGAAGACACTGCGCATTGAAGATTGCGCCTTATTAAGGGAGGTGAACACGTTGACATGTTTGTTTAATTCCTTGAGGAATGGTTCACCGAAAAGTTTTCCTTGTGCCTGGGGCCCAATCTCTTTTGTGCCAAGGTCTGCCAATTTACCGTTAATACGGAATAATGGTGCTTTTCGTCTCTCCGAAGAGAGCGTAACATTGGCGTTTCCGATGAAACAAAAACAATGTTGTGCCCACTCACGAATGTCATGTGCCCATTCCCTGAAGTCCTCGGTGGAGAAGGAATCGGCTTTGGCGTAGGCATCATCCGCCAGATACATAATGCGAGCCAGGGGGCCTACGGAATCCAGTAGGTTATCTTGGGCGCCCCATAGGCCTTTCTTTACCCCCCGTCGAGGGTCTCTGCCACTGCGCATCATAAAGGTCGTCATAACTTTGTCAAATTCTGGGGTCTGAGCGACCTTATCCGGCAGGGAAGGGCGTGGGCATTCAGACCTGAGTCGGTTGCGGACCTCTTTCTCCAGAGGTTTGCGGAGCCACAGGTGCATGAACCTGGAAAGGTGTTCTGAAGGCGACCATTCACCCGATCTGGGGTGTCGTATGTTGCGAGGATCGAACATCGCCTGACCTGAGGGGTCCATAATGGTGTCTGAGTCAAGAGGAGGTTCTGCGTCAGCAGTGTCTTCGATACCTCTTGCCTGGGCCGCACCCAGGAGGGTCTCCTGCATGAAAGCGGAAACAGACTTCTCGTCCGAGCCCCATGCGTCGTAATCTGACTCTGAAGCGTCAGCTTGCCACTCATCTAGCACTGACATGGAGTGGGTAGGGTCCTGTTCTTCTGAAGAGTACTCCTGACGCGGGGCCGGAGTGTGAAGTTTGGCAGGTTTACGCTTGGCAGGTGCCTTACCCTTGGGTGTTTTGGGTGTATAGTCCTCGCCTTTGTCATGGCGTTTCATAGGGCGGGATTCATCCCCTGTCTGATAGTCGGACAGGTCGGGGTCCGACTCGTGCCGTGGACGTCTGCGAGTTTTAGGTACGTCAGGAGCCGAAGCTCGGGCCTTGGAGAGTGCCTTCTCCACAGAGGCAGTGACAGCTGCATTAATCATAGCCTGGAAGTCTACAGGGACATTCTGGGAATTCTCCATGATAAGGGTCGGCTGGTATGTCACTGAAAGGTACAGTAATAAACGGGCACCCAGGTCTTGAGAACAGGTGTACGGTCAGTTTTAATAGTATGGGAACAAAGCCCAGTATAAACCCCAGCAGGGTAAAGTAGTGACCTTATAAACTGGGGCTCACCCAGTTAGAGAGAACTGCAACAGCTAGTCTCCCAATAAGCAGCGTATTAATAGTGGGGGCTCACCCCGGTCGCACAGGGTTGAAACCCTTAAATGCAGGTCACAATAATAAGCAGGCAGCAGCACTGACCTGACTGACCCAGCCACATGAGGCACAGAGAGAACTGAATAGTAGTCTGAGATAGGCACAGGGGTGAAAACCAGTAATGAGGGAGTACAGCTAATTAGTACAGTCTCACTGAATCCCCAATGAGATGTTATGAGGTAAAATTAAGATGGCCGTATTTTTGAGGCCAGCCGTGGTTTGGAAGTGGGTCGGCATGAAAAACGGCCGCGAAAACGGCGGGAAAACGGCTGTGAAAACGGCGGGAAAACGGCCGCGAAAATGGCGCTAAAAGGAGGAAGCCAGGAGGCACTCCAGGCTAGAGGGGGACCTGAGGAACCCGAGGTAAATGATAATAATACGATAAAGTAAGAATAAATGTACAAGAAGTAATATAGCTCCAGGGGAGCAAAAAGTCTGACCTGTCTGTGATGGAGCAGTAAAGAAAGAGGAAGTGTACAGGCAGCATGACCCTTATATACTATGCTGCGCAGTGATCTACTTGTTACTCTTTACATTTTTCTTTACTGCTGTGGAGTTAGTAAAGAGAGTTAATGCAAAATAGGAAGCCTCCTGTCATGTTTTAAAATTACTATACTATACAGATATGGTGCGAACATGCATTCAAAATGTTATGACATGAAGTGTTGTACTTACGGTTAGCAGGAGTTCATCCTCTTCGTCATGGAATCTTGTGCCCACCATTTTCTCTTGTCAGGAGTCGAAGATTCACTCTTAAAATGGAGCTGACGTACTCGCGATAAACCACGCCTATAATGCGCGCGCACAATCGCAACACACTGACTTAGGTGGTGTATGTAGCGAATAAACGAATAGAGAGAATAAGCGAATATATTGAATAGGCAAATTATCTAACAGGCAGCGGTTGGGCGAATATTTGAAAAATGCTATTGATTGACCCTGACGTACTCGCGATAAACCACGCCTATAATGCGCGCGCACGTGCGCGCGAACAATCTCATCACACTTATTATTTTAGGTGGTTATGTAGCGAATAAACGAATATAGCGAATAGGCAAATTATCCAACAGCCAGCTAATAGACGAATTTTTGAAAAATGCTATTAACCCTAGTTAGTTAAAATATACCATCGGAACTGAGTTTTCACGAACGTACGGAAAACTTAGATCCGATGGTATATTCTAACAACACAGTGAAGTGACGCTTGTCGGGTTAGAGTGTTAAATGTATCGCATAATATGCGAAAATTATCGCATATGCAAAATAATAATGAATTCGAATATTTGCGAATATTTTACGAATATTCTTTCGAATATTCGCGAAATTTCGCGAAATCGAATATGGGACATGCCGCTCAACACTAATAACTGAGCAATAAACCGTGAAAGTAGTGTAGTGCAGAATTGTAAAAAGTGGTCTGGTAATTAAGGGGTTTAAGCTAGGGGAGCTGAGGTGGTTAAATAAACACCCATTTTGGTCAAAAAACTTAATTTGCGGCCTTGTCTGCATCTATCAGTGTGAAATACACACTTTAGATACTGCTGTCATTATCTGTAATTTAAAAAAAAAATAACCAATTTTACAGCCCTTGCAGCACCTGTCATTGCGAGATACACACTTTAGATCATGCTGTTCTATTCTGCTATTTAAAAAAAAACACATGTTTTGGGGGAAAAAAATATTTGCGGCCATTTCTGCATCTGTCAATGTGAGATACAATCTTGAAATACAGCAATAATATTCTGGGTTTAAAAAAAGAAACTATCATTTTGGCCAAAGTAATTAATATTTCCTCCCTTGCTGCATTTGTCATTGTGAGATACACCCTTTAGATACTGTTGTTCTATTCTGTTACGAAAAAAACCCACCCATTTTGGGCAAGATTCTAAATTTGAGAAATATGAGGAGAGTGTCAAACGGACGTGGCCCTGGTCGTGGTGCTGCTGGTGGAGCTCCTGTTACAGGGAGAGGATGTGGTCGATCTGAGTCAGCTACACGCACAAGTGAAACACCTTCCTCAGGTGCGAGTAGGAGACAGAACCTTCAGCGTTATTTGGTTGGGCCTAATGTGGCTCTATGAATGGTGAGGCCAGAACAAGTACAGGCGATAGTAGATTGGGTTGCTGACAGTGCCTGCAGTTCCCTTACATTGTCTCCCACCCAGTCTCCTGCTGAAAGATCAGAGTTGGCACCTGCAGATGATGTTCATCAGTCTCTCACCTTACCCCCCTTGCAAATCAGCTAAGCAGTCTGAGCCCCAAGTCATGCAGCAGTCTCTTCTGCTTTTTGATGACTCTGCTAGTAGGGTTTCCCAGGGACATCCACCTAGCCGTGCCCCAGAAGTGGAAGAGAATGAGTGCACTGATGCCCAACCACTTATTTTTCAAGATGAGTACATAGGTGGACCACCGCAGCACATTTCAGATGATGACGAAACACAGGTGCCAAATTCTGTGGCTTTCTGCAGTGTGCAGACCGACAAGGAAGGCAGGGGTGAAGACTGAGTGGAAGATGTGGAGGACATGGAATCAAGGTCATGCGAGTGACCTGTGTAGTTCCGAGGAAGAGGCGACCAGCACAGCAGAAGAGGGAGCAGGGTGCAAAAGCGGAGCGGCCGTCTCCTAGACAATACGCCTGCTTCTGCCCACCGCAGCAAGGGACTGAACACACCAAAGCCAGCTCCAAGGAGTTCCCTGGCATGGCAGTTCTGCAGACACTGTGCTGACGACAAGACACGAGTGGTTTGCACGCTGTGCAATCAGAGCCTGAAGAGAGGTATAAGCGTTCTCAACCTGAGCACAACCTGCATGACCAGGCATCTAAGTGCAAAGCAGGAGCTTCAGTGGAGTAGGCACCTCAAAAACAAAGAAAGGTCTCTGGCATCTCCTGCTTCCTCTTCTGCTGCAGTCTTGGCCTCTTCACCCACCTCTGGAGTGACAGTTCCACCTGCCACCCCACAAACAAAGGATCTGCCAGCAACACCACCACCTGGGTCATCAAGCATCTCCACAATGTCCACGGAAGCGTTCAGCTCTCCATCTCCCAAACACTGGAGCGGTAGAGGAAGTACCCCCCTATCCACCCGCGATCCCTGGATCTGAATGCCAGCATTTCTGGTGGAGACGGAGACTTTTAAAAGCCTTATGGCGGTGGCTGTCCCACAGTACGTCGTGCCCAGCCACCACCACTTTTAACAGGCGTGCCATCCCAAAACCCACACCACACAGGAACTGTGGACGGGCCTCCATACAAGACCTGTGTTCCCTGTTTCAAGTACTCCACCAACATGGCCAGTGCCGATAACGCCGTTCTCAGAATTACTATCCCACTTCTATGCCTCCTTGAAAAACGCTGCTGGCGATGATGGAAGAGGATGTGGCATAGGAGGAGGGGGAGGAGGAAGAGGGAACATTGCATAGGGTTTCTGGCCAGTCAGTCATTCACAAGTGGCTCCGAGGGTGGGTTTCTGCCCCCACAAACGCCAGGTACACAATTGTCCAGCCAGGGCATAGTTCTGGAGGATAAGGTGGAGGATGAGGAGGAGGAGGAACCATGTTCTCAGCAGGGTGGCACCCAAACCAGCTCATCGCCATCTTTGGTGCGTGGCTGGAGGGATACAGAGGACACAGACGATACACCTCCCACAGAGGACAGCTTTTCATTGCCTCTGGGCAGCCTGGCACACATAAGAGATTACATGCTGCAGTGTCTCCACAATGACCGCCGAGTTGCCCACATTCTAACTTGTGCTGATTACTGGGTGGTCACGCTGCTGGATCCCTGTTACAAGGATTACATACTGTCCTTAATTCCCTCACTTTAGCGTGATCATAAAATGCAAAAGTACAAGCACGCGCTGGTTGACGTGCTGCTGGTGGCATTCCTACCTGACAGCGGGGGCACAGTGGAAGCACAAGGCAAAGGCAGAGGAGGAGGAAGAGGTCACTAATGCAGCTGGGGCACCACCAGCACCTCAGAAGGCAGGGTTAGCATGGGCAAAATGTGGAAAAGCTTTGTCAGCACGCCACAACAACCAGCAGCACCAGCTGTTATGGAACTTCTTAGCAGGAGGCAGCATTTCAGCAATATGATGGAGCAGTATGTGTGCACATGCCTACACATACTGAATGACAGGTCTGCCCCCTTCAACTTCTGGGTCTCCAAATTGGGCACATGGCCTGAGCTTGCCCTTTACGCCTTGGAGGTGCTGGCCTGCCCTGCAGCCTGTATATTATCTGAACGCGTGTTTATCACGGCAGGGGGCGTTATCACAGACAAGCGCTGCCGCCTGTCCACAGCCATTGTGGACAAGCTCATGTTCATTAAAATGAACCAGGCATGGATCCCACAGGACTTGTCCGCACCTTGTGCAGAATAGACATGTATATCAGCCTTAACCAGCCATTGTTATACTACAGCGCAATTGCTCATTGTTGTATTTTGGATATTTCCCACTCTTTTGGGGTATACCCTAATTTAAAAAAATCTAATTAAATTTAAACCAAAAACCAGTGATTGCTACCTTGTCCTCCACCGCTTCCACCTACACCGCTTTGTCCACTGCCTATTCAAACTCCTACTCCATATGGACCTCCACCTCATAAATCAAGTTACATTTTTTAATTTGTACGTATTTTATTTTATGTAATTTCACTAATCTGTCTGTTACATATTCGGGTTAAATTCACCAATTTTTCTGTGTGCTATACCACTGCTCTACCTAGTAGACAGGTAAACACATTTCACTAATTTGTCTGTTACATTCTTGGGTGACATTTGACCATTTTTACCGTGATTAAACCCCTGCCTCTGCATAGGTGATAGGGACATAAATTTCAAAAAATCATCTGTTACATTGTCAGGTGACGTTTTACCAATTTTGCCTTATACAAACCCCTGCTCTGAATAGGTGAATTAAATTTAATAAATTCTCCTTTAATTGATGTGCGCCCCCTTCTTTCATTCAATGCTTAAACTTTAACAACTTGTCCAACATTGGCGCTTCAATAATTTGTCCCACTTTTCCGCTCGATCATATTTACAAAAAAAAAAATAATAACCTCCCTTGGATGTGGTCTTTCTTTATCACGCTCCCTCTGTCATGCAACCCTGATTCGCTGATAACTGTGATCAACATGGTAGCCTCAGAAAAGAACATCGAAAGTTGATAGAGAAGATATCCAAATGGATCGTGGACCTCACGGTGACGTGCGATGAGGCAAAAGTTATCTAGAGTCAACAAAGCGGCTGCAGGGCCTCTCCTGTCTAATGTTTCCGAATCCTAAATACCCCAGTGACGTTCCCTATAAATTTTTTATTAATCATTCCAATACCAGGGCATCTTAAGAGTCCTGTATTGTTATTTAATATCACTACCTCCCCAAGTCGGGAGTGGGTAATTGCCGCGCGCCCCCTCCTTTCTTTCGATTCTTCCGTTTTAATAACTTCTCCCACATTTCCGCTCGATCACAATTAAATTTCATCCATTGATGTCCCTTGGATGTGCTATCCCTTTCTCACGCTCCCTCTCTGGTGTGGAACCCTGATTCTCCGCTAAACGTGATCAACATGGTAGGCGCAGAAAAGAACATCAAAAGTTGATAGAGCAGATATCAAATTGGATGGTGGATGATAGCTATGACTGGGTAGTTTATGTACAAGGTTACAGTCTGTTTAGTAAGGATCGTCAAAAGTTTACTATAAACCACCTAATATACCAGAGTCCACAGAAAATCCCCTACTAAAAGAGATAGACAAGGCGGCAAATCATAATAAGATGGTTATTATGGGGGACTTCAACTACCCAGATTTAGACTTGGAAACTGTAACTTGTATATCTCATAATGGAAACAGGTTTTTGGCAATAACCAAAGGCAAGTACCTCTCCCAACTGGTTCAGGACCCGACTAGAGGGACGGCCCATATCCTAAGGGAATTCAGTAATGTCATAGCCAGACCCTTATTTATGATATTTGCAGACTCCATACTGACAGGAAATGTCCCACAGGAATAGCACATGGCAAATGTGGTGCCAATATTCAAAAAGGGTCCAAAAACAGAGCCTGGAAACTATAGGCTGGTAAGTTTAACATCTGTTGTGGGTAAACTGTTTGAAGGTTTTCTAAGAGATGCTATCTTGGAGCATCTCAACGGAAATAAGCAAATAATGCCATATCAGCATGGCTTCATGAGGGATCGGTCATGCCAAACTAATTTAATCAGTTTCTATGAGGAGCTAAGTTCTAGACTTGACAGCGGCGAATCAATGGATGTTGTATCTCTGGACTTCTCCAAAGCATTAGACACTGTACCACATAAAAGGTTAGTATATAAAATGAGAATGCTCAGACTGGGAGAAAACGTCTGTATGTGGGTAAGTAACTGGCTCAATGATAGAAAACAGAGGGTGGTTATTAACGATACACACTCAGATTGGGTCACTGTCACTAGTGGGGTACCTCAGGGGTCAGTATTGGGGCCTATTCTCTTCAATATATTTATTAATGATCTTGTAGAAGGCTTGCATAGTAAAGCATCAATTTTCACAGATGACACTAAGCTGTGTAAAGTAATTAACACTGAAGAGGACAGTCTACTACTACAGAGGGATCTGGATAGATTGGAGGCGTGGGCAGATAAGTGGCAGATGAGGTTTAACACTGACAAATGTAAAGTTATGCACATGGGAAGGAATAATGCAAGTCACCCATACATACTAAATGGTAAAACACTCGGTAACACTGACATGGAAAAGATCTAGGAATTTTAATAAACAGCAAACTAAGCTGCAAAAACAAGTGTCAGGCAGCTGCTGCCAAGGCTAATAAGATAACGTGTTGCATCAAAAGTGGCATAGATGCCCATGATAAGAACATAGTCCTACCACTTTACAAATCGCTAGTCAGGAGACACATGGAGTACTGTGTACAGTTCTGGGCTCCTGTAAACAAGGCAGACATAGCAGAGCTGGAGAGGGTCCAGAGGAGGGCAACTAAAGTAATAACTGGAATAGGGCAACTACAGTACCCTGAAAAATTATCAAAATTAGGGTTATTCACTTTACAAAAAATACGACTGAGGGGAGATCTAATTAATATGTATAAATATATCAGGGGTCAGTACCGAGATTTATCTCATCATCTATTTATCCCCAGGACTGTGACTTACGAGGGAACATCCTCAGCGTCTGGAGGAAAGAAGGTTTGTACACAAACATAGAAAAGGATTCTTTACAGTAAGAACAGTGAGACTATGGAATTCTCTGACTGAGGAGGTGTTAATGGTGAGTACAATAAAGGAATTCAAGAGGGGCCTGGATGTATTTATGGAGCGTAATAATATTACAGGTTATACTTACTAGAGAGGGGTCGTTGATCCAGGGAGTTATTCCGATTGCCTGATTGGAGTCGGGAAGGAATTTTTATTCCCCTAAAGTGGGGAAAATTGGCTTCTACCACAGGATGACAGTCCGAACTGGATGGACAAATGTCTATTTTCGGCCTTATGTCCTATGTTACTATGTTACATCACAGGGACGTGCGACATGGTGGAGCACACGCCTACACGAACTGACTGATGGTTCTGCCCCCTGCAACTTCTGGGTCTCCAAATTGGGCACATGGCCTGAGCCTTCCCTTTATGCCTTGGAGGTGCTGGCCTGCCCTGCACCCAGTGTATTGTCTGATTGTTTGTTTAGCACGGCTGCAGGGGGTCACCACAGGTTATATTTTCCAATGTTTTGGGGTGTACTCCAATTTAAAAAATAAAATTTAAAACAAAAAACCAGTGTTAGCTACCTCCTCCTCCACCGCCACCTCCAACTACGCCGCCACATCCACTGCCTCCTCAACCTCCTACTCCATATGGACCTCGTCCTCCTAGATCAACATTGTTATTTTTTTTATTTTTACGTATTTTATGTTATTTTAAGTCATTTCCCTACCCACATTTGTTTGCATTGCACTTGCCATGCCCTTAATCACATTTTTCTGGCATTTCCAGCCCTCTAGCCCTTTCCATGACATTTTTAGAGCAATTTTAGTGCTCAAAAATTCGGGTCCCCATAGACTTCAATGGGGTTCGGGGTCAAGTTCGGGTCCCGAACGCAATTATTTTTGTAAAGTTTGGCCGAACCAATCGAACACGGACATCCAGGTGTCTGCTCAACTCTTATTGACAGCCTGCCCTCTATGACTGTTCATACAGATATAGCTGTCAATCACGGATAGAAGGACCTTCTCCTTGGCTTCAAAGTCCAGAATAGGCAGGAATATAAATGAATAAATTACAAGTTATACTAAATCTTTTCCCACAAAACTACACATCACTCTGCTCAGCTTCTCCTGATCTTTAACATGCTACCTGCAGATTGCATTGCATTTTCAATATGACAAGTTCACTTTAAGTCAATAAGCATAACTATATGATGCATTACTACGTGTCTTCTGTATATACTTTGTGTCTAGACAAATAAAATAAAAAAGGGAAAACATGCATAGGATTAGCCTCTGCAAAGTCAGTTTGATGTCGCTTGGAATCAGTATTTTTCAGATAGCAAAATACCATCCAAGCTTGAGATTTACATCTTTACTTCAGATTTCCCTCCTGACATTTTTTTTCTTATCAGAATATAACTTCAGAACAGTTTACTATGAGATTGAAACTTCTGGTAATGTGGTGAAATACTTATTTATTCCTAGACACAGTTTAAAAGGAAGCATGTTCTGTTCTATGTATTTAGTAACCTAGTAAAATGATGTTGATTGTGGTTGTACTGTATAAGTTTTATATGTTCATTTGGGGTATTTATTAGTGTTGGTCGAGCACCAAAGTGATTGTGTGCTCGATTAGAACACTTCCCGATGCTCGGGTGCTCTACAGAGCACCCGAGCACAATGGAAGTCAATGGGAGAACCCAAGCATCAAACCAGACAACCCCTGCCCTGCATTAAAGAGGGGAGGGTGTCGGGACTCTTGTTCGGCTTAGGAGTCCCTGCTCTGACTCCATATATAGCTATGCCCATATATAGAGTCAGTGCTTGGGGACACCCAGTGTATTTAAATCAAATTTAGCCTCTATTTCTGAAAAGTTTCTGGCAGAATTCTAACTCACAACCTTCTACATTACAGCCAATAAGCTTAACCACAAAACTATAGAGCTGTGTGGCCAAATATTTAAAGTAGTATGTATTCCTATACAGCAGAAGTCTCACATATTAATATATTTTTTTGTACCTGGCCATGCAGCTCTGTAGTGTAGTGGTTAACATTCTAGGCTGTAATCTAAAATGTAAGCTTTAATTTAAATAAATATATATATATATATATATATATATATATATATATATATGTTTTTAGACATGAAATATATTTGCATATATTATTACATTTTTTGAATATATAATATATGTAAATATATTATGGCTAAAACATCAATAGTAGTTTCCCACATATTATGTATGCATTTATATATTAGTAATTACACATTTTTTACAATTACAAAAAAAAAAATATAAAATATAAATTAAATTTAGCCTCTATTTCTGAAAATTTTCTAATGGGATTTGTGCTCACAACCTCCTACATTACAGCCCAGAATGTTAACTACTACACTATAGAGCTGCATGATAACGTGATAGTAAAAAAAATAAAAAAAAATTATATATATATATATATATATATATATATGAGACTTCTGCTATATAGGAATATTTATTACTAGGAAGTATTCCTATACATGTGTACATATATATATATATATATAGGTAGAAAGGTGTGGGCAGCACAGCTGTCTGGACAGTACGGTCGGAGTGCCAGCGGCTGAGGAGGCGATCCACCTCCAGAGATATAAAGGAGAAAAATCCACAGCACATCCAAGTTGTAAAAAGTAAAGACGGCTTTATTCACCAGACACGCGACGTTTCGATCCGCTCAATGGGATCTTTCTCAAGCAGTGACAAAAGTGGGCAGTGCATAGTGCATATTTATGCAGTTTAAGCATCATTAAGTAATTGATCAATCAAATACATTTGGTACATATAATATAATAAAAACAGCAATACAAATAATATTTTCACAGTCAAAGTCTGTACCTCATTTAAATATATCACAATGGCATTCTTCAATCTTATACAATACAGTATACACATCAAAATTTTGATATAATATATTAATTGTGATCATAGTGAGAACAGGTGCAAATCTTTTCTAATACCCTAATAATCCAAAGTGCACAGGTGTACCTTTAGTTGAGGATGACATGAATCGTGGGAGTATGGAGTCAAGACACATGGATCCCGGCGTATTCGACAATGCAGTGCGCATGTCCAAGGACCTTTCCACGCAGCTCAGTCACGTGATCGCACGTAAGCCGGTCTCGTAGTGCGCATGTCCAAGGACCTTGAAACATGTGATCGCACCACGTGATCACGTACCCGATCACGTGACTAAGTACATCACGTCACAGGAAAAAGGGAATTTCAAGTGCATTGTAACCTACGTGACTTAGGAACAACTGATCATAGGTCTGTTCTTGTGTTCCAATATAAAGTCGCCCCCTCTTGGAGAACGTACACATATAGATTGTTTAATTAAATAACATAGTTTTCATAGTGTCTGCAACTAGGCACATGTACAGAACCATTATCCGCATCAACACATCACGATCGCCGGCCATGTCTCAGTGTTGGCCGCAAATTACCGGCTCTGATGGACAAGAGGCAAATGCATATGGGTCCGTGGTTCATCAAGGAGATTAGCAGGCAACTGTTGGACGGAAATACCGTTATTGTAAAGAGAAGTAACAGGGTGTACAGTGTGCGGTAGTACCGCCAGATACCAAATCGAGTTGTTAACTCAAAAATGGTCATTTCAGTGCCTCCCAGTCATGTCGAGGAACACAACCACTGTGGTGCGGTTGTCACCGCTTAACCTCAGGTTGGAATGATCCCCTGTTCACAGGATCCCATTTATGGGAATCCAATGTGACCGCCCGGGATCATCCTCTAGGCTGGGGGGCAATCATACATAACACCCATTAGAGAGATCCTGTGTCGCCTATCTCTCTGATACCACTGACTCCAAATGCACCACCGTATGGTCGGTCGGAAGATGCAGGTCATCCTCTGGACACCGCCGGTCTATCACGACAGTGTCGCGTATGGGTCTGTCAATGTGCCAGGTGCAGAGCAGATTAATCATATAATATAAAAATAATACTGTGTACGAAAAAAAGAAAAGGGGGGGGGAAAAAAGGGAAGGTGGAAATTCTTAGTAAGACTAATCCAGGTCCCATGTTGATCCAATTGGTTGACTTTACACCATTCTCCCCTGGCATAAGCCAGATCAATTGTCACCATCTCCTAAAGATGATAAAAACAATACATAGAATTACCCTGTTATTTCAACAAGGAGCACTACCACAGATGATTCAAGACAGGAGCAGGCGAGCAAAATCCCAACATGATCACTCAGGACAATAACCAGGGCCTATAATCCACATTTAACCCTTGGGGTCTCAAAGTGTTTAGTCTAGCAATCCATCGGATCTCGCACTTCTTAAGTAAAGTGTGTCTATTGCCACCTCTACGGGGAGTAGGAATGTGGTCTATTAACATGAATTTGAGGTCCCTTTCTTTATGGCCCATGTCAGTAAAATGTTTTGGAACTGGAAGATCCATCCGTTTTTTACGGATAGTGTACCGATGTTGATTAATTCGACTTTTAAAATCCAGTGAGGTTTCTCCCACGTATAATAACTGACATGGGCACCAAAGAATATATACAACGAATGAAGAATCGCATGTTAAGTAATGTTTGATTTGGTATTTTTTCTGTGTCGATGGATGCAGAAAGAAACTACCTTTCTGCATATAGCGACAGTTGATACAGTTTAAACACGGGAAACTACCCAATTTGGGGCAACGTAAAAAGGTCTGACCAGATTCTTTTTGTGAACCTATGTCGGTATGTATTATTTTATCTTTGAGGTTTTTGGCTCTCTTGTATGACATGAGGGGAGGAAGAAGAAATTCTTCAATTCCCCCATGTCCGCTCCTCAGTATCGACCAGTGTTTTGATATGATTCGTCTAACCTGTGTACTATCTTCAGTATAGGTAGTAACTAAAGGAATTCTCTTAATTTGTTTGTTATTGTTCCCATCCTTCTTTTTGAGGAGATCAACCCGTGATTTCCCTTGTGTCGTAATGAGATGTTCCTTAAGTAAGGACAGGGGATAATTTCTTTCAACAAAGGCCTGTGTCATGCGTTTAAGGGTATCTGGTAATTCATCATTATTACTCACAATGCGTTTTGCACGGTAGAACTGACTTAGAGGAAGGGATTTCACCATAGCTCTTGGGTGTGCACTGTTGTAACTCAACAAGGTATTGCGGTCAGTCGGTTTGGAGTACAGGCTTGTTGACAATACACCCTCCTTGATGGTCACAACAGTGTCCAGAAAGTGGATCTGTTCCCTTGAGTGTTCCAATGTGAATTTAATGTCTATGTCAATAGTATTCAAAAAATGGAAAAACTCAATGAGTGCATCCTCTGGTCCAGTCCAAATCAAGAAAATGTCATCTATGTATCGCCACCACCTCAGGACATGCCGGAAGTGGGGCGATACATAGATGTACATTTCTTCGAGGAAGGAGACCGCCATGTTGGCATAAGTAGGGGCCACATTTGACCCCATGGCGGTCCCCTTCCTCTGGAGATAGAAATAATCTCCAAACAAAAAATAATTGCATGTCAGTACCAGGTGTAGCAATTGTAAAATAAAATCCTGGCACTCAGCTGAAAAAGTCGACTGAGCCAGAGCCTTAGTGACTACCTCAATCCCAAAGTTGTGTCGGATTGAGGTGTATAAACTGGTAATGTCCAACGATGCCAATATGGCATTCGGTGGAAAGGTGGTCATTGCCAGTTTATTCAGAAAATCAGAAGTGTCCTGAATATAGGACTGAGCTGATATTGCATATTGTCGCAATATTCTATCTAAAAAGATAGAAATATTGGACAAAATGGAACCTCGGCCCGAGACGATAGGTCTCCCTGGTGGAATTTTGAGATTTTTGTGGATCTTAGGCAACAGGTATAGAAACGGTGTCATAGGATGTGAAATTATTAAAAAGTCTCTAAGTTTGTCATCAATAATGCCAGCATTGCTGGCCCCCTGTATCACACTCTGTATCCTACGCTCAATGTCCCATCTCGGGTCAGTATTCAATTTCTGATAAACCTCACAGTCATCCAACTGTCTATTGGCCTCTGCAATGTACTGATGAGTGTCCATGACCACAATCGCACCGCCTTTGTCAGCAGGCTTAATGGTGAGACTGTGGTCATGGACCAACTCATCAATAGCACGCCACTCTAGTAATGTCATATTAGGGTGTACAATTTTTTTTTGAACATTCAACTTTAGTGTATTTACATCTTTCATCACTGCATCAATGAATAAATCAATTGCTGGAGAGGACACAGGTGGAACAAATTCACTCTTATTGAATAAATTGTAATCACTCAATTTCAATTCAGTATGAGTACAGGGTTTATCTGTAATGAATGTGTTGAAAACCAGGTTCTGAGTTTGAGCCTGCGGAAGAATTGATATAGGTCCGCTTCAAGTTGCAACCAATCTGTGTTACTGTTAGGGCAAAAACTCAGGAGCAGGCGAGCAGAATCCTGGGTGCTCACAAAGGAAATGCCGAGTTTTTATCCACTCCTAACATCTTGGATACCAAACGGGACTTTGAGCGCATTACAAAAAAATTGGTAAGTCTTGATTTGCACCTTACCACTTTGGGAGAATATTTTAAAACCAATAGAATACCTCGTGGATTGAGGACACATTCACAGCCTACCATGTATATGCATGACAACGATTTTCGCATTAAATATGAATCCATCGCTAACAAGTTTGCACTGGACCTTATTTTACTCAATATGGAGTTTCTTCAAAAAGATTTGGTTGATACTACTGAAAAACAGGAAGCTTTACAAGCCACATTATGTTCCCTGTTATCCACAGATGAATATCAGGAATACTTATCAAAGTTCCAACCATTCCTGGACAAATTGAGGATTGAAATACAGGACACTAAGCGCAGCAAATGGCAGCGCGATACATCAGATTACAACACAGGGAATGTTTATAACTGGACAATGAATCACCAGCCACAACAACGCACTCAAAAAACCGGAAAGAAATCTCCTATCAGGGACTCTACTCAAGTACAACAAAACAACTTGGTTACTGAGCCTTTTTTAGAGCATACAGTGAATGTATCAGGAAGAAACGAACGCGACGTGGAGGACGAAAACACCACCGCTACCAATATAAAAACAAGGAGCAAGAGGCCATTTGTGAAAAAACGCAATTGAAAGATGCCGATATTGTGGTAAATATTTCATCACATGTTTTGTCAGATACACAATTGAGTCTGTTGGCCAGAGGTCTGAGTTTTTGCCCTAACAGTAACACAGATTGGTTGCAACTTGAAGCGGACCTATATCAATTCTTCCGCAGGCTCAAACTCAGAACCTGGTTTTCAACACATTCATTTACAGATAAACCCTGTACTCATACTGAATTGAAATTGAGTGATTACAATTTATTCAATAAGAGTGAATTTGTTCCACCTGTGTCCTCTCCAGCAATTGATTTATTCATTGATGCAGTGATGAAAGATGTAAATACACTAAAGTTGAATGTTCAAAAAAAATTGTACACCCTAATATGACATTACTAGAGTGGCGTGCTATTGATGAGTTGGTCCATGACCACAGTCTCACCATTAAGCCTGCTGACAAAGGCGGTGCGATTGTGGTCATGGACACTCATCAGTACATTGCAGAGGCCAATAGACAGTTGGATGACTGTGAGGTTTATCAGAAATTGAATACTGACCCGAGATGGGACATTGAGCGTAGGATACAGAGTGTGATACAGGGGGCCAGCAATGCTGGCATTATTGATGACAAACTTAGAGACTTTTTAATAATTTCACATCCTATGACACCGTTTCTATACCTGTTGCCTAAGATCCACAAAAATCTCAAAATTCCACCAGGGAGACCTATCGTCTCGGGCCGAGGTTCCATTTTGTCCAATATTTCTATCTTTTTAGATAGAATATTGCGACAATATGCAATATCAGCTCAGTCCTATATTCAGGACACTTCTGATTTTCTGAATAAACTGGCAATGACCACCTTTCCACCGAATGCCATATTGGCATCGTTGGACATTACCAGTTTATACACCTCAATCCGACACAACTTTGGGATTGAGGTAGTCACTAAGGCTCTGGCTCAGTCGACTTTTTCAGCTGAGTGCCAGGATTTTATTTTACAATTGCTACACCTGGTACTGACATGCAATTATTTTTTGTTTGGAGATTATTTCTATCTCCAGAGGAAGGGGACCGCCATGGGGTCAAATGTGGCCCCTACTTATGCCAACATGGCGGTCTCCTTCCTCGAAGAAATGTACATCTATGTATCGCCCCACTTCCGGCATGTCCTGAGGTGGTGGCGATACATAGATGACATTTTCTTGATTTGGACTGGACCAGAGGATGCACTCATTGAGTTTTTCCATTTTTTGAATACTATTGACATAGACATTAAATTCACATTGGAACACTCAAGGGAACAGATCCACTTTCTGGACACTGTTGTGACCATCAAGGAGGGTGTATTGTCAACAAGCCTGTACTCCAAACCGACTGACCGCAATACCTTGTTGAGTTACAACAGTGCACACCCAAGAGCTATGGTGAAATCCCTTCCTCTAAGTCAGTTCTACCGTGCAAAACGCATTGTGAGTAATAATGATGAATTACCAGATACCCTTAAACGCATGACACAGGCCTTTGTTGAAAGAAATTATCCCCTGTCCTTACTTAAGGAACATCTCATTACGACACAAGGGAAATCACGGGTTGATCTCCTCAAAAAGAAGGATGGGAACAATAACAAACAAATTAAGAGAATTCCTTTAGTTACTACCTATACTGAAGATAGTACACAGGTTAGACGAATCATATCAAAACACTGGTCGATACTGAGGAGCGGACATGGGGGAATTGAAGAATTTCTTCTTCCTCCCCTCATGTCATACAAGAGAGCCAAAAACCTCAAAGATAAAATAATACATACCGACATAGGTTCACAAAAAGAATCTGGTCAGACCTTTTTACGTTGCCCCAAATTGGGTAGTTTCCCGTGTTTAAACTGTATCAACTGTCGCTATATGCAGAAAGGTAGTTTCTTTCTGCATCCATCGACACAGAAAAAATACCAAATCAAACATTACTTAACATGCGATTCTTCATTCGTTGTATATATTCTTTGGTGCCCATGTCAGTTATTATACGTGGGAGAAACCTCACTGGATTTTAAAAGTCGAATTAATCAACATCGGTACACTATCCGTAAAAAACGGATGGATCTTCCAGTTCCAAAACATTTTACTGACATGGGCCATAAAGAAAGGGACCTCAAATTCATGTTAATAGACCACATTCCTACTCCCCGTAGAGGTGGCAATAGACACACTTTACTTAAGAAGTGCGAGATCCGATGGATTGCTAGACTAAACACTTTGAGACCCCAAGGGTTAAATGTGGATTATAGGCCCTGGTTATTGTCCTGAGTGATCATGTTGGGATTTTGCTCGCCTGCTCCTGTCTTGAATCATCTGTGGTAGTGCTCCTTGTTGAAATAACAGGGTAATTCTATGTATTGTTTTTATCATCTTTAGGAGATGGTGACAATTGATCTGGCTTATGCCAGGGGAGAATGGTGTAAAGTCAACCAATTGGATCAACATGGGACCTGGATTAGTCTTACTAAGAATTTCCACCTTCCCTTTTTCCCCCCCCCCTTTTCTTTTTTTCGTACACAGTATTATTTTTATATTATATGATTAATCTGCTCTGCACCTGGCACATTGACAGACCCATACGCGACACTGTCGTGATAGACCGGCGGTGTCCAGAGGATGACCTGCATCTTCCGACCGACCATACGGTGGTGCATTTGGAGTCAGTGGTATCAGAGAGATAGGCGACACAGGATCTCTCTAATGGGTGTTATGTATGATTGCCCCCCAGCCTAGAGGATGATCCCGGGCGGTCACATTGGATTCCCATAAATGGGATCCTGTGAACAGGGGATCATTCCAACCTGAGGTTAAGCGGTGACAACCGCACCACAGTGGTTGTGTTCCTCGACATGACTGGGAGGCACTGAAATGACCATTTTTGAGTTAACAACTCGATTTGGTATCTGGCGGTACTACCGCACACTGTACACCCTGTTACTTCTCTTTACAATAACGGTATTTCCGTCCAACAGTTGCCTGCTAATCTCCTTGATGAACCACGGACCCATATGCATTTGCCTCTTGTCCATCAGAGCCGGTAATTTGCGGCCAACACTGAGACATGGCCGGCGATCGTGATGTGTTGATGCGGATAATGGTTCTGTACATGTGCCTAGTTGCAGACACTATGAAAACTATGTTATTTAATTAAACAATCTATATGTGTACGTTCTCCAAGAGGGGGCGACTTTATATTGGAACACAAGAACAGACCTATGATCAGTTGTTCCTAAGTCACGTAGGTTACAATGCACTTGAAATTCCCTTTTTCCTGTGACGTGATGTACTTAGTCACGTGATCGGGTACGTGATCACGTGGTGCGATCACATGTTTCAAGGTCCTTGGACATGCGCACTACGAGACCGGCTTACGTGCGATCACGTGACTGAGCTGCGTGGAAAGGTCCTTGGACATGCGCACTGCATTGTCGAATACGCCGGGATCCATGTGTCTTGACTCCATACTCCCACGATTCATGTCATCCTCAACTAAAGGTACACCTGTGCACTTTGGATTATTAGGGTATTAGAAAAGATTTGCACCTGTTCTCACTATGATCACAATTAATATATTATATCAAAATTTTGATGTGTATACTGTATTGTATAAGATTGAAGAATGCCATTGTGATATATTTAAATGAGGTACAGACTTTGACTGTGAAAATATTATTTGTATTGCTGTTTTTATTATATTATATGTACCAAATGTATTTGATTGATCAATTACTTAATGATGCTTAAACTGCATAAATATGCACTATGCACTGCCCACTTTTGCCACTGCTTGAGAAAGATCCCATTGAGCGGATCGAAACGTCGCGTGTCTGGTGAATAAAGCCGTCTTTACTTTTTACAACTTGGATGTGCTGTGGATTTTTCTCCTTTATATATATATATATATATATATATATATATATATATACACACATATACACACACACAGTACAGACCAAAAGTTTAGACACACCTTCTCATTCAAAGAGTTTTCTTTAGACATGAAAATTGTAGATTTACACTGAAGGCATCTAAACTATGAATTAACACATGTGGAATTATATACATAACAAAAAAAGTGTGAAACAACTGAAAATATGTCATATTCTAGGTTCTTCAAAGTAGCCACATTTTGCTTTGATTACTGCTTTGCACACTCTTGGCATTATCTTGATGAGCTTCAAGAGGTAGTCACCTGAAATGGTCTTCCAACAGTCTTGAAGGAGTTCCCAGAGATGCTTAAAACTTGTTGGCCCTTTTGCCTTCACTCTGTGGTCCAGCTCACCCCAAACCATCTAGATTGGGAAAACTTTGAAAGTGTCCCCAAGTGCAGTCACAAAAACCATCAAGCGCTACAAAGAAAGTGGCTCACATGCGGACCGCCCCAGAAAAGGAAGACCAAGAGTCACCTCTGCTGCAGAGGATAAGTTCATCTGAGTCACCAGCCTCAGAAATTGCAGGTTAACAGCAGCTCAGATTAGAGACCAGGTCAATGCCACACAGAGTTCTAGCAGCAGACACATCTCTAGAACAACTGTTAAGAGGAGACTGTGTGAATCAGGTCTTCATGGTAGAATATCTGCTATGAAACCACTGATAAGGACAGGCAACAAGCAGAAGAGACTTGTTTGGGCTAAAGAACACAAGGAATGGACATTAGAGCAGTGGAAATCTGTGCTTTGGTCTGATGAGTCCAAATATGAGATCTTTGTTTCCAACCACCGTGTCTTTGTGCGACACAGAAAAGGTGAACGGATGGACTCTGCATGCCTGGTTCCCACCGTGAAGCATGGAGGAGGTGCTTTGCTGGTGACACTGTTGGGGATTTATTCAAATTTGAAGGCATACTGAACCAGCATTGCTACCACAGTATCTTGCAGTGGCATGCTATTCCATCTGGTTTGCGTTTAGTTGGACCATCATTTATTTTTCAACAGGACAATGACCCCAAACACACCTCCAGGCTGTGTAAGGGCTATTTGACCATGAAGGAGAGTGATGGGTTGCTGCACCAGATGACCTGGTCTCCACAGTCACCGGACCTGAACCCAATCGAGATGGTTTGGGGTGAGCTGGACCGCAGAGTGAAGGCAACAGGGCCAACAATTGCTAAGCATCTCTGGGAACTCCTTCAAGACTGTTGTAAGACCATTTCAGGTGACTACCTCTTGAAGCTCATCAAGAGAATGCCAAGAGTGTGCAAAGCAGTAATCAAAGCAAAAGTTGGATACTTTGAAGAACCAAGAATATGACATATTTTCAGTTGTTTCACACTTTTTTTGTTATGTATATAATTCCACATGTGTTAATTCATAGTTTTGATGCCTTCAGTGTGAATCTACAATTTTCATGACTAAAGAAAACTCTTTGAATGAGAAGGTGTGTCCAAACTTTTGGTCTGTACTATATATATATATATATATATATATATATATATATATATAATGTGAACATTCTGTAGTACACATTTTTGTCCACTAGATGGCCACAAACCAGATGAATGAGCCATGTGTGCATTCTTTTGTCTTATGGTCAATAGGGGAGGGGGAGGGATCAGGTTGCAGTTTACAAATCTACCTATGAACTCAGAGTTGAAGTTGCTAAAACCACTCCTATCAGGTTAAGAAGCCAATAGTCTCTTCTTAAGGAACACCACTTTTGTGATGTCATGTCTGCTATATATGTGAATGTATTTCAAATAAACAGAGTCTTGCTAAGGGGGATGAGGAAATGCTTTCCTATGAAACTACCTAGTGTGTCTGGTCTCATTATGAAAGCTGTATGGCGTGCACATACTTATACTTCTAATTGATTTGGCACCACACAAAGAAGATGGGAGAATCACTAAAAGTGAGATAACACCATGCAGCTCTATAGTGTAGTGGTTAACATTCTTGGCTGTAATGTAGAAGGTTGTGAGTTCGAATCCCTACAGAAACTTTTCAGAAAAAGAGGCTACATTAGATTTAAATAAACTGACTCGAGCATGCTCGCCCAACACTAGTATTTATTTGTAACAAAAATACATTAAAATTGTTCAATATTTTGGAAAAACAACTGGAGATTCATGCAGCACTAAGACTGGGCTGCTGTAAAAAAGGTGGCGGCCCAGCCTAAGGCCCCTTAGTGACCGTTGTAAAAAGGCTTATATGTGGTCAATAAGGGGCTAAAAATTGCAACATTTAAAACCACTATATAAGTTTGCAAGGAAATATACATATTTTTTGCAAAAACTGTTTATAAGACATTGATGAGCTATAATAACAGGCATCCATAACTTATGAAGATGCCCAAATATTATTGTGACAGCAAGGGTGGAATCACCATTCAGACTAGTGTTGAGCGAATCAAAGTCCACTAAGTGGACTTCAATCCAAATTATAGGGAAAATTTCCTTGTGCTCCAAGGTAGCAAACTTATTTTTCCTGAAATAGTGTAAAAAAAATAAAAATAAAATAAATCATACTTACCTCATCCATTTGCTTGTGATTGGCCGGCCTCCGCCATCTTGAATGAAAATCTTGCATGAAATTCCATGTGCTTTGACCTACGACATCACCATGCAGGCCAACTTGATGACATCATCACGGGCAGCGCAAGATTTTGCATTAGATCTTCAATCAAGATGGCAACCGTTGCAAGCAATACACAGCCCACACACTACTAGTCATATAAATGTGAGCGTAAGATCTACCATAAAGAGAAATATAGTCATACTCACCTCTGCTAAAGGGTTTTCCCTATAAAGCAACATACAGATGTAGCAGAGTTAGCACTCCAACTCTAAACTCAAATTTGTTTAACTCATCGTGTTATCTTGAGACAAAAGGCATTGGAAAGCAATTGAAGGTGTTTGCTTAGATTAGATAACACAACTTTTAACATTAACACTTTAGCAATCCCCAACTGTCTTTTGACAGGGAACAATGGGAATGATCCTGCTCCTGCAATTTACCATAAGCAGGTCAGGTGGCATAGATATAAAACTTATGCTATTGTTGCTTTAGATGAATATAAAAACTGATTCCAGCCCCCACCTATTAGGGTCCATTCACATGTCCAATGTTGCGGAACGGGTGCGGACCCATTCATTCTCTATGGGGTAGGAATGGATGCGGACAGCACACAGTATTTTAGGAAGGTGTGGAAAAATGCTGCAAAGTAAGAATGCTTTCGCAAATAGAAGTTTTAATAGTTTATTTTTTATCAATTAGCAACATTCAAAGTGACTGAACAAAGGAAAAATTAAAATCAAATCAATATTTGGTGTGATCACTCTTTGCCTTCAAAACAGCATCAGTTCTTCTAGGTACACTTGCACACAGTCATTGCAGGAACTCAGCAGAGAAGTTGTTCCAAACATCTTTAACATCTAACCACAAATCTTCTGTAGATGAAGGCTTGTTCAAATCCTACTGTCCCTTCATGTGGGCCACCCAGACAGACTGAAATATGCTGAGATCAGGGCCCTGTGGGGGACATGTCATCACTTCTAGGACTGTTCATGCATTTTGTTAAATGATAAAGATGAACTGTTAATATGTCTATTTTTAAAAGCATTTTTACTTTGCAGAGTTTTTTCCACACCTGCCTAAAACCTTTGCACATTACTATACATTTCTATTAGGCACCTTTCAGATGATCCAGTTCGACGCATTGGAAATGTGAGTATGTGGCAGCTCCCATCCTGACCTCCCAGCACTGATGGGGTTGCATAGTATTATATTGATTTCTGATGCTATGTACCCCTTACAGTTCTGGAATGTATTGTATAACACTGACAGCATTATGTCAGTGTTATCCAATACATTCTTTAACTGTAAGGGCTGTTTCACACGAGCGGATGCCGTGCGTGACATCCGCTCTGTGAATGACAGCCAAGACCCGATGCAGACTGCAGAGGCACGGAGCATTAACATGATTGATAATGCTCCGTGCCTCTCTGTGACCTCTTTACTACGAAATCACAATGACAACTTTATCTCACTGTGATTTCGTAGTAAAGAGATCACAGAGAGGCACGGAGCATTATCAGTCATGTTACTGCTCCGTGCCTCTGCAGTCTGCATCGGGTTTTGGCTGTCATTCACGCAGCGGATGTCACGCACGGCATCCGCTCGTGTGAAACAGCCCTGAGGGTTACATAGCATCATAAATCACTATAATGCTATGTGACCCCGTCAGTGCTGGGAAGTCAGAACTGATGGTTTCCCTGGCACACAATGTGAGTCCAATGTGTGGAACTCGCTTGTGTGAAACCAACCTTACTGTATTTGTATATTGTGAAATCTTCTTCCTTTCTGAATGTCTGTCCATCATGTTCCAAACCCTATTGCTGACGCTATTGCAGATGCTATTCCCCCTATTGCCACTACTATTAACCCTACACAGCCGCACATCTCCTGCTTTACCATAACTGCTATCCCTTTGCATCCCTTGTCTGTCAGGTTTCACACTGTGATGCTACTGCTGCCACACACTGCCGCACATCTGCCTGTTAGGTTTCATATTGCTGATGCTCTAAAAAAAGGGAGAATTTATGGATGCAAGCTGTTGCTTTTTCCAGTACTACTATATGTTTTTAAACAAGGGCAGGCACTTGTCTTCAATAAGGGACAATTTCTAGAACTTTTTTTTATTTTTAAAAGCATAAAAAAAATGCAATGGTGCAGTGTATTCTTGAACAGGCTGTTTGTTAACATCATCAACCATGCATTTTCCCATAGCTATACATGATGTAGTTACAATAGCTGTGATTGCATTAAAGAGCTTAAAAGGGGAGAGACACAGAGAGGAAAAATAAAAAATAGAATGACAAGAGAGAAAAAGTATAAGTCTGAGGAGACCTCAGAGTGTCTGTTATGCTGGCATCACGTGTTCACTAGTGTTGATTGAGCACCAAAGTCCTCGGGTGCTTGAGTAGAACACCTCGGGAGGCTCGGGTGCTCTACCGAGCACCTGACCACAATAGAAGTCAATGGGAAAAATTGTTCGGGGACAACATGGGGAGGATGTCTGGATGCATCTTCTATTCCCAGGTCGCTGCTGGGAACGATGTCGTCCGAGTAGTACGCCACTTTTACAGGCTGACAATAATACGCACAAAACTGAAGATAAAATCGATTTTAAAGAAAAAATTGTTAGGAAACATTCTTTCCTGTACATTTACTTGTTTATAAAGTGCAAGTGCTGACAAAAATTACAAGAAAGAGGCACTCCGATACAACCTGTATATCACATAAAGGAGGCCCTCATTCATATTGTGGTACAATTATCCAGGTAGCGGGACTCCTACACTCATAAAGCCTATGCACTAAGTAAAAGGGCTGCCAAAAATTACAAGGAACCAGCATTACAATACACCCTTTGTTACACATAAAGGAGGGCATCATACACACCCTTGCAAAATGATGATTGATGGCCTGCTGGTGACCCTCAAAAACATTAGGAGCAAGGGCCTGCTGATCTGACCATCTAAAACATTAGGGGCGAGGGTCTGCTGCTGAACTGACCAGGGCCGTCTTTAACCACTTCAACCCCCCTAGCTGAAATCCCTTTAATGACCAGGCCACTTTTTACACTTCTGCACTACACTACTTTCACCGTTTATTGCTCGGTCATGCAACTTACCACCCAAATGAATTTTACCTCCTTTTCTTCTCACTAATAGAGCTTTCATTTGGTGGTATTTCATTGCTGCGGACATTTTAACTTTTTTTGTTATTAATCGAAATTTTACGATTTTTTTGCAAAAAAATGACATTTTTCACTTTCAGTTGTAAAATCTTGGAAAAAAAACGACATCCATATATAAATTTCTCCCTAAATTTATTGTTCTACATGTCTTTGATAAAAAAAAAATGTTTGGGCCAAAAAAAAATGGTTTGGGTAAAAGTTATAGCGTTTACAAACTATGGTACAAAAATGTGAATTTCCGCTTTTTGAAGCAGCTCTGACTTTCTGAGCACCTGTCATGTTTCCTGAGGTTCTACAATGCCCAGACAGTACAAACACCCCACAAATGACCCTATTTCGGAAAGTAGACACCCTAAGGTATTCGCTGATGGGCATAGTGAGTTCATAGAACTTTTTATTTTTTGTCACAAGTTAGCGGAAAATTATGATTTTTTTTTTTCTTACAAAGTCTCATATTCCACTAACTTGTGACAAAAAATAAAAACTTCCATGAACTCACTATGCCCATCACAATATACCTTGGGGTGTCTTCTTTCCAAAATGGGGTCACTTGTGGGGTAGTTATACTGCCCTGGCATTTTAGGGGACCAGATGCATGAGAAGAAGTTTGAAATCAAAATCTGTAAAAAATGACCGGTGAAATCCGAAAGGTGCTCTTTGGAATGTGTGCCCCTTTGCCCACCTAGGCTGCAAAAAAGTGTCACACATCGGGTATCGCCGTACTCAGGAGAAGTTGGGGAATGTGTTTTGGGTGTCATTTTACATATACCCATGCTGGGTGAGAGAAATATCTTGGCAAAAGACAACATTTCCCATTTTTTTATACAAAGTTGGCATTTGACCAAGATATTTATCTCACCCAGCATGGGTATATGTAAAATGACACCCCAAAACACATTCTCCAACTTCTCCTGAGTACGGCGATACCACATGTGTGACACTTTTTTGCAGCCAAGGTGGGCAAAGGGGCACACATTCCAAAGAGCACCTTTCAGATTTCACAGGCCATTTTTTTACAGATTTTGATTGCAAACTACTTCTCACGCATATGGGCCCCTAAAATGCCAGGGCAGTATAACTATCCCACAAGTGACCCCATTTTGGAAAGAAGACACCCCAAGGTATTCCGTGAGGGGCATGGCGAGTTCCTCAAATTTTTTATTTTTTGTCGCAAGTTAGTGGAATATGAGACTTTGTAAGGAAAAAAAAATAATCATCATTTTCCACTAACTTGTTACTTTTTTTATTTTTATTTTTTTTATATACAAAGTGTTTGCCAAAGCATATGAACACCGCCACCTCCTCAGCTCATATGCCTCGGCAAACGTATCTTTTACTGCAGAGGAGAAATCTCGTCTTGCAGCGCCGCATACACCGACTTGTGTGTAATCTGACAGCATTGCAATGCTTCTGTCAGAATGCACATCAGTGCTGTAGCTAGTCGATCGGTTGGTCCACCTGGAAGGTAAAAAAAAACTAAACAAAAAAGAAAAAACCAGGCCGCAACGCAATAATTTTATTTACTTTATAATAACTTTTGAACAGAACATATAAACTTTAACTTTTTGAACTGAACGTTAACCTTTTTGCTTACTGGTGATTTATTTTTATTTTTTTGTTTTTTTACCTTTATAGGACAAACCTCTCCTTACCCATGGCACAATGTGCAAAGCGCAAATCGTCCAAAGATGTGGCAGAGTGCGTTATGCACTTTGTCCCAGGTGAAAGGAGAGGTTTGCAGCAGCTCTGTGTGTAAATGGGCCCTAATAGCCCTGTGTGCCTGTCCTGGTGAGATGTGATCCCTATGCTAGGTGTACCTGTGTGTGGTACTTCCGGAAACACTCCCCTAAGCATAGGGCAGGGTGGTCAGGGCAGTCATGACAGAAATAGCGGGTGTCACGCCTTATTCCACTCCTGCTACAGACACAACATTTTTTTCGGGGTGACGGTTGGGTTGAGGTACCAGCAACGACATTGGGGAAATGTCGCTCGTGTAGACGGCTAACTACACTGGTGGATGGGGCCACGGAACCTCCTGGGTACAGGAGGTTCTCGATGATCTCTTCCTGAAATTTGAGGAAGGATCGTGTTCTCCCAGCCTTACTGTAGAGAACAAAACTATTATACAGAGCCAATTGAATTAAATATACAGACACCTTCTTATACCAGCGTCTGGTGCGGCGGGACACTAAATACGGAGACAACATCTGGTCATTGAAGTCCACCCCTCCCATGTGAAGGTTATAGTCGTGGATTGAGAGGGGCTTTTCAATGACACGGGTTGCTCGCTCAATTTGGATTGTCGTGTCTGCGTGAATGGAGGAGAGCATGTAAACGTCACGCTTGTCTCTCCATTTCACCGCGAGCAGTTCTTGGTTACACAAGGCTGCCCTCTCCCCCCTTGCAAGACGGGTGGTAACGAGCCTTTGGGGGAAGCCCGTGCGACTAGTTCGCGCGGTGCCACAGCAGCCAATCTGTTCTAGAAACAAATGCCTGAAGAGGGCCACACTTGTGTAGAAATTGTCCACATAAAGATGGTACCCCTTGCAAAATAAGGGTGACACCAAGTCCCAGACTGTCTTCCCACTGCTCCCCAGGTAGTCAGGGCAACCGACCGGCTCCAGGGTCTGATCTTTTCCCTCATAGACACGAAATTTGTGGGTATAGCCTGTGGCCCTTTCACAGAGCTTATACAATTTGACCCCATACCGGGCGCGCTTGCTTGGGATGTATTGTTTGAAGCCAAGGTGCCCGGTAAAATGTATTAGGGACTCGTCTACGCAGATGTTTTGCTCTGGGGTATACAAATCTGCAAATTTCTGGTTGAAGTGGTCTATGAGGAGCCGAATTTGTGGAGCCGGTCAAAAGCTTGGTGGCCTCTGGGACGAGAGGTGCTATTGTCGCTAAAGTGCAGGAAACGCAGGATGGTCTCAAATCGTGTCCTGGACATAGCAGCAGAGAACATGGGCATGTGATGAATTGGGTTCGTGGACCAATATGACTGCAATTCATGCTTTTTAGTTAGACCCATGTTGAGGAGAAGGCCCAGAAAAATTTTAATTTCGGAAACTTGGACTGGTTTCCACCGGTAAGGCTGGGCATAAAAGCTTCCCGGGTTGGCGGTTATAATAGATGGCTTCTAAATCGACATTTTAAAAATCGCCAGCCCGCCAGCCACGATCATTGGCTGGCAGGCTGGTGACGAAATTGTTCTCGTTCATTTGCCGGCCCACGATGCGCATGCGCGGGCCGGCTCAGTCCAAAATCTCGCGTCTCACGAGAGGACGCACGGATGCGTCCAGGAGGAATGAATTAACCGCCTCCCGGACGCATCCGTGCGTTCAGCGGTCGGGAGGCGGTTAATATTGATTGGACCCTGGGTAAGAATTTACTTGGGCCCCCTGAATCCCACCTTCCCACACCCTAGCATGCAATCACACCTTCCACCACAACACACACCCTTTTCCAACCACCCACCACCCTTAGGCCTCGTTCACACTTCAGTGTTTGGTCAGTGATTTCCATCAGTGATTTGTGAGCCAAAACCAGAAGTGGAGCCTCCACAGACATGAGGTAGAAGGGAAAGATCTGCTCCTGTTCTGTGTGGAAATCACTGACTAAACACTGAAGTGTGAACGAGGCCTTACTCACATAAAACAATTAATATATATAATATAGCAGGACAGCTACACACACTCCTCAGTACACACAGGACAGCTATATACATATGATACAGTCCATACAGGACAGCTATACACACTCCTCAGTACACACAGGACAGCTATATACATATGATACAGTCCGCAGAGGACAGTTATATACATATGATACAGTACACACAGGACAGCTATATACATATGTTACAGTCCATACAGGACAGCTATACACACTCCTCAGTACACACAGGACAGCTATATACATATGATACAGTACACACAGGACACAGTACACACAGGACATACACACACTCCTCAGTATACACAGGACAGCTATATACATATGATACAGTCAGCTATATACATATGATACAGTACACACAGGACACAGTACACACAGGACATACACACACTCCTCAGTACACACAGGACAGCTATATACATATGATACAGTCCACAGAGGACAGCTATATACACTCCTCAGTCCACACAGGACAGCTATATACATATGATACAGTCCACACAGGACATACACACACTCCTCAGTACACACAGGACATACACACTCTCCTCAGTACACACAGAACAGCTATATACATATGATACAGTGCACAGATGACAGCTATATGCATATGATACAGTCCACAGAGGACAGCTATACACACTCCTCAGTACACACAGGACAGCTATATACATATGATGCAGTCCGCAGAGGACAGTTATATACATATGATACAGTACACACAGGACATACACACACTCCTCAGTACACACAGGACAGCTATACACTCTCGTCAGTACACACAGGACAGCTATATACATATGATACAGTGCACAGAGGACAGCTATATACATATGATACAGTCAACAGAGGACAGCTATACACACTCCTCAGTCCACACAGGACAGCTATATACATATGATACAGTCCACACAGGACATACACACTCTCCTCAGTACACACAGGACAGCTATATACATATGATACAGTGCACAGATGACAGCTATATGCATATGATACAGTCCACACAGGACATACACACACTCCTCAGTACACACAGGACATACACACTCTCCTCAGTACACACAGGACAGCTATATACATATGATACAGTGCACAGATGACAGCTATATGCATATGATACAGTCCACAGAGGACAGCTATATACATATGATGCAGTCCACAGAGGAAAGCTATACACACTCCTCAGTACACACAGGACAGCTATATACATATGATACAGTACACACAGGACATACAAACACTCCTCAGTACCCACAGGACAGCTATATTCATATGATACATTACACACAGGAGAGCTACACACACTTCTCAGTACACACAGGAAAGCTATATACACATGATACAGTACACACAGGACAGCTATATAAATATGATACAGTACACACAGGACAGCTATACACACTCCTCAGTACACACAGGACAGCTATATTCATATGATACAGTACACACAGGAGAGCTATACACACTCCTCAGTCCACACAGGACAGCTATATACATATGATACAGTACACACAGGACATATACACACTCCTCAGTCCTCACAGGACAGCTACGTATACACACTCCTCAGTCCACAGAGCACAGCTATTGTGGCAAAAGCCACTTCGCCACTGTGTTTTAGAGGGGGCTGTTTGCCCGCCTCCTGCCCCTGGATTACAGGCCCTCTCATCAGCTAGGCCTCCTTTGTTCACAAAGGACTTGTACTAACTTGAACCCCTGGTCTAATTCGAGCCATTTTGGGATGTTAAATGTCTATGTGTATTGTAAAGGGTGGGACATTGTATACGTTGAGTAGTGAGGTCTGTTCCATTGTCTCTCTGTGTGTATTGGCGATGTTTCTTTGTCCTGAGAGATAATTGAACCACGTCTCGGTTGTCTCCAGGATAGAAGACATTGTGTATTCTCCTGCCTGTGATGATTACATCAACCCAGTGTGAGGTAATTGTATCACAGGGAGAGGGGAGGATTTTGTGTGGGAGTGTCTGAGTGTATTGTACGCGGTTATTGGCTGTTTTTACAAAACCCTGTGGGTTGTAACCTTGTTGGAAGATGTGTATAAATCAATGCTTGTGTGTTCAAATAAAGAGTTCCTGTTTTCACCCTTTACCAAGTTGAGGCTGGTGTTTGGGTAACTGATTGACACTGGGGGATTGCTATACGCTGAAGATTTGCTATACTCCCCTGGCATAACTACTAGCTCTTGTAAGAGCTGTTCCTGCTCTCTGGTTTTAGGAGAGGTTCACCCACTAGAGCCTTGTCGTAGGTCCAGGGTTGGTAGGAGACGGTGAGACCTCAACCAAGCTTCGGCGGTTCATGGGGTCTGCAGTGCGTACGGTGTCAAGTGGAGATCTTGGAGTCCTTGGGAAGCACTAGGAGCATCTATCGACGGAGGTACCCGGTCGGGGTGCCAGGAGATCCGTTACAGCTATATACATATGATACAGTACACACAGGACATATACACACTACTCAGTCCACACAGGACAGCTATATACATATGATACAGTCCACACAGAACAGCTATATAAATATGATACAGTGCACACAGGACATATACACACTCCTCCGTCCACACAGGACAGCTAAATACATATATCATAGAGTCCACACAGGACAGCTATATACATATATCATACAGTCCACACAGGACAGCTATGTACATATTATACAGTCAACACAGGACAGCTATACACACTCCTCGTCCACACAGGACAGCTATATAAATATGATACAGTACACGAAGGACATATACACACTCCTCAGAACACACAGGACAGCTATGCACACTGCTCAGTCCAATGTGCATACGGTACTTCTTTGTTTTGTCACAAGTTGGGACTTTCCCACCCCGCCCCTTCTGCTCCTCCATTGGTTATCACAAACCTATCTTGTCTCTGATTGGCTGTCCAGGCTATCATTTGTCTTCTTGCACACTTCCTTGTTGTAAATTCCCAGTCTTGACGGGAAGTTTGTGGAGGCTTAACCCCTTAAGGACACATGACGTATCGGTACGGCATGTTTCCCGAGTCCTTAAGGACACATGGCGTACCGGTACGTCATGTGTTGTTCCGATCACTGCCGTGCGGCCGGCTGTGATCGGAACAAGGTGCCTGCTCAAATCATTGAGCAGGCACTTTGGCTAAATGCGCGGGGGGTCCCGTGACCCCCCCATGTCCGCGATCGCAACAAACCGCAGGTCAATTCAGACCTGCGGTTTGTTGCGCTTTCTGCAGTTTCTGATCGCTGCGGTCCCTGACCGCGGCGATCAGAAACTTTAGTGTGGCGAAAATATATATTTATCACCCCCCCCCTGCACCTCTGAATGATTTTAGCCTGGTGGGAGGTGCAGGGGGGGTGTTGCGGGCGGTGGGGGCGGTGCGGGAGGCGGGCGGTGCGGCAGGCGGGATCGCGATCCCCCGCCCGCCTCCCATTGAATAATCGTTGGTGTAGAGTGGGTATACCAGGGTGCCAGCACATTGCTGGCACCCTGGTATAAACGGCTGACATCGGTGATGCGATGTCAGCCGTTTAACCCTTTCCACACAGCGGTCCGTACGGACCGCTGTATGGAAAAAGTTAACAGTAAGAGGGAGCTCCCTCCCTCTCCGATCGGGGGGCTGCAGTGCCTTTGCAGCCCCCCGATGGAGAGGGAGAGAGCCCCCAGACAGCCCCCCGCAGCCCCGTCCTTACCCTTCCCCGTCTGCGCAGTTCTGACCACTACTGAGCAGACGGGGAAGGTTCCCATGGCAACAGGACGCCTGCTCAGGCGTCCTGCTGTCCATGGTGCTGAACAGATCTGTGCTGAAAGCATAGATCTGTTCAGTGTAAGTAAAATACAGTACAGAGCCCTATATAGAGTACAGTACTGTATTATACAGACATCAGACCCACTGTATCTTCAAGAACCAAGTGGGTCTGGGTGAAAAAAAAAGTGAAAAAAAATCAAAAAACACATTTATCACTGATTAAAAATTAAAAAAAAAAAATTCCCTACACATGTTTGGTATCGCCGCGTCCGTAACGACCTGATCTAGAAAACGGTCATGTTACTTTACCCGAACGGTGAACGCCATAAAAATAAAAAATAAAAAACTATGATGAAATTGAAATTTTGTCCACCTTACTTCCCAAAAAAAGGTAATAAAAGTGATCAAAAAAGTCGCATGTATGCCAAAATTGTAACAATCAAACCATCATCTCATCCCGCAAAAAATGAGACCCTACTTAAGATAATCGCCCAAAAACTGAAAAAACTATGGCTCTTAGACTATGGAAACACTAAAACATCATTTTTTTTGTTTCAAAAATAAAATCATTGTGTAAAACTTACATAAATAAAAAAAAAGTATACATATTAGGTATCGCCGCGTCCGTATCGACCGGCTCTATAAAAATATCACATGACCTAACCCCTCAGGTGACCACCGTAAAAAAATAAAAATAAAAACGGTGTAAAAAAAGCCATTTTTTGTCATCTTACGTCACAAAAAGTGTAATAGCAAGCGATCAAAAAGTCATATGCACCCCAAAATAGTGCAAATCAAACAGTCATCTCATCCCGCAAAAAATGAGACCCTACTTAAGATAATCGCCCAAAAACTGAAAAAACAATGGCTCTTAGACTATGGAGACACTAAAACAATTTTTTTGTTTTAAAAATGAAATCATTGTGTAAAACGTACATAAATAAAAAAAATTGTATACATATTAGGTATCGCCGCGTCCGTGACAACCTGCTCTATAAAATTACCACATGATCTAACCTGTCAGATGAATGTTGTAAATAACAAAAATAAAAACGCTGCCAAAAAAGGTATTTCTTGTTACCATTGCCGCACAAAAAGTGTAATATAGAGCAACCAAAAATCATATGTACCCTAAACTAGTACCAACAAAAATGCCACCCTATCCCGTAGTTTCTAAAATGGGGTCACTTTTTTGGAGTTTCTACTCTAGGGGTGCATCAGGGGGGCTTCAAATGGGACATGGTGTAAAAAAAAACAGTCCAGCAAAACCTGCCTTCCAAAAACCGTATGGCATTCCTTTCCTTCTGCGCCCTGCCGTGTGCCCGTACAGCGGTTTACGACCACATATGGGGTGTTTCTGTAAACTACAGAATCAGGGCCATAAATAATGAGTTTTGTTTGGCTGTTAACCCTTGCTTTGTAACTGGAAAAAAAAATGGAAAATCTGCCAAAAAAGTTAAATTTTGAAATTGTATCTCTATTTTCCATTAAATCTTGTGCAACACCTAAAGGGTTAACAAAGTTAGTAAAATCAGTTTTGAATACCTTGAGGGGTGTAGTTTCTTAGATTGGGTCACTTTTATGGAGTTTATAATCTGGGGGTGCATCAGGGGGGCTTCAAATGGGACTTGGTGTCAAAAAACCGGTCCATAAAAATCAGCCCTCCAAAAAACAAACGGCGCACCTTTCCCTCTACGCCCCGCTGTGTGGCCGTACAGTAGTTTACGACCACATATGGGGTGTTTCTGTAAACAGCAGAGTCAGGGCAATAAAGATACAGTCTTGTTTGGCTGTTAACCCTTGCTTTGTTAGTGGAAAAAATGGGTTAAAATGGAAAATTAGGCAAAAAAATGAAATTCTCAAATTTCATCGCCATTTGCCAATAACTCTTGTGCAACACCTAAAGGGTTAACGACGTATGTAAAATCAGTTTTGAATACCTTGAGGGGTGTAGTTTCTTAGATGGGGTCACTTTTAGGGAGTTTCTCCTCTAGGGGTGCATCAGGGGGCTTCAAATGGGACATGGTGTAAATAAACCAGTCCATAAAAATCAGCCTTCCAAAAACCAAACGGCGCACCTTTCACTCTACGCCCCGCTGTGTGGCCGTACAGTAGTTTACGGCCACATATTGGGTGTTTCTGTAAACGGCAGAGTCAGGGCAATAAAGATACAGTCTTGTTTGGCTGTTAACCCTTGCTTTGTTAGTGGAAAAAATGAGTTAAAATGAAAAATTAGACAAAAAAATAAAATTCTCAAATTTCCTCCCCATTTGCCAATAACTCTTGTGCAACACCTAAAGGGTTAACAACGTATTCAAAATCAGTTTTGAATACCTTGAGGGGTGTAGTTTCTTAGATGGGGTCATTTTTGGGTGGTTTCTATAATGTAAGCCTCGCAAAGTGACTTGAGACCTGAACTGGTCCCTAAAAATTGAGTTTTTGTAAATTTCTGAAAAATTTCAAGATTTGCTTCTAAACTTCTAAGCCTTATAACATCCCAAAAAATAAAATATCATTCCCAAAATAATTCAAACATGAAGTAGACATATGGCGAATGTAAAGTCATCACAATTTTTGGGGGTATTACTATGTATTACAGAAGTAGAGAAACTGGAACTCTGAAATTTGCAAATTTTTCCAAATTTTTGTTAAATTAGGTATTTTTTGGTGCAAAAAAAATATTTTTTTTTACTTCATTTTACCAGTGTCATGAAGTACAATATGTGACGAAAAAACAATCTCAGAATGGCCTGGATAAGTCAAAGCGTTTTAAAGTTATCAGCACTTAAAGTGACTCTGGTCAGATTTGCAAAAAATGGCCTGGTCCTAAGGTGTAAAAAGGCTGTGTCCTTAAGGGGTTAAGAATCCCCTCAGAAGCAGAGCCCTGCATGTGACTGGATGCGGTGCTGAGGGTGCGGGGAAATGGCTGTCTCTTTTATCATTACAAGCGTTAGTTAGCTGCCTCTCTGCCTCTTGTTACACACACTACAATGCCCATGTACTAGTAGAGACTTGTGGACAGTGGCCAGCAGGGCACAAGAGGCAGCTGCTTTGGGCCCCCCAGGAGCAACTATGCCCGAGGCAGCTGCCCCTTTTGCCCAGCGTTAAAGACCGCCCTGGATCTGACCACCTAAAACATTAGGGGTGAGGGCCTGCTGCTGAGCTGACCATTGAAAAAAATTATGGTTGAGAGTCTGCTGGTGAGCTGACTCTCTAAAACATTAAGGGTGAGGGTCTGCTGCTGATCTGACCATGGAAAGAAATGTGGTTGAGGGCCTGCTGCTGAGCTGACCTTCAAAAAAATTATGGTTGAGAACCTGCTGCTGAGCTGACCATCGAAAAAATTATAATTGAGGGCCTGCTGCTGAGCTGACCCTCTAAAACTTTAGGAGCGAGGGCAACCTAATAAGCATGTTGATATGATGGAGGAGCAGGAGGAGGATGAGAAAAAAATTATTGAACCATATACCCTTTTTTGCAGTGGAAGGGGTGCATGGGAATACAGTGTGTTCAATACACCATAAAAGCCACATTTAAAGTGCCGTTATGTTCAGCCGCTTTCCTCTGGTGGAGTACAGAAGTCAGGGGCAATCCAGGCCTTGTTCATTTTTATAAGACTAAACCTGTCAGCATTTTCAGTAGACAGTCAGATGCGCTTATCAGTTATTATGCCCCCAGCAGCACTAAATACCCACTCTGACAAAACGCTGGTGGCAGGGCAGGCCAGCACCTCCAAAGCGTAGAGTGCCAGTTCATGACACATGTCCAGCTTGGACACCCAATAGTTGAAAGGCAAAGAGGATGCTGACACGGTCTGCTACGTACTCTTTCACCATCTTCCAAAACTTTTCCCTACTTGTGACACTAGGATGCACATCAGCGTGAGGTTGCTGGCAGGGTGTCCTGAAACTGTCCCAGGCCTTGGAGAGTGTTGCCTTTCCTCTGTTGGAACTGCTGTGTGTTTCCCTCATCTCCCCTCCTCAGTTGCCCAAGGAACTATTTACTCTGCTGACAGTGTTGTTAGCTGAAAATTTTTGGAGCAATTTTTCCACAAGGACCTTCTGGTATTGCACCATTTTGCTCGTCCTCTCCACCACAGTAATGAGAGATGAGAAGTTCTCTTTGTAGCTGGGGTCGAGAAGGGTGAAAAACCAGTAATGCGTAGAACACAAGAGTCACGGGAAAGGCAGCATAACATAAAATCAGCAAAGTGTGCCGGAGTCCCAACAGACAAGACTTTGCTTTCCTCATCAAGAGGATGACTCTCAATTTCCTCATCCTCTTCCTCCTCTTCGGCCCATCCACGCTGAACAGATGGAATAAACCTGCTGTGGGTACTACACTCTGTAGCGGAGGCAACAGTCTCATGCTCCCCCTCCTAATCATCATCCAATTTGCTCTGAGAAGGTGAATGGAGGGTGGCCTGGCTATCACCCTGTGTACTGTCTTCCCCCATTTCCACCTCTTCCACATGCAAAGCATCCTCCTACATTGTGAGCAGCGAGAGTATCAGTAGACACAGAAGTGGGATGGTTACGCTTATAATAGCGGCATCGCCGCTCACCATCTGTGTTGATTCCTCAAAGTTGCGTAAAACCTCACAGAGGTCAGACATCCACGCCCACTCATCACTTGTGAAGAGCGGAAGCTGACTGGAAAGGTGACCATGTTGCAACTGGTATTCCACTACTGCCCTCTTCTACTCACAAAGCCTGGCCAACATGTGGAATGTGGAGTTCCAGCGCGTGCTAATGTGGCACAACAGTCGGTGAAGTGGCAATTAGATTCGCTGCTGCAGCTGTAGATGACTTCCGGATGATCTTCACAAGTATCTCAGGCAAATTGGGGTAGGTTTTGAGAAACCGCTGAACCACTAAGTTGAACACCTGGGCTAGGCATGGCATGTGTGTGAGCTTGCCGAGCTCCAAAGCTGCTATCTTATGGCCATTATCAGACACAACCATGCCTGGTGATAGGTTGGGTTGTGAGAGCCACAGCTCAGTCTGGTCCCTTATACCCTGTCACAGCTCTGCGGTGGTGTGCTGTGCTCATCATCAACCTCTTGAGACCCTAATTGCCGTTGACTTATTGGCAACTGTGTCTCATCATCATCCACCAAGTGAAACACTAATTGCCTTTCCCCACCGTCATCTTCTTGTGACTGTGGATGCTCAAGAGTTTGTACATCGGTGCACACAATCTCCTCATGTCCCTCTTCAAGCAGGCTTGGCGAGAGGCCGAAATCAAGGAATGGCGATGAAAAGAGCTCCTCAGAATATCCAAGTGTGGGATCACTTGTTTTTCAAGACTCTCCATGGTGGGAGGACGGAGGATCAGGGTGAGGATTCTGTTAACCAGACTCTTGGCTATTAAGATTGGACTTTGTGGTAGACAGGTTGGTGCTTAACCGACTGGAGGCATTATCTGCTGCAATTCAACCAACCACCTGGTCGCACTGGTCTGACTTCGAGAGTGGTGTCCTGCGCCACACTGCAAACTATGACATGAAGCTAGGTATCGTGGATGAGTGTGTTTATTGTGCTCTGGCAGTAGGCACAGTTTCACTGCCACGGCCTCTGCATGCACCATCAGCAGCACGGCCACTTCCCCATCCCTTACTGCTCGCCTTCTGCTTATTAAATGGTATATATGCTTGCAAGTATGTCACACGTACAGTAACGCAGGTTTTTTAAGTGTATTCGCAAATAAATTAAACTGAATGTCACTCTTACGGGCATAGAAGGGAATGCTCCAAACTCCCGAACAGAACCTCACAAATAGCTGCTAGCAGACGAATAGGAAACGCACCCAAGCGGCTTACACTCCTAGCAATCAGTCCCTAACAGCATACAGTGAATCCCCCCAAGAACGAGACCAAGCTATGTGTTGAGGGTAAAGCAGTGGACAGCCAGAGCTGTGTGTTTATTGTTCTTATATAACATTGTTACACACTAGTACCACCCACAGGGTTTTGTAAAAACAACCAATAAACACGTACAATACAGTAGAACACTCCCACACAAAGTCCTCCCCTCTGCCTGTGATACAATTACCTTACACAATGGGTTGATGTAATTATCACAGGCAGGATAATACACAATGTCTTCTGTCCTGGGGACAACCGAGGAGTAATTCAATTATCTCTCAGGACAAAGGGAAATCGCCAATACACACGTGGGGACAATAGGACAGACATTACTATTCAAATATACAATGTCACAACCATTACAGTAAACACAGACATTTAACATATCCCAAAATGGCGCAAATTAGACCATGGGTTCAAAAGTTAGCAAAAGTCTTTTGTGAACAAAGAAAGCATGGCTTTTCTGCCCAAAACCAGTTTTTACAGAGTTAGGCCTCATGCACACGACCGTTGTTGTGTTCCGTTCCGCAAAATGGGTTTCCGTTGTTCCGTTTCCGTTTTTGTTTCCGTGTGTCTTCCTTTATTTTTGGAGGATCACCAGACATGAAGGAAAGTAAAAAAAAAGTCTAAGTCAAGTTTGCCATGCAAATGATAGGAATAAAACGGACGCGCGGACGCGGATGACAATCTTCTGTGCATCCGCGTTTTTTCACGGACCCATTGATTTGAATGGGTCCGCAAACCGTTTTCCGTGAAAATAATAGGACAGGTTATATTTTTTTGACGGACTGGAACCACGGATCACGGATGCGGATGACAAACAGTGCATTAGCCGAGTTTTCAACGTACCCATTGAAAGTCGTGTGCATGAGGCCTAACGCTGGGTTCACACCTGAGCGTTCGCGATGGAGCGTTCTGTATGCGCGATTCTCTGGGCGTCTCACATACGCGGCTTTGGAACAAGCGAACGCCCATTGTCGCGCGTTCCCGCTGAAGTCTATGTACGGGACTGCGCGACAATACGCCCCAAAGAAACTCATGTACTTCTTGGGGTGTCGGGCATTTTACAGCGCGATCGTACGCGCTGTAAAACGCTCAGGTGTGAACCATTCCAATAGGGAATCATTGGTTCTTGCCTGTTGAGCGTTTTACAGCGCGTGGGAACGCGCTGTAAAACGCTCAGGTGTGAACCCAGCCTTAGGCTATGTGAGATAATTGGCTTAACTGGGTGTGGTAAGCCAACTAGGTACAGAAAATACACTCTATTCACAACAGCAAAACTACACAAAAAAACATAACTCCTATCAAACTGAACAGAACCCACATTAAACTTATCCTCAGATGGCTTGGATCTGAGCGCTCAATATATCCGAACAGCGCTAATATGCCACAAACACAGTCAATTCGCCATGGGGTTTAAGTTTAGCATGGGCTGATGAGAGGGCCCATAATCCTGGGGCAAGAGGCTGGCAACCAGGCTTCTCCAGCACCCAGTGGCGAGGTTGCTTTTGCCACAGTCACTGATATTTAGGATGTGCAAATGTTAAAAGAAGAAAAACTGCTACGAGAGGACATAGTTTTAAATTAGAGGGCCAAAGGTTTAAATGTAATATCAGGAAGTATTACTTTACTGAGAGAGTAGTGGATGTATGGAATAGCCTTCCTGCAGAAGTGGTAGCTGCAAATACAGTAAAGGAGTTTAAGCATGCATGGGATAGGCATAAGGCCATCCTTCATATAAGATAGGGCCAGGGGCTATCCATAGTATTCAGTATATTGGGCAGACTAGATGGGCCAAATGGTTCTTATCTGCCAACACATTCTATGTTTCTATGTTATACAGGCGATGTAGCGCAGGTAATGTCGCTGTAACCAGCGGCAAATAAAAAATTACAGTGAATGTCACAGCTACCATATTTGGGATGTGCAAATGTTATGCAGGAGATGTAGCGCAGTTAATGTCGCTGTCACCAGCGGCTAATAAAAAATTACAGGGAATATCACAGCTATTTGGGATGCGCAAAAGTCATACAGGAGATGTAGCGCAAGTAAAGTCGCTGTCACTAGCGGCAATTTTTTTTTACTGAATGTCACTGATATTTATGACGCGCAAACGTTATACAGGAGATGCAGCACAGGTAATGTCGCTGTCACCAGCGGCTAATAAAAAATTACAGGGAATATCACTATTTATGATGCGCAAGCGTTATACAGGAAATTAGATACACTCAAAATTATCCACTTTCCAATAGCATACAACTCAAATGCAAGTACTCAAGATATCAAAGTATTACCAAGAAAAACAAGTGAGTAACATTATATCCCTTTAAAAATATCACTTTATTGAAATTATCATAAAATTAATCAAATAAATATAGTAGGGAATCATTAATAAGGTGCCACTTAATCCCCACCAGAAAACTGACAATGAGCTAGGTAAATAAATGTCCAGCAATATAAATATGATTGTAGGCATGTAACCACAAAGGCTAATCTGCCGGTATAGGTATGTCTGAATGGCGTACAAAATTGCTAACTGCGTCCTCTTACTGTTTGAAAGCAATCTGCAGTAGCCTATAGATAGAATGGCATTGAAATGCAGGACATCAAACACAATGAAAACCTAAACTAACATTACCTTTTAAAAATGGGAGAGATGTAAGTTGCACCAGGATGTCGGGTTCAGAAAGCAGTGGATCCACAGTGCTTTGAAACTATGAATACATTTCAATGCTAAGTTGTTGATAGATGGGTGGGGGTTATGACGTTTTGGAAACAAACTCTAAAATTAAAGATAATTTATTATGTAGGTAAAATAATTTATTTTTCTATCTAGAAAGGTGAAGACCATACAGTATTTGACTGAAGCCTATTCAGAGAACATGTGGTTACCTTTCTAATTAATGTAGTGCTATCTAAAGCTATTACTGTATTAATAATAATGCAGAAAAGGCAGCACTTTTCAGGCACACTGGGGAAAGAGAACTGTAATAATATAAAAAATAAAAACAACCACTAACTGATATTATAAATACATCAGAGTTTTCAATCTGTGCAATAAGAAAGTAAGTAAATGGCATGCACTGTAGTTATCACATGCAACATGTTGCATCAATAACAAGCCACTACATGAGGTTCTGTTGAAACTTGAGTTTCTGACCTCATTTCTCATATGTACGTGTTGACAAGTGTGAGTTATTCTCACCACAGACACAGAAATCTTCATGTTCTGCAAGGAATATGAGATGGTTTCTTGAGAATAAATATGATATATTTTACACATTTAAAAAAAAAAATAATCTTTTTAACAAGAAAATGAGACGACAGTTCTTGCAACATCTTTAAAAGATTATAATAGTTTTGGCTGACTTCTCCAACTTGGATCATGGATCAGTGATCATGCAGATTTCATAAAGAGGATATACTTCAGTTCCCAATTACACACTGATCAGCACTTATACTTAATTGTAGATGCGGTAATACCTCATCATCATATGGATGTTCAGCATTTTCAAGCTCAAACCTATTTGTGAAATAATTGAACCTTTTATACAGAGGAAGCAATCTAGTCTATAACGGTACTTTACGAGTATGTCCTTTGAAAAGTAAAATAGTGTTTGCATTTAATTTGTGCAAAGTTAGAACCTAGTTAAGTTTTTGCAATATATAATCTATTTATTAAACCAAATCTCCATTGTAGCCTATGTTACCTTGAATACTCACTTTAAGGCTGAGTTCACACGGGCGTGTCCGGATTAGGTCCGGATGCGTCCCGGTGTATTGCGGCAAACCCGCGCGATTAGGTACGCAATTGCAGTCAGTTTTGACTGCGATTGCGTTCCGATGTTCAGTTTTTATCACGCGGGTGCAATGTGTTTTGCACTCGCGTGATAAAAACCGACTGTGGTACCCAGACCCGAACTTCTTCACAGAAGTTCAGGTTTGGGTTAGTTGTAGTGTAGATTGTATTATTTTCCCTTATAACATGGTTATAAGGGAAAATAATAGCATTCTGAATACAGAATGCTTAGTACAAGGTCAATTGAGGGTTAAAAAAAATAAAAGAAATTAACTCACCTTGTCCTCTTCATCGCGCAGTTCCCGGTCTCTTCTGATGAGCTGTCGGCTAAAGGACCTTTGGTGACGTCAGATCACATGCTCCAATCACATGGTACATCACCGTGGTGATGTACCATGTGATTGGAGCATGTGATCTGCTGTGAATAGACTGTTACAAACGCAGAAGCAACCATGAGTGAAAATCGCACCGCATCCGCACTTGCTTGCGGATGCTTGCGATTTTCACTCAGCCCCATTCATTTCTATGGGGCCTGTCCTGCGTTACAAACGCAGAATATAGAGCATGCTGCGATTTTAAAGCATTGCAGAAGTGATGCGTGAAAAAAATCGCTCATGTGCACAGCCCCATAGAAATTAATGGGTCAGGATTCAGTGCGGGTGCAATACGTTCACCTACCGCATTGCACCCGCGCGGAAATCTCGCCCGTGTGAACTCAGCCTTACACATTACCAAAGGCATACTGTTTTTGATGGTGAGTGGTGCAAGTCCTCAGTTTACAGCAGGATCTTTTTAGGGAGTTGCTGTATTTGAGGTGTTTGAGCGGCTCTTTGTATGCTGCTGCTCTAAGATTGAACTGTTACTAACTGCAGTGGCCACAAACGGAAGAACCTCTGATTCTGGGTGTTAAACCCTTTGAATTCAGCGGGGGAAAAAAACACAAAACGGTAGTCTAGTTTGAAGTTGTTTGGGAGCAGCACCTATACAGGCAGACAAACAATGTGAGTTTGATTTCAAGTGTGTGTTTGTAATAAGTGTGTGACATTAGATTAAGTGACTTTAGATTCAGGGACTTTTGAAGGGGACTTTGCTAAGTCTGTTGCTTTTCATTGCACTGTATTATTGTATTTTTCTTTCTATTTTCTTATGTAATCCCCATTAGTATGTGTTCCATTACTGACAACGCAGTCCATTACACATTTTGTCTAATGTACTCAGTACTCAGATAACGACCCAAAGCATACATCCAAATCAACAAAGGAATGGCTTCACCAGAAGAAGATTCAAGTTTTGGAATTGCCCAGCCAGAGCCCAGACCTGAATCCGATTGAAAATTTGTGGGGTGATCTGAAGAGGGCTGTGCACAGGAGATGCCCTCGCAATTTGACAGATTTGGGGTCATTTTGCAAAGAAGAGTGGGCAAATCTTGCCAAGTCAAAATCTGCCATGCTGATAGACTCATACCCAAAAAGACTCAGTGCTGTAATAAAATCAAAAGGTGTTTCAACAAAATATTAGTTATGTAACCATATTATTTTATTTTTATATTTTTTCTTGCCTCTCCCTAAAAGATATCACTTTGTTTTTCCATTAAGTTGTACAGTTTGTAGGTCACAATAAAGTTGGAAAAAGTTCTGAAATGATTTATCTTTGTCTCTTTTTTTTACATCGCAGAAACCTGACATTTTAACAGGGGTGTGGAGACTTTTTATATCCACTGTATATGTAAGTTTTTAACCATTATATATTTGCATATATTATTATATATTTATAATATATAATATATTATAATATATTATAATATATGATAGCTAAAACATCAGTAGCAGTTTCCCACATATTATGCATTAATATATATCAGAAGTATGATTTTATATATATATATATATATATATATTTTTTTTATTTATTTTTGTTTGTTTTTGTAATTACACATTTATTTTGTGCCAAACATTTTTAAAAATTATAAAAATAATAATATGTACAGTACAGACAAAAAGTTTGGACACACCTTCTCATTCAAAGAGTTTTCTTTATTTTCATGACTATGAAAATTGTAGATTCACACTGAAGGCATCAAAACTATGAATTAACACATGTGGAATTATATACATAACAAAAAAGTGTGAAACTGAAAATATGTCATATTCTAAGTTCTTCAAAGTAGCCACCTTTTGCTTTGATTACTGCTTTGCACACTCTTGGTATTCTCTTGATAAGTTTTTAAGAGGTAGTCACCTGAAATGGTCTTCCAACTGTCTTGAAGGAGTTCCCAGAGATGCTTAGCACTTGTTGGCCCTTTTGCCTTCACTCTGCGGTCTAGCTCACCCCAAACCATCTCGATTGGGTTCAGGTCTGGTGACTGTGGAGACCAGGTCATCTGGCACAGCACCCCATCACTCTCCTTCATGGTCAAATAGCCCTTACACAGCCTGGAGGTGTGTTTGGGGTCATTGTCCTGTTGAAAAATAAACGATGGTCCAACAAAACGCAAACCGGATGGAATAGCATGCCACTGCAAGATGCTGTGGTAGCCATGCTGGTTCAGTATGCCTTCATTTTTGAATAAATCCCCAACAGTGTCACCAGCAAAGCACCCCCACACCATCACACCTCCTCCTCCATGCTTCACGGTGGGTTCCAGGCATGTAGAGTCCATCCGTTCACCTTTTCTGCGTTGCACAAACCAAATTGGAACCAAAGATCTCAAATTTGGACTTATCAGACCAAAGCACAGATTTCCACTGGTCTAATGTCCATTCCTTGTGTTCTTTAGCCCAAACAAGTCTCTTCTGCTTGTTGCCTGTCCTTAGCAGTGGTTTCCTAGCAGATATTCTACCATGAAGGCCTGATTCACACAGTCTCCTCTTAACAGTTGATCTAGAGATGTGTCTGCTGCTAGAACTCTGTGTGGCATTGACCTGGTCTCTAATCTGAGCTGCTTTTAACCTACGATTTCTGAGGCTGGTGACTCAGATGAACTTATCCTCCTTTCCTGGGGCAGTCCGCATGTGAGCCAGTTTCTTTGTAGCGCTTGATGGTTTTTGTGACTGCACTTGGGGACACTTTTTAAAGTTTTCCCAATTTTCCGGACTGACTAACCTTCATGTCTTAAAGTAATGATGGCCACAAGTTTTTCTTTACTTGGCTGCTTTTTTCTTGCCATAATACAAATTCTAGCCATCTATTCAGTAGGACTATCAGTTGTGTATCCACCTGACTTCTCCACAACGCAACTGATGGTCCCAACCCCATTTATAAGGGAATAAATACCACTTATTAAACCTGACAGGGCACACCTGCGAAGTGAAAACCATTTTAGGTGACTACCTCTTGAAGCTCAACAAGAGAATGCCAAGAGTGTGCAAAGCAGTAATCAAAGCAAAAGGTGGCTACTTTGAAGAACCTAAAATATGACATATTTTCAGTTGTTTCACACTTTTTTGTTATGTATATAATTCCAAATGTGTTAATTCATAGTTTTGATGCCTTCAGTGTGAATCTACAATTTTCATAGTCATGAAATTAAAGAAAACTCTTTGAATGAGAAGGTGTGTCCAAACTTTTGGTCTGTACTGTATATAAATTTAATTTAGCCTTTATTTCTGAAATGTTTCTGCCCAGATTTGAACTCGCAATCTTCTACATTAAAGGCGAGAAATTTGACCACTATGATATAGAGCTGCATGTTTGCCTGTAGTTAAATATAAAATTATGCTTCTGCTGTATAGGAATACTTACTACATGAGAAACTACTATGATGTTTTTCTGACACAGTTTATCATTCGGCTTTATAGCTTAGTGGTTATGGTGCTTGCCTCTAATGTAGAAGGTTGTGAATTATAAATCCCAGCAGAAACTTTTCAGAAATAGACACTAAATTAGATTTAAATACACTGACTTGATCATTTCGCATGAGCACACGTGGTGTTCGGCCGAGCATCGCGATACTAGAGTCAAAATGGTGTTTGGCCGAGCATGCGCAATCAACACTATTTAACATCTGTCTTTGGTAAACTGTTTGAAGGTTTACTAAGAGTACCTCAATGAAAAAAAGCTAATAATGCCATATCAGCATGGCTTCATGAGGGATCAGTCATGTCAAACTAATTTAATTAGTTTCTATGAGGAGGTAAGTTCTAGACTTGACCGCGGCGAATCAACGGATGTCATATATCTTGACTTCTCCAAAGCATTTGACACTGTACCTTATAAAAGGTTAGTATATAAAATGAGAATGCTCGGACTGGGAGAAAATGTCTGTATGTGGGTAAGTAACTGTCTCAGTAATAGAAAACAGATTGTGGTTATTAATGGTACACACTCAGATTGGGTCACTGTCACTAGCTGAGTGCCTCAGGGGTCAGTACTGAGCCCTATCCTCTTCAATATATTTATTAATGATCTTGTAGAAGGCTTACACAGTAAAATATCAATTTTTGAGGATTACACTAAACTGTGTAAAGTAATTAACACGGAATAGGACAGTATACTGTATATATATATATATATATATATATATACTACAGAGGACAGTATACTGCTACAGATGGATCTGGATAGACTGCAGGCTTGGACAGAGAAGTGGCAGATGAGGTTTAACTCTGACAAATGTAAGGTTATGCACATGGGAAGGAATAATACAAGTTACGAGTAGATAATAAATGGTAAAACACTGGGTAATACTGACATGGAAAAGGACTTAGGAATTTTAGTGGACAGCAAACTAAACTATAGAAACCAGTGTCAGGCAGCTGCTGCCAAGGCCAATAAGATAATGGGTTGCATCAAAAGGGTCATAGATGCCCGTGATAAGAACATAGTCCTGCCACTTTACAAATCACTATTCAGACCACACATGGAGTACTGTGTACAGTTCTGGGCTCCTGTGAACAAGGCCGACATAGCAGAGCTAGAGAGGGCTCAGAGGATGGCAACTAACATTGAAAGGGCTTCTGTCGCCCCACTAAACCGTTTTTTATTTTGTTTACTTATAATCCCTATACTGCGATTTATGCATACATAATCTAATTCATAATTTCGGTTCAGTAGAATCTGTTAAAAACTTACTTTCAAAATATGCAAATTACCTTGCTACCAGCTTACACAGTAAAATATCAATTTTTGAGGATTACACTAAACTGTGTAAAGTAATTAACACGGAATAGGACAGTATACTGTATATATATATATACTACAGAGGACAGTATACTGCTACAGATGGATCTGGATAGACTGCAGGCTTGGACAGAGAAGTGGCAGATGAGGTTTAACTCTGACAAATGTAAGGTTATGCACATGGGAAGGAATAATACAAGTTACGAGTAGATAATAAATGGTAAAACACTGGGTAATACTGACATGGAAAAGGACTTAGGAATTTTAGTGGACAGCAAACTAAACTATAGAAACCAGTGTCAGGCAGCTGCTGCCAAGGCCAATAAGATAATGGGTTGCATCAAAAGGGTCATAGATGCCCGTGATAAGAACATAGTCCTGCCACTTTACAAATCACTATTCAGACCACACATGGAGTACTGTGTACAGTTCTGGGCTCCTGTGAACAAGGCCGACATAGCAGAGCTAGAGAGGGCTCAGAGGATGGCAACTAACATTGAAAGGGCTTCTGTCGCCCCACTAAACCGTTTTTTATTTTGTTTACTTATAATCCCTATACTGCGATTTATGCATACATAATCTAATTCATAATTTCGGTTCAGTAGAATCTGTTAAAAACTTACTTTCAAAATATGCAAATTACCTTGCTACCAGCAAGTAGGGCGGCTACTTGCTGGTAGCAGCCGCATCCTCCTATCCTAAAGACGCCCCCTCCACATGTTGATTGACAGGGCCAGGGAACGGGATCGTCCTCCGGCTAGCCCTGTCTGCTATCAAGATCTTGCGCCTGCGCAGTAACGGTATTCAGTCGGCGCAGGCGCACTGAGAGGCGGACGCTTGCTCGGCCGCTCCATCCTCAATGCGCCTGCGCCGGGTGTAGAAGCCAAGATGGGTAGAGGATCACCAATTCCCACAATGTTGCGCAGAAAGATAGTGGAGCAATATCAGAAAGGTGTTACACAGCGAAAAATTGCAAAGACTTTGCATCTATCATCATCAACTGTGCATAACATCATCCGAAGATTCAGAGAACATCTGGAACAATCTCTGTGCGTAAGGGTCAAGGCCGTAAAACCATACTGGATGCCCGTGATCTCCGGGCCCTTAAACGACACTGCACCACAAACAGGAATGCTACTGTAAAGGAAATCGCAGAATGGGCTCAGGAATACTTCCAGAAACCATTGTCAGTGAACACAATCCACCGTGCCATCCACCGTTGCCAGCTGAAACTCTACAGTACAAATTAGAAGCCATTTCTAAGCAAGATCCACAAGCTCAGGCGTTTTCACTGGGCCAGGGATCATTTAAAATGGAGTGTGGCAAAATGGAAGACTGTTCTGTGGTCAGACGAGTCACGATTCGAAGTTATTTTTGGAAATCTGGGACGCCATGTCATCCAGACCAAAGAGGACAAGGACAACCCAAGTTGTTATCAACGCTCAGTTCAGAAGCCTGCATCTCTGATGGTATGGGGTTGCATGAGTGCGTGTGGCATGGGCAGCTTGCATGTCTGGAAAGGCACCATTAATGCAGAAAAATATATTCAGGTTCTAGAACAACATATGCTCCCATCCAGACGTCATCTCTTTCAGGGAAGACCCTGCATTTTTCAACAAGATAATGCCAGACCACATTCTGCATCAATCACAACATCATGGCTGCGTAGGAGAAGGATCCGGGTACTGAAATGGCCAGTCTGCAGTCCAGATCTTTCACCTATAGAGAACATTTGGCACATCATAAAGAGGAAGGTGCAACAAAGAAGGCCCAAGACGATTGAACAGTTAGAGGCCTGTATTAGACAAGAATGGGAGAGCATTCCTATTTCTAAACTTGAGAAACTGGTCTCCTCGGTCCCCAGACGTCTGTTGAGTGTTGTAAGAAAAAGGGGAGATGCCACACAGTGGTGAAAATGGCCTTGTCCCAACTTTTTGGGGATTTGTTGACACCATGAAATTCTGATTCAACATACTTTTCCCTTAAAATGGTACATTTTCTCAGTTTAAACTTTTGTTCCGTGATTTATGTTCTATTCTGAGTAAAATATTAGAAGTTGGCACCTCCACATCATTGCATTCAGTTTTTATTCACGATTTGTATAGTGTCCCAACTTTTTTGAAATCTGGTTTGTAAGTGCATTATTTTTCTGTTCCTCAGTTTTACCTGATATATATCCTTGCAGTAAAGACGAAGTTGGACGTTACTCCATTGTTAATTCATTGCCGGGAAAGATTTAGCTGTCTGTCAAGCTATGTACGTACCTTCACACATAAGGAGGATCGAACAGTGGTAAAACCATTAAGAGTAATAACACCAATAGGACATACAGGCGAAACTAAAAAAATGTGAATATCATGCAAAGTTAATTTATTTCAGTAATGCGACTTAAAAGGTGAAACTAATATATGAGATAGACTCATTACATGCAAAGCGAGATATTGCAATCCTTTATTTTTTATAATTTGGATGATTATGGCTTTCAGCTTATGAAACCCCAAAGTCACAATTTTGAGGTACCCTTTGCTCAGGGGATATGGATTAATTTAGCTGACTAAGTAGAATATTGAAACTTTTCACAAAATGTTAATTTTAAGCTGCATTAATTCCTTTTAATTTGCATTACTGAAATAAATAGACTTTTGCGCGATATTCAAATTTTTCGAGTTTCACCTGTATAAAATCAGGGACTTGATAAACTGCAAATCCAAAGAGGTGGTATATAAAATCACATGTTCCTGTGGAAAAGAGTATGTCGGCAAAACAATGAGAGAGCTGAGAAGGAAAATTGGAGAACACATTGGGGACATCAATAACTTAAGAGACACTTCCGTTTCGTGTCATGTGAGAATGGAGCATGACAGTAGAACAGTGTCTTTCCTTTATGGGTATCGAGATGATTAAACCAACGGGGAGGCGAGGAGATTGGGATAGGAGAATTCTCCAGTGTGAAGTGAAGTGGATCATCTGCCTAAAAACGGTACACCCGAATGGTCTTAACGAGCAGCAGAATTTTAGTTGCTTTATTTGAATCATTTCCATAACATTCATATTTTTGTCACCTGTTTGATCCATTTAATTTAGGTGCTTTTTTATATTTACCTCTATTAATTTAACGGTCTTTTCTAGTCTAATCCAAATGGCTTTTCCATTTAGACTAGGCTTTCTACAATATTAACCTCTATTAATTTAATGGTCTTTCTTAATCCAAGTCATGTGATCCAAATTACTTGTTTACGTTCTTTGTGAATATTATCTTTTCTCCGGTTTTAGGCTATTGTCAATATAAATTAATACCAAATTGTGCGGTATCTAACCTCTAAATCCATTATGGATCAACTCGGTAGCTCAGTCAACTTAAATAGCTGCGTGATATCAATGACAGTGGGTGAGCGCTGCGTCCGGACGTCACTCCGGCGGCCTTGTAGATCATGTGGTTCCTGCTTCCGACTGCGGGCGAGAGCGCGCTTTCCAGCGTGCGTTCCACATGCGTGCCGTAGGGGGGCGAAACATTGGGAGGCTCTTACAGCCGGATGAATTTAAAAAGGGAGATTGTGCGTAAGGTCACGCTCTCCCGGTTTATCATAACCAGCAGTGAGACTGGGGTGGATAGTGAACACTTCCCCATACCAGGCAAGGACCATTGTTGCCAATTGTGCTTATATCCTCTACATTACAAGGAATTGTCCTTGACTTTGAATCAGTAAGTAAATGGTGGAGTTTTCTTCCTGCTTTTACTGTGGAGACTTATGTATATGTTTTGAATGACCAATTGTTTTTGTTTTTCCTTTTTGTTATTTAAGTATCTCCCTTCACTTCATAAAAGTCCCCTGATAAGTCCCGTTGCTGGGATGAAACGTGGCATGTAGAGAATCCGAGTGAGGGTATTTGTAGGGAATAGGCCCCATACAGGGAAAGGTTCCATATGGGGTCGCCCCTATCGGGGCCGGTGCGCCGTGTATGATAGGCAGGCGCTGATTAGTCCCTTCACCCTTTAGTAGGTAGGGCTTTATAATTAGGGCTAATTAGGATACGTATCGTTTTCTGCCATCAACACTAGGAGCACCGGTCACTCATGTCCTTTTGCCACTGAACAATAGGATATTGTGTCACACACCCGAGGTTGACCTCAATACTTCTGGAAGTGGTAAGACCTATCCATTTTTTTTTCTTCTTTATTGCAGCCATGTTTACTCCATGCTATTGCTATCATTCGTTGTTTATAATATTTTAATATACTTAGTAAAAGTTATGTCTTAATAGTATACCCTGTCCACAGAGCGATTTGATATATATTGGGGTGAGACAATATACCGCTACACGATCATCTATAGTGTATTGGGGTATTGTGTTTTTTTCAACCTGTATAAACAACATGCTTTAATCAAAATGACATAATTAGATATGAATGTCTAATTCACTGAAATATTACGCTAATGGTAATGCAGCCTACCTGTGGGCATTGTGCAGGTGAGTGAAAAATCTGCAGTACTCATTATTGTTTGATCTCCATGGAATTGTTGACAGTTTATAAAATGATTCACTCATTAGTAGAGAAAATAGTTGTTATTCATTAAAACAATTGATTAAAAATGCTCCAAATTCATAATTTATTTCTCTACAAGTGAAAGAATGAGAAGAGAAAATTCCATTAAGACGTGTCAGACACCTCTTTTCTTTTCAAGGGCAGGGTGTACAGAGGAAACTGCTAATAATGGTAATGATTTTGTATTTCCAGCCATAGCTGCCATTTTCCGTGGGACAGGCCAAGAATCTAATGTGTGGGGAGAGCTTTCAGCTTGCCCAAACAGATGAAGTTGGAGGAGAAAAGGATCAAGTGTGATAAATTTCAAATCCCAATAATGTTGCCCTTTCGGGAGGTAAGCTGCTACCAGAGGGGTCCGACAACAACTTTCTCCTCTATCCCCTTTGAAAACACAGGTAGAATATGTAAGGGGGAGTCAGGTGATATATCTGTAGGCTGAATGAACATTGAAGGTTTATGAGCTAACTAAGTAAAAATGTACAGTAGAAATACAGCACAGTATAAATACAGCATCAAATACAACTATTTCCCATTGACTATCCAGCCCTGTGGAAATTGTCTATAGAAAATCTGAAATTGTTCTGGGTACCGCAAATGGCTGAATAAGTTGCCACTATTAAATAAAGCAAATACGTTTGATTATTCCAGATCTGAAAGGCTTCACCTTTGAAGTTCTTTGAAGACATACATTGAAATTCTGAAACATCTTTTTATTGTAATTTTGTAATTACAAAGTCAGCTAGTGAGGAAACCTTCGGGACTATAAAAAGCTTTAAATTCCATAATGCAGGCCATCATTGGTGAAGGGTCTCTGGGGCAAGAACAGGGGGATTTAAAGGAAATGTGTCATAAGCAAATGGTCTACAGTTCTTAAAACATATTTTTAAAAACATTTATACATTAAAAAAATTATAAAAAAAATAATTCAGCAGTCATCTCATTATCATCACAGGTAGGATTAAAATGACAGATATCAACTATATAAGTATATACAAATAACACAAGAGTCACCATTCACAAAAGGTTATGGTCACAGCTTATCTACTTCCTTGTATGATAACATCTGCACATGTTACCAGCATGTCTTAAAAAAACTGTCCCATATAAGTCTCCTCCATTCTATTGTGTCTATGGCCCGTGGTAACTGCTGTAAAGCATATCTCTAAATGCTGTTAACAACAGCTTAGGCAGGATGGCTGCCTCTATAACCATGTTCAGGAAATAGAATACAAATTCTACAACCAGAAAACTAAGAAGGTTAGGGGAAAATAGGATATGTGTCATATCTGGCTTTAACTGGCAGAAGAAAAAAATAATATATAGGTGAAGCATTCCCTTTAGGCCTCATGCACACGACCGTTGTTGTGTTCTGTTCCGCAAAATGGGGTTCCGTTGTTCCGTGATCCGTTTCCGTTTTTGCTTCCGTGTGTCTTCTTTTATTTTTGGAGGATCTCCAGACATGAAGGAAAGTAAAAAAAAAAAGTCAAGTTTGCCATGCAAATGGGGCGGAGCCTAGCCGTGACTGCAGATGGCTGTGTGAGACCTCGGCTCCTCCGCACTCAAGCTAATCAAGCCTCTTATACAGCAGTGACCCACTTGAAAATGGTCAAATATGGGAGAGACAGGGATGCTGACACACCTGACACCCCGAGAACCCAAAAGAGCCAACAAGCCATGCAGAGGTTCCTCAAAAAGAAGGCCCTCATCTCCCCGGGCGCAGGGCCTAAGATGGCGCCGGCAGCAGCATGTGCCGAAGATGGCGAAGACTCCGACGCAGCTAGCTCTCAAGGAGAAGTGGAACTCCGCGACCCCTCACCAGTATCGAAGTCTTTCCTTACTAAGGTATTGGGACAGGCGCTGGAAAAGGCAATAAAGCCAGTGCTTACTGAACTATCCGACATTAAATCGGAGATAGCACAAATGGGGCATAGAGTGGAGTCTCTAGAAACCGCAACATAGGAGATAGTGTCACACTCCGCGGGAGTAGCGGAATATTTGGACTTTCATACCACAGAGATCAATAGAGCAATGTTAATGCTCGAAGATCAAGAAAATAGAAGCCGGAGAAGGAATGTTCGTATTAAGGGGTTACCCGAAACCTGGGCCTCTGAATCCTTGCGCAAAGTCGCCCTAGAAATATTTGCCGATCTCCTGGGTGAGGAGTCCGTTGGCGAGATAATAATAGAGCGGATCCATAGGGCGCTGAGACCTGCCCCAAATCCGGCTGAAAGGCCCAGAGACGTCATATGTGGACTGCTTTCATTTGTGGATACCGCTCGCATAATGGCGGCCGCTAGAGATAAAAAGCAAATAATCTATGGTGGAGCAGAAATAGCCCTATACCAGGATATCGCGCCTACCACGCTTGCAAAAAGGCGCACGATGAAGCCACTCCTGGACGAACTGAGAGCACACAAGATTCCCTACGTGTGGCTATACCCATTCGGACTTGCGATAATAAAAAATGGAAAACGCATCCCGATCCACACCCCAGATGACCTGGAAAGAGCCTGGGAAGCCATCGGTATTCGCCCAGTGGAAGTCGCCTCCTGGATGCCGCTGATACCATCTACAGACTTACCGAGCCTCCCGCAGATGGAACCCTGGAGGAAGATCCAGAAGCAGAAGTCCAAGTCAAACAGAGCGGCGGCTGAGATGCGTTCCTCACCGACCTGAAGGGGATCTGCAGGTCACAATACAGGTTACATGAAGGACGGTCAGAGAAGTAATACCTGACTCCAGATCTCCAGAGAGCGGTTACCTCTTACAGGGTTTGAGCTCGGAGTTATTTTCTAATGTTTAGTTTGTTTACTCACTTGTTATCTAACGTTATATGTCAGAGGGTGAGTCACTAAGACTCTGTGGCTTGCCCAAAAAATGGGGCCTGCGAGTTTATTATAGGCCTCACGGTATGCTAACACTGTATGCGAATTGACGAGTGACAATATACGCATTTTCTCATCGCCCCTTTATAGTGTGGCGTTCGTGTGCCACCTAGATATAGTACCACTAACATTCCCCCCCCCTTCCCCCCCCCCATCTTCGTCTCCCTCCCCCCCTCCCTTCTTTCCTACCTCTCTTCCCCATATGCACGTGTCTCTATATTAAAGCCAAAAAAATAATAATCCTAGCACGTTGATGACGAAATTAAAATACAGTGGTATACATCTAATACTTGCCTCATATAAGTTTCTGACACATTATCAGGTTATTGATTTTAGAGTGTCGTTTCTCCATCCCTAGAAGCAGGGAAAGACATGTTCAGCTTATTGGGAACACCAACCAGCCTGTGAAAGATGGCCTGGTTTGCAGGCTTGTAGTGTGAGGGATAAGTCCATCCTCTTACACCCTCCTAACTCGAATACACTAGATTTTGTAGTACTGTTTATTACTCTTTTTTTTTTTTTCTTCCTTCTTTCTTCCATACATAATCTATTTTTCTTTTTCCTATTCTTTCCCCTTCTGTCTGTTTAATTCTACTACTCCTCCTCCTTCTTCTCCATCCCCCTCCTACCCCCCCTGTAGATCGATCTAACTACATTGTATAGACAACCAGAGATCTGTCACCTGGGAGATAATGGCGGAAGTGAAAATAACAACATTTAACGTAAAGGGCCTCAACTTGCCTCAGAAGAGAGGCCAGGTTATGTTAGCTATAAAAAAAAATGGGTGCTCACATAGTCTTTCTACAAGAGACACACCTAAGGCAGAAAAAAATACCTAATTTTCCTAAGCGCGTATTTGACCAATGGTTTCACGGCGCCCACCCTACTTCAGCTTCCAAGGGAGTCTCCATTGCCATCCATCACTCGATACCTTTCACACTACACCAGCAGCACAAGGATGATGAGGGTAGACTCCTGATCCTGAAAGGAGAGATTGCTTCCCGAAAATATACTTTAGTTAACCTATACGCACCTAACAAGGCTACGGTCCAATGGCTGCTTAAAACGCTGAACACCATTGAGCACTATGCAGAGGGCCAAGTGATTCTGGGCGCTGACCTTAACCTGGTCCTGAATCCTGAACTGGACTCATCTACCACAAAATCACATATTGCTCAGAAACACATTAGCAGGCTACACAAAAAGCTACAAAATCTGAAACTGATTGATGTATGGAGGACTAGCAACCCTTCTGTGAAAGACTATTCTTTCTTCTCCATCCCACATGGTTCCTATCAACGACTTGACCACATACTAATTTCTGCCTCTCTTTTGCCTGTCTCCAGCGCAGCCGAGATTGGGAACATCACCAGATTGGGAACGCCCTGCCACGTGACCCTTGCCCTCGCCTCCTTACCAAGGAGAGAATGGAATTGGAAACTAAACGAATCCCTATTGAACAACAGACTTCATATCGAACAGGTTAGATCTCAGCTGGAACTGTATTTCGAGACCAATTCCACCGCACATAGCACCTCACCTATAGAATGGGAGGTCCATAAGGCATACATTAGGGGCTGCTTCATCTCTATTGGGACACGGGTCAAAAAAGAGCAGCAGAAGACCCTAGAATCCATTCTAGACCAGATTTCCAAGATTGAAAAACTTAACAAACTATCTTCTTGTAAAAAAAAACAGGCAGACTTAGTAGAGCTCAGAACCCAGCTTAAAAAACTGTTAGCTCAGAGAGTGAGGAAGCAGTGGTTACACTTCCAGCACAAGGTGTACGCACATGGCGATAAGGGAGGTAAAATGATGACAGCAATTTTAAAAAAGGCTAAAAATTTGTCATATATCCCCAAGATAAGGAAAGTAGATGGTACTGTTACTCAAGAGACTCCGGAAATAGCTGAGGCCTTTCAAAAATTTTATGAAGACCTCTATAATCTAAACAAAGATATTCTCCTCAACCACGCAGATCAAAAACTTCCTGGACTCACTAGAGCTTCCGGTAGTACGCACAGCTGATTTAGAATCCCTGACTACCCCAATTACGCTAGCAGAAGTGAAATCCATTGTGAGCAGTTTCCCACCAGGGAAGAGCCCTGGACCAGACGGTTTGCCCCTCCTCTACTATAGGACTTTCCAAGACATTCTATTACCCAGACTCACTAACATATGCAACACACTCTTACAAGGAGGCCAGCTACCCAGACAGACACAAGAATCTTATGTCACCCTCATACATAAAGAAGGCAAAGACCCTCAGAACTGCGGAAGCTACAGGCCAATTTCCCTCTTGAACCTGGACCTAAAGATATGGGCCAAAATCCTAGCAACCAGATTAGGCAAGCTACTTCCCTACCTAATAGGCCCAGAACAGTCAGGATTCATCAAAGGTAGAGAAGGGAAAGATAACGCCCATAGAATCTTCCATGCAATCCATGCAGCCAGGACAAATAGGTTCCAGTTGACTCTGTTAGGCATAGATGCGGAAAAGGCGTTTGACAGAGTCAACTGGAACTTTATGGAAATGGTGCTAAAAAAGTTTGCCATACCTTAACCTTTCATTCACTCAATACTCACTCTCTATCAGCAACCTCATGCCAGGTTGAAGGTTAATGGAACGCTGTCTCCAACCTTTGAGATCTCAAACGGTACCAGACAGGGATGCCCATTGTCCCCCTCTCTGTTCATCTTGGTTGTGGAAACGCTTATCCAGTTAGTCAGACAGACACCTGAGATCCATGGAGTAAGGCGGGGCGAGGCAGACTTGAAATGTACTGCTTTCGCTGACGATCTATTATTCCTGGTGACCAACCCTGAGATAGGATTAGACCACTTGACCAAAAAAATAGAGATTTTTAGCCACATTTCGGACTTCAAGGTCAACCACTCTAAATCCGAAATATTAAACATTTCATTCCCTGAAGCACGAGCAGCTTCCCTCCGGTCCCACCTTCCCTTCCACTGGACCAAAGGCCCCTTAAAATATCTTGGGATATTAATACCTAATAACCTAGAGGAATTATTTGCATGTAACTTCACTCCCCTCAAAAGCGACACTTCACGACTACTTCAAAAATACAACCTGCCATACTTATCCTGGATGGGCAGAAAGAACGTGATCAAAGCCTATATTTTCCCTAGGATCCTGTATGTAATGCAAATGGTCCCGATCCACTTGCCGAAAACATTTTTCCAGGAGATTAGGAGACTTTTTTCACAGTTCTTATGGAACGGCAGGCGATCTAGGCTATCGCATTCCCTCTTAATTAGACATAAACTTAGGGGTGGTTTGGGCCTCCCGGACGTGGCAAAGTACTACCAGGCAATGCAGCTAAACAGATGGCTAGAATCCGTAGACCCTAAGAGACGACCGGATGTGTATGACCTAATGCAACAAAATGTGGGACCTATGCTCCAGAGACTCCTCTGGCTGCCCGAAACAAATTCAGGTAGAAACAAGGATCTTGACCCCTTATTGAAAGGGATCAGAGAGACTTGGAGAGAACTAAATAACACATTAGCTCCTAACCATTTAGAGCAAAATACCGGAGCGAATTAAAGACTCGCCGGGTTTCTTTCTAACGAGAGCATACTTAGGTGCTGTGTGCGGTGGACTGGGAAAGAGGTGCACACCAGGTAGATCTTTAACCGATTTTGAAAAAGCAATACTCTCCCCCCTCCCTAACCAGAGGAGGATCGCATCACTCTATACCTTGGTGGGAGCCGAGGGCGAGGCGAAAAAAACACTATATATAAGGGAATGGGAGAAGGAACTTAACACTGTTTTTTCTGATCATGATCTTAAAAAGATTCTAGCATTTTCACATGGAACTTCGCCGTGTATACGCCTACAAGAAAACCACTTCAAGATTCTTACCAGATGGTATAGAACTCCAGAGTTCTTACATAGATGTGGTGTGGCCCCTGATCGACTGTGCTGGAGATGTGGCAAAGGCACAGGCTCACTGTCTCATATATGGTGGTCGTGCCCACTGATCATACCATTCTGGGATAACATCACCAAGATAATTAAAAAAGTTACCACCCCTGAGTTCAAGCTTACTGCGGAAATGGCTTTCTTCTCCCTACCAACTGACCTATATAGGCCATCAAAGCATAACTTAGTGACCCATCTCATTTCGGCAGCTAAGGCCATTATCCCTCTTCATTGGAGAGATACCAGCACCCCTTCCATACAGGAGTGGGAGGCCAAAGTAAATCTAATATCCCAATTCGAAGAAATGACAAGTTGGCTCAACAGAAACCACGAGAGATATCTAAAAACTTGGCAACCTTGGAAGGATCTGAATGAGGGTGGGCGAGGCGCCTCGCTCTAGAGCTTATGCTGAGAGTAGGTCTGGAGACAAAGACCCGTGAGTGACCAACAGGGAAAACAGCTACAAGTTGTTCAAGGATATTGACGGACTCAATTGTATTAGGCTTCGATGTACTCCCCCCCCCTCCCCCCCCCCCTCCCCTCTTCAGTTTTTCTCCTCTCTTCATCTTTCTTCTTTTCTTTTCCTTCTGTCCTTTTCTTTTTCTTGGTCTTCTATTCATATTATTTCTTCATGCCATTGTCCAGGCCTTTACTGCATGAATGTAATGTATGACATACTCATCGCCATTTTGCCAGGATACCTCTAATTAGTCAAAGTTGTTCAAATGACTACGATATTGTTATGTGATATTTAAAATGCCATGCCTGGATATTGTATCCCTCCTTATGTGGAGGTAAATGATTGTCTACTGGATACTTATGTTTGTATTTCTATTGAAAATTCTGAAAATAAAGAATTTATTTAAAAAAAGTTTGCCATGTAAATGATAGGAAAAAAACGGACGTGGATGACAATCTTGTGTGCCTCCGCGTTTTTTCACGGTCCCATTGACTTGCATTGGTCCGCAAACCGTTTTCCGTGAAAAAAATAGGACAGGTTAAATTTTTTTGACGGACTCAAACCACGGATCACGGAAGCGGATGACAAATGGTGCATTAGCCGAGTTTTCAACTGACCCATTGAAAGTCAATGGGTCCGTAGAAAATCACGAAAAACGGAACAACGGACACGGAATGAAACAACGGTCGTGTGCATGAGGCCTTAGGGTCCATTCACACGTCCGTGTGTGTTTTGCGGATTCACGGATCCGCGGATCCGCAAAACACGGACATCGGCGATGAGCGTTCCACATTTTGCGGACCGCACATCGCCGCCACTTAATAGAAAATGCCTAATCTTATCCGCAATTGCGGACAAGAATAGGACATGTTCTATATTTTTCGGAATCGAAATTGCGGACACGGAAGTGCGGATCCGCAATTCCGGATCCGGGCAGCACATCGTGTTGCCCCATAGAAATGAATAGGTCCGCATTTTGTGGAACAAAATTGCGGACGTGTGAATAGGCCTCATGCACACGACCGTTGTTTCATTCCGTGTCCGTTGTTCAGTTTTTCGTGATTTTCTACGGACCCATTTACTTTCAATGGGTCTGTTGAAAACTCGGCTAATCCACCGTTTGTCATCCGCGTCCGTGATCCGTGGTTCCAGTCCGTCAAAATAACCTGTCCTATTTTTTTCACGGAAAACGGTTCGTGGAACCATTCAAGTCAATGGGACCGTGAAAAAACGCAGAGGCACACAAGATTGTCATCCGCGTCCGCGTCCGTTTTTTTCCTATCATTTGCATGTGAAACTTGACTTAGACTTTTTTTTTACTTTCGTTCATGTCTGGTGATCCTCCAAAAATAAAGGAAGACACGCGAAAACAAAAATGGAAACGGATCACGGAACAACTGAAGCCCATTTTGCGGAACGGAACACAACAACGGTCGTGTGCATGAGGCCTTAAAGGAATAGTTCTTGAGTCTTAATGTGCTAAGGGTATAACAACAGAACTGTGTATGCACAGTATGTGAGAACTGCTTACATACACGTACAGAGATTATGCTCAAGGTTCCTACAAGGAAATCAGCGCAGTGCTTGATGTTCCCTGCCCTGCAAGGCTATCATGACATCATCTCATCTTGTGAAGAGATTGATTGTTTACATTTTATTAGCAATGTCTATGTCCTAAAATATTATTTAAATAGGCTCCATACGTTCCCTTTTTATAAAATAAAAATGTGCACACATAACATATTAGCAACTATACTGGAAGTAAATTTGAGGGAGCTAGGGATCATACAGCATAGGGCCTGATCTGCCGTCTCAGAAACAGATTCCACTACTAACAATCTGGATGGTGGCCAATGTTATCATCAAATTTTGATTTTCAGCTTCATACTCTTTTCTTTGCTCAGTTACTTAGAGAGCTAATAGATAGGAAGGGATAGCAGCATAGACCATATACCATATGTTCACATATTAATATATTTGGCATGGTTGATCACATCCTTACTATAAAGAGCTTTTAAAGGAATCTCAAATACATATTTAGGCCCCATGCAAAGAACTATACGTATTTTGTGGTCTGCCAACAGCGTATCGGCAATACATGGATACTTGCAGTTTGCAATCCACCAATTTTCCTACCCCCTGTAGAAATATGTTCTATCTTTTTTGCAGGGCCTCGGGACGGCTCTACGGATGCACAGAGCACCCTATTGAAATAAAGAGGTCCACATCAGATCCACAAAAAAATAGGGATCAGATGAGGACCTAAAATATGGTCATATGCATGGAACCTTAGTAAAACATAGTTTACCTACAACATTGCTTGTATAATTACATTGAGAAACTTTAAAAATTTTAATTGTTAAATACAAATTAAAAAGATATTACATTTTAGAGTCATATTATGATTGCATTTTACAAGGAAATATGATGTAGATGCAATATAGAACATGACCTAGATAACGAGCTTCGGTAAAGAGTTTAAAATAGAGGCAAATGTACATTAGGTAATTGATAAATTAGGAACCAAAAAATGCCACTGTAAAAGAAAATCACATTAGAAAATCCTCACATAAATCAACTAAAATATATTCAAAGTCTTGTATTATAAACACTGTGTTGTGTACAAATAATATTAACAATACAAATGTTGGGGGTCATTTATTATTCAGAAATGTGACTATATTAGGCGTATTTCTGGCGCAGAATGCGGCACAAAAGTTATTTGCATCACAATTGGGGACTTTTTCCTGCTCATGTCAGGTCTAAAAAAGTGGGTGTGGTGGGGTTGGGGAAGGGCCGGCAGGCACGTATCATTCATCATTTTCTATGCCTGTTTTAGGCGTACAAAAAGGGTCTAAATGTAATCCAGCAAGTAAGCTGGCTTACATTTAGACTGGTGCTGGATGTGCCGAAGCTGTGTAGAGACTGCCGCCAGATATAGCGGTTAGAAAGACCGCCGGTCGTGCTAAATAACCCCCTTTATTTTTAAGGTTATTCTTAATTTAAACGTATGGTTATTAGTGCCAGTCTCCAGTCTGACCCTTTGCGGCCTCATGCACACAACCATATTTTCATCTTCCATTCTTTGCTTATTATTTGCAGACAAGAACAGGCATTTCTACAAAGAAGTTGAGGCATTCACAAGGCTGGTCTGGTAATTTTTAGATTTATGGTTGGCGGAACGCAAAATACATACAGTTGTATGCATGTAGCCCTAATTGTACATGGAGCTGGCAGCAAGACAACCTGGCTCACTAATGCTGACAAATAAAAATTACTATTAGAAAAGCATGTATACCCTTGAAAGATTCATACCCTTAAGGCCCCCTTACACAGGCCAATTGAGTAGACAATAATTGGGAACAAATCAATTGTTCCCAATAATTGCTTGATCATTAGTGGAGGTGAGAGCTGTATTTCCATGCAGCAATGACGTCTGCTATATGGGGGTGAGCAATAACTATTGAGCCAGCTCATCATTCATTGGTTCTGTACAGCAGATCCCTGTTCACATAGAATAATCTACTGCCTAGAAATGATCATTTTGGTTGCTGCATCAATTATACTTTCACTTGCTGAACAAGTTCATTAGCACGTTAGATCGCTGGCAAACATCAGCCTAAAAATGATCTTTAGCCCAAAATTCAAGGCCGCAGTGGTAACCACTAAGCCACCATATTGCCATCCTATCTAAAAAAAAAATCACCTATATCATCAGTTTTTTACAATTAAGTGGATGCTCATAGTAAAGATAAATTGGGGACTCTCATGGTGTTAGGTTTAGGGCTCATCTACACGACCATAAGGGCTCTGTGCCCACGCTGTGGACCACAACTATGTGAATCCCGTGGTGTGGGCCTGTTGACTTGAATGGTTCCGCGATCTACAAAATACAGTAAAAGATAGGACATGTCCAATCTTTTGCGATGCAGAAGCATGGACTCGAAAGCCCAATGAAGCGCTTTGTCGTGTTTCCGTGGGCATCGAATCCTTGTCTCTGCTTTGCAAAAGATAGGACATGTCAATTCAAGTCAATAGGTCCGTATATTACAGACCTGCTGTTTGTCCTTATGGTCATGTGAATGGACTCTTAATGTCCGCTTGTTTGCTTACAGTCAGGTCTTAATTAAAAGGGAGTCTTGCACAGACTTTCTCTATCCAATAGCAAAGAGGATAAAGCAATCCAGAGTCGTGCAATTTCTTTTTGGCCCCATATGGTACATATACTCTAAAAATATTGATTTGTCCTCTGTTCTCTGTTTGTAAATATCTAATATTCTGCATTTCCATTAGCAAAAATCTTAAGTGCAAATGTCATTTCATTTATTTATTTTTTAAGAAAAGTGTAGGAGATAAAATTTCATTAAGTTTTCCAATATATATTTTTAATAAATGCAGCTTACTTTTGTGTCAGAGCTGTGTTTGAACAGCACGTGCAATAATCCAGTGGCAATGTTTAATCCATCCACCATGTTCGGCATCTGGTTTTAACCTTAATAATTTTTAAAACAAAATACCACCAGGTTCATAGTAGACAGAGATCCCGGACCTCATTGAGGGATTCACATGGGATTATGGTCACCTTCTTTTGAATCCCTCAATCTTATTGCTTTGATGAAGGTTTTCCTGCCACAATGCTGTGTACCATCTCTGGTGCCATCACAAAGGTGGACAGGGGCTGCTGCAAACACGCTTAAACTCCCCCGATCTCTGCTGGGGGAGGCAGAGCACACCCGAATGACCACGACATAGGAAGGGTTGAGAGTCAACAACCAGCATTGGACATTAGTGCTGGGTGTCTGCTCTTTAAAATAGCAGACACCCAGGGGCCATGGCACCCCACTGCATGTGTCAGGAGGCACCATTTTTAAATGCCCGGCCTCCGATATAAAATAACTTTTGGTGGTCGGGAAAGGGTTAACTTCCAAGCCTTCACACTAAGATTGGGACACCAAGTTGGAAGAATATGATTAGGCAGAGTGGCCTGGGTATACCTGATTTATAGCAATTTGTGACATTAATTCAGAACAACTTTGACAAATCGGCTGAATCTCTAGTGTCAGTGATCAGTCTTATAATCCGACCAGTATTATTACCTGTGCCTCATTATAAGACCGATCATTGACACCACTGCTCTCCCAGTTAGTAAGCAGGTCGGAGGCAGGGGAGAGCAGCGGTTTCAATAATTGATCTTATAATTAAATACTGACATGTCTTATTATAACAGTGATCAGGCGAGTAGTAATAGTGGTAGGGAGAAGAGCTTTGCATGCAAAATTGGCCAGAAAATAGATAGTAAAGAAACCCAAAGCACTAAAACACTGGGTTCATCACGATTTGCAGCAGCATTAACATAAGGCTGAGTGCAAGCTTTTCCTCTAACATGTACATGACCTGTATTCGGTGTCTACAGAGTACTGAATATATATTTTACCTAACAGTCAAATGCTGAAAGCCTATGGTCTGCCACCCAGGAACAATTTTATCACAAAAGTAAGCTGGATTTCCTAATAAAGTATATTGAAAACCTTCATACAATTGTATCCCCTACATGTTTAATTTAAAAAAAAGACATTTACGCTATAAGAATAGGGCACAAGTATTACTGTCCTGGGATCAGACTGCAAGATATCACTTATCATTTGAATGCTGTAATGGACATTTTCTAAATGATTGTATTGAAGCTGACTATATCCAACCTAGAGGAAATTTATTTCTAATGAACTTCACTGTCTGAAACCTTGCTGCGTGATTCATGTTTTTTTCTTTATAAATGTAGTGCTTCTAGCACTTCTCAAAGACTTTTAGACTATAAATGTTAATAATCCCCTGAAAAATCGGAGAAAGTAACTGTGTTCATTAAACATAATTTAAAAATTATTTAAACATCATTATCCTAAACATAAGAAGAATCAATAATTGTTTTGGTCTTTAAGAGCAATGGAAAGAGGTGTGTATTTCTTAAGGTCCGGAATTGATAAAGCTTAAGAAATCTGCACAATTTATGTAAAATCCTCTAGAGCTACAGCTCTATGGTAGTAACATTTAAAAATTATATTCTCCTGACCTTCTATGCTTACTTGACTTCTGTCTAGGGGGCTATAGAATAAATGTTAAGCATGGCTTTATGCTAATACACACATAATTTTGCAAGCGAAATGTTACTGCAATAGTTCAAACCAGAAAGCGCTATCAAATAAAATAACTGAAGTAGAAGAAAGCAAATGATCAAAAGTATACTGCTCCATTATTTATTATGATTATTGTATATTTATATTTAGAGGAAAGATTCTTCTGTGCAAAATTGCACAGAACATAGCAAAGAACCTCTTTAAAATCTACTTCAGAGTGCTTGAAAGCAATGCTTGTGCTTTAAAAATTTCTTGGCACCTCTTAATATCCACTTGAAAATATTTTAACATTGCAGACACAGCTATATTTCATTACCAAGGGAGATAATTTAATACATTCCATTCCTTCAAAATATATATTTTTATATTTTAAATAGGACATACTTTTATAAATGGTGAATGCTCAAGGACTGACCCAGAATCATAAAGCTGTAACTCTGCATCTTAATTATTAATTTAAAAGTTTCAGTGAATCAACGGAGATGTATATACACAACACTTTGCTGGAGAAAAAGAATGGATGAAAGCATTTCATCAACCCTTTCAGGGAAATTTAAATACTATTCCTTTGTTCAACAGAAAAAAGAGGCAGCGTTACTAATGTCATAAAATGGAATGTAGGATTTGAAATTTGAGTGAAGCTAATATTTAAAAACAGTATCAGGACCTTGTCATGGAAATAATGGCTTATTTCTATCATTTAGAGGTGGCACTGCCAACAGTGATGAACAGAATATAATTCTACACCTTGTATGTAGGATACGAGTTGTTCAATAAGAAATCAGTGTGTGTGGGGGGGGGGGGACTTCTTGCATATACACAATTAGCTATCTTTTCTCCTATTTAAATGAATAGTCCCTATTAGTGTTGATCACGAATATTCGAATTTCAAATTTTTATCGCTAATATAGGTACTTCAAAAATTCGTGAATATTTAGAATAAAGTTATATATATTCGAAATTTCGAATATTCAAATTATTTTTTTCCTTTATTTTTTTTATTCGATTTTATTTTTTAAAATCAGTACACATGATCCCTCCCTGCTTCTAGCATGTGGGCCAATAAGAAGGCTGCAATATACTTGACTTTAGGAGTAGTAGTGTTTGCGAATTTTGCTCTATATTTGTTTTTTAGAATATTCGCTATATTGCTATATATTCTTGTTTTAGAATATTACGAATATTCGAAAAAACGAAGTTATAGCAATATAGCGAATATTCTAAAAAAACGAATATAGAGCAATTTAGCTAATATAGTGCTATAATCTTTTTTTTTATAGTTGTAATTTTTTGTTCCAATCTGAACTTCAGATGAGAAAAAAATTACAACTATTAGACAAAGAAGATTATAGCACTATATTAGCTAAATTGCTCTATATTCGATTTATTCGAATATTCGCTATATTGCTATATATTCTTGTTTTAGAATATTACGAATATTCGAAAAAACTAAGTTATAGCAATATAGCGAATATTCGAAAAAAAAAATAATATAGAGCAATTTAGCTAATATAGTGCTATAATCTTCTTTGTCTAATAGTTGTAATTTTTTTTCTCATCTGGAGTTCAGATTGGAAAAAAATGACAACTATAAAAAAAAGATTATAGCACTATATTAGCTAAATTGCTCTATATTCGTTTTTTTCGATTATTCGCTATATTGCTATATATTCTTGGTTTAGAATATTATAATTATTCGAAAAAAACTAAGTTATAGCAATATAGCGAATATTCAAAAAAAATTGAATATAGAGCAATTTAGCTAATATAGTGCTATAATCTTCTTTGTCTAAGAACTTTGTTCTTTGTTTAAAAGTTGAAAAATTTGCAAAAAAATTTGAATCCGAAAATTTGAATTACGAAAATTCGCATATTACACAATCATTACCTTGCCGATTTTTCAAGTAATAAATAATAATAATTTTTGAATTTTTAAATATTCAACGAATATTCTAAAAATTTTCGCGAAATATCGCGAATTTGAATATGACCCCTGCCGCTCATCACTAGTCCCTATACATTGTATGGAGTTGTGGTATTCCTGGGCTTAGTTCAGACACACAGCAGCTCCTCCAAATAGCTGATCCTCATACCAAGAGTCCGATTCCTGAAGATCTGATAATAATAACTTATCCTAAAGATAGGTCCACAGTATTAAACTCCCAGAAGACCCCTTTAATGGTCCTCCATAAACATTTACTTAAGATAGTCAACAATTTCTTATTCCTCAAGATGTTTCCTATGGTTGCTGCTAAAAGATATGAATGAGGCAAGTAAAATTAAATTGAAAAACAAAATCATAAAGTCAGCAAGTCAGCGGTATGCAGAAATAGAGGGTATGTAATGCCCTTTAAAAAAAAAATAATATATATATTTTAAAACTAACAATCTAAGACAAGATTAAGGTGCTAGCAACTTTTCATCATGAGTTACAGCTGCATAATTTGGCTGAATCTAAGCACGGAAATCTTGGTGTTGTTTCAAACTGTCAGTACATGGTAAGAACTACACCTCTCTAGTGCACCCTGATGGAAACTTTTTGCAGCAGTCATTAATTGGCTTTGTTATAGGCCACCACCTTTTTACGGTGGCCTAGAATAAGCCCTGCATGGGTTTCCTGTGGAGCAGAGAGGATCTTTCACATAAGCGCCGATCTGGGCCGTTTGTCGGCGCCCCATGAGTGAGATTGTGGGGTGCCAAAATCTGTGCTTGGTAGCCTGCATCCTAATGAATGCACCAGGTCTGCCTGCAGTTATTCCCATCAGGCTACACCTCTCTGGTGCACCCCGATGGTTACTGTCAGTATTGCACTGATAATACAATTCAATGTTTTGTATAAGCTGTCAAATGGATTACTGAAGTGAATAAAAGATCACCTGTTACAGTCCCTTTGTGGGACTAGTAAATGGTTAGCAAAAGTTTTAAAAAAAGTTTTAATAATTAAAAAAATATCCAATTTAAAAATACACTTTTTCCATGAAAAAAAGGTTTTCAATGAAAAAAAAATAAAAAATCCCCTGGTGTGTAGTTTCTATAATGGGGTCAATTATGGGGGATTTCCACTATGTAAGCCCCACAAAGTGACTTCAGAACTGAACTGGTCCTTAAAAAGTGGGTTTTTGTTTCTAATTGTTTCTGAGCCTTCTAACGTCCTAAAAAAATAAAAAGACATTTACAAAATGATGCCAACATAAAGTAGATATATGGGGAATGTTAAGTAATAAATATTTTATGAGTATCACTTTCTGTTTTAAAAGCAGAAAATTAGAAATTTTGAAAATTGCACATTTTTCTAAAGTTTTGGTAAATGTGGGATTTTTTCATAAATAAAGGTGAAATATATTGACTGAATGTCAATATCAGAATGGCCTGGATAAGTAAAAGTTTTCCAAAGTTATTACCACATAAAGTGACACATGTCAGATTTCCAAAATTTGGCCTGGTCATTAAAGGGGTTCTCTGGGCTAACCCTAAATTTGGGGCATAATTCTAACCTGTGGAGAGAAGAATGTTGGTCTGGTACTTACCTTCCACAGCAGACCCCTTTTCAAGATTTGCCTCCTGGTCACGTGACTGCTCCTGTCTGGCTTTCTGGTCTTCTGGTAAGTCTCCTTCTTCTTCTCTTCCTGTCTTCTTTTCCTTTCTTGAGCAGGAGACAGATCGACATGAATGACGTCACTGCCTCCTGCAAAAGAAAGCTCCGGCCGGCTGTCTTCACTCACAGTGCATGGGCACTAGCATTCAGCATTCAGATAGTGTGCATGTGTGGGATTGCCGGCCGCTCTCTGCAGTGTACAGGCTTCTATGTGAAGCCTGTACTGACTCCTGCACAGCGCAATGTAAGAGCTGTGCAGGAGTGACAACATAGCGAACAGCCACAGTGGCTGATTGCTATGCTGTGGATCTAACTGGGGGCACTGACTGGCACTGTGGAACTGTGGATGGCACATTGGGGCAATGAGGATGGCACATGGGGCACTTTAGATGGCAATGGGGCAATTGGAGAACTATTGATGGCACATGGGGGCACTAGATGTGACTGGGGAACTGTGGATGGCACATTGGGGCCATGTGGATGGCACATAGGTGCACTGGATGTCACTGGGGCACTGTGGATGGCACATTGGGCACTGTGGATGGCACATGGGGCACTGTGGAAGGCACATGGGGCACAGTGAAAGGCACATGGGGCATACTGGATGACACATGGTGCACACTGGATGGCATATGGTGCACACTGGATGACACTTGGGGCACTGTGAAAGGCACATGGGGCACACTGGATGGAATGTGGGGGATTTGTGGATTGCACATGGGGCACTGTGAATGGCACATGGGGCACTGTGAATGGCACATGGGGCACTGGGTGGCATATGGAGGCACTGTGGAGTGCACATGGGGCACTCTAGATGTCACTGTTATAGGTCACTCTAGATGTCATTGTTATGGGGGCACTGTGGATGTCACTGTTAGGAGAGCACTGTAGATGTTACTGTTATGGGGCACTGTGGATGTCAATGTTATGGGGCACTGTGGAGGTCACTTATGGGGGCGCTGTGGATGTCACTGTTATAGATGTACTGTGGATGTCACTGTAATGGGGCCCTGTGAATGTCACTGTTATAGGGGCGCTGTGGATGTCACTGTTATGGGGGAGATGTATATGTCACTATTATGGGGCGCTGTGGATGTCACTGCTATGGGCGCTCAGTAGGAGTGATAGGGCTCAGGAACACAACTGTATCTGTTTTGAGGTCTGCAGTTGCGGATCCACTAAATAAGGATACTGTCCATTTGCAATTCACATTTTTTTTTGCAGTCCAATTGAGTTATATGGATTTTTTCGATCTGCATTTTGAGGACCAGAATAGGACATGTTATATCTGTCACAGAACTGACACACAGATGTGGAAGCACAGAGACTTCATCAGTGTACTTTCCATATCTGTATGTCAGTTCCAGAAAAGATAGAACATGTCCTAAACTAGTCCTCAAATTCATAGAACTCAATGGGACTGCAAAAAATGTGGATTGCAAAATGGATACGTTCGTGTGCATAAGGGTTTAGATACACAGCTCAGCAGGCAGGATCATACAAGCTTGGATTAGATGCATAGCTCAGCAGGCAGCATCATAGAAGATGGGATTAGATACACACTTCAGCAGGCTGTATCGCAAACAGACTGTGTATAAGGCACATACCTGATAGGAGACAGAGTGAGAAGTACAGGTGAAACTCGAAAAATTACAATATTGTGCAAAGTTAATTTATTTCAGTAACGCAACTTAACCCCTTAAGGACCAGGCTCATTTTCACCTTAAGGACCAGGCCATTTTTTGCAAATCTGACCAGTGTTACTTTAAGTGATGATAACTTTAAAACACTTTGACTTATCCAGGCCATTCTGAGATTGTTTTCGTCACATATTGTACTTCATGACACTGGTAAAATAAAGTCAAAAAAATTAATTTTTTTGCATAATAAAATACCTAATTTACCAAAAATTTTGAAAAATTAGCAAATTTCAAAGTTCCAGTTTCTCTACTTCTGTAACACATAGTAATACCCCCAAAAATTGCGATGACTTAACATTCCTCATATGTCTACTTCATGTTTGAATTATTTTGGGAATGATATTTTATTTTTTGGGGATGTTACAAGGCTTAGAAGTTTAGAAGCAAATCTTGAAATTTTTCAGAAATTTACAAAAACCCAATTTTTAGGGACCACTACAGCTCTGAAGTCACTTTGCGAGGCTTACATAATAGAAACCTCCCAAAAATGACCCCATTCTATAAACTACACCCCTCTAGGTATTCAAAACTGATTTTACAAACTTCGTTAACCCTTTAGGTGTTGCACAAGCGTTATTGGCAAATGGGGATGAAATTTGAGAATTTAATTTTTTTGCCTAATTTTCCATTTTAACCCATTTTTTCCACTAACAAAGCAAGGGTTAACAGCCAAACAAGACTGTATATTTATTGCCCTGACTCTGCTGTTTACAGAAACACCCCATATGTGGCTGTAAACTACTGTACAGCCACACAGCGGGGCGTAGAGTGAAAGGTGCGCCGTAAGGTTTTTGGAAGCCAGATTTTGCTGGACAGTTTTTTTGACACCATGTCCCATTTGAAGCCCCCTGATGCACCCCTAGAGTAGAAACTCCATAAAAGTGACCCCATCTAAGAAACTACACCCCTCAAGGTATTCAAAACTGATTTTACAAACTTTGTTAACCCTTTAGGTGTTGCACAAGATTTAATGGAAAATAGAGATACAATTTCAAAATTTCACTTTTTTGGCAGATTTTCCATTTTAATATTTTTTTTCCAGTTACAAAGCAAGGGTTAACAGCCAAACAAAACTCATTATTTATGGCCCTGATTCTGTAGTTTACAGAAACACCCCATTTGTGGTTGTAAACTGCTATACGGGCACACGGCAGGGCGCAGAAGTAAAGGAATGCCATACGGTTTTTGGAAGACAGATTTTGCTGGACTGTTTTTTTGACACCATGTCCCATTTGAAGCCCCCCTGATGCACCCCTAGAGTAGAAACTCCAAAAAAGTGACCCCATTTTAGAAAGTACGGAATAGGGTGGCAGTATTGTTGGTACTAGTTTAGGGTACATATGATTTTTGGTTGCTCTATATTACACTTTTTGTGCGGCAAGGTAACAAGAAAGCTTTTTTGGCACGTTTTTTTTGTTATTTACAACATTCATCTGACAGGTTAGATCATGTGGTAATTTTATAGAGCAGGTTGTCGCGGACGTGGCAATACCTAATATGTATACCATTTTTTTTATTTATGGAAGTTTTATACAATAACTTCATTTTTAAAACCAAAAAATTGTTTAGTGTCTCCATAGTCTAAGAGCCATAGTTTTTTCAGTTTTTGGGCGATTATCTTGAGTAGGGTGTAATTTTTGGCGGGATGAGATGACGGTTTGATTGGCACTATTTTGGGGTACATATGACTTTTTGATCGCTTGCTATTACACTTTTCGTGACGTAAGATGGCAAAAAATTGCTTTTTTTACACCGTTTTTTTTTTTTTTTTTACGGTGGTCACCTGAGGGGTTAGGTCATGTGATATTTTTATAGAGCCGGTTTGATACGGACGCGGCGATACCTAATATGTATACTTTATTTTTATTTATGTAAGTTTTACACAATGATTTTATTTTTGAAACAAAAAAAAAACATGTTTTAGTGTTTCCATAGTCTAAGAGCCATAGTTTTTTCAGTTTTGGGGCGATTATCTTGAGTAGGGTCTCATTTTTTGCGGGATGAGATGACGGTTTAAGGGGGGGGGTGATTGATTTTAGGCACTCTGAAGTTTCTGATCCCTGTGGTCAGGGACCGCAGGGATCAGAAACTGCAAAAAGCGCAGCAAACCGCAGGTCTGAATTGACCTGCGGTTTGCTGCAATCGCCGACATGGGGGGGGGGTCACATGACATCCCCTGGCGTTGTGACAGGAAATCATTCAGCCGGCATCCTGTTCAGATTAACCCCTGGGGCGCCGGAATGCCGATTTAAAGTTAGGACGTACCGATACGTCCTTGGTCCTTAAGGACTCGGGAAATAGGGCGTACCGGTATGTCCTTAAGGGGTTAAAAGGTGAAACAAACCTATGAGATAGACTCATTACATGCAAAGCGATATATTTCAAGCCTTTATTTGTTATAATTTGGATGATTATGGCTTATAGCGTATGAAACCCCAAAGTCACAATTTTGAGGTACTCTTTGCTCAGGGGATATGGATTACTTAGCTGACTAGAGTGTGACACTTTGAGCCTAGAATATTGAACCTTTTCAAAAAATTCTAATTTTAAGCTGCATTCATACAATTCCTTTTAATTTGCATTACTGAAATAAATGGACTTTTGCACAATATTCTAATTTTTTGAGTTTCACCTGTAGATTCCTATCTGGGTGTATGCTGCAGGCAGAGCAGTGGGGGGAGGGGGGCATGTCCAGCCTGTGACTCATCTCTGTGCAGTGCAGCCAGAATTGTGTATCAATAAAGTTATGTATTCAACAAAACAAGAAGGGGAGATACTCTAATGTTTTCCAGGGGGGAAAGAAAGCTCAGATATGAAAAACAGGTATTGGCGGCATGTGTATGGAAGGTGAGGGGTGTTAGGAGCATAGAAAAAGAAGTTTGATTTTGGGATCGGACAAACTCTTTAAGGTGAAAAATGGCTGTGACCTGAAGGGGTTAAGGATACTTAGTAATAGTTCGATGTTACTGGTCACATGGCGATTGACATCATTAAAGGTACTTTTTCTCTGCCAGAAGTGCTGCAGGAGAAGTTTTCCACAATTTGATGTTTTTTGGGGGAATATTACTCCTGAAAAAAGTTACAGAGGCTGTGGAGTGCTATACTGCATACTGTGGGGTGCTGACTGTATATTCTGGGGTGCTATACAGCATATAGTGGGGTGCTGCCTGTATATTGTGGGGTGCTGACTGTATGCTGTAGGGATCCTAGTCGGAATACTGTGGAGTGTTGTATACTGTGGAGTGATGTATACTCTGGGGTGCTGACTGTATATTGTGGAGTGCTATACAGCATACTGGAGGGTGCTGACTGTATACCGTGGGGTGCTGACTGTATTCTGTGGACTGCTGACTGTATACCGTGGGGTGCTGACTGTATACTTTAGGGTGCAAGTCTGATTACTGTGGAGTGCTATATAATCTGGGGTGCTGACTATATACTGTGGGGTGCTGACTGTATAATGTGGGGTGCTGACAGTATATTGTAGGGTCCTAGTCTGAATACTGTGGAGTGCTATGTACTCTGGGGTGATAACTGTATATTGTGGAGTGCTATACAGCATACTGAGGGTTTCTGACTGTATACCGTGGGGTACTGACTGTATACTGTGGGGTGTTAGTCTGAATACTGTGAAGTGCTGTATACTGCGTGGTGCTGACTGTATATTATGGGGTGCTGTATACTGTGGAGTGCTGTATACTGTGGTGTGCTGACTGTATACTGTGGGATTCTGTATACCGTGGGGTGCTGTACTAAATACTGTGGGGTTCTATATGCTGTGGGGTGCATGTGAAGATATGTGTATTGTGTGGCCTGTAATTGTACCGTGTAATTTGTGTATTGGGTAATTTTTGTGGGTTTATTGTCTGGAGATAGTTAAGTTATACAGTGTCTGGACTAATTATCTCCAGGCAAACAAAGGGGGAGACCTGTAAAGGTATGCGTATTGTGTGGCCTGTAATTGTACCATGTAACTTGTGTATTGGGTAATTTTCGTGGGTTTATTGTCTGGAGATAGTTAAGTTATACAGTGTCTGGACTAATTATCTCCAGGCAAACAAAGGAAGAGACCAAACTGTAAAGCATGTACTATTGGTTGTTTCTTGCCTCCCCCTGGGAAGCCCCCCCCCCCCCTTTCAGGGGGTACAGTATAAATACAAGTTCTGTTCAGTAAAGAGAGTCTTTTTACAACCTTCATCACGTTTCGGCTGATGGGTACCTGTGATGTGTGTGGGAGTGATACCGCTGAGATTGCTGGCTGTTATACCTTGGGAATCTACCGAACAAGCAACCTAACGGAGGGCTATACTCACTGCGTGCTTTTCCGTTCGAGTAAACCAGACGAACCAGACGCTACTACTACGGGGTTCATTACAGTGCTGTATATTGTTGTAAGCTATAATGAATACTGTGGAGTCCTGCATATTGTTGGGTGCTATACTGAATACTGTGGGGTTCTGTTTACTGTTGGGGTGCTATACTAAATACTGCTGGGTGTTATACTAAATACTGTGAGGTTCTGTATACTGTGGGGTGCTATATTGAAAACTGTAGGGTTCTGTATACTGGGGAGTGCTATACTGTTGGGTCCTGTATACTCTGAGGTGTTATACTATATACTGCATACTGTTGGGTTCTGTATACGGGGGGTGCTGTATACTGTGAGGTGTTATATTATATACTGCATACTATTGGGTTCTGTATACTGTGAGGTATTATACTATATACTGCTTACTGTGGAGTACTATATACTGTTACATACTGTGGGGTATTACACTGTATAATGTGTGTTGAGTTTTGTACACTATACACTATGAGGGGCTGGGGGGTGTAATACTATAGTTCTCAATTGAACAAATCTGACTCAGATAAATGAAGGGTATTAGGTTCTCCTAAACAAAATCTGCTGATAGCTGATAGCCCCCAATTTACATTTATCCCATAACCTGTAATAATAAATCTGCTCTTTATTTCATTAAATTGAAAGTCCTCTGACCACTAAACACCCGGTGAGCTATCGTAGTGTATTATTTCTGTGTGTTCCCTCCTGCACGAGGGAGTGTGGTTTTGTGCACTGTCACCACTAGTCCCTCTATTGGTTCCTTATCAATAATAAATCGTATTGATTGTCTTCTAAAATCACTTAATACCCCAAAATGTTTTGCCAGATCCCTGGCGTCCTCAGGGGTATATGGGCAATGACGTTATATATGTGGCATAATTTTCTATAATATGCACCAGAAAAAAATAATCATGGGACACAATGCAACAGAGGGGGCAGTTAGGGCAAATGGAGGCAGGGGGCCCAAGATAGGTAAACAGCCTTGGGCCTATGATACACTTAATCCACTTCCGGTTGGCTGCTGCCACAATTTCTTACACTACGTTGCTAGCACAAGAGGAGGTAGGTGGTCCGCTCTGTCCAGCATGCCCCTTCTGTCTGCTGTGTAGATGCTTGTGACCAGCGTCAGTGCAGTGCTTTTGTTTGGGCTTGGGAGGACAGCAGTTCAGGCACAGCAGTTGTTGCCGCTGCAGCGAGACCCCCTGGCTCTGCCCAACAGGTAACACTGGCTGCCACTGCTCCTCTATATTCTTGTGACAGATGCTGCTTGTGTAAAAATTTGCAACCAGTTCTAGCATATAGGTTTAGTACATGAACCACTGTATGTTAAAAAAAAAACATCTAGAGAACATGATTACTAGATGTGTTTACCATACCAGGCAAAAAAGACACATGCTTAGGACGATCAAAAGTTGACCTTTTTTCCTCTCTGGTTTCCATTTTCTCCTCTGTGTAGTGCTTAGATTTTTTCCCCCCTCAGTTTATGCTCCATTCACACATCCGCAACGTGTTTTGCGGATCCACGGATCCGCGGATCCGCAAAACAAGGACAGCAGCAATGTGCGTTCCGCATTTTGCGGACCGCACATTGCCGGCACTAATAGAATATGCCTGTTCTTGTCCACAATTGCGGACAAGAATAGGACATGTTCTATTTTTTTGCGGAATGGAAGTGCGGACCCGGAAGTGCGGGTCCGCAATTCCGTGTCCGGGCAGCACATCGTGCTGCCCCATAGAAATTAATGGGTTCGCAATTCCATTCCTCAAAATGCGGAGCGAAATTGCGGACGTGTGAATGGAGCCTTATACAAAGACATGTCTCCCAAGAAAGAGAATCATGTTGCTAGGACCACCTAGAATCTTTTTTTTTTCTATTCTATATAATCAATTTTTTTTTTGTAGAATTGATTCAGAATCACATCACACACCTGATTTTAACAAATCGGGCTCAAAACTAGTTTTCAGAAATTCACTACAGTATTTTGGACAATGGCGTCTGCTTTTTTTATATTTCTCTGTTGGGCTTTTTAGACCATTTGCAGTGAAAATCTTTTTACTGTGAATATTCTTAGGGCCCTTTCACACCTGCGTTATAGTCTTCCGGCATAGAGTTCCGTCGTCGGGGCTCTATGCCGGAAGAATACTGATCAGGATTTTCCTAATGCATTCTGAATGGACAGTCCGTCCTTCAGGATGCATCAGGATGTCTTCCGTTCCGGAACGGAACGTTTTTTGGCCGCAGCAAATAGCGCAGCATGCTGCGCTTTTTGCTCCGGCCAAAAATCCGGAACACTTGCCGCAAGGCCGGATCCGGAATGAATGCCCATTGAAAGGCATTGATCCGGATCCGGCTTTAAGCTAAACGTCGTTTCGGCGCATTGCCGGATGCGACGTTTAGCTTTTTCTCAATGGTTACCATGGCTGCCGGGACGCTAAAGTCCCGGCAGCCATGGTAAACTGTAGTGGGGAGCGGGGAGCAGCATACTTACCATCCGTGCGGCTCCCGGGGCGCTCCAGAGTGACGTCAGGGCGCCCCAGGCGCATGGATGACGTGATCGCATGGATCACATGATCCATGCGCATGGGGCGCTCTGACGTCATTCTGGAGCGCCCCGGGAGCCGCACGGATGGTAAGTATGCTGCTCCCCCGCTCCCCACTACTACTATGGCAACCAGGACTTTAATAGCGTCCTGGGTGCCATAGTAACACTGAAAGCATTTTGAAGACGGATCCGTCTTCAAATGCTTTCAGTACACTTGCGTTTTTCCGGATCCGGCGTGTAATTCCGGCAAGCGGAGTACACGCCGGATCCGGACAACGCAAGTGTGAAAGAGGCCTTAACCAGTTTTCATTCTGGATTTCAAAGTTTTCTTTTAAAAGAAATCAAGTGCGCTCTTTTTTTACCATACAACTGACAGACCCACCTAAGATAACAATATTATAGATAGAAATGTCACCTAAAATCACGTTCTAGTGTTTAATGAGCAATGTTTTTAATATCTAATTTAGCTTTTATAGCCCTTTAACCTTTCTATAATTATATTTTTATGTCTATTTAACTTAACAATCATAAAAGGTCATCTAAACTTGATTTAAGTTTCTAGGGGTTTACTACATTTCGCCTAGCGTAGGCTTAAAGGTTATGAGTTCAACAAACAGCAGTGCATTTTTGTGATGTAAAGTCATATTCCCAGTGCACTAAATTTCACAACATATCATGGCATATAGAGTGTGTATGACTTGAAGACCTGTCCTTTCTCTGACTTCACACATTAGAAAGTCAAGCGTCCCTCTCTTTTTTAAAACCCATTATCATTTGAAGAAGTGAAGGCTGAAGTTGTGTGCTATTGTATCAAATAATTCACCAATTGCTATTGCAATTTCAAAGCAAAAGAAAATCTGTAATAGTACCTATGTGAGGCTTTATCAGAAAAGAAGCACACTAAAGTATAAAATACTGTGTAAATAAAGCAATAGTGTACATTTCTGATAATTAAAGTAAGATAAATATACAGTATTTAGTTTATTGTTATTAATGTGAGTGATATCTGGGCTTTTTACACATCCAATTAAATTCTGTTTCTTTAGGGTTGTGCGTCCACATTCAAGTTTTTGACGCAATTTTTGAAGACAAAACCAGGAACGGGCCATGAACAGAGGACACATATAAAGTAAAGACCAAATGTCTTCTTTTTGAATCCACTTCTGGCTTTTAAACTGCACAAAAAAAATGTCTCCATATTCCGATCTATGCTGTGTTTAATCCAGCACTGCATGGGCATGGTCACATACTCAACTGCAGCCAATATCTGGCTTCTGCAGTGATGTTCCACATGTTTCAAACTCAGGGAAATCTGCTAATCTCTGTCTCAGCTTTCTGATGTAAAATATATTTTGCACCAGGACAGATTATATGCCCAGTGGTCATAAATATACCAATTTAATCCTTCATCTTGTTATGGCTCAGTTTTCAGATCCAAATCCCAATCCTTTGAACTTTTTTGAATAAAAAAAAATATTTTGTGGATTCTATTTTTATTAGGTTCCAATAAATGTCATAGTTCATCAGTTTGCATTTTTCTCAACTCTGTCATGATCAGTTTGTTTTTACAGAATCTGCTATTATCTCCTATACTGCTAAAAAAGTGTGAATGTAGCCAGGGCCCTTGGATCCATAAGGTCACAGAGGGCCCCCTATAGCTCAACGTATTTTCTCCACTACATATAGAATGTACCAGTAATGGCACCAGTGATGTTTTTGTAATACGGTAGATTTTGTGGCATTTGTGTGTGGTTTTATTGTAATCTGCATACAACTTGGGTGTTGTGCTTATTGATGTTACTAAAGCTGAGAGAAGGCTGCAGCGCTTCACAGGAGCTCCGGTGGCTTCTCAAACAGCTGATCGGTGGGAGTCCTGGATGTTGGACCACAACGATCAGATACTGATGGCCTATCCTGAGGATAGGTCATCAGTATCAAAATCCCAGAAAACCCTTTTAATAATGTTAACAGAATTATGCAACAGCTTTTTTTCATCTGCATTTAACCAATAAATATGAATGCAAATTAAATACTTATGTGTATAGCAAAATTGTGCCACATAATGCTATGTTGAAGTAAAAATAAAGGGGGTCATTTATCAAACTGGTGTAAAGCAGAACTGCTCATAGCAACCAATCAGATACCTCCTTTCATTTTCAAAAGGAGCTGTCCAACATGAAAGGTGGACTCTTATTTTTACCAGTATTTAAAGGGTTTTCTGGGATTTTCATATTGATGACCTATCCTCATGATAGGTCATCAGTATCTGATTGTTAGTGATAAGCGGCAGGGGCAATATTCGAATTCGCGATATTTTGCGAATATTTGGGCATATTCGCCATATATTTGACAATTCGCGAATTTGTGATCTGCAGGCATTATTTTCTTGATTGAGAAAATTCACATAAAAATCGCATAAAAAAATCGCATACACTGTTATTGAAGAAAAAACGAATATTCGCGATTACGAATATATTTTGCGATATTCTAAATTTTTGCAAATTCTCAAAATGCCGTCATTCGCGATTAAAATTCGCAATTCGAATATTCGTGATCAACACTGCTGATTGTTGGGGTCAACCACCCAGGACTCCCACCGATTAGCTGTTTGAGAAGCCACTGGCGCTCCTGTGAGTGCTGTGGTCTTCTCTCAGCTTACCAAGCACAGCACTGTACATTGTGTGGCACTTAGCCCCATTCACTGCTATGGGGCTGAGCTGTTTCTAGGCCATGTGACAGATGAACGTGTCATCACTGGCCTAAAAAAAGCTGAGAGAAGGCCACGGCGCAGGTTTTCCCTGAAATTGAGGCCAAAGTCCACTTCGGATACTTTGATTCATTCAGCACTAGGTATAATCAAATAATTATGCTGAAACCACTACTGGTTGTTAAAATGAAGAAGCTGAAGCTCTCAGTTCATCATTGTGCCTCTTTGGTTTTTATTGTCATTCTCAGTTCCTAGAAATACTTCTGTTAAAAAAAATAATACAATCTAAACATTAAAACATGCAATGTTGTGGAGATGTAATTGTGCCACATCATTATGGTCCTTGTGCATGATCCCTGAGCAGGGTTGGACTGACCCACCAGAGTACTGAAGGAACCTCCTATGGGCCCAGGCTCTGATGCAATAGTGGGCTCCAAAGATCCAAGAGAAAAAAATCTATTTATAGTGGCCTTTGAGATAGACACTTACCACTAGGGTCGGGCCCAAGATTATATTTCTCTGCTGGGCATGAGGAACACCAGTCTGACCTTGACCCTCAGTATGTCAAATCTGGGATACATCTATCAGTTCATTCTGTTCCTCTATGTCATTGATAATTTGTGACCTGTTTCATCAGATTACATACAGTATTTAATATGGAGACACCACAGGGCAGCACAATAGAGAGCCAACAGTTTCAAAATGTGGAACCAGAATCCTTAATATAACACAAAGCTACTGATGAGGTGTCAATAAGATAAATAAATATGTGCAAATATTTTAGCACACCTTTCTGTAAAAAAAAGATTTGTTGAAATAGAAACAAGTGATTTTTTAAGTACAACAGATCCGGTGCTTCAGAAAATTGCATTAACACTGTATCCTGGAGGAATTACTGCTGTAAAATCATGATTAAACCTATTTAATCAGATACGGTTGACAGGCAAACATTAGTCTTTAAGAAAAAAGAAGACACTAAGCACCATGAAATCAATAAACATAATTACAACAGGTTTATTTCTATGTGGCTAAACTTAAAGGGTAACTGAGTTTTAGAGCTCTCACAAATTAACTTCTGCTTTTGTTGAGGACAGTGCGAGGATCCATTCCAGCCTCCCCCAGTAATTTGGTCTGCTTACACTGACTTCTAGCTACCCCAGTGTGCTGCTCCTGCATTCATCAGTTCTCCTCAAGCCGGGGATGTCCTAACATAGGCAGTCTGGCAGTACTACACTGCTCTAGACTTCCTTTCCCATAATTCAATCACCAGTGAAAGTACTGCCCAGTACATCCATGCAAATTGTATCGGTATAAGACTACTGCAAATGCTACCATGATAAAAAAGTTTTTATTGTGTTACTTTAAAATACTTTGTTGCTAATTGCTACTACTATTTATATATTTTTAAAAACTTACAATAGGTGGCATTTGCAAGATAGTTCACTTTCTTGGGAGGTACCTCTTTGCATATTAGTTTCCCATGGAGTACTTCCAGTAAGTCTCCATACAGGACTGGTCTCTTTAAGGAGATTCAGCACCATGCCTAAACCACTTTCAAGGCATCACACTGAGCCAGCCAGAATCCTACTCCGTACTGATGAGGGACAAGCACCTGAAACAGTTGTCTACAGATGGATATCTGTCTTGGCTATATTACCTTGTCAAATCTCAAAGCTTGTTGTAAAGTCAGATCTTGACTCATAGGGAGCCACTTCCAATTGGTGGGGCTGGCAAGATGGTTCTCATCTGGGCAGATACAGTACCTCCCTGAATTGAACTTTTAAGAATTTTTCTCTCTCTCAACCCATTTTTTGAACCCTACACCTCCATGCCTTACACAAACAGCCCAGTAATTTCAGAGAGCACCATGTAATTCTTCATTTATCCAGACATGTTGCTGCAGTTAAAATAAGCACAACTTCCAGGTTCTTCTGCAGATTACAGCTGATCACTGACTTTTCCCACACCAGGACTGCCTATGATTAGCATGTTCTCCAAGGATCTTTCTAATAGAAACTGATCATAAAATAAATTATTTTAAGTGTGTAGTGGTTGTTGTGGTATTGCAACTCAGCTTTTATTCAAGTGAATAGGAGCTGAGCTGCACTTTTCTCAGTGCTGGAAACTAGACAGCAGACAAAGCCTTCACTGTATAGATTTCAGTAACGGCAGCTGAAACAGCAGATTGTTAGGGTGTGGGGGTGTAAGACCACCAATCTGATTCTGACCTATCTGAAGGGTAGGCTATCAATATCTAGGTTCTGGAAAACCCCTTTAATGTTGGAGAAAACATAAGTCTTCTTGATACTTTTGCTTATCTCTATATTTTTCACCCCAAACAAAAGGGATGTACTTTGGGTTTTTTTCCCATACATTTATATCGGCTACAATCTTATGCAAAAAATACAGTTGTTTCTATCAGTGCAGTCAAAATGTGTTTTCCAAATGAATAAAAGCAAACTTTCCTTAAAACAGAATCAGATCCAAACTAAAGAAATGATTAACAAACTGATTTCCGATAATAACTGATTATCTGTGTGTCTGCCTGCTTGCCTATTATACAGCTATCTGTATACCCATCTTCTAAAAACATGCTTTAGTAAATTCAGGTCACTTACACAACACATAAAATTCCAGGAGCAGGACAATGAACACATTAGATTATCTCTCTGAACATCTCTGATGTTCATGTGGCTTTCCTGTGCTATAACTGAACAGTCCTATTCAGTTGCCAGCCTCTGAATGGCTCTATTCATATTGTCTGTCAGCTGAGTTGTCCTTATTCATTGTAAAGCACAGACAAGAAATAAATAATGACACAATGAAATCTCACATGATATCATGGTTTGTTTCACGGGTACGTCCTGGCTCTAGCGTTGACCTTTATTCCTTAAATACAAAATATTCTTGAAATATGTTTGTAAGTAAATACACCGAAGAGATGAAAATCATGTGCTTTATAACTTAAGCTCTTTATTTCCATGGTGTGTGTATATTTTACTTTATTTGGTATTTTCATTCTACATGTGTACATTAGAGATTAGCAAATTTCCCCAAATTTGTCTCGAGTCTGATTCAAACGATTCGTCCATCATATTTGATTAGTGTCAGCATAATTTGGACCCAAATTGAAAGTGCCCCAATTGCCTGGAAATGTTGTCTATCCAGGGCCAACCTTAAGGGTGTGCGACCAGCATGGAAGTACAGGGAGCATCATATTGCAAGACCAACTTTCTCAATAACAATCAAGCTATCCATTTACACCTCGCTCCATCCCTTCTTCCCTGTCATCAGCTTTTAGCCAACACTTTGTTGACTCCACATGCTCCCAGAGCATTCTCTTCTGAAGAAAAGCAGGAACTGAATCCTCTTGCATATTGTTTAGTTGGGAGCAATTTGGGTGCTGCACTGTGCACTTCCTCAGACAGATGATCGGCTGGCAGGGCCGCTTTAACCATAGGGCAAACGGCGCAGCAGTACAACTGGCCACCCTGTGACCAGAAGATGGCTCAAGTCGGTACATAACTAGCATGCATCTATCCACTACAGACGTGGGGAGGGGGGGTGTTAGGGCCTGGGATGCTGGTTACTTAAAAATGAAGGTGGAACCCAGCACACCAATGTTGCTAATGTCAGCATCCCTGTTCATAGGAGGCAGCACTAACAGGATTAAATAAGCAGAGCACAGCCTCCTCTGAGGAGCTGCTAAGTTTAGAGCAGAAATCAGCAGCTCAAGCCGGCTGCTCGAGTCCTATTCAGTCTCCACCCTTTGACTGTGGACTGAAATTAAAGGGAGATAAGTGATTAGGATCACCAGAAGAATACTAAATGACCATGCTGCTTCAAGAAAAGACCAGTTAGGCTAGTCTCACTTTTGTGGCATAGCATTCTAGATCTCCAGATCTAGCATTGCTGGATGTTACTGGACTGCCAGTGAGTTACGGCCGGCCGCCCGCCCTGCTCTGCCTGCTACAGGACATTTAGTAAGTACGGTAGTACAGATGGGGCTGGGGATCAGAACATCAATGAAAGCTATTATTATAAAATGTTTAGGCATTAAGGAAGTGAGTGAGCGGTGGGGCCGGAGTACAGTAACCGGACCGGCCCCACCGCATTTGCATGACACCGGCCCCTCCTCCTCCCCCTCCCACAGGTTTAGCTATGGTATATTAGGGCATATGTGGATTCCACTATTATGGGATGGGGAATATGTGGATGGCACTGTTATGGGGTGGGGGATCTGTGGGTGACACATATATAGCAGTGCCATCCACAGATCCACCCCCCATAAGAGTGCCAGCCACAGATCACCCCCCATAACAGTGCCATCCACAGATCCCCCATAACAGTGCCATCCACAGATCCCCCATAACAGCGCCATCCACAGATCCCCCATAACAGCGCCATCCACAGATCCCCCCATAACAGTGCCATCCACAGATCCCCTCCATAGCAGTCCGTCATCCATAGATCCCCCATAATAGTGTCATGCACAGACCACCATTAGTTCAAAACCCACCAAAAGCACACCTTTTGTTTAAAAATATATATTTTTCTTATTCTCCTCCTCAAAAACCTGGGTGCGTCTTATGGTCCGGTGTATCTAATAGGGCGAAAAATATGGTAACATTAGGTCTGTTGAAAAATTCAGCTCTGCTACATCATATATGTGAACTAATTGTGAACATTCTATTTTTTGCTTGAAATCTATCCCAAGTACCAGACAGAACATCCATAAAAAGTGCAAATACTGTATGTGAAGAATATGTAGTAGGGCTGAATTTGTCACCCTCGATGGCACCTTGTACAACTTGTTGTAGCATAGATTAGATGAGTTAGGTACGGTTACTTTAAGTACAGTAAGTTAAGCAGGGCGGAATCATGACCTCAGATGGAAAAAAAGACGAATATTCAAAAAAAATGAATATATTCGATATAGTGCTAAATATTAGTTTTTTCAAATATTATTAATATTCTAAAACAAGAATATATAGCAATATTGCAAATATTCGGAAAAAAACGAATGTAGAACAATTTTTTTATAGTTGTCATTTTTTTCCAATCTGGACTTCAGATGAGAAAAAAATTGCAACTATTAGACAAAGAAGATCATAGCACTATATTAGCGAAATGGCTCTATATTCGTATTTTTTTCCCGAATACTCGCTATATTGCTATATATTCTTGTTTTTTAATATTACGAATATTCTAAAAAACTAATATATTTGTTTTCTAGAATATTCGTTTTTTTTTTTTTAAATTGTACATTTGTTACACTTTGGTATGCTCCTCCCCGACAAGCGTCCCCGTCACCATGGGAACACCTGGGGGTTAGAATATACCATTGGATCTGAGTTTTCACAATCTCATTGATTCTCATTTTGAAAATTTACGAAAATTTGCAATCAACACTACTCCTAACAAATATTCGAATTCGCTAAAATTATCGCAAATTCGAATTTGACCCATGCCGCTCATCACTACATTCCACTGCTTCATGTCCTGGAACAGAAGCTGGTAAATCTGGCTGGTCAGGGAACTGGAGATGTGGCGCCTACATCTCACGGCCACATGAGCCCTGTGGGGGATAAACTAGAGGAGGAGGACATTGGAGCACAAACATTGAGTAGCAAAATTGGTGTTTTTTCTACACAGGTGACAGGAGAGGAGGAGCATGAGCAGCCAGAGGAGCTACAGGCAGAGGACCCAGACACACCGTGGCAGTATGCAGTGCAGATGGAGGCAGGGAGTCCCTCTGAGTCACTTGCACAAATGGCCCGCTGCATGCACACTTGCTTGGGTAGTGACCCCCGAATGGTCACCATTCGGCAGAAGGATGACTTCTGGCTCTCCACCTTGTTGAACCCTCGCTACTGGTCCAAAATGGGGGCCTTTTTTACACCCACTGAGAGGGAGGACAAACTCAACTGTTATGGACTATTGATACAAAATGGATACTTGCTTGTTGAGGACTATGTTTAGCTAAGATGGCGGCCAGGCATTCAGCCAACACCTATAAACTAGAATCTTACTTTGTGTTTTTATCATGTGTTTCTTTGTGGTTTCCGTTCAGCTCAAGCAAGCAGTAACAAAGAAAGAAGAAGTAACGGTTTCACCCAGGAGCAAGGGGGGAGGGAGGAGGAATTTCCTCTGGCCGTCAAGGTTACAGAAAAGTATAGAGTTAATAGCCAATAGAAAAGATATACTTTATCTCCCACCCCCCCTCCCACCTGCTTCCTGTCGTAAAACCCATGTATTGTCTGTTGTTTTCAGAAATAAACCAGAGATACTGATTAACTCCATGTAATGGGTTGTCTGTCTGATCTCTCCGTGCACGTATCTTAATTAATTTGGAGCAGTACATCAACCGAACTGGCAACTTGGCCAGAACCAGAACAATTTTGGTGCCAATCGTGGGGCTCGAGGATTGGACCCTCTGTTCCCGTACCCCCAGAGACCAGACGAGGAGAGGCGCACTAACGGACACCGGGATCGCAACCCGTGATATGAGGTAGGAAAATTGAGTCATCTTGCCTATAAAGTGTCCCCTGGTGTAGCCTCTTGGTGTTCGTCTGAGGGAGGGGTGCGGAAGCAGTCTGGGACGTCCTCGAGGGCATGAAAGTAAGAACCCCATATGTTTTTTTTAAAGTCTTGATGTACTGTGTTGTGCCTATAAGTTGTGAAGACCCTGTTGACAAGTATCATTGACTGAGACATGTAGTTCTCCTGTGTGCCTGTATCGGAGTTCAGCCCGGTGTCTGACTCGAATCTCCATAAAGGGGACGATCACAGATGGGTGGAGAGCGGTTCGCGGTAGCCCAGAGTGTGCTGACCGGGACTCAAAGGTCTTCACGTCCAGTGATTACTCTATACAGGAGGTCTTTAGGGGGCTTCAGTAGGTACGAGAGATAATGGGAAATGAGGAAAGTGTCCCGAAGGGTTACTGTTCACCTGAACAGTACGTGGCGGACAGGAGAGGCAAACGTTTCATAAAAGGATTAACTAAGTTGGAGAAGAGTTATAGTGTCTGTAAAGGAGGCATCCTATGTATTGCCACCTGGCAAGTGTTGTTAAACGAGAAGAGGGGGAAGTTAGAGGATGATTAATTGACAGACATGGTCCGTGTGTGGTTGGGGGATGCAGACGGTGCTGCAGAATCCACAATGGGCATACAAAATGCACTGGGTAATATGCAGACTCCTTTGCGGGGTACCCCGACAGACTACGGTGATCCGCCAACTTTACCCCTGGCACCACAGTGGACTGTACCCATGACCGTGCGCCCATCACGACGTTCACAAGATCAAATACTGCAGGGTCAGATTACAGAGTTACAAAAGAACTTACAGAAAATTGAGCAGGGAAACCTTGAGACACTGAAAGAAGCCCTAGCACTTAACCGGCCACAGGGACCACCAAAATATGTGTCTTTCACCCCACAACAGTTATTCACCATAGTGAATTTACTGCCTGACCCTGAGACCCATCCCATGCCCTTTTTCAGGAAACTGTCCCAAGTGCATCAAACCTATGGGTGCACATGGTCGGACCTGCAAAGTATAGTGGAAAACAAGACAGGTGAATACTCCACACTGATAATGGATCAAATCCACATCCCTGAACTTAAAGGTGCTAACTTTGACCCCCGGGATCATGAGTCTGGAAAATTCTTTATAGAACAACTACAGAAATGGACAAAAGCTAAATTAGCAGATCATTCACCACATTGCAGGACAGCTGCGGGGGATCAGTTGACCCCCACCTTTTTTCTTTTCACAGAAATGTTAGTTTCTGCTGTGTTGGTTTAAGATCCTCTTTCTGATAAGAAACTGTCTCGCTTCTTGGTCTTTGTGGTTTTCACTAAAATTATGTGACACCCACGGCTGCCGGATGTCTGACAATAAAATTCTGCACTGATTCATATGAGCAAGGGGATTCGCTGCAAACCATTTTGCACCTCATCCCCAATACTCTCTGGGCCAGAGGACCCCAGGATATTGGATACCTCAATGTCCCACCAGTCACTGTGACCCTGAAGGACCCCAAAGTCCTGCCATACAAAGAGACTGGACCCTGTAGCCAGAGAAGCCCCTTCCTGTGTCAGAGCTGTACATGCAGCCAGTGCCCTGCTGGCCACCACTTCTGATATGGTACTAGGTCATCCCCTCACTATTCTGGCTCCCCATGACATTTCTGCCATCTTCCAGCAGACTCAACCTAAACACCTCACTGCACATCGCCACCTCTGGCTTCAGTGTAGTTTGCTTCTGCCAGATAATGTCCCCATTCAAAGGTGCCACATTTTCCATCCTGCTGCACTCCTTCCTCTTCCAAGGGGGGAGTATAATGGAGATTCTGAAGATTTTATTGATCTACATGCTGAAGAGGATCTTCAGGAAGAAGAACTATGGGCCTCAACCGACTCTCTTTACAAGGAACAAGAACATGATTGCATCACAATGATGGAAGCTGAAGTAGGGACACCACCATCAGTCCAAGACACTCCTCTGACAAACCCTCATTGGATTCTCTTTGTGGACGGCTCAAGGTATGCCGATGACAAGGGGAAGTTCCATACAGGCATGGCAGTCACAAGTGAGCATGAAGTGCTGTGTGCAAGACAATTGCGCCCAGACCAGTCAGCACAAGAAGCTGAACTCATTGCCCTCACTGAAGCCTGCCTCATGGCAAAAGACTCTACCGCCAATATCTACACAGATTCTAGATATGCCTTTGGAGTGGTTCATGACTTTGGACTAATATGGAAGGCCCGGGATTACATTACAGCTGCAGGAACCTCGATTAAGAATGCTGCTGCAGCAGTAGCAGCCCTAATGGCAGCAGTACTCCTGCCCAACCAAGTGGCAGTGATCAAAGTAAAGGCCCATACTCGAGCTGACACCCCTGAGGCCAGAGGAAACGCCCTAGCTGACCAAGCGGCCAAGGAAGCAGCAGTGAAAGAGGAAAGAGTCCAGTCAGACCAGATTATGATAACACAGGAAGACCTGGAACAAGAAGAAATCACATGGGACCTCCTGAAACAAATACAGAAACAGGCCACGCCACAAGAAAAAATGGATTGGCTAAAAGAGTCAGCCCAAGAAGAGAAAGAATCTGGACTGTGGACCCAAGGAAAGAGAGCATCTCTGCCCAAAGCTCTCTATCCTCTGATAGCTTCAATAGCTCATGGGCCCACCCACCAATCTAAGACCATCATGAAAGAACTAATAGACAATGGCCCCAGGGATAACCCCTGTCCTGGTGAGGCATACTCAGTCTTGCCTCATCTGTGCACAGTGCAACCCGGGAAGACCTGAGCCTACACCAACCAAATGTCTCCCCAAAGCCCAGTACCCGTTACAATGGTCAAATTGACCACATCCAGATGCCAATGTGCCAAGGGTTTCAATATGTGCTAGTAGTGATAGACTTGTTCTCTGGGTGGCCAGAAGCCTACCCCGTCCGAAACCAGACAGCAACCACTACTGCAAAAAAAAACCTGATGCAGGAGCTTGTTTGTAGGTTCGGAGTACCTGAGGTCATTGAGAGTGATCAGGGCCCAGCATTCACTGCTAGATTAACCCAAGAAGTCTGGAAGATGGTAGGGTCACACTTAGCCTATCACACACCCTACAGACCCCAAAGCGGCGACAAAGTCAAACGACTGAACGGGGTACTGAAGTCCAAGATGCTGAAAATGACTGGGGAGACAGGGCTCAGTTGGGTACAATGCCTGCCAATAGCACTATTTTCAGTTAGACACACCCCTAGGCCTCCACACCAAATTTTGTTTAGGACACGGCCTAGGATGGGACAGTACTTCCCACAGCAATTGCAAATGCATTATGAATCTGTTGCTAAATACAGGGAGTGCAGAATATTAGGCAAGTTGTATTTTTGAGGATTAATTTTATTATTGAACAACAACCATGTTCTCAATGAACCCAAAAAACTCATTAATATCAAAGCTGAATATTTTTGGAAGTAGTTTTTCGTTTGTTTTTCGTTTTAGCTATTTTAGGGGGATATCTGTGTGTGCAGGTGACTATTACTGTACATAATTATTAGGCAACTTAACAAAAAACAAATATATACCCATTTCAATTATTTATTTTTACCAGTGAAACCAATATAACATCTCAACATTCACAAATATACATTTCTGACATTCAAAAACAAAACAAAAACAAATCAGTGACCAATATAGCCACCTTTCTTTGCAAGGACACTCAAAAGCCTGCCATCCATGGATTCTGTCAGTGTTTTGATCTGTTCACCATCAACATTGCGTGCAGCAGCAACCACAGCCTCCCAGACACTGTTCAGAGAGGTGTACTGTTTTCCCTCCTTGTAAATCTCACATTTGATGATGGACCACAGGTTCTCAATGGGGTTCAGATCAGGTGAACAAGGAGGCCATGTCATTAGATTTTCTTCTTTTATACCCTTTCTTGCCAGCCACGTTGTGGAGTACTTGGACGCGTGTGATGGAGCATTGTCCTGCATGAAAATCATGTTTTTCTTACCTTGCAGACTTCTTCCTGTACCACTGCTTGAAGAAGGTGTCCTCCAGAAACTGGCAGTAGGACTGGGAGTTGAGCTTGACTCCATCCTCAACCCAAAAAGGCCCCACAAGCTCATCTTTGATGATACCAGCCCAAACCAGTACTCCACCTCCACCTTGCTGGCGTCTGAGTTGGACTGGAGCTCTCTGCCCTTTACCAATCCAGCCATCTGGCCCATCAAGACTCACTCTCATTTCATCAGTCCATAAAACCTTAGAAAAATCAGTCTTGAGATATTTCTTGGCCCAGTATTGACTTTTTAGCTTGTGTGTCTTGTTCAGTGGTGGTCGTCTTTCAGCCTTTCTTACCTTGGCCATGTCTCTGAGTATTGCACACCTTGTGCTTTTGGGCACTCCAGTGATGTTGCAGCTCTGAAATATGGCCAAACTGGTGGCAAGCGGCATCTTGGCAGCTGCACGCTTGACTTTTCTCAGTTCATGGGCAGTTATTTTGCGCCTTGGTTTTTCCACACGCTTCTTGCGACCCTGTTGACTATTGTGAATGAAACACTTGATTGTTCGATGATCACGCTTCAGAAGCTTTGCAATTTTAAGAGTGCTGCATCCCTCTGCAAGATATCTCACTATTTTTGACTTTTCTGAGCCTATCAAGTCCTTCTTTTGACCCATTTTGCCAAAGGAAAGGAAGTTGCCTAATAATTATGCACACCTGATATAGGGTGTTGATGTCATTAGACCACACCCCTTCTCATTACAGAGATGCACATCACCTAATATGCTTAATTGGTAGTAGGCTTTCAAGCCTATACAGCTTGGAGTAAGACAACATGCATAAAGAGGATGATGTGGTCAAAATACTCATTTGCCTAATAATTCTGCACGTAATGTATGTGATTGCCCTGAGTAAACAATTGTCTAACATACGTGCACAAGTTTTCTCTTCCATTCCAGATCCTGACTCCCTAGAGGGAATACACACTCTCAAACCTGGAGAGTGGGTGGTGGTCAAGAAACACATCAGAAACACCCTCGAACCACGATACGAGGAGACGTACCAGGTGTTGCTGACTACCCCGACCTCTGTGAAACTCGAAGGGAGGCTTACCTGGATCCACGCCTCACATTGTAAAAGAGTAAAGGCTGTCCCAACGACCCTGGAACAATAAGCCATGAGGATTCACATACTGATCATGACTTTGACTGTAGGCATATCAGCAGTGTTCACACCACTGGGTGATGAATGGGACAATTCACTGACACGGCACCATCAAATTCTAGTCCAGGGGTTGAGACACTCAGAGATTGTTGGATCTGTACCCACAGTCCCGTGAGTTCAACCAGTATGCCTTATTTTGCAATACCCCTGGACCTTTCTGAACTGATTGACCTGTCTAATTCTACCATCTTTCTCACTAGTATACACCAAGTTAAATCCAGTACAAACAAGGACAGGGAAGTGGCCTTACCTGTTGCAGGGTGGGCAGATGCCCCATGGCTCATGATAAACAGATCAGGACCCTCGGTAGATTATAGCTCTACTCCTTGGCAAGAGGGACACTGGGCTAATGTCACATGTTTTCCAAGCTGGACACACTTTTATGGTCTCCAAGTACAAACCAAAGGTATGACATTTAGTCCACACATACACTCAGGTTGCAATGATTCAAAAACAGACAGTCACGTGCAGTGTATTGGTGTAGATGCTGAGAACGGAAAGGATCTGCCCTGTAACAACCGTACTGTACAGGATCTCCTGACAGGTATATTAGCTAATGACACCGAAAGTCAGTCAAAAGGATATGAGTTGGCGAAAGGGATACAATTAGCCAAACTAATTACCCGATTATTCAATGGCACAGCACAGAAGTTCCAGAAGACATATACTTCGTTTGTGGACACAAAGCATGCAAATGGTTATCCGAGAATGTCACAGGACTGTGCACCATCGCCAGGCTTACTCCTGCCACCTTTATAGTACCACACTCTCAAATTGACATAAATGCAGTACCTAAACACACCTTGTATCGTAGGGCCAAAGATAACACACCCAGAACAAATGGCAAGCCACATGTAGTAGAGATGAGCATTACCAACAAAATTGTTAGTTCCATCTTCATATATCCCATGATAGCGCAGATGTGGGATCATCTGGTAGTAGCAACAGACTACCTGGATGACCAAATATGGGAAGTGATGAGACTTATGAATACCTCAAACATTGTGCAAAACCAGTTAATCATTGTCACCAACCAACACATATTAGTTCTAGATTATGTTACAGCTAAAGATGGAGGTATGTGCCAGGTTGTGGGACCCTCTTGTTGCCATTACATAGACCCGCAGGGTAATTTGCAAGTTAAAGTGGGTATAGAGAAAATGGCGGATTTAAGAGATAAATGGCTGGATGCACATAAAGCTGATAAAGATACATGGTGGTCTGATACCTTCTCTTCCCTTAACCCCAATAACTGGTTCAAAGGTATTGGGGGTTGGCTCATGGGAATTGTCCAAGTAATATTGCAGGTAGCCCTAATAATATTGGTGATATATGTAGTGATTAAGCTCGTTCTTATTTGTGTGACCCGCTTTTCAAAAAGAATGAAGAAAACTGATGAACGACCTATTATGCTCCACTACGATGAGGAAGGACAGAAGGAAACATCGTTCAACACAGCTCCCCCTCCTCACAATGATGCCTGGCTGATGTAGGGTGAGATGAATCCCAGGGTATTACCACAAGTCCGAGCAACCGGGAGCCTACCTATAAGGGGTAGGTTGTCGCCACTGCGGGTGAAGAGGATACGAATGGTATGCTCAGGGGATTCGCTAGGCGAAGGGAAAGTCTACAACCAAGTCTCCAAGGGAGACTGTTATGGACTATTGATACAAAATGGATACTTGCTTGTTGAGGACTATGTTTAGCTAAGATGGCGGCCAGGCATTCAGCCAACACCTATAAACTAGAATCCTACTTTGTGTTTTTATCATGTGTTTCTTTGTGGTTTCCGTTCAGCTCAAGCAAGCAGTTACAAAGAAAGAAGTAAGTAACGGTTTCACCCAGGAGCAAGGGGGGAGGGAGGAGGAATTTCCTCTGGCCGTCAAGGTTACAGAAAAGTATAGAGTTAATAGCCAATAGAAAAGATATACTTTATCTCACACCCCCCCTCCCACCTGCTTCCTGTCGTAAAACCCATGTATTGTCTGTTGTTTTCAGAAATAAACCAGAGATACTGATTAACTCCATGTAATGGGTTGTCTGTCTGATCTCTCCGTGCACGTATCTTAATTAATTTGGAGCAGTACATCAACCGAACTGGCAGCTTGGCCAGAACCAGAACACAACTACTATAGAGACATCTGCACCGTCGTCTATCCTCTCGCAGGTCTGACCGGGGGGCCCTCTGCACTCACGTTCCACTGCCATGGCTTCTGTGGAGGGGTGGGGTGGCAGGAGCAGTACCAGCTCCATCAACAGCAGCCTGAGTCTACAGTCGCTGATGAGCAACTTTCTTCACCCGCATAGTGAAGAAACTACTCACCAGCAGCTAGACATAGAGCGGAACCTGAACCGGCAGGTGGTGGCATACTTGTAGTGCACCCTGCCAGCCGACATTGGAGATTCGCTAGACTACTGAGCAGCCAAACTGGATTTGTGGCTGCAACTGGCCGAGTTTGCCCTGGAAAAGCTGTTCTGCCCGGGCAGTAGTGTGGCATCAGAGTGGGTGTTTAGTGCGGTGGGGGCCATAGTTACCATAAGAGGAACTTGCCTGTCCACTAGTGATGAGCGGCAGGGGTCACATTCGAATTCGCGATATTTCGTGAATATTTTGTACAATATTCATCGAATATTCGCAAATTCGAATATTCGTTATATCTTAAGATTTTTTTTACTCGAAAAATCGGCAAGGTAATAATCGTGCAATATGCAAATTTTTGTAATGCTAATTTTTTTAAACTTTTAGACAAAGAATATTATAGCACTATAGCGAATATTCGAAAAAAAAAACCAAATATAGAGCAATTTTGCTAATACAGTGCTATAATCTTTTTTTTTAATAGTTGTAATTTTTTTCCAATCTGAACTTCAGATGAGAAAAAAATTACAACTATTAGACTAGCTAAATTGCTCTATATTCATATTTTTTTTTATATTCGCTATATTGCTATATATTCTTGTTTTAGAATATTACGAATATTCGAAAAACTAAGTTATAGCAATATAGCGAATATTAGAAAAAAAGGAATATAGAGCAATTTAGCTAATATAGTGCTATAATCTTCTTTGTCTAATAGTTGTAAATTGAAAAATTTGTATTAACATTACAAAATTCGCAAACAACACTACTCCTAAAGTCAAGTATATTGCAGCCTTCTTATTGGCCCACAAGCTAGAAGCAGGGAGGGATCATGTGTAAAAAAAATAAAAAATAAATTGAATAAAAAAAATATATGGAATATTCAAAATTACGAATATATATCACTATATTCGAAATATTAGAGAATTTTCAAAGTACCTATATTAGCGATAAAAATTTGAAATTCGAATATCGAATATTCGTGTCCACCAAAAATGTGGAGAGACTGAGCTTTGTCAAGATAAATCAGACGTGGATCAGCCAGGATTTCTATCCACCAATTCCTGATGCATCAGACTAGATCATCCATGGTGCCACACCAACACTTTGACAAAAGAGACCAGTTTCTTCTGGCTACCTGTCTTAGCTACTATTCTGATGCTGCCACCCGCTTTATGTCACACATCTGATGCCAAGTGCTTCTTCTTTCACCCACCATCTTGAGCGGGTACTGGTATTGCTACCCACCTCCACACTATGTCACCTTGCCACTCTCTGGCCTCATGATGCTGCTGCCACCTCCACATTATGTCACTTTGCCACTCTGTGGTCTTCTGATGCTGCCGATATCTCCACACTCTGTCTTTGTGCCACTCTGTGTCCTCCTCATGCTGCCGCCACCTCCACACTCAGTCATTGTGCCACTCTGCGACCTCCTGCTGCTGCCGCCACCTACAGACTCTGTGATTGGGCTGCTTTATGGTCTCCTCATGCTGCTTTCACCTCTACACTATGTCACCTTGCCACTCTGTCATCTCCTCATGCAGCTGACAACCTCCAAACTATGTCACCTTGCCACTCTGTGACCTCCTGATGCTGCCGCCACCTCCACACTATGTCACCTTGCCATTCTGTGGTCTCCGCATGCTACTGCCACCTCCACACTATGTCACCTTGCCACTCTGTGGCCTCCTGATGCTGCCTTCACCTCCACACTATGTCACCTTGCCACTTTGTGGCCTCTTGATGCTGCCGCCAACTCTACACTCTGTCATTGGGCCATTCTGTGGTCTCCTCATACTGCTTTCACCTCACCACTATGTCATCGGCCACTCTGTGGGCTTCTCATGCTGTTCCCACCCTTCCTACTTCATGACTGGGCCACTATTTAGCTTCTTTGGCTTAGCTGACATCATCATTTAATTGACCCTTCCTCTGATCTGTCACAAGGAAGGTAAAATGAGACACACAATGGATCCTGTCTGTGTAGCAGCTGTAAGGCCTGTATGGTCCTGTCAGAATTGGCTTGTGATTTGGTAGCCAAAAGCAGGAGTGGGTAAAAAACACAGAAGACTTGCAAATATTCAGTTCAAGTGTCATCTCTGTTTTGGATTCACTTTTTTGGGGGGCATTAGCAATACTGATGGATTACTGACCAAATGTGGACCGAGTGAAGGCGGATACTCCACAGACAGGATCCTTTTTTTGTGGGTTATTGTTCTGACGGATCAGAGAAAGGGCAAAATAATCAGTGACTTCAACACTAACTTACTGCTGACACCCTCTCCACTCTGTCGGGGGGGCTCTACTTGTATAAGCGTTTAATAGAACAGGTTCTGTAGTAGTGATTACTACTGGATAGAATGTAACTCTGATTGTGAGCTAATGTCACTGGTGACAGCAAGCAATGATAATGTCCATAAAGCACTGCTATGACAGTGCTATGTAAGGCTATTTTCACACTATTGTTTTTGCTGGATCCGGCAGGGTTCAGCAAAAACACTTCTGTTAGGCCCCATGCACACGGCCGTGTTTCACATCCGTGTGCGGGCCGTGGAACCGCGGCCTGGATCCCTCCTGAGAGCAGGAGCGCACGGCGTCACTGGTTGCTATGACGCCGTGCGCTCCCTGCTGCCGCCGCAATAAGGTAATACACTGGTATGATCTATACCAGTGTATTACTGTACTGTGCCGGCAGCAGGGAGCGCACGGCGTCATAGCAACCAGTGACGCCGTGCGCTCCTGCTCTCAGGAGGGATCCAGGCCGCGGTTCCACGGCCCGCACACGGCTGTGAAACACGGCCGTGTGCATGGGGCCTTACTGATAATACAACCATCTGCATCTGTTATGAACGGATCCAGTTGTATTATCTTTAACATAGCCAAGGCGGATCCGTCATGAACTTCAATGAAAGTCAATGGAGGACGGATCCGGTTTCTATTGTGGCAGATTGTGGCAGAGAAAACTGATCTGTTCCCATTGACTTGCATTGGGGGTCATGCCAGATCTGTCTTGCTTTGCATCCCAGGATGGAAAGCAAACTACAACATTTTGCAGTTTGCTCTCCGTATGGGAACACAACTAAACGGAACAAAATGCATTTTGGAGCATTCTGTTCTGTTCGATTCAGTTTTGTCCCCATTGACAATGAACTGGGACAAAACCTAAGTGTTTTATACTGGTATTGAGCCCGTATGACAGATCTCAATACCGGAAAACTAAAACGCTAGTGTAAAAGTAGCCTAAGTGTGAAAAATAAAGTAAATAAAATACCCTGGGTCCTAAACTCATTGGGCCAGATTTATCATGACTCTGACAGCTCACTCCACTTTCACATATGGCTAAAGTCAGTTTTAGCCAAGTCAGATTTATGATCGGCCCTTTAAGACTGTAATAAATGTGGTTTGACGTAGCAGTTTATCCGTCAGTAAGCAGCTTTACAAAAGTCGAACATCTTTACGAAAAAGTCGCACGTCTTTACGAAAAAGTTGCATGTTCTATTAAAAAGTCTCATAAGATAAGCATGGTCCTCACTGGAGTGAAATTGCGCAATTTTTTGCGACTTTTTTGCGACTTTTTAAATAGTCACAATAGTAAATCTGTCTAGAGATTAATTTACATAAGAAAACACGCCCACTTTCAGAAAACTGGTGAGCATAGTGCAGAGCAGAAAAAAGTCGCAAATTTATGCGCAGTTTTAGTGATTGCGCAAAAATCTGCGACTTTTTCACTCTATTCTGACTTGAGCTAATGATAAATCTAGCCCATTGAGTTCTGGCTCAGTAGTTTGGACCAGTTGCAGGAAATGGCCCAGACTGTTATCAGTGTACTGTTTTTCCAGCCTCCAGTGTACTGTCAGACATGGTATTCAGCATGGCAGTTGGCATCATTGCACTGAAGCAAACCAAACTGTCCTTCATCAAGTGTGGAAATCATAAATTTTGTCTAAATAAATCAGGCATGGATCCATGAGGATTTTCACACACTTCCGGTGCATGCCACTGAATAGTTCTTCCATTGCTGACAGTGGCTATTTATCACTGACCCAATGATGCAACTGTGACTGTCTTTCTGTCCATCATGTTCAATACTTCCCTGTTGCCCCAAGTACTAACCCAACAAAACCACACATCTCCTGCCTTGTCTGTCAACTTCCATACTGTACCGCTGCTCACAGAAAATAGATCTTTTTCATGGCTGTTGTAAAAACAAAAACCTTTGCTTCTTCACTTTCGCAGAACGGAGGCACATGGTTTCAAGAAATCTGCTCACTTCTAGTTGCCAAATATCCTCTAACATTAACATCAGCACAAAAACTGTGTGGCAGGACCTTTATGACATGGGTTTCTATGGTCGAGCAACTGCATACAAGCCTTCCATCACCAAGCACAATGCCAAGAGTCAGCGTGGAGTAACACGGGCCTTTGGACCAGTGGAGTGACAAATCACAGTTCTTTCCTGACAAAATCATGCCAACCTTTTAGTTATTTCAAGGGTTAGCCTTGGCCCCTTAGTTCCATTGAAGGGAAACCTTAATGCTTCAGCATACTAAGACATTTAGACAATTGTAGGCTTCCAACTTTGTAGGAACAGTTTGGGGAAGGCCCTTTTTTGTTCCTGCATGACTGTTCTCCAGTGCAAGAAGCGAATTCCAAAGAAACTTGGCTAGCCCGCACATAACCCTGACCTGAATCCCATTAGACACCATTTGGATTAATTAAAATGGAGATTATGAGCCAGGCCCTCTTGTCTGATCATCATTGTCTGATCTAGCAAATGCTCTTCTGGGTGAATAAGCAAAAATTCTGACGCACCCCAAAATCTTGTAGAAATCTAGTAAAGCCATAAAAGTAGAAGCTGTTTTAACTGTAAAAGGTGAACCAGATAGTTTTTTTTTTCCTTTTCAAAAGGGCTATTGGTAAATGTGAACTGGTAGATGATTGGTTATTTAGGGCTAGTTAACGACAGTTTTTTAAGTTAATAAACACAATAAGAAAATGTGCAGTGAATTTATGTGGTTATTATTAAAATAAATCATAACCCAACCCTACACCTCCTATTGATATATTTCTATTAATATAGACGATAAGAGCACAAACATGAATCAATTTACCTAGAAATAAATGTTTAATGGTTTAGTATTGGATATATGTTTGCGCTAAATAATTTCCCTATTATTAGTCATTTCATTGCGTCACAACTGTAATACACTGACTGATAATAAATCAAAGGTGAAAATCATTATTTTTAATATTCACATTTTAGTGTATAATAAACAATATTGACTTCTGCCACAAGCAGATTAAAACATAGACACATAAATTATGAATGCTTTATTTCAGTCCGTAACATTCCATGTGATTAATGGTATTTTCCAAGCTTCATGTATTTATTTGAGAATTATCCTTTTTTTCATAAATGCCAACAAGTAATGCGGAAATATTTGTCCATAATTGCGGCCTCCTAAATGCAGTGGAAGGGATTTTTTTTGGGGGGGGTATGGATTCATTTTTGGGATTTTTTTTTTTAATTACTAATTGAAAGTTGATGAACAAATTGTTATCAGTTCTGACTAGTTTTAATCAGTTTTTTGGGATCCAATCACATTGACATTACCAAAAGACCTAGCATGATTTTTTTTTTTTATATTGGTGATTTCTTTTAATAATTTTTTATGCTGATGAATATTTATATGTTTTTCCCTGTCTGATCTAAGACCCTAAATCACATGAAAGGTCATATGTTTTTATATGCAGACATATGTTTTTATATGCAGACGTCTTTTGTCGAGTTTTTAAAGATGACACCTGCCCAGGAGCTCAATGGGCACATAGCTGGTAGGTGCCTGTGATTTAGCACAGCAGATACTTGCTGGCAGTGTCAATAATCAAAGACAAATCCAACCACACACATTTAAACTCTTAGGCCCCTTCACACGGGCAAGAATTCCGCTTGGGTGCAATGCATAAGGTATACGCATTACACCCGCACTGAATCCGGACCCATTCATTTCAATGGGGCTGTGCACATGAGCGGTGATTTTCACGCATCACTTGTGCATTGCGTGAAAATCGCAGCAAGCTCTATATTGTGTGTTTTTCACGTAACGCAGACCCCATAGAAGTTAATGGGGCTGCGTGAAAATCGCAAGCATCCTCAAGCAAGTGCGGATGTGGTGCAATTTTCACGCATAGTTTGTAGGTGACGATCGGGATGGGGACCCGATCTTTATTATTTTCCCTTATAACATGGTTATAAAGGAAAATAATAGCATTCTTAATAGCATTCTTACTTAGCATTCTGTATTAAGAATGTTATTATTTTCCCTTATAGCCATGTTATGAGAGAAAATAAAAAAATATTTACAAAACACCGACCCCAAACCCAAACCCGAACTTCTGTGAAGAAGTCCGGGTCTGGGTACCAAACATGCCAATTTTTCTCACGTGCGCGCATTAAAATGCTTTGCACTCACGTGGAAAAATTGCGCATTTTCCTGCAACGCACCCGCATCCTATCCGGCCCTCACACGCGACACCCGTGTAAAAGAGGCCTTAGATGCCATAGTCAATTGCAACCACGGGTGATGAGGTAATTTGTTGTGACTGGGCTGATTTGGATGCCCAAATGGCCCTCCACCATGATGAGATTGTGGAAGCCAGTTGGTTGCAAGTCATAGTAAAGTTCTATTATGCTCTCCCACAGGCTGGGCTTATTAAGAACATCCCAATTTTATCATAAACTTCAGTTGTATATTATTGCAGTCTACGGCAAAAGAATTCTGATGACTGCATTTTCAAGTACCCTAGTGGGAAAAAAAACGTTAAAAAATAATATCAAATAAAAATAAAATAAACTAAGAATGAATATCAATTAACATCACTCACTCCACTCCAAAACAGTTTTAATAAAAATGATCAAAAAGTAACATATGCCCCAAAATATATCAATAAAAACTTTAACTCACCCTGCAAAAAATAACCCTCACCCGGCTCCATAGTCAGAAATATAAAACAGTTATAGGTGACATTCAGTATCACTTTAATCATACTGACCCACACAACAAAGGTAATGTTTTAAGGACTCTGTACCTTTTGATGACTGATGATCTATTCTTTGGATAAATCGTTAGTATCTGATCGGCAGGGGTGTGACACCTGGGATCCCTGCTGAACAGCTGTTTGAGAAAGCTGCAGGCTTCTCTAAGGTTCCTGCAGGCCCAGTGACGTCATGACTGTTATCACTGGCCTGGGTGCAGCTTAGCCCCATTGAAGCGAACAGGGCTACTGTGAGCCCAGAGGTTGATGGGTGGGGGTCCTGGGTGGGGGTAAAGAAAAAAGGCACCATATTAGTTTTTTTATGGTGTTCACCAGACAGAATAGATCATGTGCTATTTTTATAGAGCAGGTTGTTACGGACGTGACAATACCTAATACGTAAATTTTTAGTTTTTGTTTCAGTTATATATAATAAAGCATTTTTGTGTCTCCATTTTCTGAAAGTCATATATATTTTTTCTGCTGATCAACTTGTGAAAGGGATATTTTTTGTGGAAATAATTGACAATTTTATTTGTATCATTTTTGGGTACATCTATCAATATTATACTTTTTTGGGGCAAGGTGACAAAAAATTGCTGTTTTGGCAAAAAAAAAATTCAGCGTTTATCTGATTGGGTAGATCATATATTTTTATAGAGCAGGTCATTAGGATGAATCAATACCTAATATGTCTATGTTTTTTTTATTTATTTCAGTTTTACACAATGAAAACATTTTTGGGAAAAAATGTTTTTGTTTCTCCATTTTATGAAAGCAATATTTTTTGGTGTTCTGCTGATCATCTTGTGTTTGGGCTCATTTTGGCTGGAAGAGTTCACATTTTTATTGGTACAATTTTTGGGTATGATTTTTTGATTGTTCAATATTACACTTTTTAGGGGCAAAGTTTTAACTCTATTTTTATTTAATTTTTTTATGGCGTTTACCTGAGAACATAGGTCAAGTGATATTTTTATAGGGTTGCTCCTTATGGATGCGTCAATATCTAATATATCTATTTTTATCAAACTTTTTGTTTATTTTTTCATTAAAAATTTCTTGAAAAAAACACTTTTATCCCCCCACTTTTTTATTTTTGTCCCAGTCTGTGCCTTACAGGCTTCAATGTATGGCAGACCCCAAGGCCTTTGCGTAGCCTGCAGTTGCCATGACAGCCATTGGCCCCCGCGCTGCAGGGACAGGGAGCCGATGGCTGTCATGGCAACTGCAGGCCACACAAAGGCCTTGGCCTCTGAGAACCTTGTATATGCCATGGTCAGTGTTGATTGTTGCATACAAAGGATATACTGCAATGCCGGCGGAAAAAAACAGGCTCCTAGTTGTCACTCACAGCCGGGCCCCTGCATTGATTGGGCGCGCACAGCTCCAATGCCCGTCCAATCATCATGATGTACTAGTACGTCATATGTCGGCAAGGGGTTGATAATATACAGTATGAAATCTGCTAAAGAAACAGATCCCATAAAAAATTGATCCTTCCTAAACTGTAATAAAATGACAAACATAAAAGGGTTCTCCAAGTTATGAAGAAAAAATAAATAAATATATAGCACTGTAAATCTGATGGGCAGCAAGTTTTTCCCTCATTCTCTTCCTGCCCTTTGTTTACCTGCAGTAACAACAATCTCTGCCCCTCCCCCTGCTCTGCAAAGGGAGTGAATACAAGTGCTGGCCTGAGTGACATGTCTGACTGTTGGGATACTCAGCAGCATGTTGTGTGTGTAGGACTACAAGTTGCAGCTATACAATGACACTGCTGATACACACAGGATCTCCCCCCTACCTGTTTTTATGCAATGTTCTGCAGAACTCCACTAGTCTGTCAGCTTCTGTGCCCAGCATTTGTCTCCTCACTTCCTGAAGCTACTCAGTAAAGCTTTCAGTCCTGAGTCTGTGCTGCTGAAGGAGTTAAAGTTTTTCCTGAAGAATCCAGGTAGAGAGCAAACAGGTCATGTGACCCTCAGTGAAATCTGAGCAGCAGCTATAGATGCAGTAAATGCATGGCAAAACCTTTACATTTGATTAGAAACATACAAAGGGCAAAAAAATAACTCGGACAACCCCTTTAATGAAACCTTTTTGAATCCATCTAAAGCTCCTCTAAAGCCGATATTTTTTTTTTTACACTATTGTAAACCTTGTTTTAAGCCAAGTAACATTAAACATGATATTAACTTTTGCTAGCTATCTGCAGAATATATTTTAAAATATGACCTGACTTATAAACATTTTTAAAGCAGAATTCAGGTAAGACTCCCCTGAATAACGGAAACGGGACGGATCCGTTATGCAGGCCATAGACTTCTATTATGACCGAATGAATAACAGAATGCCTCTAAAGGCATTACGTTATGCATTCCATCATTGAATTGCATTATGGTCCGTGGTAACAGAATCCATAATGCAATTCTGCTTTTACCACCAAACGAAGCGCAAGCGAATTTCAGAATATGAAATTTGCTTATCTCTAGTAGTCATGCAACACCACATATAACACAATGATTACTCTTTAAATACAGATAATGTACAAACCAGATTCCCAAAAAGTTGGGGCACTATACAAATCGTGAATAAAAACTGAATGCAATGATGTGGAGGTGCCAACTTCTAATATTTTATTCAGAATAGAACATAAATCACGGAACAAAAGTTTAAACTGAGAAAATGTACCATTTTAAGGGAAAAATATGTTGAATCAGAATTTCAAGGTGTCAACAAATCCCCAAAAAGTTGGGACAAGGCCATTTTCACCACTGTGTGGCATCTCCCCTTCTTCTTACAACACTCAGACGTCTGGGGACCGAGGAGACCAGTTTCTCAAGTTTAGAAATAGGAATGCTCTCCCATTCTTCTCTAATACAGGCCTCTTACTGTTCAATCGTCTTGGGCCTTCTTTATTGCACCTTCCTCTTTATGATGCGCCAAATGTTCTCTATAGGTGAAAGATCTGGACTGCAGACTGGCCATTTCAGTACCCGGATCCTTCTCCTACGCAGCCATGATGTTGTGATTGATGCAGAATGTGGTCTGGCATTATCTTGTTGAAAAATGCAGGGTCTTCCCTGAAAGAGATGATGTCTGGATGGGAGCATATGATGTTCTAGAACCTGAATATATTTTTCTGCATTGATGGTGCCTTTCCAGACATGCAAGCTGCCCATGCCACACACACTCATGCAACCCCATACCATCAGAGATGCAGGCTTCTGAACTGAGCGTTGATAACAACTTGGGTTGTCCTTGTCCTCTTTGGTCCGGATGACATGGCGTCCCAGATTTCCAAAAAGAATTTCGAATCGTGACTCATCTGACCACAGAACAGTCTTCCATTTTGCCACACTCCATTTTAAATGATCCCTGGCCCAGTGAAAATGCCTGAGCTTGTGGATCTTGCTTAGAAATGGCTTCTTCTTTGCACTGTAGAGTTTCAGCTGGCAACGGCGGATGGCACGGTGGATTGTGTTCACTGACAATGGTTTCTGGAAGTATTCCTGATCCCATTCTGTGATTTCCTTTACAGTAGCATTCCTGTTTGTGGTGCAGTGTCGTTTAAGGGCCCGGAGATCACGGGCATCCAGTATGGTTTTACGGCCTTGACCCTTACGCACAGAGATTGTTCCAGATTCTCTGAATCTTCGGATGATGTTATGCACAGTTGATGATGATAGATGCAAAGTCTTTGCAATTTTTCGCTGGGTAACACCTTTCTGATATTGCTCCACTATCTTTCTGCGCAACATTGTGGGAATTGGTGATCCTCTACCCATCTTGGCTTCTGAGAGACACTGCCACTCTGAGAAGCTCTTTTTATACCCAATCATGTTGCCAATTGACCTAATTAGTGTTAATTGGTCTTCCAGCTCTTCGTTATGCTCAAATTTACTTTTTCCAGCCTCTTATTGCTACTTGTCCCAACTTTTTGGGGATTTGTTGACACCGTGAAAATTTAAATCAACGTATTTTTCCTTTATAATGATACATTTACTCGGATTAAACGTTTGATCTGTCATCTACGTTCTATTACAAATAAAATATTAATATTTGCCATCTCCACATCATTGCATTCAGTTTTTATTCACAATTTGTTTAGTGTCCCAACTTTTTGGGAATCCGGTTTGTACTAAATTCACCAGGAGGAGCTGATGTTGTACCGACCTTTAGGGTGAAAAGAGTGGAAGGAGTGAAAGGATCCTCTGGATTTGTCACGAGGGTGTCAAGAACCACGCCTGACTCCGTTATACCTGGGGTCAGGAAGTCGCAGCGGTTGGCTGCGCGCTCTATGTAGAAAGATAGGGCTGTTTCTTTATGGTAGCTTTCTGGGTTTGCTTTTCAACCCTTTTTGGCTCACTCAGGGATCCGTAGCTCCTTCTCCTCAGCTGTTCCTTGTCCAGCACTCCCAACCTCCTTATATTCCCCTCTCCCACTTCTCTGGTTGCCAGATATAGAGCTTCCTGCCTGGACTTCTATACTGACCCACTGGAGCTGTGTTGCTGCGTTCCCTGGTTGTTGTTCCAGAACGTTACCCTCCGGATCCCTGTTGGGCCTTTGTGGTCTGCTGTTGTCGCCCACCTGGGATTATATGTTTGTCTGTATTGTCTGTCCTCTCCTTGGTGTTTTCCTCTTAGTGTCAGTGGTGCGGACTAGTGATCCCACCGCCCGTTCACTACCTAGGGCTCATCTTAGGGAAAGCCAGGGTTTAGGCACGTGATTGGCGTATGGGTGAGGAACCCGTCTAGGGATGTCAGGGCAGTGAGGTGCCAGCCACAAGGTGAGTCAGGGGTCACCACCTTTCCCTCTCCCTTGGGCAGGGCCTTCCCTCTTCCCTCCCTTTGTGTGACGCCGGTCATTACAGGATTGTTGGATATTGAAGTCAAAGGTCTGGTGTTTATGATCACCACTACTTCAGCCATGAAAGTTGAGAGGGTCTCATGGGTGAGCCTTGAAGTTCCCAGCTGTAGAAAGTCAGAATCAAGGGTCCGGCGGGCTATGCCAATCATACGTTCCCAAGAGACTCCCATGTGAGAAGAATATGGGGGGTTGAATGTCCATTTACAACCTTGGTCAGCAAGATATCTCCCTACATGGTCACTGTCAATGTTTGAGGGAATAAGCAGTATTTGCAGTGTCCAACAAAGTTGGTACCCCTATCAGAGTGGATTAGTTTAACTGGGCCTCTAATGGAAATAAAACGTCTGAGAGCATTTATAAAGGTAGATGTGTCTAAAGACTCGATAACTTCTATATGCACAGCCCTGATATTCATGCACGTAAATATTACTGTCCAGCGTTTACTGTTTGCATGGCCTCCTCTAGTGTGTCATGTGGTGACAGACCAGGGGCCAAACACGTCAAGACCAACATTAGTAAAGGGGGGTTCTGTACTGAGTTGGTCAGCAGGGAGGTTAGCCATCTTATGTGACTGAAACATACCAAATAGTTTTTGCTCCCATTATCGAGAATACAGCTGTATGCAAAGCTCCTTCAGTGAACAAACGCCCCTGGTGTTCTGTCTTCTCATGGTAGTGTTGCACAAGTAGAGATGCACTCTGATTGTTTGGGAGTATTATGGGATTATCATTACTCTTGAGATTTGCATTCAAAATACGTCCCCCAACTCTCAACAGTCCATTAGCATCTATAAAGGGGTCAAGTCTCTTTAGGGAACTGTCTTTAGGAACACTCTTTTGATTTCTTATGAGTTTAAATTCTTGAGCATAAACCTCTAGTTGGATACAAAGGATGATAACGTCTCTGGCCTATGTGAGCTCGTCCACTGTATGGGCCTTATGACAGTACGACCAACCTTTGCAATGTTCTGATCTTGTATGTGTGTGGCTCTAAAGGATCTGGATATATGAATCAAACCAGCTATAGCTCTGTTCAGTGATTTCCACATAGAAAACGTATCGAATCGTTTGGATTCAAATCTCGCACCGTTCAGTATTTGGCGCAGGCGCAGTGAGGAAGCTGGCAGCCTGCAAGCGCCTTTTCATCACTGTGCCTGCGCCAAATGATGCTGAACGGCGCGAGATTTCACCAGAGCACAGGGCTGGCAGACAAATGTGAGCGCTGCCTGGCTCTGTCAATCAGGACTTGGAGAGAGGCAACAAAGGTGGGAGAACGGAGCCTCTAGGAGCAGGAACAACACCCCCTCTGCTCCTAGAGGCTAATTAGCATATTATACAAGTTAGATTTCTGGCATAACGGGGGCATAGATAAAAGTAGGAATAGGCTAGTTAGGTTTAGCTGACATTAGCACATTGCTAATGTAAGCTAGCTTAATAGGGTTAAATCTGGTGACAGAAGCCCTTTAATGCTATAGTTTTAAGGTAAGCGGTTGCTTTTACTGAAGCATCAGAAAATATGCACAGCTGTCTGGATGGAACCTCTGCAGGAGAGAAGTGGGCATATGGCCTATATATACGTAAGTTAGATAATGCTGTTAGAGAGTCTCTCCATGTTATCCATAGTGCCTCTTTCTCTGAGGGAAGTGGCGAATCCCAATCACATGAATCTGTGGTTAACTCTCTGAGCAGAGTCTTACCTTGGATGATCACGGGGGCTGAAAATCCAAGTGGATCATACAGACTGTTAATGGTGGATAAGAATCCAAGTCGTGTGAATGGTTTTTGTTCTTGGTCGACCTGAAAAGGTAAAGGTGTCAGACTTGAGGTCCCAGCTGAGCCCTAGGCTGAGCTGCATGGGTATCAGGTCTGTCGCCAAGTCTAGATCTTTTAAATCACTGGCATGATCTTGAGTAGGAAAGGCCTCCATAACAACCTTGCTGTTTGAAGCTATCTTATGCAGTCTTAGGTTTGAACAGGAAAGCATACTTTAAGTCCTTTTGAGTAGACTGATTGCAGCCTCTGGTGAGGGAAGCAACTTTAAAGGATAACTGTCACACTTAGACCCTAATTTCAATTTTCATATATGTAGTTACTAATAGCATGATATTCCAGAATCAGTTACTATTAGACTGACTTACCCTATATTTAATAAGATTCAGCCCTTAGCAACCAGTCTGCATAAAACTGCAATTTCACTATTTAGTTAAGATGGCCACCACTGCCCTCACCCTGAGGCTAATCCCTCCTGCCCTCACTAGCCAGTAACAATAGCCCCCCAAAAGTGTCAGTAACCAGAGCCCTCCCCCCTAAAGGGTTATCTCCTGCAGCACAAAGGGGTCCTCTTACCACATGTTGCTTTCATTTATACACTGAGCAGATGGCAGATCTCCCTTCCCTGGTCTGTGCTGCTTCCACTCTGTATTCTCCAGCTCTGCTGAGTGAGGGAGCTTCTGCCAAGCGCAGGGACAGGGAGAAGTGCACACAGCCCAGGCACTGTTATCAGCTGCTGGGGAGGACCTGGCTTTAATCATTTATACACAGTCCCTGGCTGTCAGTAATGTGACCTTGCAGGCTGCGTTCTTCTGCGTCCTCCGTCCTTCAACACAGAACGGACCTGCATAGCAACCTGATTTTAAGCACAGATAAAAATAGGCAGTAGAGGGAACAAAACTGTGGAATTAAGGAATACACAGTGAAAAGTTGAAATAGGGCCACCAAGGAGATATTAATCACCACAATCCAATACTCCAAAAAAAAAAAAAAAAAGATGACAGTTATACTTTAAAGCCATCATCTATATAGAAGTCTCTTTCAACAAACTTCTTAATGTCCTCCCCATAGTCTTTTTCACTTTCTTGGGCAGAAAGTCTAAGTCCATAAATAGCGACTGCAGGAGATGGGCTGTTGCCGAAAACATGCACCTTCATGCGATGTTCTACAATGTCTTGGGTAGGGTCATTGTCCTCGAACCAAAAGAATTTTAAGAAGTTCATGTGCTCTTCTTTAACTAGTAAACAATAAAAAAATTGTTGTATTTCGGCAACTACAGCAATGGATTCTTTACGGAATCTCATGACACGAGAAGTGTATTGTTGAGGTCCGTTCCTGTCAAAAGAACATCATTGAGAGAGACTCCTTCATATTGTGAACTGGAGTCAAATACTACTCGGATTTGTCCTGGCTTCTTAGGGTGGTAAACGCCAAAGATTGGTAGGTACCAGCATTCTTCCTTTTCCTTTAGGGGTGAAGCTATTTCTGCATGACTGTTCTCCAATATCTTATTCATGAATAAGAAAAAATGTTCCATCATCTCTGGTCTTTTCTGAAAGTTGCGTTGGAGTAAACAGAAGCGTTTAAAGGCCTGATCCCTGTTGTTGGGAAGATGGCGTCTCTGTGTTTTGAAAGGCAGTGGTGCAACCCAGGTGTCCGTTTTATCCTTGATGAATTCTTGCTCCATTGTGTTTAAGAAGGCCTCATCTTCATAGAGGGAGCTATCTTGTGGTCTTCCTTTGTCCTCTGGAACACCATGCACCCCAAGTGGTCTTGATCTTCACCACAAGAATGGTTCTTGATTTCTATAAAGTCAGTATATAGCACACTTGCCGGCTTGTCTCTTACAAGGAATCTGTTAGGACAAGGCTGAAAGAGGGATGGACGTCCGTTCTCTAAGGTATTTGTATAAAGAGAATTCACCATGGTTGGCTTGTAAATATTTCCTAAGCAGACATCACCTATAATGACCCACTCTAGGTCAAGCTTATGAGCATATAGAGAATTGTGAGGACCGTTTATTTGTTTTCTCACCTTGTGGACTCTTATGATATCTCTTCTGAGTAGAAGTACTATTTGGGCCTCTGGGTCGAGTACAGGAATGAGATGCGCTATGGATTTCAGATGTCCATGATGTAATGCTGCCTCAGGTGTAGGAATGTCTTCTCTGTTTGGCATCCGATTGCATTCGATCAAGGTAGAGGCAGGAATGCTTCACCATTTATGGATTTGATTTGAAAGCCAGTAGTTCTTCTGCCTCTTTCTTCACTCACACCTGTGTAAGTTTTAAGTGAATAGGAAGAGCAGTGTGCTTTAATATTGAAGATATCAAAGAAAGCCGAGTTAGCAAGAATCTATTACTTTGATCATCAAAGGTGGCATACAACCTTACCGCTTTCTCTTTATGACCAATGGGATAAACTGTAACAAGACAAAATCTTGGAGCAGGATTTATTACTAAGACCTTCTCCACAGACTTGAGTGCACTGGGGTGTCACTTCAGGAGGTACGGTGTCTCTTTCCTTCCCACCATGCTCTACAGCCTCGTCTGAGGGTGTGAGAGTCCATGAAGCTGGCCCAGGGTGTAAAGCTGTATTGTGCTCTTCACTGTTGCATTCAAAGCATCTGATGTTCACTGTACAGTCTTTTTCAAGATGAGAAGTTGATGCACAACACCTGTAACAAATGTGGTTTTCCTTGAGGAAGGTTTTGCGGTCCCTGAGAAGTTTTTCTCTAAATCCTCTGTATTTCAGCAATTAGTGTGGTTTCTTCTGTAGAGTACATTCTCTGCATGGGTCTTTTGTTGAGATCTTCTCAGTCTTTGCAGTACTGTAGGTTTTGTTTGAGGAGTCTTTAAAATATACACTGGTTTTGTGTACTGCAACAGGTGTACCTTTCATATTACGAAGTGGGACAAGTCTACCTGATTTGGGGTAAGTGGTGTCAAACATCGAGAAGTCAAAGATGCGATGATTCCTAGTCTTTGCTTGCTGGTGCACAAAGTCCACAAAGAATGAGAATGGAGGAAATGGGATATTGTGCTGTTGCTTGTACCTGGAGCCTTGAGCAATCCACTTCTCTTGTATGTTATAAGGTAGTTTTTGTAGTATGGGGTTTGCACCACACACAGTACCTAAGCATGCCAGACCTTGTAAGTCTTCTTCAGCTTTGGCAACTTGGAGCTCTGTCAGCAAATCACTTAGTCCTCTCAGCTTCTGGAAACCTTTAATTTGGATCTTGGGGAAATCCTTAATTCTTTTGAAGAGTGTGTTCTCTATCACTTCTGGTGAGTCGTAACATTCCTCAAGTCTCTCCCATATCATGTTTAACCCTGTGCTTGGGTAGTTAATATTAATGGCTCTAATACGCTTTGCATGCTCTGCCGACTCATTTCCCAGCCATTTGACAAGATCAACTTTTTCACCTGCAGACAGATCCAGGTCTCTGATTGTATTTCTGTATGATGATCGCCATGACCTATATAGCTTTCCAGTCTGTCATCAAACTTGGAGAGCCCCTTGGTTATTAACTCCTGTCGGGTAAAGAATTTTAGAAAGTCTGACATACTTGGAACATACATCAAGTTCGAAAACTCCTCAGAGTGAGACACTCTGATTTACAAGCAAGGAGAAATCGAATATTTGGGACGCTGAGGAAACGGTGACTGAACAAACCGTATTGAGAAGTGGAGGTAAGGGATTTAAATAGCTTGAAAAAAGGTGGGACGCCACCTAGAGCTAACAACTTCTGAACTCTAATCCGATAAGTTCCATGAACTGTGATATATGCATATTCGGAATAACTTCTACTATTAAATCCGAAAATCCTGCGACTGCACTACATTAATGATAATCGGTGATTATTTTATACCGAATGAATGGTGACATTCGATCAATTTCTCATTGAAAACTATTGAGCAATAACACATTCAGTGCTCTAGTGCTGAGAATTTAACTCTCTGGACCCATTCAATCAGATTACAGACAAGTACCCATTTGCTGTCTGATGTGTGTTTATATATACACTATAAGTGATTTTTATATTGTCAATTGTGACTTTTTATTATTATGTTATTTAATTTCTGTACAAATTACGTACTTTGTATGACATTTTAAGTATTTTATTGCATCAATAAAGCGACTTGTTTTGAGCAAAATTCCCAGATATTGAGTGCCATATCTCCAATATTATTTGAAATTCTTTACTTTCTGGTGTTTGGAGTTCACACCTAGATATTGAGCACCTCTCCATCCTACGGAGTAGTAGAGCCACTCCATTTTTGTAAAAATTTCTGACATACTTGGAACTCTGTTTAGTGGAATTTTGCTGCAATAGCCACCGTCTACTTGTTCTTTCTGAAAGGATTTGACTATACTGTGATCATTTGTAGGTTTGAATGCAGGTTGCATTGAGGGCTGATGCCGTATGAAACTGTTGTCTCGTTCGATGCAGGGTTTTTGGTTAGATTAGGTCACTTGTTGTGTGATAGGAGTCTGCTGGGGCTCTATAGTAGGGGTTGATGCTGCTCTTGGACCTGAATTTAGGTCATCTGACTCAGCATGTTGCATGACATAATCTGAAGTGCGTTGCGAGTTATTGTGATGATCAGGTTCAGGCCCACTTAGTCTATTGCTTGTGGAGTTTGCTGCTTCTTCTAAAGCCTCTGCTTTTTTTCCCACAATTTTCCAGTGTTGCTTGTTGTTCAGCCAGGGAAGCTTCCATGAGGGCTTCCATGCGCACTTTCTCTATTTTTAATTGTCTACTTGTTTGGCAAATGTCGCACGGATTTTGGCGGCTTCAGCTTTTGCGCAGGCAATGGCAAACGTGGAGCTGCTCACTGATCTTTTTGAGCTTTTGGAGCTAACTGAGATTCGAGACCTTGTCTCGAACTGTTTGGATTCCCTTGTCGACATAATGACACTGTGAACAGGTTTGCACACTTGCAACTGTCGTGGGTGATGCTGCTGCACCGTAGCACCTTGTAGGGTTCAGTATCATGCAGCCAGCCTGTTAGAGGTTGCTGACTCACTGCGGCCAGGATTTAAGGAATCACAGTTTCTCGTATCCAGCTTGTAAGAAGCCATTGTTGTACTGCAGCCAGGATTTAAAGAATCACAATTTCTCGTATCCAGCTTATAAGAGCTGCTGTTTTACTGCGGCCAGAATTTAAGGAATCGTAATTTCTCGTATCAAGCTTGTAAGAGCCGCTGTTTTGCTGCAGCCAGGATTTAAGGAATCGCAATTTCTCGTATTCAGCTTGTAAGAGCCACTGTTTTACTGTTCTGTCCTCCTTATGTGTGAAGGTACATAGCTTGACAGACAGCTAAACCTTTCCCGGCAATGAATTGACAATGGAGTTACGTCCAACTTTGTCTTCATTGCAAGGATATATATCAGGTAAAACTGAGGAATAGAAAAATAATGCACTTACTAATGCAGTCTGACATATGACAATACATATAATACAATATACATACCAATGCAAACTATGTTGTTATGTAGCTATGTGAAACATACCAGCGATGCTACCATAAGCTTAGATGTAGAGGATGGATCAGTACACTACCAAACCGTGTGGATACCTCTGTAATGATGGCTGTGAATGAGGGAAATGGCTGCTATGTGCAGGGCTGATGATGTCACTAGAGTTCATAGGATACCAGTTATGGAAGCTGAAGTGGGTCAAATTTTGAGTGTGAAGAGCTGCAGTGTATAAACGGCCACTAGATGTTGCAGTTACAGAATGAACAGAGAATTATGCATTATAAAGCATACTAACTGTGCATAAATTAACAATAACAAACAGCTGAAGGCATGACAACCACACTTCATGTACAGGTCCTTCTCAAAAAATTAGCATATTGTGATAAAGTTCATTATTTTCTGTAATGTACTGATAAACATTAGACTTTCATATATTTTAGATTCATTACACACCAACTGAAGTAGTTCAAGCCTTTTATTGTTTTAATATTGATGATTTTGGCATACAGCTCATGAAAACCCAAAATTCCTATCTCAAAAAATTTGCATATCATGAAAAGGTTCTCTAAACGAGCTATTGACCTAATCATCTGAATCAACTAATTAACTCTAAACACCTGCAAAAGATTCCTGAGGCTTTAAAAAATTCCCAGCCTGGTTCATTACTCAAAACCGCAATCATGGGTAAGACTGCCGACCTGACTGCTGTCCAGAAGGCCATCATTGACACCCTCAAGCAAGAGGGTAAGACACAGAAATAAATTTCTGAACGAATAGGCTGTTCCCAGAGTGCTGTATCAAGGCACCTCAGTGGGAAGTCTGTGGGAAGGAAAAAGTGTGGCAGAAAACGCTGCACAACGAGAAGAGGTGACCGGACCCTGAGGAAGATTGTGGAGAAGGACCGATTCCAGACCTTGGGGGACCTGCGGAAGCAGTGGACTGAGTCTGGAGTAGAAACATCCAGAGCCACCGTGTACAGGCGTGTGCAGGAAATGGGCTACAGGTGCCGCATTCCCCAGGTCAAGCCACTTTTGAACCAGAAACAGAGGCAGAAGCGCCTGACCTGGGCTACAGAGAAGCAGCACTGGACTGTTGCATGTCATTCGGAAATCAAGGTGCCAGAGTCTGGAGGAAGACTGGGGAGAGGGAAATGCCAAAATGCCTGAAGTCCAGTGTCAAGTACCCACAGTCAGTGATGGTCTGGGGTGCCATGTCAGCTGCTGGTGTTGGTCCACTGTGTTTTATCAAGGGCAGGGTCAATGCAGCTAGCTATCAGGAGATTTTGGAGCACTTCATGCTTCCATCTTCTGAAAAGCTTTATGGAGATGAAGATTTCATTTTTCAGCACGACCTGGCATCTGCTCACAGTGCCAAAACCACTGGTAAATGGTTTACTGACCATGGTATTACTGTGCTCAATTGGCCTGCCAACTCTCCTGACCTGAACCCCATAGAGAATCTGTGGGATATTGGGAAGAGAAAGTTGAGAGACGCAAGACCCAACACTCTGGATGAGCTTAAGGCCGCTATCGAAGCATCCTGGGCCTCCATAACACCTCAGCAGTGCCACAGGCTGATTGCCTCCATGCCACGCCGCATTGAAGCAGTCATTTCTGCAAAAGGATTCCCGACCGAGTATTGAGTGCATAACTGAACATAATTATTTGAAGGTTGACTTTTTTTGTATTAAAAATACTTTTCTTTTATTGGTCGGATGAAATATGCTAATTTTTTTAGATAGAAAATTTGGGTTTTCATGAGCTGTATGCCAAAATCATCAATATTAAAACAATAAAAGGCTTGAACTACTTCAGTTGGTGTGTAATGAATCTAAAATATATGAAAGTCTAATGTTTATCAGTACATTACAGAAAATAATGAACTTTATCACAATATGCTTATTTTTTGAGAAGGACCTGTATTTACGTGCTACACAGCCTCCACATCTGTAGTTCCCGTAGGTGCGTTTGTCCAACCATGTTCTGGATACTGGTGCTGGCAAAAAATTACTTTTAACCAACCAATCCTGTACACTCCTTCCTCTCCTACAAGTGATTCTAGGACATTCCTTGATGAGTTCATAGATATCATGGCCAGGGTGGATTTGATTTAAATCAAAATTATTTAAATCACAATTTAAATCACAATTTAAATCACTAGTCAGTAAGGCTTGATTTAATTCATAGTTTTCTACATAAAGACTAATTCTTGCTGGTATAACTTATAATATGCAAGTAGATGAAGATTTTTAGAATAACAGCTTTTCATATTAGTTTGATTAGGTTGATTCTGCATTCATAGGTTTGTAGAAGTTAGGATTAAGGTATTTTTCTCAACTCTGTTCATGTTATAAAATTTTTGCTTTGAAGAAGAGGCATGTGATCTCTGCTGAGTCAAATTCAGTTTTGAGAACTGCAAAAGTAAACCAAGCATCTGTGATAATATCTTGTAGGCAGAGAAACTGCCCAATAACCTTACAAAAACCTCTGGAAGAGCATGACATTGTGAATGGATTAATGGAATTTATTTACCCAAAAAATTACACATATAGAAACATAGAATGTGTCAGCAGATAAGAACCATTTGGCCCATCTAGTCTTCTGAATACTTTGAATAGCCCCTGGCCCTATCTTATATGAAGGATGGCCTTATGCCTATCCCATGCATGCTTAAACTCCTTCACTGTATTTGCAGCTACCACTTCTGCAGGAAGGCTATTCCATGCATCCACTACTCTCTCAGTAAAGTAATACTTCCTGAGATTACTTTTAAACCTTTGCCCCTCTAATTTAAAACTATGTCCTCTTGTAGCAGTTTTTCTTCTTTTAAATATTCTCTCCTCTTTTACCTTGTTGATTCCTCTTATGTATTTAAAAGTTTCTATCATATCCCCTCTGTCTCGTCTTTCTTCCAACCTATACATGTTAAGGTCCTTTAATCTTTCCTGGTAAGTTTTGTCGTGCAATCCATGTACCAGTTTAGTAGCTCTTCTCTGAACTCTCTCCAAAGTATCAATATCCTTCTGGAGATATGGTCTCCAGTACTGAGCACAATACTCCAAATGAGGTCTCACTAGTGCTCTGTAGAGCGGCATGAGCACCTCCCTCTTTCTACTGGTAATGCCTCTCCCTATACACCCAAGCATTCTGCTAGCATTTCCTGCTGCTCTATGACATTGTCTGCCTACCTTTAAATCTTCTGAAATAATGACCCCTAAATCCCTTTCCTCAGATACTGAGGTTAGGACTGTATCACTGATTGTATATTCTGCTCTTGGGTTTTTACACCCCAGGTGCATTATCTTGCACTTATCAACATTAAATTTTAGTTGCCAGATTTTTGACCATTCCTCTAGTTTTCCTAAGTCCTTTTCCATTTGGTGTATCCCTCCAGGAACATCAACCCTGTTACAAATCTTTGTGTCATCAGCAAAAAGACACACCTTACCATCGAGGCCTTCTGCAATTTCGCTGATATAGATATTAAACAATATGGGTCCCAGAACAGATCCCTGAGGTACCCCACTGGTAACAAGACCATGGTCTGAATATACTCCATTGACTACAACCCTCTGTTGTCTGTCCCTCAGCCACTGCCTAATCCATTCAACAATATAGGGGTCCATGTACTGCCTTATTCCACATAATTAAAAAACTAATCTTTATTTAATGATAGAATAACCTTTGGATGATAATATATTTTCCTCAAAAAGCATTTTATATAAAAAAAAAATCTGATTTAAATATAAAAAAAAATGATTTATTTTTTATTTTATTTTTTAAATCTTTGATTTTTATCCACCCTGATCATGGCCCATTCTAAGTACATGCCAGTACTTAGAAATGATCTCCCTCATGCTAATAGAAGCCTCATCATAGGTGCTGATGAGTCGAATCTCCCATGTGTTTTTCCAGTGGATATTCACAGGAGTCTGCATATTTTTGGCAGTAATAAGGGATGTACGGTCACATGCCAGAGCTGCCTGAAAGGCTGATTTTAGTGTGTCTATTGGGTAGCCACGGTCTGAAAATCTAGTTTTAAGATCAGCTGCCTTCTCCAAGAAATCTAAATTTTGAGAGCAGTTCCTCCTTAACCGCAAATATTGACCTTAGGGGATCTCTTTTTTAAGGGAGAATGGGTGACTGCTCTCCCAACGTAAAAGAGAATTGGTAGAAGTAGGTTTTTAGAGGATAGAGGTATCAAGTTTTCCATTACAGTTTTTAATGATAGTGGAGATGGTGGAGGAGATGGTGGAGTTTTCTCCCTGCTTTTACTGTGGAGACTTATGTATATGTTTTGAGTGACCAATTGTTTTTGTTTTTCCTTTTTGTTATTTCAGTATCTCCCTTCACTTCATAAACATCCCCTGATGAGTCCCATTGCTGAGACGAAACGTGGCATGTAGAGAATCCGAGTGAGGGTATTTGTAGGGAATAGGCCCCAAACAGGGAAATGTATGGGCTCACCCCTATCGGGGCCTGTGCTCCGTGTCTGATAAGCAGGTGCTGATTAGTCCCTTTACCCTTTGCTAGGAAGGGCTTTATAATTAGGGCTAATTAGGATACGTATCGTTTTCTGCCATCAACACTAGGAGCACCGGTCACTCATGTCCTTTTGCCACTGAACAATAAGATATTGTGTCACACACCCAAGGCTGACCTCAATACTTCTGGAAGTGGTAAGACCTATTTTTTCTTCTTTATTGCAGCCTCAGGAAGTGGTGACTGGAGCTTGTTTACTTACTGCTATTGCTATTATTCATTGTTTATTTATAATATTTTTAATATACTTAGTAAAAGTTATGTTTTAATTGTGTACCCTGTCCACAGAGTGCTTTGATTGTTATTCAGGATGAAGTATGACTTTGTAAAAGTTCTTGAAAAATTATATTACAATTTGCCCAATGTTTCTGGTAGTTTTCTATCCCTTTACTTTGTTCACCCGTTTTAGCTCTATGCACTTTTGAGGCAGCTGTAAAATGAATCGAGGTTTATCATAATCCAGGCACAAAACAAACTAGATTTCATTACCTGGAAATAGGTTGGCTAAGACTTCTTTATGTCCATTTGTAGATGCTTTCTCGGGAAGGAAAAAAAATGATTTCATTTTTAATTTTATTTTGTTTCCTGCACACAATTGGAAAGGAGAAAGATGAATATGAAATAGGTTCAGAGAATACACTAACAGTTAATTGATATTGATACATCCCTGCTCAGCAGCCTAGCATAAAATAAAATTAAATTCACAAGAGCATAAAAAGACCTGCAAATACATTAGCATAAGCAACACAGAGGAACAGAAATGATCAACTTTCATTATTTTCTCATTTTTCTATGTTATGCCCAATCAGTGTTGTTCTCTTGTTTTATATTTATTCTGTCATTTAATTCAGTTTTATAATTTAACTGCAAATCTACCTATACTATTCATTCTGACCTTGCCCTAGACTAAATTTGTCACCGCATATTTCAGTGTTTCATTGCCATGGAATCATTTATGTATATATCCCAATCTGCAGGAACAATATAATTGGAAAGCACTGTTCACATAAAATCATAACATATTTATTGGTTCCAGAGTTACTTAAAAACTAACTTCTGCATACTGATGAACATTAAGCAGTAGAAATATTCTATGATTGCAAAGTTCTTTGTTTCACATGTTTACAGCACATTAAGTTTGATGGTTGCCTTCTGTAACCTTATATAGATTTACATTAATGTTGAATAATTCAGTGGTACACAGTTAACTTTCATTCCATAGGCTTATAATGGTAGGCTGACTGTAAAATGGTATTATCTCTTTACTTAATTTAACACCATCAATGGACTCTAGTCCGTCTTCCAAATCACTCTAATTGGCATCTCAACTTGGTTCCTGGATTTTTGTCTGCTGTAAATATAATTGCAGAAAGAAGAAAAAACAGTGGCACTCAGTACTTGTGCAAAATGTCATCCTTTTTTGAGATAAAATGTCCATACAGGTCAGGTATGCGGGCAACTTCACTAAGTGGCGAACGCCATTTGGCATGGTCTGAGCTTCGTCTAGCCAAACTGCAAAAGAAGTGCAGGGCATTGATGGCCATAGCCATTCAGTGATGTTGCCTGAATACCTGACCTATATGGACATTTTATGACAATAAACGATGACATTTTGCACAAGTGCTGAGTGCCGCTGCTTTTTTTCATTTTGCAATTGTATGTGGATGTTACGGCTAGAGATGGCTTTAGGTAGTGCAGCATCTGTCTGCGGTTTTGCTGCATTACCGCATCTACACAGAGTGACAAACGCTATTGGAACCAATTATTTCTACTGGTGTGATTTACCAGTTGCCCCCCCAAAAAACTGATTGAAGCAGGGGTGTTATATACCAATAGTATACCTTCTATATAGTGCATTTAGGTAGTGCAGCATTTGTCTGTGGTTTTGCTGCGTTACTACATCTACACAGAGTGAAAAACACTATTTTAAGAAATAATTTCTACTAGTGTGATTTACCAGTTGCCCCCCCAAAAAATGATTGAAGCAGGGGTGTTATATACCAATTATATACTTTCTATATAGTGCATTTAACACAGGAGGAGGAGGACATCCTGTGGTAGATGGAGATGGTCTTCGGATTCCCACACAGACATCTCAGAAATGAACCGCGGCTCCCAAAAGCAGCTCCTGGGAAGATCATGGAGCATCCCGATCATCCGTCATCCATTCGCCTCACTTTATTTTGGAAGTGTGTAGAATCCGTGTGGGACCCACACGCTGCAGATTGATCATGGAGACACCAAATTTTATAATAAATATGGAATACATTTCATACTAAAATGTTTGAAAAAAATTATAATAACTTAAAAAAAAAATCTTAGGAGAGAATCGGCCAGTATTCAGTTTATTCAACAACGCGGATGGTGTTGCGATGGAGAAAGCATTCCCAAAAAACTATTGCTCTACACCTGGATCCGAATCCTGTCAAAATTGATGCAAGTGCGGTATTGGCTGCTCATCCAGCAAGAGACTTCTGGGGGAACCTGCCTGGCATGCTAAGGCCTCTACTAGCGACTGACAATGAGAAGAAGACAAAGCTTGTTCTTTTCTGTACATTGAATGAATAATTTTTGGGGCCTGTACTCCACTGGCCTACAGTAAAATTGATATCTAATGACCATGTAATACACCTCCAGCCACATAATAACTTGATGTTTTCTGTCCGGTGAATGCCTAATGTTTGGGGCCTGTACTCCCATGGCCTAAAATAAAAAATTTCAAGGCACCAGCATGGCACATTTTTGAGAGTTTCAATTTAAGACGCATAAAAATGGCCTCTGATTAATATACATATTCTTTGTGGGAAGTTTTGCCATTGATCACCCTCTGGTATGTCACTGTCCATGTTGTGGGATGATATGTGCACTTCTTGTAATAATTTTTTGGCTGCAAATATGAGCTGAAGGTTTTTCAGGTTCGCCTGCCATTAAAGTGAATAGGGCCCGCCACGAACTTGCGGTTCACAAACATTTGATCACGTTCGCACACCGTCCTTGCTGATGTTCGTCTATCACTAGTTACAGAAATCTCACTCTGTTTTCTATAATACGTGTAAATAAAGTTGTATGTAATGCATTAATTTATGTGAACATTTTCGGAAATTTCAATATAAGCACCTCATAAAAATATTTACTTTATATTTTTACTGGTCAGTAACTGTCAAGTTGTCCCCATTGTTTTCTCAGTCAGACCATCCTAACAAATAGATCTAGAGTTTGGGATTTTTTCGCGACTTTTCTCATTTTAGTTTTTTTTTTGTTTTTTGTTTTTCTTGTGTATTATAGAGCTTCTTTCTTAGTGCTGCTACTGACTGTGAAACCTTAAAGGTTTTGTCCGAAACTCTTAGACAAGTCCGTATGTCTGTGAAGGTTCTCATTTATCCAGGTCATGGTATATCTGTAAAGAATAAATCAAGGCAACTTAACATACTGTAGATTTCTTGAAAACGTTTCACTCGTTCTTCCAATGAGCTTTCTCAATTCTGAGTGACTGTACAAAAATTCTGGGAATAAATATGCAACTGAATCAACATCTGGTAATTATATCCAGCATTGGGTCAAAGGTGTTGATCCTATTATCCTAATTGGAGTCAGTAGGTGATGAAGACTTTCCAGAAAAAGGTGTCAAGACAGCATTGTATGTGGCAGACAGTAGATATCTAACCCCCCCGCCTCTATTCAAGCTTTGCTTCTACATTTTTACGTAAATGGCCTCCTTCATGCCTCGTTTGTACCAATCGACCTCCTTATCCAAAACACGTACTTGACTGTCTTCAAAGGTGTGACCTGTTCCTTTTAGATGTAAGTACACGGCTGAATCTTGACCAGAGGTTTTGGCTCTTCTATGCTGAGCCATACGCTGATGTAGTTGTTGTTTTGTTTCGCCGATATACAGTTCTGAGCATTCCTCATTGCACTGGACTGCGTACACAATGTTGTCCATCTTGTGTTTAGGCGTTGGGTCTTTGGGGTGAACCAGTTGTTGCCTCAGTGTGTTGCTGGGTTTAAAGCAAACAGGAATGTGATGTTTATTAAAAATCCTTTTGAGTTTCTCAGACACCCCAGCTACATATGGGATAACCATATTCTTGCGTCTGTCCAGCTTCTCACCCTCAGTCTATTTTGACAAAGGCCCAAACTGGATACCCACAAGTTTTAAGTGCCCCTCTGAGGTGTTTGAGTTCCTTCGCCTTGGCCTCTGTGCTGGTGGGGATTTTCTCTGCCCGGTGGTGTAGAGTCTGAATTACAGTTTTTTTTGTTTTTTTTTCTGGGAAGTCTTTATCACCTACTGACTCCAATTAGGATAATGGAATCAACACCTTTGACCCAATGCTGGGTATAATTACCAGATGTGGATTCAGTTACATATTTATTCCCAGAATTTTTGTACAGTCACTCAGAATTGAGAAAGCTCGTTGGAAGAACGAGTGAAACGTTTTCAAGAAATCTACAGTACGTCCAGTTGCCTTGATTTATTCTTTACAGATATCTTAGACAAGTCCTCTAATAGCAAGTTGAGGTAGTGATGGGCCAGTATAGGGCACATTGCTATTGCAGCCAATCACTGTCCTCAGTGGTCTATTGCTGAGGACAGTGCTTGGCTGCAGTGGTCATGTGCTGTACACCTGCAAGTCACTGTGCACTTTACCAACACTGTGACATGTAGAGTGATGTGCTGGTGTACGGCATGTGACCACTGCAGCTAATCACTATCATCAGCAAACAATGATTTTATATGCCACAGGAAATGTCACCTGATGAATAAACTTGTTCATTGAGTGATTGCTTGTACATTTTCCTGTTATAGTGTCAGCCATACCCCCTAACACTGCACTCTCTCTGGTGGGTATGGCTGCTGCTTGGCTCACCTCTTCCCCAATCTGTTTTTCAGGCAGCCGAGTCCTGCTGGTGTTCTTCTTTTCCTTCTTGACCTTCATAGTAGCTTCCTGTTCATACGGGCTGCAGCTTGCTTCTTGGAGTTGCACATTCTCACACTTGCTCTCTTAAAGAGACACAATGTACACTATAACCTTCTCCAGCCAATGGCTGGTCACCCAAGGGTACTTAAGGGGAAGGTGTCTAAGCAAAAGGTTCCAATTCAATAGTTCCTGCAAAGTTGTGCTGCTTACATTCATATGCTCATCTACACACTGCTGCTTGTTTCCTGGATTTTGATCCTTCGCTGCCTACCCTGATTGCTACCTGATCTCCATACTGACCCTGAGCTGCCTACCCTGACTACAGTTTACCCTGATCCTTTGGTGTTTTGCAGTAGTATTTCTTGGCACTGTGGGTCAGTAGCCACTCGAAAAGAGATTGGGCTACTTTCACACTTGCAGCAGAGTGATCTGTTGGATCCGGCAAAACGTATGCCAACTTATGGCATTAGTAAGACTGATCAGGATCCTGATCAGTCTTAAAAATGCCTGATCCGTCACAAAAATGCATTGAAATGCTGGATCCGTCTTTTTAGTGTCATCCGGCAAAACGGATCAGGCATTTACTTTTTTTCACCTTTTTATTCGGATCTGCGCATGTGCAGACCAGAAGGACGGATCCAGCATTCCAATCCGGCATTCAGGCAAGTCCAGCATATTTTGAATCTGGCATTCAGGCAAGTCTTCAGTTTTTTTTTAATGTCAGGCTCCTATTTCACTAGGAAAACTAAAAAAAAACAAAAAAAAACATTACATTACAAAAATAATTTCCAACATATTTAGAACAGGTTTTAATGTGGGTGAAGGTTTAGGTACATTTAAAATTATTGCCTGCTGGTAGAAAATTTCCCTGTGTAAATAATTTGTGATCACTTTTCCCCATATAGAGTTGCATAACTTTACATTTATCCACATTGAACCTCATTTGCCAAGTTGATGCCCAAACACCCAGAGTGTTCAAGTCAGCTTGTAGTTTATGGGCATCTTCCATAGACTGCACAATAGAGATGTCGCGAACATAAAATTTTCAGTTCGCGAACGGTGAACGCGAATTTTTGCAAATGTTCGCGAAGGGGCGAACCGCCAATGACTTCAATGGGCAGGCGAATTTTAAAACCCACAGGGACTCTTTCTGGCCACAATAGTGATGGAAAAGTTGTTTCAAGGGGACTAACACCTGGACTGTGGCATGCCGGAGGGGGATCCATGGCGAAACTCCCATGGAAAATTACGTAGTTGACGCAGAGTCGGGTTTTAATCCATAAAGGGCATAAATCACCTAACATTCCTAATTTGTTTGGAATAACATGCTTTAAAACATCAGGTATGATGTTGTATCGATCAGGTAGTGTAACGGTTACGCCCGCTTCACAGTGACAGACCAAACTCCATGTTTAACGCACCACAAACACCGCAAACAGTCCATTTGCACAACCACAAACTCCCCATTTGCACAAGGTTGGATACCAAGCTAGCCATGTCCTGTTCCTTGTCCTCACTGATGTCATTGAAGGTCTCTTCCTCCACCCAGCCACGTACAACACCAAGGGTCCCCAAAAGGTGACAACAAGCCCCCTGGGACGCCTGCTGTGTTTGGTCTTCCACCTCCTCAAAGCCACCTTCCTCCTCTGACTCCTCTTCTTCAGACTCCTCTCTCTGCGTTGCCTCTCTCTGCGTTATTATAAGGTGTGTTAAGTAGTACTATTCCTATCAGTTTAATGCCTGTTATGTCCACTAGTATTATTATTATTAATATTATTATAAGGTGTGTTAAATAGTACTATTCCTATCAGTTTAATCCCTGTTACGTCCTCTATCAGGGGACGTTTATATGGCATCGATTTTAGGAACCGGGAGATGGAAAAAGACGCTTGGTCGGTCCTCCTACTTCAAATTTGGGGCACTGCGCATGCAATCGAATGTGCCACCAGATTTGAGCGGCGTGTTAAGTAGTACTATTCTTAACAGTTTCATCCCTGTTACGTCCCCTATCAGGGGACGTGTATATGGCATCGATTTTAGGAACCGGGAGATGGAAAAAGACGCTTGGTCGGTCCTCCTACTTCAAATTTGGGGCACTTCACGTGCAATCGAATGTGCCACCAGATATGAGCGGCGTGTTAAGTAGTACTATTCTTATCAGTTTAATCCCTGTTACTGTCAGAACCTCCCAGGGAGCCAGTAGTGGGATGAGGAACCCACTGGCAGTAAGCAGCTGACAGCCCAGAATGCGGTACAAGTTTAGGGATAATCCAAGAGGGGTAGTCAATGTCCAATCCGGGTCGAGGCAGGCAGCGAAGGTTCAAGGCGGAAGACAGTCCAGGGGTCAGTAGCCGGGAAGGATACAAAGAAACAACAGGCAATAGAAGGATCTGCAGGGAGGCTAGGTGTTCACCATAAGGTGGAATAACTCAGCAATGAACCAGAGCTCAGGCCAGGTCTTTATAGCCAGGGAAGGTAGGAACCACCCTCCCCAGGAACCAATGGCAGGCGAGGAAGGTGGAAGGTGTGTACTGGGAATCTCCCTCAGCAAGGCTCACACCTGACAGCCGGATAATGCAGGAACTCTATGCACCCGGAAATGTGCGAGCAGCCTGTGTACTGCACACACGCCGTGCACCCGCACCTCGGGCACCAGGTGTTCTACCGAGCTGAAGGGGAACCCGTGCCCTGCGCTGTGCCCGTGGTCCCAGAGTAGGGGTAACACCCCCTGCTTCCTGACAGAGCCCCCCACCAAGGAGCGGCCTCCGGACGCGACCCTGGGAAGGCCTCTCGGGGTGAGCCCGATGGAACGCCCACACCTTGGCGGCCGCATGGACATTCCCCAAGGGCTCCCAGGAACGCTCCTCGGGACCGTACCCCTTCCAGTGGATGAGATACTCCAGGACCCCACGCCGGCGGCGGGAGTCCAGGATCTCCTGGACTTCATACTCATCATCATTATTCACCTGGATGGGAGGTGGTGGAGCAGGTGCCCGGTCCGGGAACGGGTTGGCATGGTGTGGTTTCAACAAGGACACGTGGAATACCGGGTGGATTCCCAGGGAAGTAGGCAACTGGAGCTTGGCTGCAACGTTGTTGACCATACTCACGATCTCAAAGGGACCAAGGTAACGGGGTCCCAGTTTTCGGGAGGGACAGGACAGCTTGAGGTGCTGTGTGGAAAGCCACACCTTGTCCCCGTCTTTGTACCTGGGGAATTCTGTGCGTCTACAGTCTGCCTGCATCTTGTGCCGCTGCTGAGCGGCCTGGAGTTGTTGCGTTAGGGTCCGCCTCAGTTCTCGTAGGAGCCGGAGCCGTTGAGCCACTTCAGGCACTGGGACATCAAGGGGGAGATCCGGGAGAGTTGCGGGATGATAGCCATAGTTGGCATAGAATGGTGAGAGCCCGGTGGAGGAATGAAGCTGATTATTGAAGGAAAATTCCGCGAAGGGGAGATGGCTCACCCAGTCGTCTTGTAGATGGGATGTGTAACAGCGAAGGAACTGTTCGAGGGTTTGGTTGGTCCTTTCGGTCTGCCCATTGGACTGGGGGTGATAGGCAGAAGACAGGCTGCGAGTGATATGAAGGCTACGGCAAAACTGGGTCCAAAAGCGGGAGGTGAATTGTGAGCCCCGGTCTGAGACGATGGAATCAGGGAGCCCGTGCAACCGGAACACGTGTTGGAGGAACAACTCTGAGTTTTTTTGGGCTGTCGGGAGACCGGAGGTCGGAATGAAGTGGGACATCTTGGTACATCTGTCCACCACCACCATGATGGTGGTACAGGCTTGTGAAGGCGGTAAGTCCACAATGAAATCCATGGCGATGTTGCGCCATGGAAGGGTTGGCACTGGCAGAGGCTGTAATAACCCAACAGGTTTTGAGGTGGGACGTTTGTAGAGTGCACACACGGACGTAGGATTCATTCCGTGGTGTTGCGCCTACCTCGGTGGCCTGCTGTGGGGTGGTCATGGTGATGCTGTAGTACAGGCATTTGCTGGGAGACTGGGACGTAGATCCACTGTTGGTGGTAACAAAGCCCCTGCTTCATTGGCAGATGGGCTGCCTCCTCTGGAGCTGGCATGCTGGCCCGTCGGATCCTCTCGATCAAGGAGTGTTGGGTGGCTAGAAAGTATGCGGCTGGCAGGATCGGTTCCGGAGGTGCAGGATCGGCCTCGGAGGAGCACATACGGGACAAGGCATCAGCCTTGCCGTTCTTGGATCCCGGTCGATAGGTAATCTGGAGGCGAAAACGGGAGAAAAAGAGAGCCCACCTGGCTTGTCGAGGACGCAGTCGCTTGGCACTGCGGAGATATTCGAGGTTGCGATGGTCGGTGTACACCACCACAGGGTTTTCGGCTCCTTCCAGCAAATGTCTCCATTCCTCCAGGGCGTCCTTGATGGCGAGCAGCTCCCTCTCACCCACATCATAGTTGCGTTCGGCCCCGGTGAGTTTGCGGGAATAAAAGGCAACGGGATGGAGAAGCTGCTTCTCCCCTTGGACCTGGGAGAGAACAGCCCCGATAGCCCCCTCGGAGGCGTCGGTCTCCAGAAAAAACGGGCAAGAGGCGTCCGGTTGTACCAGTATAGGTGCCTGTGTGAACAGCCTCTTAAGGTGCTGGAATGCCTGTTGGACCTTCGGGGTCCATTCAAACAGGGTGTTGCTCCTGGTCAGAGCAGTGATGGGAGCGCAGATCGCTGAAAAGTTCCGAATGAATCGGCGGTAAAAATTGGCAAAACCAATGAACTGCTGCACCATCCGCCGATTGCGGGGGACAGGCCAATTCTGGACGGCCTGGAACTTCCTGGGGTCCATCTCCACTCGACCTGGGGATAGGATGTAGCCCAGGAACTCAATGGACGAGACTTCGAAGGTGCTTTTTTCAAGCTTGCCATAGAGACTGTGGGTCTGCAGACGCTGGAGCACCGATTTGACATGCTGTTCGTGTTGTGGCAGTGATCTGGAGAAGACAAGGATATCGTCCAGATATACCACAACATGGGTATCCAACAGGTCACGGAAGACGTCATTGATGAAGCACTGAAATGTGGCAGGGGCGTTACAGAGCCCGAAGGGCATGACAAGGTACTCGTAGTGCCCAAACCGTGAGCGGAATGCTGTCTTCCACTCATCCCCCTCCCTGACACAAATCAGATTGTAGGCCCCACGGAGGTCGATCTTGGTGAAGAAACGGGCATCCTTGACTCTGTCCAGCAAGTCGGGAATGAGAGGGAGTGGGTACCGGTTCTTCTTGGTGATGTCGTTCAGGGCCCGGTAATCAACACAGGGCCGGAGACCCCCATCTTTTTTCCCCACAAAGAAGATGCCGGCCCCAACTGGTGAGGTCGAGGGACGGATGAACCCCTTTGCTAGGCTCTCCTCTATGTAGTCCTTCAGGGCCCTGGTCTCGGGTTCGGACAGATTGTACAAGCGCCCATACGGCAGTGGGGCTCCAGGGAGCAGGTCAATGGGGCAATCATAAGGCCTGTGTGGCGGCAAGGCGTCTGCTCCTTTTTTTTTCAAAAACGTCTGCATAGTCCCGATATTTGTCGGGTAGTCTGTGTTCAACGGTGCCCAGAACCGTAGGAGGGCTTGGAGCCGGAGACGCGTGAACAGGAGAACCGGAGGGGGCGTGAAGGTGATGGAGCCAGAGGTCCAGTTAATCGTGGGGTTGTGTCTCCTAAGCCAGGGGATGCCTAAAATGACTGGAAACAAGGGGGAAGGCACGATGTCCCACACGATCTTCTCGGAATGGTAAAGGCCGATGCGGAGGAACAAGGGATGTGATTCCATGGCGATAGGTCCCGTCTTTAAGGTGCTGCCATCCACCAGATGCAGCTAGGATGGGTTCTTCTTAGGGCGCAACGGGATGCCTAGTTGGGAAGCCAGATCCTTGTCCATAAAACAGCTGCTTGCGCCCGAATCAATAATGGCAGAGAGATCAATATTGTTGTTGCCCAGCTGCAGGGAAACAGGGATGGTGAGATGAGATGAGTTGTTATACATAGGTAGGTTAATGCATACCGTGGGTGTCTCCGGCCTACCTTCGGGAGGTTTGATGGGACAGTCCTTCAGGAAATGGCCCGGTTTTGCGCAGTATAAACACAGATGCAAGGTTCTTCTCCTGGTTCTCTCCACCGTGGACAGGGGACCCCGAACAGCCCCGATCTGCATCGGCTCCTCCTGGTTACCGTCTGCTGCCACAGGAACAGGAAGCCTTAAGGGTTCCGACCGGCGCTCCGTTAGAGGCAGGGTCTGTTGTCGCTCCTGTCGTCTTTCCCGGAAGCGGCGATCCAGGTGGGTTACTGAGTCCATCAGGCCCCCCAAGGAGCCCGACACCCCAATGTGGGCGAGCTCATCCTTGAGCTGCTCGGACAAACCGATGCGGAACTGGTCAATCAAGGCCACCTCGTTCAAGCCCGTATCCGGGGCTACCTCACGGAATTCCATGATGTAATCCTCCACTGGACGTCTGCCCTGGCGGAGGGTGCGCAAGGTACCCCTGGCGGTTGAAGAACGCAGGGGGTCATCATAAAGTCTTTGCATAGCTGCGGCAAAGGACTTCCAAGATGCCAGCACTGGGTCATCGGCTAGTAGGAGTTGGTGCGCCCAGGTCTGGGGAGGCCCTGAGAGCAAGGAAATTGCCGTGCGTACCTTGACGAAGTCCGTGGCATATGTACGTGGCTTCAGGGAAAACAACAGCTCGCAGGAGATGATGAAGGAGCGGTACTTCCTCCGATCTCCTGAAAACCGCTCAGGGAGGCTGACTGACGGCTCACTAGAGACCACTTCCAGGGTGCGCGCCGGCGTAGGGGGAGGCGAGGGTGGTAGCGCGGTGCGCTCTGCGATGCGCTGCTCCTGTGTGGCAACCCTCTGCAGCAGGTGCTCATGACTCGCTTGCATCTCCTGGAAGGCCTGCGTCATGAGGTTAAGTTGCTGGGTCATGGCCGTCATGGGATCCACTGCTTTTGCGGGTTCCATGGTGAAGGCTGAGTTATTCTGTCAGAACCTCCCAGGGAGCCAGTAGTGGGATGAGGAACCCACTGGCAGTAAGCAGCTGACAGCTCAGAATGCGGTACAAGTTTAGGGATAATCCAAGAGGGGTAGTCAATGTCCAATCCGGGTCGAGGCAGGCAGCGAAGGTTCAAGGCGGAAGACAGTCCAGGGGTCAGTAGCCGGGAAGGATACAAAGAAACAACAGGCAATAGAAGGATCTGCAGGGAGGCTAGGTGTTCACCATAAGGTGGAATAACTCAGCAATGAACCAGAGCTCAGGCCAGGTCTTTATAGCCAGGGAAGGTAGGAACCACCCTCCCCAGGAACCAATGGCAGGCAAGGAAGGTGGAAGGTGTGTACTGGGAATCTCCCTCAGCAAGGCTCACACCTGACAGCCGGATAATGCAGGAACTCTATGCACCCGGAAATGTGCGAGCAGCCTGTGTACTGCGCACACGCCGTGCACCCGCACCTCGGGCACCAGGTGTTCTACCGAGCTGAAGGGGAACCCGTGCCCTGCGCTGTGCCCGTGGTCCCAGAGTAGGGGTAACACCCCCTGCTTCCTGACAGAGCCCCCCACCAAGGAGCGGCCTCTGGACGCGACCCTGGAAAGGCCTCTCGGGGTGAGCCCGATGGAACGCCCGCACCTTGGCGGCCGCATGGACATTCCCCAAGGGCTCCCAGGAACGCTCCAGAGTAGGGGTAACACCCCCTGCTTCCTGACAGTTATGTCCCATGTCAGGGGACGTGTATATGGCATTGATTTTAGGAACTGGGAGATGAAAAAAGATGCTTGGTCGGTCCTCTTAATTCCAATTTGGGGCACTGCGCGTGCGCTGTGTAATGTACTGTGCAATCCCAATATGTGTGCAATATGTGTGGTGTGTTAAGTAGTACTATTCCTATCAGTTTAATCCCTGTTACGTCCCCTATCAGGGGACGTGTATGGAATAGATTTTAGACAACCACAAAGAGTTGTCAATAGTTGACACACTCATGACATAAATTGTATTCCTCTATGCGTCAATCTTGGTGTAGTGATGACTGTGCTCGTGCGCACGTTTGGGAGATTGCAGGCGATGGGGGTTTTCAAAGCCTATGGTCGTGCTGAGGTAGTTCAGTGACAGTTAAGTGACCAAGAAAACAATGATTCTGCAGTGTGGGCTTATTGTTGCCCTAGTAGGCGTTAATATTAATTCATGTTTTTTCTATGCAAAATTATCCAGCCGATCGCTTTTGGTCTGTTCACAATGAAGCAACTACCTTATCATCTGGGGTGTGCCAACATTGCCATTGCCAACACACTCATAGAGGTGGTCGCTTCATTGTGATACGCAAGCCCCTTCACCACAACAAGGTAACGATCACAAAGGGGAATTGACACATGTATGTGCCTTTTTTTTGTTTGGTTTTTGAAGCCACAGTGCAGCACCAGAGGCCAGAAAAATTAGGCATGTACACATGCTTGAAAAACGAGGTATTGTTGCAGCCGCTGCTGTAGCAGCTTTAGCAGCGGCCAGAAAAGTTAATGTTTCCCAGGCAGAAAGTGCCCTAAAACATTGCGGCTTGAACCCTAGTTGGTGGCGGATAAGTCACGCAAGTCATCCGTCATTCAGAGATAAAATACAGCAGCGTGTGGACCATTTTTAGCCCAAGGCAGCTCATCTCAGTTATCAGGCCTTTTTTTAGTCAAATGTATCGCCCACTGTCAGTCCCTTCGGGATCCATCCCTCATTCATCTTAATAAAGGTGAGGTAATCTAGACTTTTTTGACCTAATCGACTTCTCTTCTCAGTGACAATACCTCCTGCTGCACTGAAGGTCCTTTCTGACAGGACACTTGAAGCGGGGCAGGCCAGAAGTTCTATCGCAAATTGGGATAGCTTAGGCCACAGGTCAAGCCTGCACACCCAGTAGTCAAGGGGTTCATCGCTCCTCAGAGTGTCGATATCTGCAGTTAAGGTGAGGTAGTCTGCTACCTGTCGGTCAAGTCGTTCTCTGAGGGTGGACCCCGAAGACTTAAAAAGCTCTGCATGTCCTCCATCAACAACAAGTCTGTAAAGCGTCCTGTCCTTGCCGGCGTGGTTGTGGTAGGAGGAGGATTACTTTCACCTCTTCCCCTGTTAGATTCCCGTTGTTCTGTGACATCACCCTTATACGCGGTGCAAAGCATACTTTTTAATTTATTTTGGAACTGCTGCATCCTTTCCGACTTCCGGTAATTCGGTAACATTGCAGGCACTTTCTGCTTATACCGGGGGTCTAGTAGCGTGGCCACCCAGTACAGGTCGTTCTCCTTCAGCCTTTTTATACGAGGGTCCCTCAACAGGCACAACAGCATGAAAGACCCCATTTGCACAAGGTTGGATGCCGAGCTAATCATGTCCCGTTCCTCGTCCTCACTGATCTCACTGAAGGTCTGTTCTTCCCCCCAGCCACGTACAACACCACGGGTACCAGATAGGTGACAACGAGCACCCTGGGATGCCTGCTGTGGTTGGTCTTCCTCCTCCTCAAACCCACATTCCTCCTCTGACTCCTCTTCCAGCGTTGCCGCAGGTCCAGCAAGCGATGCTGACAAGGCTGTTTCTGGTGGTGATGATGGTGACCACAACTCTTCCTCTTCACGCTCATCTACGACCTGATCCAGCACTCTTCGCAGGGCACGTGCCAGCAAGAAAACAAATGGGATGATGTCGCTGATGATGCCTTTGGTGCGACTGAGTAGGTTTGTCACCTCCTCAAAAGGACGCATGAGCCTACAGGCATTGCGCATGAGCGTCCAGTAACGTGGCAAAAAAAATCTCAGCTCCGCAGAGCTCTGCCGTTGATGTGGAGCAAGACGCAGCAGCAGGAGAGGACTCAGCCGAGGAGGTTATGGAAGAGGATGGAGTAGGAGTAGTAGAGGAGGTGGCAGCAGGCCTGCCTGCAAGTCATGGCGGTGTCACCAACTCCTCTGCAGAGCCAGCAGGTTTACCCAATGCGCAGTGTAGGTGATATACCTGCCCTGACCGTGCTTTGCAGACCAGGTATCAGTACTCAGATGGACCCTTGCCATAACACTGTGTGCCAGACATGCCATGACTTCATTTTGCACAATCGAGTACAGGTTGGGGATTGCTTTTTGTGCAAAGAAATTTTGGCCGGGTACCTTCCACTGCGGTGTCCCAATAGCAAAAATTTTTTTGAAGGCCTCAGACTCCACCAGCTTGTATGGTAAAAGCTGGCGGGCTAACAGTTCAGACAAGCCAACTGTCAGACGCTGGGCAAGGGGGTGACTTTGTGACATTGGTTTCTTACGCTCAAACATGTCCTTGACAGACACCTGACTGTGGGCAGATGAGCAGGAATTGTGAGAGGCGAGAGGCAGAGTGGCAGGTGGTTGAGAGGGGGTAAGGAGGACAGCAGTGGTTGACGTGGCTGAAGATGCTGGACCAGGAGGAGGATGGTGGCTTTGAGTTTGTGTGCTGCTTTTACTCATGTGTTGATCCCATTGGTGTTTGTGATGTGAGATCATGTGCCTTCCTAAAGCAGTAGTTGTACCTAGGTGGGTTTTGGACTTCCCACGACTCAGTTTCTTTTGGCACAGGTTGCAAATGGCATCGCTGTTATCAGAGGCAGACACACAAAAAAAATGACACACTGCTGAGCTTTGCAATGACGGCATTCTGGTGGTGGAAACAGCATGCATTGATTGGCGTGCTGTCTGGCTGACTACGGGTGCCAATACATACTGTCTGACTGTGCCACTAGCTCCTTGCGACGACCTCCCCCTGCTTCCAACTCATCTCCTCCTCCTCTCTGTCTCCCCATCTGAACTTTCCCCCTGTTCTTCTTCTCTTCGAGCGGGCACCCACGTGACATCCACGGACACATCGTCATCATCAACCACTTCACTTGTATCTGACAACTCAGCAAAGGAAGCAGCAGCGGGTACAACATCATCATCATCACACCGTACATCCATGTGTGTAATGCTGCCTGACTGAGACATATCCCTGTTATCTACATCCTCTGGCAATAATGGTTGCGCATCACTCATTTCTTCCAACTGATGTGTAAATAACTCCTCTGAGGGATCAAGTGAAGCGGCTGTGGGGCTAGTGTTGGTGGTGGCGGCAGGCGGGCGAGTGGTAACTTGAGAGGTGACCGAAGCTGAGCTGGAGAAGGATGGTGCGTCAAGGTTCCGAGCGGAAGCTGTAGAAGATTGGGTGTCCTGTGTTAGCCAGTCAACTATGTCCTCAGAACTTTTCGAGTTCAGGGCACGTGGCCTCTGAACACTGGGCTTTAGTCATTTTTTTTTGATTAGTTAAGTTGTACTATGCGTGCAAGCTACTGTGACACAAGATATGAGTTGCGCTGAAGTGACACTATGCACTGCACTGGGCCTTAAACACAAAAACACGTGTGTAACTGACTGGTATTTATTCAGTCAAAATATTTTTTTTTTCTTTAAATGGAATCGAATGTTACACCAGATATGAATGGCGCTGAAGTGACACTATGCACTGCACTGGGCCTTAAACACACAAACACGTGTGCAACTGACTGCTATTTATTCAGTCAAAATTGTTTTTTATCTTTAAATGGAATCGAATGTGACACCAGATATGAATGGCGCTGAAGTGACACAATGAACTGCACTGGGCCTTAAACACACAAACACGTGGGTAACTGACTGCTAGTTATTTACAGTCAAAATTGTTGTTCTTCTTTAAATGTAATCAAATGTGACACCAGATATGAGTTGCGCTGCTGACACTATGCACTTGCAGGGCTGTGAGCCTGTCGCACACGCTGGCAGGCAGGCAACTGCAATTTGATTACACAGGGGGAAAAAAAAAGCAGACTGATATTCTAGCCCTAAAAAGGGCTTTTTGGGGTGCTGTCCTTACAGCAGAGGTCAGAGGAGTCCTTCAGGACTGTAGTGGACACTGAATACACTTGCCTAGCTAACGCTTTCCCTATTAGATCAGCAGCAGCTACACTTTCCCTCCTCTCATTAGGAATGCAGGTTCCGAATGAATCTAAAATGGATGCTGTCCAGGAGGTGGGAGGGTCTGGGAGGTAGGGTCTGCTGCTGATTGGCTGGAATATGTCTGCTGACTGTGAGGTACAGGGTTAAAGTATATTCAATGATGATGTATAGGGGGCGGACCGAACATCGCATATGTTTGGCCACTTCGGCGAATGCGAACAAGCTATGTTCGCCGGCGAATAGTTCGGGACATCTCTACTGCACAATACTACATAGCTTGGTGTTATCTGCAAAATTTGAATCTGTGCTCTTATTGTCATTTTTCATATCTTAATAATAAATAATTTAAATACTAGGGGACACAGCACTGAGCCTTGGGGTACACCACTTATAACTGGGGACCATTCAGAGTAGGAATCATTGACCACAACTCTCCAGACGCAGTTCTTTGGCGAGTTTCCAATCCAATTACAGACTACAGTATACTTTCTAGCCCTATATTTTACCCATTAAACATCTATGAGGAAATAGTGGGGGAGATTTATCAAACTGGTGCAAAGTAGAACTGACTTAGTTGCCCTTAGCAACCAATCACATTCCACCTTTAATTTTCCAAATCAGCTATGGAAAATGAAATCTGAAGCCAGTTTTACTTGACACCAGTTTGATAAATCTCCCCGAGTATCTGTATAACAAAATATTTTAAGTGGTCCTTCCCCTTTAATTCATTTTAATGTAGTTGGTTAGTGGTCCATTATATTAAGTAACTGTACATGCAAACTGACCTTTGGGAGCGGCCAGGAGACTAAAAAACACTTAGCTATGAAACAACGAGCTCTGCTCCATTGAAGACATCATTAGGGTAAGGTGTCTGGCTACCATCAACTATCTTTTATTGTAGTTTATTAAATGTTTACGCACCTAAGTCATGTTACGGGTAGCAACTGGACTGCTACCTTCTCGGATAGTCCCAGAGAGAATGCTGGTATTTAGAGATCCAGGCAGCACACAATTAATGCAGACATAGGAATGACTATTGATGAGCGGCAGGGGTCATATTCTAATTCGCAATACTTCGCAAATATTTTGTAGAATATTCGTCGAATATTCGTAAATTTGAATATTCGTTATGTTCTACGATTTTTTTACTCAAAAAATCGGCAAGGTAATGATCGTGTAATATGCGAATTTTTCAACGTACAACTATTAGACAAAGAAGATTATAGCACTATAATAGCTAAATTGCTCTATATTCGTTTTTTTTGAATATTCGCTATATTGCTATAACTTAGTTTTTTTGAATATTCGTAATATTCTAAAACAATAATATATAGCTATATAGCGAATATTCGAAAAAAATCGAATATAAATCAATTTAGCTAATATAGTGCTATAATCTTCTTTGTCTAATAGTTGTATTTTTTTTTTCATCTGAAGTTCAGATTGGAAAAAAATTACAACTATAAAAAAAAAGATTATAGCACTATATTAGCTAAATTGCTCTATATTCGTTTTTTTTCTTCGAATATTCGCTATATTGCTATAACTTTGTTTTTTGGAATATTCAGAATATTCTAAAACAAGATTTTTTTTTATAGTTGTCATTTTTTTCCAATCTGAAATTCTGATGAAAAAAAAATTACAACTATTAGACAAAGAAGATTGTAGCACTATATTAGCTAAATTGCTCTATATTATTTTTTTTTTTAGAATATTTGCTATATTGCTATATATTCTTGTTTTAGAATATTATGAATATTCAAAAAAACGAAGTTATAGCAATATAGCGAATATTCGAAAAAAACAAATACAGAGCAATTTAGCTATATAGTGCCATAATCTTCTTTGTCTAATAGTTGTAAGTTGAAAATTCGCATTACTAAAATTGGCTTACTAAAATTTGCATTACGAAAATTCGCAAACACTACTCCTAAAGTCAAATATATTGCAGCCTTCTCATTGGCCCACAAGCTAGAAGCAGGGAGGGATCATGTGTACTGATTTAAAAAAAAAATTGAATATTCGAAATTGCGAATATATATCACTATATTTGAAATATTCCCGAATTTTCAAAGTACCTATATTCGCGATAAAAATTCAAAATTCGAATATTCGTGATCAACACTTGCGGGTGGAGAAGTGATGAGACAAATGCAAGGTAGGCAGACTGGGGACTTTACTTGAGCATAGACAGTGTGAAGAGTTACCTTAAACAAGAACTGAAATGAACTTGGACTTCGAAGTGGAGGGGCACACAGGCCGAAAGGCACACACCTGAAACACAGCGAGAATACAGGCAGGAGATAATGCAGGATAAACACAGGTACATCATAATAGCACTAAAAATGATTTGATAGTACGCACTTGCCCTTTAAAAGGCCATACAAAAGAGTGCATCCTAAATGATCATCAGGCAGGAGCATAAAGACAGTAGTATGGAGATGATGTCAGCAACCAGGACACTGATGGCGAGTTAAGTGTCTTGGTGTCCGCGCTCACAGGAGGGCAGCGGGCAAGGACCGCAAACCTAACGCTTAGCTTGGACCATCTACATTTAGTCAATTTAATATATTAATACTGTAGATGTATTAATATATACAGAGTTAAAACGTAGCTCTGCCTTTACCTTATCCTCAGTGACCATCTCCTCAAGACCATTATTTAGGGGACCCACCTATTCTCACATTTGCATTTTAGCATTTATATATTTAAATAATTTTTGGGATTTGCTTTGCTGTCTTTAGCCACCTACTGTTCATTAGGGCGGCTACTTGCTGGTAGCAGCCGCATCCTCCTCTCATAAAGACGCCCCCTCCTCATGTTGATTGACAGGGCCAGCGAATGCGCTCGTTCTCTGCTGGCCCTGTCTGCATTCAAAATCTGGTGCCTGCGCCGTACATGTCTTCAGTCGGCGCAGGCGGACTGAGGGGAGGACGCTCGCTCGGCCGCACCATCCTCAATGCGCCTGCGCCGATGACGTCACATCTACACCCGGCGCAGGCGCATTGAGGAAGAAGCGGCCGAGCGAGCGTCCTCCCCTCAGTGCGCCTGCGCCGACTGAAGACAGGTACGGCACAGGCTCCAGATTTTGAATGCAGACAGGGCCAGCAGAGGACGAGCGCGTTCGCTGGCCCTGTCAATCAACATGAGGAGGGGGCGTCTTTATGAGAGGAGGATGCGGCTGCTACCAGCAAGTAGCCGCCCTAATGGCTGGTAGACAGGTAATTTGCATATGATTAAAGTCTGTTTTTTGCATTATCTACTGAACCAAAATGATTAGTAACATTATGTATTGATATAGACTTTAGTGGGGTGACAGAAGCTCTTTAATCCCTGCCTGCTTGCATTGACTCTCCTGTTGCTGATCCGGACTGCCTGGCCTTTAACTGTGCCACCTGCCTTGACCTATTGCTTATTTGACTTCGCCTCTGCCTCATCCTTTGGTCCTGCACTGTTGCTCCTGGTTACGACTTGGCCTGCTAACTACGTCTGTACCTCTGGCACCTTGCTCAGGTAACTCATGCGCTGCCTGGACCAGCTGCCTTGTGTGCCAACCCTCCTCAAGAGGAAGAAACCTGGTGTTCCTCTCTGAAAAGCATATCCCCAACCATCAAGGGTACTATGAAGAATGAGGAGTTCACTCAGACAACACCCTTGGAGGAGGTAGGACGCGTGGCACTGTGGGTTCACACCTGCTGGTTCATGACAAAGCTGTAGTATAGTGAACTCCTAGGAGAGCAGAGTCACAAGGAATCTCTCTGCCCCGTGCATCACAAAGTAGCAAACCTGCCAGCCCTTGACAGAACAGAGTTATTGAAAGCAGCAGAAAGTTCAATGACCATAAGGAGGATTTCAGAGTATTTGACAGAAAAAGTAACTGCCTACACTGAGGTTAGATACCTCTCTGCATGTTGTGGGAGCAAGCCTCAGGTCTCCCAACATAGCCAAAGGACAGAAAGGCATCCCTGTTCAGAGACTGCATTACATTGTGGATACTTGAAAGCTAATACATAGCTAAAGAGAGAAAGGACAGTTTTGCCCCTTGTTTGGTTTGGAAGGATTTTACAGATTACAAGAAAGGTAAACTACTGTGATGTTATAATCGTTTTAGTCAGTTAAGCAAATGTGACTTCATAGATGTCAGTTTGTCAGGTAACATGCTGTGACATCACAAATGTGTATTACTCATGTAAGCTGCTGTGACATCACAAATGTTTCTTAGGCTACTTTCACACTAGCGTTCGATCGGATCCGTTCTGAACGGATCCGCTCATATTAATGCAGACGGTGGCTCCGTTCAGAACGGATCCATTTGCATTACCATGGGAAAAAAAAAAAAAAAAAAAAAAAAAAAAAAAATTTTTTTTTGTTCATGATAGTGCAAACTGATCCGTTTTGACTTTACATTTAAAGTCAATGGGGGACGGATCCGTTTAAAATTGAGCCATACTGTGTCAACTTCAAACGGATCCGTCCCCATTGACTTACATTGTAAGTCTGGATGGATCCGTTTGCCTCCGCACGGCCAGGCGGACACCCGAACGCTGCAAGCAGCATTCAGGTGTCCGCCTGCTGAGCGGAGCGGAGGCTGAACGCCGCCAGACTGATGCATTCTGAGCGGATCCGCATCCACTCAGAATGCATTAGGGCTTGACGGATCCGTTCGGGGCCGCTTGTGAGAGCCTTCAAACGGAACTCACAAGCGGAGCCCCGAACGCAAGTGTGAAAGTAGCTTTACTCATGTAAGCTGCTGTGACATCACAAATGTTTCTTACTCATGTAAGCTGCTGTGACATCACAGCTAGATTTAGACACGCAAGTTACTATGAAATCATAAAAATGTTTCCAACAAGTAAACAGCTGTGACATTAAACATTTGTCTGTGAAGTAAGTTAATGTGGCATCAAAACTGTGTTTTCTGATTTCAAATAAACCACTGTGACATCAGTCAGGTAAGCCCACAGAAAAAATACCATATGTACTATAACTGTTAAGGCCCCATACACATTAGTGTATTGTTAGCTGAGGACAACGGGTCTAATGTGCATGGGGAGCCCCAAACTATCCCCATATTACAGTATGTCAGGGGACAGAAGAATTTGGCAAAGTGAATACTTTTGCCCAATCCTTTTGTTCTCACAGGAGATAAGCTGCCTCCAGAAGTGACTGGTAGTGGATTTCTCCTCTCTTTACATTGGATACATGCAAACCTGGACTAAACATCTACCCTACCAGGCAAATGTCCAGTGAGCAATGGCTTTTGAAGCTTAAAGATTAAAGGACCTTAACATGTATAGCTTGGAAGAAAGACGAGACAGAGGGGATATGATAGAAACTATTACATACATAAAGGGAATCAACAAGGTAAAAGAGGAGAGAATATTTATAAAAGAAGAAAAACTGCTACAAGAGGACATAGTTTTAAATTAGAGGGGCAAAGGGTTAAAAGTAATATCAGGAAGTATTACTTTACTGAGAGAGTAGTGGATGCATGGAATAGCCTTCCTGCAGAAGTGGTAGCTGCAAATACAGTGGAGAAGTTTAAGCATGCATGGGATAGGCATTAGGCCATCCTTCATATAAGATAGGGCCAAGGGCTATCCATAGTATTCAGTATATTGGGCAGACTAGATGGGTCAAATGGTTCTTATCTGCCGACACATTCTATGTTTCTATGTTAAGTAGGCAGCTGATCTCCGTTGCTACAGCGGCATGGCCCTGCCCCTCTGCAACATCTATTAATAGCCCGCTGAGAAGGCCAAACTTCACTCTATAAGGGAGAATGGAGATCTCAGTTCCAACTCCTCCTCTCCTGATTCTGCTGGCCAGTAGTGCTATGAGGAAGGCAGGTGGAGCTAACATAGCTCCACTTGCTGCACCCCACGACCATGGGCTTCAGAGCCTGCTTCTGCCACCTGGATGCGGCCATCTGTCCTACTGAGAGGACCTGTTGTCAGTCAAATAATCGTTTGGCCAACAGTTGTTGAATATTTAATGCTTGCTTTTAGGAAGTCAAGAACCCATATGTAGTGTCCCACTAGGTAAAGGTGGGCACTGCACAGGTTAATGTATTCCATTGCATTAAATGTCATGCGTTTGTTTTCCCTGTATTATCTGGGTGTCAGGCCTGTCAGGGTGTAGTTTAGCCTCCCAGACGTTAGAGGGAGCTAGAGAGCCCTAGTTTTATATAGGAAGGCCCAGACAGGGAAGTGTTAGTTCATTCCAGGGGACTAGAGGAGTTACTTCGTCCACCTGAAGCTCCTGAAGCTAGGATCAGCTCAGTAGAGACACCCCAGTTGCAGGACCCAACCTCCTGGGAGAAACCCACAGTTATCCACTTTACAAGAGAGGGCGACCCAGGGTAAGCTAAGTAACCCTGATGGGCAGATTACACTAAAAAGTGCAGCAAGAATCTAATACCTGAGGAAGAAAGTAACCAAGGATTTAAGCCACCCTTTTAGGCATCCGGGCCTTGGGAGATATAAAGCCAGAGCAGGAGTTCTAGAAAGGACAGTGTACATTGATTCTGAGGAAAGGTACAACCTGCTGCTGAGTATTTGTGGAATTTACCCTTTGCGTATCTTGCATGACTATTACCTGCCATCGTGTGAATAAGCCCCCTTGTGGAACTGTAATACAAAGACTGTACTCCTACCTGCTGTACAAAGTTGGATTGTTCAGTAAAGTTACGTTTGGTTCACTGTATACTTGTGTACCTTCATCATTCCAACCACTAACCGGCGTGCCACCGTCCAAAGGCACTGGCGTCACGAATACCACAGGGACCTTGCCCCAGGCACACAAAATACCTGTAACATCCAGGGCACCTCATCCACCATCAGTCCTGGTCCCTATCTACAGAGCGTGCCCCAGAGGAACCGTGTCTACCTCTCCTTCACTGCCACGCGCCTGCCCAGGGTTCTTCAAATATAGTGAGTACCCTCGATTGCCCATAACCGTGACCTCACTTCGTCTATACCCTGCAGGTCTGGCGTGTTGCACATATGTGATTTTTACATTGTTAATGTTGGCCCCATAGGATGCATTATCTATTATCTAAAAAAGTATACAAAGAACATGCATCATTTTACAGTGATATTATTCAAAAATTTGATTTGGCCGCATCACCAAATTTTACAAAAAATACCCGCTTTGTGACTAGTTACTTTGTTATTACTGCTCCCCATCATTGTACCCCTCGGATGCCGTGTTTATAGCTCTTTGTGGCATATGACAGTAATAGCACAGTATATCATACTTACCTCATCCATTTGCTTATAACAGGCTGGCCGTCGCCATCTTGATTGAAGATCTTGCGCGCCCTATGATGATGTCATAACGTCAGATGTGATTTTGTGCGAGATCTTCAATCAAGATGGCGACAGCCGACCCGTCTCAAGCAAATCGATGAGTTACAGTAAGTATGATTTTTTTTATTTTTTTACCACCATTCAGGAAAAATCAATTTGGTACCACTAAGCAAGAGGAAATTCGTCTTTGCGGCAAATCGAATTATTTCAGAAATTCGGATTGAAGTCCACTTTGTGGCCTTCGACTCACTCAACAGTAATTACCAGCTCCACAAAATGCTAAACAAATTTGAACAATCAAGATCTCCAATATGTATTATGCTGTATTCATACTGTATAGCCTTATTTGTTTTCTTTTTGAGTGGATTTGCTGTTTTTTGTCACATTTCTACATTTGGTTATTTCAAACATACAAGGGTTGATGCAGCATTTTTTTTACATTACAGTATAGTGCAGTCTAATATGCATTAAAATTGTTGGAAAAATTTGCAAAAATGCACCAAAAATGCATTTGTTGGTACAGCCAAAGAGAAAGACTGTCCTGTCTTAATGGTAAGCTTTTCCAGAGCCCTTCTCGAATCGTAAACTAATGGGATCTTTTTTATTTTTAGAAAACTGGCAAAAAAATTCACAAAGAAGCTTTTTATATTCTGATATTTCCATCTGGGAGATTTTATGCAATGTTTGAAGTAGTAAATGAGACGTTTTTAAGCACCGAGGATAGCAGTGAATGTAGCCCGGCATGCTAACTTCTAATATAACGCACATTCTTTTCTTGAAAAGCATAAACTACCATAAACACATAAAGCATTTTAGAAGCGTGGTAAGTGCTTTACTCCAAAATAAAAGTGTTACCTGTAAGCATGTCTATTTGTGCAAAATAAAATATGCATCTTGGCTGGTTACACTGAGATCAGTAAAGTCCTTCTATTGTTTATTTTTACTATAAGAGAGAAACATGAATTTAATAACTGCTCTATCTTTGGATTTTTTTTTTCTAACGTTATTTTTTCTTGTTAAAATTTGTCATCCTTTGAATTCTCAACTTCAGTAATTGACATATTTAAAATGATGTACAGTATATTATAAAGGGATTCTGCAGGGCTTAATCACTGAAAGTTTATGCATATGATGGGTCATGTCATGAATGATTCATCAGTGGAAGCCTCACCCCTGGGACTCCTGCCTGTCAGCAGAATTAATAGACTGTGGCACTCACTATTCATACAGCCACAGTGCTACCATAATGCCATGGAGAATGTGCACAAACATATTACTAGCATAAAAATCTAATTAGAGTCATCTTCAAAGGGTTGTCTGACCTAGAAGCTGACAACCCTAATGTTCATATAACCTGTTCCTACCCCATAAAAAGCCACTTTCTGTCCCCAGAGAACCAACAAGTGGCTTGGTGCCATGACTGCCGCAGCCAGTCACAGGCCTAAGCAGTCACATCTCTTAGAATGGTATATTATAACACTTTACTTTCACACTTGCATTTGGTGCGGATCCATCATGGATCTGCACAAGCGCATCTGTTCAGATAATACAACCGCATGCATAAGTTCAGAATGAATCAGTTTGTATTATCTTTAACGTCTTGAACACCATTGAAAGTCAATAAGGGACGGATCCGTTTTTTAATGTGTCATATTGTGTAGTGAAAAGTAACTTACATTATGTGTCAGGACGGATCCGTTTGGCTCAGTTTCGTCAGACGGACACCAAAGCACTGCAATCAGCGTTTTGGTGTCCGCCTCCAAAGCAGAATGGAGGTGGAACGGAGGCAAACTGATGCATCCTGAGTGGATCCTTATCCATTTAGAATCTATTAAGGCCGCTTGTGAGGTCCCTGAACGGATCTCACAAACGAAACCAAAATGCCAGTGTGAAAGTAGCCTAACATATTAATCAATCAGATATGACTGCCGAGGCCTGTAATTGGCTGCAAAAGTGAAGGGACCAAGCCACATGGTCCCTACAGGACCAGAAGCAACCAGGGATAGGGCAAGATGGCGGGACCACGGACAGAGTTGTTTTTTTAACCCCTCCAGGACCCTTCCATTTTTCACCTTAAGAACCAGGCCGTTTTTTTTAAAATTTGACATGTGTCACTTTATGTGGTAATAACTTTGGAATGCTTTTACTTATCCAAGCCATTCTGATATTTTCTCGTGACACATTGTACTTCATGATAGTGGTAAATTTCAGTCAATATTTTTCATTTTTTTTTTAAAGAAAATGCCAAATTTACAAAATAATTGAAAAATATGTAACTTTCCAAATTTCAATTTCTTTGCCTTTAAAACAGATAGTGATCCCTCATATACAAGTCTTTACTTTACATTTCCCATATGTATACTTCAAGTTTGGATCATTTTGTGAATGCAATTTTATTTTTTTATTCACTTCTCAAGGTGTTACACAAGAATTAAAGAAAAATGTAGATGGAATTTCAGAATTTCACTTTTTTGGCAGATTTTCCATTTTAATAAATTTTTTCCAGTAACAAAGCAAAGGTGAACTGCCTAACAAAGCTCAATATTTATTGCCCTGATTCTGTAGTTTACAGAAACACCCCATTTGTGGTCGTAAACTGCTGTACAGGCACACTGCAGGCAGCAGAAGGAAAGGAGCGTATTGTGGTTTTTGGAGGGCAGTTTTTACTAAGATAATTTTAAGTTGCCATGTCCCATTTAAAGCCCCCTAAATGCACCCCTAGAGTAGAAAATCCCCAAAAAGTTACCCCATTTTGGAAACTACGAGATAAGGTGGCAGTTTTGTTGGTACTATTTTAGGGTACATATGGTTTATGATTGCTTTATATTACACTTTTTGTGAGACAAGGTACCAAAAAATAGCTGTTTTGGCACCGTTTTTATTATTTGTTATTTACAATGTTCATCTGACAGGTTAGATGATGTGGTATTTTTATAGAGCAGGTTGTTACGGGCGCGACAACACCAATATGACTACTATTGTTGGTTGGTTGTTTGTTTGTTTTCCTTTACATAATAAAGCATTTTTGAAAAATTATTTTTTAGTGTCTCCATATTTTGAAAGCCATAGTTTATTTTTTATTTTTTGGGTGGCTGTCTTATGTAGGGTCTCATTTTTTGCGGGATGAGATGACGACTTGATTGGTACTATTTTGGAGTGCATATGACTTTTTGATTGCTTGGCATTACACTTTTTGTGATGTAAGGTGACAAAAAATGGCATTTTTGACATCATTTGTTTTTTGTTTGTTTACGGTGTCCATCTGAGGAGTTGGTTCATGTAATATTTTTATACAGCAAGTCATTACGGATGTGGCAAAACCTAATATTTATACTTTTTTTGTTTATTTAATATTTACACAATAAAAGAAAACAGGCTTTATTGTCTCCATATTATGAGAGCCAAAAGTTTTTCGTAGGTTCTCATTTTTTGTGGGATGAGATGACGGTTTAATGAATATTATTTTTGGGTGTGTATAACTTTTTGATCGCTTGGTATTATACTTTTTGTGATACAGCTTTTTTGACACCATTTTTATTTTTATTTGTTTACGATGTCCATCTGAGGGGTTAGGTCATGTGATATTTTTATACAGCAGGTTGTTACAGATGTGGCAATACCTAATATGTCTACTTTAATTTTTTTTCACTTTTAACACAATAAATGCATTTTTGAAACAAATAAAATCGTGTTTTAGTGTCTCTATATTCTGAGAGCCATAGTTTATTTTTTATTTTTTGCCCGATTGTTTTATGTAGAGGCTCATTTTTTGTGGGTTGAGTTGATGGTTTGATTGGTATTATTTTGGGGGGCATACGCCTTTTTGATCGCTTGGTGTTGCACTTTTTGTGATGTAAGGTGACAAAAAAATTAGTTTTAGCACAGTTTTTTTTTTTTTTTTTCTACGGCGTTTAGGTGAGGGGGTGGACCATGTGATATTTTTATAGAGCCGATCGTTTCAGATGCAGCATTACCCAATATGTATGGGGGTTTTAATTTTTTTTTTTTTTTTTTTACAATTTATGTGTTTTATTTTGGGAAATCTAATATTTGATTTTTTTTTTTTTACTATTTTATGTGTTTTATTTTGGGAAATTTTATAATTTTTTTCATTATGAAAAACACTTTCTTTTCTTTTTATTAAAATTTTGTCCCACCCTGGGACTTCAACTTCTTGGGTCTGATCCTGTATTGTAATACATTGCCTGTCAGCTTTTATGCTGACAGCCTGCCTGTGAGACCCAGCCTAAGCCTGCCTATGGAATTCATCGGGCTGCCTCTCTGCCATCGGGTTCCCACCACTGCAGAGCGGCAACCCGATGGGGAAGCGGAGGGCACCTGTACCCTCCACGAACCCTCTACAAGGGGTTATTACACTGGCATCAGTGTTTTCGTATGTAGCAGAGGCCCGGCTGTCAGTGACTGCCAGGTCCGTGCCGCTGATCGGGCGCAGCTCCTGCACCCTGCCTGATCAGCCCGCCGTACATTTACGGCGCGAGTCCTTAAGTCACGTCCTCTACGGGTTAATGGGGACACAGGTTAGGGACATTGGGGTTGTCAGATCCTAGGCAGAACAACCACTTCATATTCAAACATTAGGGACCCAAAAGATCCGTTATCTCCCTATATGAGTAGAATGAGGCCTGTATAATAACATTTAATTGTTGGAGGTCTTGTCTTGCATCAGGACTGTGAGGATTTAATAGATAGATTCATGTATATATGATAGATAGATAGATAGATAGATAGATAGATAGATAGATAGATACAGTGGCATAGCTAAAGGATCATAGGCCCTGGTGCAAGAGTTTAGCTTGGGCCCCCCTTCCCTATTTTTTTTTTTTTCCGGCCAGCGGCAGGGAAGCACATAGACTTCATGGTGCCTGAGGCAAAAATTAAAACAGCACCCCCTCTAATGTCACGCACTTCGCCACGTGCCTGCTCCACCTGCTTCATTAATAAAGTGAGAGGAGCATGCACGTGACAAAGTGAGTGACCGGCCAGCCTGCCTGCTACGGGAGTTTCATAGTGAGTACTACGTGGATTGCGCTACTGCTGCAGAGGATTTATATACCTTAACAAAGCTTTACCCATGACTTCACTTTACATATGAATACTGCTGTGAGCGGGGCCCGGTTTAAAAGAGTACAGTGACTGCACCGGGCCCCCGCCACGATTTCGACACCAGTTGCCGGCCTTCAGCCCCTCCTCCCTCCCCGCTGATACATCGCAGGCAGCGCTGTGTAGCATCGCGGCCGGTGGTGTATCAGTGTTAGCAGAGTAAAAATGGCAGCATTCAGCCCATAAGATGCACTGCTATTTCCCCCCACTTTTGGCAGGGAAGGATATAGACTTCATGGTGCCTGAAGCAAAAATTGAAACAGCACCCCCCTTCCCCCCATGCAAATTTTTGACCTAACCCCTTCCCTCCAGCCAGTGGTGTTACTTGACCTGCAAGCACTTTCTATAATACCAGTGTCTACTTATGCGGCACAAGGGTCTTAGGGCTCCTCAGGGTCCTGGGCCTGGTAGTGACTGCTACCTCTGCACCCGCTATAGCTACGCCCTGGATAGATAGATAGATAGATAGATAGATAGATAGATTAATATAGATAGACAGATAATAGATATCACTGTGAAGATAAATGTACAATTTGTATGCAGTACAAGTAAGTCTACTTTCACACTGACATTTTGGCTTTCCGTTTGTGAGATCCGTTCCGGGGTCTCACAAGATGTCCAAAACGGATCAGTTTGCATTCGAATGCATTCTGAATGGAGAAGGATCCGCTCAGAATGCATCAGTTTAGTCTCCATTCTGCTTTGGAGACGGACACCAAAACGCTGCTTGCAGCATTTTGGTGTCCATCTGATGAAACTGAGCCAAACGGATCTGTCCTGGCACACAATGTAAGTAGATGGGGATGGATCCGTTTTCACTGCCACAATCTCCCACAATAGAAAATGGATCCTCCTTTGACTTTCAATGGTGTTCAAGATGGATCCGTTCTGAACGGATGCAGACACTTGTATTATCTGAACGGATCCATGACGGATCCGCACAAAACGCAAGTGTGAAAGTAGCCTAAGTATGGAGAAGTACATTTCAATAAAATAAGTATAAAAAATAACTGTTTTCAATCTAGTTTCCTCTTTTAGCGACTACTTTCTTTTTGTGTTACCATAGATTTTATAGTTGAGAAATTCTCAAGTGCATTTCAAAAGTATTTCAGAGATGTGTTTTTAAATAAAGCAGAAGATGTGCATTTATAACTTATTCATACATGCTGGCCTTTGCGCTGAAACAATATTGTTTTTCTGTGTACTGGGATTCATTAGAACAGGTATAAATTAGACTTTTAAAACAGCACAATGCAAGAAAACACTCCTTGAAAGCTTTTCCTTCTCTTTGCACTAGCCAGAGGCCATCCCAAGAACTACTCTTTTGTCATGAGCAATTAGGATATGCCCATCAAACAATTGTTCTTGTCTGCTTTTAAGATGTATAGTATGCAGGGCATTAGAAACACAAATAAATACTTCTATGGATGTAAGTTTCTAATACCTATTTCACAAAACTAGGAATCAAAGATAATGTTTTGCAACAATTTTGTTAGATATATTAGTGTTCAGTGTCTTTTTAAATGCAGGTATGGATGTAGTAATCTTTTTTTTATTTTGAGTTAAGTAAACCATGAAAAAAAACCTTTCCAATGGCATTTGTGTTGTGATATCATGTTGTGGTGTTGTGGTTGTTGGACTGAGGTTCCTAGGCTCCACCAATAAAATTCGTTCTAGAAGCCCAACATATAGCTACTAGAAAATACTACCTTTTAACACAGCAGAAGGCAGCAGCAAAATGCTCAAGATCATTGATTATGGGCACCGACTTAGAGAAGGCAGGTCCCTGAGGAAAGATACTGGCTGGCATGGCTCTATGTTTAGAAGTCTTCTCCACCTCCAGATGCATCTATAATAATAAACTGGGTTGTCTTTTAAATAATTTACCCATTTTTTTATATTTTTTTATATGGATGCATAGGCTGGTGAAGATTCTGTAAGCTACCTATTTGTATGTAGTGCGGTCGATCTAATGTGCCATGTGCCATTTGTGCAATGGTGGGAAACTGAAAGCCTACCCTCGCTTAGGGCCCACCAGGGGATTCACTTGTTCTTTACTATAAGACTCAGGTACGTCGCATCGGGGCTGGCGCCATCCTAGAGGGAGCACAGGATGGGTAACAGTTTTTTGTCTAATTGACTTTTGTATGTTCTTCTTATGCACTTGCACTTTATTGGTTTTTACTTGAGTACACAGACATATGTATGAATTGTTTATCCGCTGTGGTCTCCCTACAGGTGATGCCGCTTTTCCCTGCACTTGTATCCTCTTCCTTTTTTCAATTTTTTTCATTTATGTATTTTGAAATCATACAATAAATTGGTATTTAATTACAAGGTGGTCTAGTAGTGATTTATAGATATAATATTTAGTGTTGTACCAAAGGCTTAGCTGTGTACTCTGTGATGAGAGTGACCAGTTAGGGACGGTGTATCCCATAGTTGTGGCAAAATTGGTTTATTATACTATAAGACTCAGTTCACATTTTTCATACGTGAATTTGGGGGTATAAATTGGGAGCAGTATCCAACATACACACTGACATATCCATAACCAAATATATGTTGTAAAAGACTTTTGTTTAGGCATTCGTTTGTGAAAGTCAGTGGCAGATGTGTGTAAATGTTTAAGTATGCAAAAAGGACATTTCTAAGGAGCTTGGGGCATTTATATGTGGAATTTGATGGGCTCTAAGTGTTCCACAATTTATAATGGCAAAACACATGCTTATGTGTCCATTGTATGTATGAGAGGGTAACTACATATGCCTGTATGAATGTTTTTTTTTATTTTTTTCTTACTTCTGGACCTACACGTGAAGTGGCTTATAGCACTTTTAGGTTATGGTCCTAGGCCACACCTGTAGGCGGCAACCAATGGGCACACAATTTTTGGTAATAATGTGTGTCCAATGGTTGACGTGGGTGGATGTGGCTAATGACCTCTAGATTTTTTACAGTGGTTGATGGAAGGACAAAAAAAAGCATAAAAAAAATATAGCTTATTTTTTAACTATAAGACACAACCAAAATTTAGAAAACAGAAAATTAGAAAAATATATATTTTATACTCATTAAACCTTCTCTGTTAGTTTAATAAAGTTAAGGGGTCAAGGTTACTAAATTTGGGGTCTAGAGTAGAGGTGGTTAATACTCTAATTTTGACTAGTGATGGATGAACATCTGCCGGGGCGGTTCTCGAATGCGATTGTGCAAACGCAATTAAATGTTCGTGAACAGCAAGTTCGCGGCGGGTCCCATTCATTTTAATGGCAGGTGAACCTGAAAAACCTTCAGCTCATATTTCCAGCCAAGATATAATTACTAGAAGTGCACAAATAGTCCCACAACATGGACAGTGACATACCAGATGTATTATTCAAATTAGCGATCTCCATTCATTTTTGTTTTCAATGCAAAATATCGGCAATATAATTTTTGTGTACGCGCATGCGCAAATGCACTATACAGTACCCAAATGCACTATAAAGAAAGTATATTGGTATATAACACCCCGCTTCAATCAGTTTTTTTGGGGGGACAACTGGTATTTCACACCAGTAGATATTATTTGTTCCAATAACGCTTTTCCCTCTATATACCTGCAGTATCGCAGCAGAACCGCACACAACTGCCGCACAATACAAATGCACTATAATATACTTTCTAACATAGAAAGTATATTATAACATTGTACAAGGAAGGCAATCCATTAGAATATACAGTACAGAGCAAAAGTTTGGACACACCTTCTCATTCAAAGAGTTTTCTTTATTTTCATGACTATGGAAAAAGTAGATTCACACTGAAGGCATCAAAACTATGAATTAACACATGTGGAATTATATACATAACAAACAAGTGTGAAACAATTGAAAATATCTCATATTCTAGGTTCTTCAAAGTAGCCACCTTTTGCTTTGATTATTGCTTTGCACACTCTTGGCATTCTCTTGATGAGCTTCAAGAGGTAGTCACCTGAAATGGTTTTCACTTCACAGGTGTGCCCTGTCAGGTTTAATAAGTGGGATTTCTTGCCTTATAAATGAGGTTGGGACCATCAGTTGCGTTGTGGAGAAGTCAGGTGGATACACAGCTGATAGTCCTACTGAATAGACTGTTAGAATTTGTATTATGGCAAGAAAAAAGCAGCTAAGTAAAGAAAAACGAGTGGCCATCATTACTTTAAGTAATTAAGGTCAGTCAGTCCGAAAAATTGGGAAAACTTTGAAAGTGTCCCCAAGTGCAGTCACAAAAACCATCAAGCACTACAAAGAAACTGGCTCACATGCGGACCGCCCCAGGAAAGGAAGACCAAGAGTCACCTCTGCTGCGGAGGATAAGTTCATCCAAGTCACCAGCCTCAGAAATCGCAGGTTAACAGCAGCTCAGATTAGAGACCAGGTCAATGCCACACAGAGTTCTAGCAGCAGACACATCTCTAGAACAACCGTTAAGAAGAGACTGTGTGAATCAGGCTTTCATGGTAGAATATCTGCTAGGAAACCACTGCTAAGGACAGGCAACAAGCAGAAGAGACTTGTTTGGGCTAAGTAACACAAGGAATGGACATTAGACCAGTGGAAATCTGTGCTTTGGTCTGATGAGTCCAAATTTGAGATCTTTGGTTCCAACCACCGTGTTTTTGTGCGATGCAGAAAAGGTCAACGGTTGGACTCTACATGCCTGCTTACCACCGTGAAGCAAGGAGGAGGAGGTGTGATGGTGTGGGGGTGCTTTGCTGGTGACACTGTTGGGGATTTATTCAAAATTGAAGGCATACTGAACCAGCATGGCTAGCACAGCATCTTGCAGAGGCATGCTATTCCATCCGGTTTGCGTTTAGTTGGACCATCATTTATTTTTCAACAGGACAATGACCCCAAACACACCTCCAGGCTGTGTAAGGGCTATTTGACCATGAAGGAGAGTGATGGGGTGCTGCGCCAGATGACCTGGCCTCCACAGTAACCGGACCTGAACCCAATCGAGATGGTTTGGGGTGAGCTGGACTGCAGAGTGAAGGCAAAAGGGCCAACAAGTGCTTAGCATCTCTGGGAACTCCTTCAAGACTGTTGGAAGACCATTTCAGGTGACTACCTCTTGACGCTCATCAAGAGAATGTCAAGATTGTGCAAAGCAGTATTTAAAGCAAAAGGTGGTTACTTTGAAGAACCTAGAATATGACATATTTTCAATTGTTTCACACTATTTTGTTGTGTATATAATTCCACATGTGTTAATTTATAGTTTTGATGTCTTCAGTGTGAATCTACAATTTTCATAGTCATGAAAATAAAGAAAACTCTTTGAATGAGAAGGTTTGTCCAAACTTTTGGTCTGTACTGCACATAAAGATAAAACAAAACCTTTAATAATTTAGTAATAATTTACTATGAGGGTCCATTCACATGTCCGTAAGTGTTTTGCGGATCCGCAAAACACGGACACTGGCAATGTGCGTTCCGCAATTTGTGGACCGCACATCGCTGGCACTATAATAGAAAATGCCTAATCTTATCTGCAATTGCGGACAAGAATAGGACATGTTCTATTTTTTTGCGGAAACTGAAGCACATTCCGGCCCCATTGAAAATGAATGGGTCTGCACCCGTTCTGCAAAATTGCAGAACGGATGTGGACCCATTTTGTGGACGTGTAAATGTAAAAGATATCCCTCAAAATGAAAATAAATGAAATTATTAAAGTTAACCAAAAAGCATAGATGTGGTAGGCAATAACAAGTGCTCGGCGGCACTAAATCAGGTGCTTGGCGGCACCAAATCAGAAAAGTCCTACCACAATCCGGGGGGTTCCAGTGCACATCGATGAATCCAGGAGGGAAAGCAATAAAACATCCATCCCTGGGCTAGATGATGGTGTAGTATTGAAGGAAATGGTGGGCAAAGAACTGTCCCTGATATTGCCTTACAGGGGGGTGCTATTCTTGTCCTAATAGCCTAACCACAGACCACCCGCTCTGATAAGAGCAGAACCTCTTATCAGGGCGGGAACCTTACCCTATATTAAAATGGCCCTAGTAAGCCCCTAGGCCCTAGGCCCCTGACTTCCAGGTGATCACTATATAGATCCATGTGTTTTTGACTCATTATAAAAGTATATTATAAGTATATTGCAACCCTCTGTGTATCACACATATCGATAGCACACCTATACTAGTGGTTAAAATGACTTTTGTGGCCCTATTAGCTAGCGTTTGGTGTCCCTAACAGCCTGTCCCTGCTTCATACAGCAACCTCTCCCTACACTGGAAAAACACTGAATGTAAAATGGCGGCCAGATCAGGTTTATTTATAAGGTAGGGGGTATGTCCATGTGCTGAAATGTCTCAATTGGCTGTCCTGTACCACCTGATGGATGTGTCTTGGGTCAAAGTTCTTCACAATGCAAAAGAATATGGCGGGCTCAAATTTCTCCATATGTTCGCATGTTCGGCGAATCGTGAACACGCAAAGTTCGCCGCTAAACGACCGCCAGGCAAACCGCAAGGCCATCTCTAGTTTTGACCAACTCCTGTTAACCTTAATGGTCATCTGCTGACCATTAAAGGAAACAGCAATGATGCATGTGGTCATCGCATTAAATGTACCTCTCTAAGTAAATGTGTCTCCAGTTGTTGTTCTGTAGTGCCATGCTTGTTCTGATAAATTATTATTTATTTTTTAGATGTTTGTTTTTACTCTCCATGATCATGACCTCATACAAGCACACACAGCTCTGCAGTATGCATATTATACTCACACAGCTCTGCAGTATGCATGTTATACACAAATACAAACAGAGTAGTTCAGTACAGATATTATCCACACAGTAGTTTGGTACACACAATACTCACATAGCAGTTCGGTACACACATTACACACACTACACACACAGCAGTTCGGTACACGCATTACACACACAGCAGTTCGGTACACACATTATGCAACGAACCCACTAAGGCCGCGCCTGGGGTATCCCTTGCCCCTTGGGAGGTTTCTACAAAATATGTCCCTTTAATAGAGCAAGTAAATGTGACATCAGCTGTGGTTAAGCAGCGAAAGCACAAGGCTCCAAAATTTCCCACTGAGGGACAATAAAGGGATTTTCTTTCTTTTCTTCTAGATGGTAATGTTGGTACCCAGAGGTAGGATTCCCAGAGTGGTGCAGGGTTGCCTACAGTCTCTGTAGATATTATGTACATGTGCCACAGTGTTCCTACCTGGATATCCGTGGATCCCAGATGTGAGGTGGTCCGATGCAGTGCAAAAGGGGTAGGTGAACTTGGATGATGAACAAGTGGAATAAATGGAGTTCAGACTTTATAGTAACAGTGAAGAGTTGCTTTTACTTGGCATAAATTGGTAATCAAAACAGCTTCCAAACGATATCTTCGTCATCACCAGGTATTAGCTTTGGCAGGCAAATACTTCTCTGCAACAATCTCAGCTCTGCTATGCTTGGCTGGATAAAGATGAAACTCTTTCTCTTCTGCTGGAACTTAAGTTAGCTGTAGTCTGTCTTTTACTTATAGTCCTAGGAACTCCTTGTCATGGTTTTAGAGTACCTCAAGCTTTGGCTCAGCTTGGGTGAAGGCAATGCAAGCTCAGGAGGGGTCAAGCAACCATGTAGATATTGCAGGCAGGGCCTGCAGGACTAGCAGAGCATGCAACGCTCTGCTAGCCAGCACACAACCTCTCCCTAAGTAGGGTAGACTAGACTCGACCTGTCCCTACCGAGGGGAAGGCTAAACTGCCAATAACTTCTCCCTAACACAGAACTTCTCCCTCTTGCTACAGAGGGCTGGACGGAAGCAAAAGGTTCCTCTCCAGAGAAACTATCAACGCCAAATGCTCCTGCCATCTGCTGGTGCACCAGGTAATTGCACTTGAAAATAAGAGTTTAAGGAATAAATATGCACAATATCAGGCGATGAGCGATGACATAAAATACATTAGTTATTATATGTTAGCACATAGGAAATGGTAGTTTGGAAGATGCCCTTAATCCGGGCTGATCATGTTTGCTCTACTGCTCCAAATTAATAGTAACCCAAAGGTTTTACGTGCACAGAAGAAAATAACTGTGACACACACACTGGGGTCTTTATGTGCACAGAAGGAAATAACTGTGACACACACACTGGGGTCAAAGCAAATTCTCATTTATTGCAGGCAGTTTATAAAGTCATCAGAGGGGCATTTCTCCTGAGACATGTGGCATTGTTACATTGGATAACATATGAAAAGAGATAACTCTTGCCATCTGCGCATTGTGCATTATTTTAATAACTGTGGTATATAAACGATGTAAATATCTAACTATAAGTTTCATCTTGTAATGGAGTCTTCTCTGACAGCAAAAAGGCATATATGATGTAGCAAGGAGGATGGAACCTTTGTGCTCTGGAGAAGATAAAGTGTTGTCTGAGAGCTAAAGTATGTGGGAGCTTTCTTAGCTGAATCAAAGAATGTAGTCTATATCTCTATCAGTCCCCCCTTGGACCTCATTCTTTCCCTAATGAAAGCCTAGCACATCTGTCCCCATGCTTCGAATCCTCTTCGCCAGCTTCCATGACAACCTATCCTAGTGTATAGCCTCCCATGACACTGGACTTAGCATGGGAAAGTCAGATGTCAATGCCTATGGTTAATAATCTCCAGTTGGTGTCGTAAGCAGGAGGGTGACCAACAGAACTAAGTAGACTTTGTCTCCCATCCTCATGGAATTCTCTCATGATCATCTCCGGGTAGCCTCAGCTACGGCTTTGAGCAGAAGCCTCCTAATACAGGGGATGACACAACAAATAATTGCTGCAAGGATCAATAATACCATGATTATAACCATTCCAATTTGTAACAAGGTTTGTTTGCAATTTTTAATCCAATTTTTGAACCAATTTTCCCATGAACTACCCAGAATTGCTCTTTAATTCTTCTGAAAGAGAAGTAAGTACCTTCAGGGCATTCATGACCTGACCATTTAGTCCTAAGTTATCAGGAATTACAGTACAACAGGTTTCACCAATCATTTTGCGCACACGCCACATTTTTCTGCTAGTAGCATGTCCAGGGCCATTCTATTTTGGAATGCCATAACACTAGTGGGCCCCAGCTGCTCCATTATACCCTTCAATGCATCTCTGGTGTAATTCACAAATATCTGCTGATTATATTAGATGTAGTTGATCCAATCCACAATTTTGTTTATAGTAACTATAGGGATCAAAGATTCAAATCCTGCTTCCACTTGACTTCTGGCTTTGAATTCATCTGGGACCCCCCTGGGCACTCCTATAGCATCTATATACACATGGAAATCTAGGCTGCCTCCTGGGCTGGTATCCCGCCTTCTCCTTACCATTGCCTCTCCTTGGGCATAAACAAATCCTAACCCAGGGTTCCTTATTTTCTCAATGGTTTTCTCCCAGTCAAGGGGATTAAATACATGGAAGGGCATCAACACTAGGGTTAAGGCACATTGCCCATGCCAGACAATTGTCAACGTTGTCGTCAGTTTCATATCTGCACACAACCAGATTACATTCCCTAATGCTTGAGTCTGGTTCATCAAATGACTTTTATAGGGTTCACTGGTGGTATTCACCACAGTTCCACAATATCTTTCGGGAAACCTGCCCATGTTTTTCTGTACGTGTTTGTAAAACATGAATAGTGGCTGGGTCTAAGTGTGGTCTGGCTGTGGCACAGGTGATACATACAGATCTGTTTACCTGTGATGCTGTGTACTTCATCAATTCCAACCAAAAATTACGGTCAGAAAATCCTGTTTCCACTGCCAATGTCTTCTGTACAGTAAAGCGGGGTCTAGCCACTCTCCCTGGTAACAAGGGGGTTAGGCTCTTGTATTGGCAGTGAACTAGGGGTAGGATTTGGGACAGGTCTGTCTGTGATGTTGTTAAGGTAAAACTGTCCCCAGGGCCCATATTTATCAGAGGGAAATTTCCTCAAAACGCACATTCCCAAATCTGTTGGTTGGGGTGATTCTATTGTCAGTATTAATAGATGACAACCCAGGGGCCCCCTTGATCTGTGGGATATTTTTTTTTTTACATGTTTTGAGCTGAGTTTTTCCCATATTCTTGGTATTTAAATACATTCTGGTTACAAGAGGTTTTCCCCTTTTATCCTTTCTTTGCATCCCCTCAGTGTCACGACCATGTTATGGCCGTGACTCCTTGGGAGCCGCATACAGTTGCCCGCGGTTTAGGGTTGTTGTGTCAACCGCAGCTGGAGGCATAATGTGGTTGGCCTCAAGTGCGGTTGCTACGGACAACAGCTATGTGTGCGGTTCCCGTGGAGTTGCATGCGTGTTTGTATGCACTGTTGTTTGTCTGTGTGCACTCTGTGTTTTGTGTGGTGTGCACTGACACCTTTCCTGCACTGTGGTTGCCCGTGGCAACGTTTGGTTGTGTGTACATGTGGTGGCAGTGTCCCGGCCTTCGGGCTGACTCCCAGGACACGGTTGCCACCCATGTCATTGCCAGCGGCAACAGCCACAGTGTGTTCTAGTGTTGGACACTTTCTCTTTAAGTTGGTGTTTCCCTTCCCTAGTGCTGGAAGGGTTAACTCCCTTCCCAGTGTGTGTGTGAGTCACTGGGTGTGTCTGACCGTTGGGTGTGGCCACTTAGGCCTATAAAGCCTCTGTCTTTGGCCACATTAGACTCCTGTTTCTCCGTGTCCAGGAGGAACGGGCTGTCTACCCAGCTCCTAGCTCAGGGAATGACGGAGGGTCAGTAGGGATCCGAGGTTCCTGAGTATGGGCCCTCCTACCTTTAAGGGCGGCCCATCCAGCTAGGAGTTAGGGTCAGATTAGGGAAGCGCTAGGAGGTGACCTGCTCCCTAATTCTGTGGTCCTGGCCAAGTGACAACCCCATCATCTCCTGGCACCGCACGGCTGAGGGTTTTCCCCATCCTCAGCCGTGACACTCAGCTGGTTTGTATCCTCAGCTGACTCCTGTATTAATGAGTACATCAGACCAGGCTGCACAGTACTCATTATTGGTCCTGGTAATACATACATATAATTGCAGGAAAGCTAAATCAAACATTGAACTGTCATGACATCTGCATTCAGCAATATCACAGAAGTCAAATTCAAAGACCTGTATTGGCTCTGTGGTATTTGCCCAGGTGACCCATGTGCCACTCGAGGCATCTGAGGCCCAGTATGAACATTGGACCATATACGCTCCCACAAGACCCACACCCCCTCCCAACAGGAAGACCATGAATGACATCATTCTCAGCAGGCCTCCCCTGAGTGGGGGGCTGGAACCTTCTTATAGTGTGAAGCGTGTGTCCAGGATGTCTTCCCCTCGAGTTTCACAGATTTAGGAGTATCAGCATAACCTGGAATGGGCCATCAAATCTGGGCTCCAGAGTCTTTCTGACATGCCTTTTCACCACCACCCAATCTCCTGGCTGAAGGTTATGACTTCCAGGAATCTGTCTGGAATCTGGAAGTGAAGAGAATACTTGAAAATGTAGGTCAGTCAGATGTTTACAAAGAGCAGATACATAGGCAGACAAGCAATCATATTGCAAAGCAAGTTCTTGGGGAAAATACTGTCCTAACTTTGAGGCACTCCCTCCCAAACAAAATCTCAAAAGGGGACAGCTTTTCCTTCCCCCTAGGGGTATGTCTGACACTGGATAGGGCAATTAGAAGAGTCCCTGGCCATGGTTTGCCAGTCTCTTGAGCCATTTCAGAATTTTTTGTTTCAATGTGCCATTTAGTCTTTTGACTTTGCCTCTACTTTGTGGTGTGTACACAGTATGAAAGGCAAGGTGAGTCACCAGTGCGGCCCATATCTCCTGGGCCACTTCAGCTATGAAGGCAGTTCCTTAATCACTCTGTATCACTTCAGGTACCCCAAATCTGCAGACAATCTCATTTAGCAGCTTCTTCACTGTTGTCTTTGCTGTCTGATTCTTCACGAATAGGCTTCGGGTCATCCAAAGAACATGTCTATGACCAGTAGAGCATACTAGAATGCCTGTGCAGGGGGCATCTGTATGTAGTCAATCTGGATCCTTTGAAAGGGGTAGAGAGGTTTTGGTGAACACTTGACAAGGACTTTTTCCATTTATCCTGGGTTGCATCTGACACAGCCCATGCAACTATTTACATATCGGGCAGTGTACGTGGAGATGGCTGGAGCCAAAAAGATGGAGGATATGAGGTTATTCATGGCTTCCTTCCTGAGAATAGTAGGGCCATGTGCCCAAGTCACAGTCATAGGGTAAAGAATTTGGTGTAGGCATATTAAATGTCCAAGCTTTCACATGTAATCATCATCTGAGTCTGGTCCAGCTCCCTTCCTCCTCCATGCAGCCACTTCTTCATCAGATGCTTCATTTTGTCTGTCTATCAGGAACCATTTGGCTCCATAGATTCCTGTAGAGAGTCCTTCAGAAGTTTTCCCCACCTTTCTTGGGGCATGGACCTTTCCTTTGGTAGGGTGGGACCCACGTGGCATCTGAGTCTCGTCTCTTATGACCTTTGACCGTGTCTGGGCTGCCATCATCTTCACCTCCTCTCTGCTCTGTCAGCTCTGGCAGTTCCTTTGGTCTCTGGAGTATCTGGCTTTGAGTGTGCCTTGACCTTATGTATGGCCACCTGCTTATTGAGTGTCAGGGCCTCCATGAGCGCTTGCACAGCTTCAGCATGTTTTACAGGAGTTCCACTTGCAGTGATAATATTGCGACTCCTCCAGATGGGGCCAAAATCTCTACTCTAATGAGCTACTCTAAAATTGTATCTGGAATCTATATATATGTTGGCAGTCTTCCCCTCAGCCAGTGAGGGTTATCAGTTCAGCCCCCTGGGCATACTTGTCTGGAGAAAGAGGAGAGGCTTGTAGCACATCATGTAAGAAGGTAACCGCATATGCAGTATGATATCTGCCTTGATCATCTGCATATCGAGATCCATCCACAAACGGATTGAGATCAGGATTGTCCAGTATTGTTTCAGTCATGTTCGGGAGAGGCTCAGTCTCTTGCTTAATGAATCCAGGCAATCATGGCAATCAGCAGAGTAAAAAGCATCATTAGAATAAATATTTCCCTCCTCAACAATCCTGCCCTTGAGGAGAAGGAAGGAGGGAAGTGGGGTTGAGGACATGACACATAGAGATAGTCACAGTGTCGGGAAGAAGAAGAGAACACTGCATACAAAGGTGCCTAGCAGCTGATAGATGTTTGGGTTGAGTTTGCTGTAGAATTGCAGAAATGTCATGGCGGGCCAAAATGTGCAAAAGGTGACCCAGGACAATATCAGAAGTTTTGTCCAGAAGAAGATGGCAGGCATGAATGGCACGTATGCAGGAAGGGGCCCCCCCGAGCAACTGGATCCAAACGGACTGAGTAGTAGCCCAGAGGCCTGTTTCTGCCCCCGTGGATTGTGTAAAGACCCCTGTGGCATGTCCCTGATGTTCCATGACATAAAGTCAAAAAGGTAGGCTGTAATTAGGCAGTCCTAAGGCAGAAGAGTCAGAAGCCGCTGCCTTCTACTGATTAAAACAGAGTTTAACATCCTCTCTCAGATAGAATGGAGTGTGCGGTATGCAGTGGTACAGTGGTTGCATGAGGATGAAAGCATCTAGGATCCAAGGCCGACAGCATGAGATGAGGCCTAGGAAGGCCTGCAAATCTTTTAAGATAGCCATTTTCCCCTCTTCTGTAAGGTGTTTTGCACCAGGACTAAGGCAGTGTCCAAGGAACACTACTTTTGATTGACACCACTGGATTTTTTCTTTGGAAACCTTGCATCCCTGATCTGACAGGAAAACGAGCAAGGAAAGCGAGTAATCTGAACACACACAGGTGTCCTGTGTGGAGACCAAAAGTGTGCCTTGACCTTTTCCTGCATCCCTGATCTGACAGGAAAACGAGCAAGGAAAGCGAGTAATCTGAACACACACAGGTGTCCTGTGTGGAGACCAAAAGATCATCTACATACTGGAGCAGGACAACATCATCATGAACTTGCTTCCAGTCTTCCAAGATAGATGACATGGCACTAGTGTTGAGCGCGAATATTCGAATATCAATTTTTTTTAGCAAATATCAGCACTTCGCTAATTCGCAAATATTTTGAATATAGTGCTATAAATTCAATATTTCGAAGATTTGTTTTCTTTTTTTGTTATATTTTTTTCTTTCCCATTTCCCTAAAGTTGTTCTTACCTGTCCTTAGGATTCCTGGCTTCCTTGCTGCAGTCAGTGCCAGTTGCCGCTTCTGCCGACTTCCGTGCTCATGGAGCATCCCCATCACCATGGGAACGTCTCCATATACTAGAATGTACTGTCGGATTTGAGAATTACGTTGAAATCGCAATTCAATTAATTCAAGTTATAATAATCGAATTGCGATTTCAACTTAACACTGCTATATTCCATATTCGTTAATTCTAGCCTAATATAAAATATAGCAGTGCTAAGCTGAAATCGAAATTCGATTATTATAACTTGAATTAATCGAATTGCGATTTCAACTTAGCACTGCTATATTCCATATTAGGCTAGAATTAACGAATATGGAATATAGCATTACTAAGTTGAAATCGCCATGCAATTACTTTGAGTTATATTAATCGCATTGCGATTTCAACTTGGACCTGGTTTACTATGGTTGGCTTGGTACAATTAGCGAATATGACGAATGTATTTGTTATATTTCACAAAACGAAGATAACGAAGTATTCTCCATCTTCGTTTTAGCTACCTATTCGTCAACTTCGCTAATTCTAGCAATCATATAGGAAAGTTTACTATAGAGACAGCCAAGTTTAATTCGCTATGCGATTATATTACTTTGCTTTTTCTAAAAATAAATAGAATAATTATAATACCTGATAATTATTATAATTATTCTATTTAAAAAAAAAAGCTAAGTAATATAATCGCATAGCGAATTAAACTTAGCTATCTCTATAGTAAACGTTCCTATATGATTGCTAGAATTAGCGAAGTTGATGAATAGGTAGCTAAAACGAAGATGGAGAATACTTTGTTATCTTCGTTTTGTGGAATATGACGAATACATTCGTCATATTCGCTAATTCTACCAAGCCAACCATAGTAAACCAGGTCCAAGTTGAAATCACAATTCGATTATTATAACTTGAATTAATCGAATTTCGATTTCAGCTTAGCACTGCTATATTCCATATTAGGCTACAATTAACGAATATGGAATATAGCAGTGCTAAGTTGAAATCGAAATTCGATTATTATAACTTGAATAATCGCATTGCTATTTCAATAGGAGAGTAGCCTTTAAGTTAAAATCGCAATAAGCGATTATTTAAATCGCATATTAATCGCGATAACTTGAATAATGACGAATAGAGTTGAGCGAACACCTGTATGTTCGGGTTCGAGAAGTACGGCCGAACTTCCCGGAAATGTTTGGGTTCGGAATTCGAACCCGACCCGAACTTCGTCCCGAACCCGAACCCCATTGAAGTCAATGGAAACCAGAACTTTTCGGCACTAAAAAGGCTGTAAAACAGCCCAGGAAAGAGCTAGAGGGCTGCAAAAGGCAGCAACATGTAGGTAAACCCCCTGCAAACAAATGTGGATAGGGAAATGAATAAAAAAAAAAAAAAAAAAATTAACCAATATCAATTGGAGAGAGGTCCCATAGCAGAGAATCTGGCTTCACGTCACCCACCACTGTAACAGTCCATTGTCAGATATTTAGGCCCAGGCACCCAGGCAGAGGAGAGAGGTCCCTTAACAGAGAATCTGGCTTCATGTCAGCAGAGAATCAGTCTGCATATCATAGCAGAGAATCAGGCTTCACGTCAGCCACCACTGTAACCGTCCATTGTCATATATTTAGGCCCAGGCAGAGGAGAGAGGTCCCATAACACAGAATCTGGCTTCATGTCAGCAGAGAATCAGTCTTCATATCATAGCAGAGAATCAGGCTTCACGTCACCCACCACTGTAACAGTCAATTGTCAAAAATTTTGGCCCTGGCACCCAGTCAAAGGAGAGAGGTCCCATAACACAGAATCTGGCTTCATGTCAGCAGAGAATCAGTCTTCATATCATAGCAGAGAATCAGGCTTCACGTCACCCACCACTGTAACAGTCTATTGTCATAAATTTAGGCCCCGGCACCCAGGCAGAGGAGAGAGGTCCCATAACACAGAATCTGGCTTCTTGTCACCAGAGAATCAGTCTTCATGTCATAGCAGAGAATCATGCTTCACGTCAGCCACCACTGTAACAGTCCATTGTCATATATTTAGGCCCAGGCACCCAGGCAGAGGAGAGAGGTCCCGTAACAGAGAATCTGGCTTCATGTCAGCAGAGAATCAGTCTGCATGTCATAGCAGAGAATCAGGCTTCACGTCAGCCACCACTGTAACAGTCCATTGGCATATATTTAGGCCCAGGCACCCAGGCAGAGGAGAGAGGTCCCGTAACAGAGAATCTGGCTTCATGTCAGCAGAGAATCAGTCTGCATGTCATAGCAGAGAATCAGGCTTCACGTCAGCCACCACTGTAACAGTCCATTGTCATATATTTAGGCCCAGGCACCCAGGCAGAGGAGAGAGGTCCCGTAACAAAGAATCTGGCTTCATGTCAGCAGAGAATCAGTCTGCATGTCATGTCATAGCAGAGAATCAGGCTTCACGTCAGCCACCACTGTAACAGTCCATTGTCATATATTTAGTCCCACGCACCCAGGCAGAGGAGAGAGGTCCCGTAACAGAATCTGGCTTCATGTCAGCAGAGAATCAGTCTGCATGTCATAGCAGAGAATCAGGCTTCACGTCAGCCACCACTGTAACAGTACATTGTCATAAATTTAGGCCCCGGCACCCAGGCAGAGGAGAGAGGTCCCATAACACAGAATCTGGCTTCATGTCACCAGAGAATCAGTATTCATGTCATAGCAGAGAATCATGCTTCACGTCAGCCACCACTGTAACAGTCCATTGTCATATATTTAGACCCAGGCACCCAGGCAGAGGAGAGAGGTCCCGTAACAGAGAATCTGGCTTCATGTCAGCAGAGAATCAGTCTGCATGTCATAGCAGAGAATCAGGCTTCATGTCAGCCACCACTGTAACAGTCCATTGTCATATATTTAGGCCCCGGCACCCAGACAGAGGAGAGGTTCATTCAATTTTGGGTTGCCTCGCAATATAATGGTAAAATGAAAATAAAAATAGGATTGAATGAGAAAGTGCCCTGGAGTACAATAATATATGGTTAAGGGGAGGTAGTTAATGTCTAATCTGTACAAGGGATGGACAGGTCCTATGGGATCCATGCCTGGTTCATTTTTATGAACGTCAGCTTGTCCACTTTGGCTGTAGACAGGCGGCTGTGTTTGTCTGTAATGACGCCCCCTGTCGTGCTGAATACACGTTCAGACAAAACGCTGGCCGCCGGGCAGGCCAGCACCTCCAAGGCATAAAAGGCTAGCTCTGGCCACGTGGACAATTTAGAGACCCAGAAGTTGAATGGGGCCGAACCATCGGTCAGTACGTGGAGGGGTGTGCACACGTACTGTTCCACCATGTTAGTGAAATGTTGCCTCCTGCTAACACGTTGCGTATCAGGTGGTGGTGCAGTTAGCTGTGGCGTGTTGACAAAACTTTTCCACATCTCTGCCATGCTAACTCTGCCCTCAGAGGAGCTGGCCGTGACACAGCTGCCTTGGCGACCTCTTGCTCCTCCTCTGCCTTGGCCTTGGGCTTCCACTTGTTCCCCTGTGACATTTTGGGAATGCTCTCAGTAGCGCGTCTACCAACGTGCGCTTGTACTCGCGCATCTTCCGATCACGCTCCAGTGCAGGAAGTAAGGTGGGCACATTGTCTTTGTACCGTGGATCCAGCAGGGTGGCAACCCAGTAGTCCGCACACGTTAAAATGTGGGCAACTCTGCTGTCGTTGCGCAGGCACTGCAGCATGTAGTCGCTCATGTGTGCCAGGCTGCCCAGGGGTAAGGACAAGCTGTCCTCTGTGGGAGGCGTATCGTCATCGTCCTGCGTTTCCCCCCAGCCACACACCAGTGATGGGCCCGAGCTGCGTTGGGTGCCACCCCGCTGTGACCATGTTTCATCCTCATCCTCCTCCACCTCCTCCTCATCCTCGTCCTCCTCGGCCTCCAGTAGTGGGCCCTGGCTGGCCAAATTTGTACCTGGCCTCTGCTGTTGCAAAAAACCTCCCTCTGAGTCACTTCGAAGAGACTGGCCTGAAAGTGCTAAAAATGACCCCTCTTCCTCCTCCTCCTCCTCCTCCTGGGCCACCTCCTCTTCCATCATCGCCCTAAGTGTTTTCTCAAGGAGACATAGAAGTGGTATTGTAACGCTGATAACGGCGTCATCGCCACTGGCCATGTTGGTGGAGTACTCGAAACAGCGCAACAGGGCACACAGGTCTCGCATGGAGGCCCAGTCATTGATGGTGAAGTGGTGCTATTCCGCAGTGCGACTGACCCGTGCGTGCTGCAGCTGAAACTCCACTATGGCCTGCTGCTGCTCGCACAGTCTGTCCAGCATGTGCAAGGTGGAGTTCCACCTGGTGGGCACGTTGCATATGAGGCGGTGAGCGGGAAGGCCGAAGTTACGCTGTAGCGCAGACAGGCGAGCAGCGGCAGGATGTGAACGCCAGGAGCGCGAACAGACGGCCCGCACTTTATGCAGCAGCTCTGACATGTCGGGGTAGTTGTGAATGAACTTCTGCACCACCAAATTCAGCACATGCGCCAAGCAAGGGATGTGCGTCAAACCGGCTAGTCCCAGAGCTGCTTGAGGCTCACCGGCGGCAACCACTCGTCGGTCTGTTGTTCTATACCCCGCCACAACTCCTGTGCGGTGTGGGGCCTGTCCCCCAAACATATGAGTTTCAGAATGGCCTGCTGACGTTTACCCCGGGCTGTGCTGAAGTTGGTGGTGAAGGTGTGTGGCTGACTGGATGACCAGGTGGAAGAAGAGGAGGAGGAAGCTGAGTAGGAGGAGGTGGCAACAGGAGGCAAAGAATGTTGCCCTGCGATCCTTGGCGGCGGAAGGACGTGCGCCAAACAGCTCTCCGCCTGGGGCCCAGCCGCCACTACATTTACCCAGTGTGCAGTTAGGGAGATATAGCGTCCCTGGCCATGCTTACTGGTCCACGTATCTGTGGTTAGGTGGACCTTGCCACAGATGGCGTTGCGCAGTGCACACTTGATTTTATCGGATACTTGGTTGTGCAGAGAAGGCACGGCTCTCTTGGAGAAGTAGTGCCGGCTGGGAACAACATACTGTGGGACAGCAAGCGACATGAGCTGTTTGAAGCTGTCTGTGTCCACCAGCCTAAATGACAGCATTTCATAGGCCAGTAGTTTAGAAATGCTGGCATTCAGGGCCAGGGATCGAGGGTGGCTAGGTGGGAATTTACGCTTTCTCTCAAATGTTTGTGAGATGGAGAGCTGAACGCTGCCGTGTGACATGGTTGAGATGCTTGGTGACGGAGGTGGTGGTGTTGGTGGTACATCCCCTGTTTGCTGGGCGGCAGGTGCCAACGTTCCTCCAGAGGCGGAGGAAGAGGCCGAGGCGGCAGAAGAGGCCGAGGCGGCAGCAGCAGAAGAGGTAGCAGGGGGAGCCTGAGTGACTTCCTTGTTTTTAAGGTGTTTACTCCACTGCAGTTCATGCTTTGCATGCAGGTGCCTGGTCATGCAGGTTGTGCTAAGGTTCAGAACGTTAATGCCTCGCTTCAGGCTCTGATGGCACAGCGTGCAAACCACTCGGGTCTTGTCGTCAGCACATTGTTTGAAGAAGTGCCATGCCAGGGAACTCCTTGAAGCTGCCTTTGGGGTGCTCGGTCCCAGATGGCGGCGGTCAGTAGCAGGCGGAGTCTCTTGGCAGCGGGTGTTCTGCTTTTGCCCACCGCTCCCTCTTTTGCTACGCTGTTGGCTCGGTCTCACCACTGCCTCTTCCTCCGAACTGTGAAAGTCAGTGGCACGACCTTCATTCCATGTGGGGTCTAGGACCTCATCGTCTCCTGCATTGTCTTCCACCCAGTCTTGATCCCTGAACTCCTGTTTAGTCTGCACACTGCAGAAAGACGCAGCAGTTGGCACCTGTGTTTCGTCATCATCAGAGACGTGCTGAGGTGGTATTCCCATGTCCTCATCATCAGGAAACATAAGTGGTTGTACGTCAGTGCATTCTATGTCTTCCACCGCTGGGGAAGGGCTGGGTGGATGCCCTTGGGAAACCCTGCCAGCGGAGTCTTTAAACAGCATAAGAGACTGCTGCATAACTTGAGGCTCAGACAGTTTCCCTGATATGCATGGGGGTGATGTGACAGACTGATGGGCTTGGTTTTCAGGCGCCATCTGTGCACTTTCTGCAGAAGACTGGGTGGGAGATAATGTGAACGTGCTGGATCCACTGTCGGCCACCCAATTGACTAATGCCTGTACCTGCTCAGGCCTTACCATCCTTAGAACGGCATTGGGCCCCACCAAATATCGCTGTAAATTAAGGCGGCTACTGGGACCTGAGGTAGTTGGTACACTAGGACGTGTGGCTGTGGCAGAATGGCCACGTCCTCTCCCAGCACCAGAGGGTCCACTAACACCACCACGACCATGTCCGCTTCCGCGTCCCTTACTAGATGTTTTCCTCATTGTTACCGTTCACCACAATAAGAAAAATATTATTTGGCCCAATGTATTGAATTCAAATTCAGGCCTTTTCTAACAGACACTTAACACTATCTGGCTATCTATTTAGGCACCGTATTACACTAATACAGGCACAGCAGTAACGACAGATTTAGCTGAATATAAATTTGAGGCCTAGTATTTAGGCGCTAGGTGACAGGTATAGGTTTACTGACAGAATTAGACTTGGAAATGCACAGTAGCGTGTGTGTAAAAGTTATTCAGAATGACCCTATGTGCACCTTGAATCTTATATACCCTTTTAGGGATAGATTTAAAGTAGCTCTGATACAGCAGAAACCACTAAATTAGGAAATTGCTAAATTGGGAATTGTATTTCAACCCAGAACAAAAACTGTGCTTTGACAGGCACGAAATAACTTGACCAGCCACAGCAATAACAGCAGATTTAGATGTATGTAAATTTGAGGCCTATTATTTAGGCGCTGGGTGACAGGTATACGTTTACAGACAGAATTAGACTGGGATATGGCCAAAAAATAACCACACTATTGATGGTTAAATGCACTTGGTGTGACAGCTTGACCAACCACACTATTGAGGGTTAAATGCGCTTGGTGACAGGCTCAGCTTGCCCCTGATGTAGTATATGGCCAAAAAATAACCACACTATTGATGGTTAAATGCACTTGGTGTGACAGCTTGACCCTGATTTAGGATTTAGCCAAAAAACAACCACACTATTAATGGTTAAATGCACTTTGTGTGACAGCTTGACCCTGATGGAGGATTTAGCCAAAAAACAACCAAACCATTGAGGGTTAAATGCACTTGGTGACAGCTTGCCCCTGATGTAGTATATGGCCAAAAAATAACCAGACTATTGATGGTTAAATGCACTTGGTGTGACAGCTTGACCCTGATGTAGTATATGGCCAAAAAATAAACAGACTATTGATGGTTAAATGCACTTGGTGTGACAGCTTGACCCTGATGTAGGATTTAGCCAAAAAACAACCACACCATTGAGGGTTAAATGCACTTGGTGACAGCTTGTGCTGGCGCACCACAAGACACAAAATGGCCGCCGATCCCCCCAGAAAAAAGTGACTGAAAAACGCTCTTGGCAGCCTAAAAACAGTGAGCAATTCAATAGCAGCAGTTCAATCATCCACAGCAGCAGATCGATCTCTGAATTAAGTCTTTTGGAGGAGTTAATCACTGCCTAATCTCGCCCTATTGTCGCAGCTGCAACCTCTCCCTATACTGATCAGGGCAGAGTGACGTGCGGCGCTATGTGACTCCAGCTTAAATAGAGGCTGGGTCACATGCTGCACTGGCCAATCACAGCCATGCCAATAGTAGGCATGGCTGTGACGGCCTCTTGGGGCAAGTAGTATGACGCTTGTTGATTGGCTGCTTTGCAGCCTTTCAAAAAGCGCCAAGAAAGCGACGAACACCGAACCCGAACCCGGACTTTTACGAAAATGTCCGGGTTCGGGTCCGTGTCACGGACACCCCAGAATTCGGTACGAACCCGAACTATACAGTTCGGGTTCGCTCATCCCTAATGACGAATATTCGATTTTGACGAATATAAAATGAATATTCTATCGAATATTCGCGAATTTCGTCGAAATCGAATATGGCACCTGCCGCTCATCACTACATGGCACCAGCTTTTATGAAAGCCCGTAACTGTTGAGTGACAGCGTCAATCTGCACTACAGACAGGGGATACTGCGGTTTGTAAGGGAGAACAGCACCTGAAACAGGTGTACAATCACAGGCTGCACCCGAAGCCTGCCTACATCCTATGGTCCTTTTGCCCACAGCGTCTCAGGTATGACAGATAAAACAGCAGCTGGAAGTGAACCTTCAGGCAGAAAGTCTTCTAGGGTCATAAGAGCGGCCAACATGACTGTCTCCTCCAGCTGAAGTGGAGTGGAAAGGGTGGCTGTACCATTGGGCTATAACTGCGTAGTGGCATTCATTTACTGTAACAGATCTGCACCCAAAAGGTTAAATGGACATGTGGAGGAGACTACAAACTGTGAAAGCACTTCATTAAATGGCTGTAGTCCAAAAGAAACACTGAGCGGTTTTGTTAAGGGAGAGGATTGAGCATGGACATCAATGCCGATGCACTGCACAGTAATGTTGTCCAGGAAGGAGGGGTTGGGGGTCTCATCACGTCAGATTACACTTCTGGCTGCACCAGTATCCACAAGAAAAGTGTGTACATCTCCTCCTATCTGCAGCTGCACTGTAGGTGCAGGTCCACAGTGTGGAGGGAGGAGGACCATGGTGGGGTTGGTTCCTCCGACTTGTGGATCTGGCTTGCCCCTGTCCTAGGGGGTGTGGTACCCCTCCCCTCCCTGTTGCAGTGGAGGAGGAGGGGAGCAGGGGGAGCCCATGTAGACACATGGGGCAGCCCCCTTCTTCCTTACTGAGGGGGGCTATGCGGGCACTCTCTTCTGAAATGTCTGAGCTAGCGATACACATAGCAGCGAGGGGGGGTCTGTTACTTATATCTCCCCTCGGACAGGAGGGGTACTCCTGTGCTGGGAGGATTATGTTAGTTGGGAACTGCCTCTATGCCTTTAGCCACGAAGGTTAACGTTTTAAGAGGAACAGAACGATAGTCTGGGCTAGCAGTCTTTAGATATTTTGGGATGTGAGGTTTTAATCCATCAGCAAAGGCACTAGACAGCATCCTGGTTTGCACTGGGTCCTGTTTAGAGAACGCCAGGTCCTTAAACATTTACTCCATTCGGTTTGCAAATTTTTCCACTGACTCTGCCTTATCTTGTTTCATATCCTGAATTTGGATAAGCTAATCGGCCGGTCTGGTCCTAGCCCAGGTCTCGAATAATTCACAGAAATGCACTCCAGATTGATAGGATTTTTGGTATTCTTCAGCCCCATGGTTGGCCAAAAAGTATTCCCGCCTTAATTTGAGTAAGTCCAGACAGATCTGGACAGAATGTATTTTTCGGATTTTTTCTAATGCCCTATAGAAGGGCATGGGATGTTGTTCGAGGTCGGGGGGTTCAACAGATTGGTGGCCTGTTTGGGGTTAAAAGTGACGTATCTCCCCTGATGGTTCATGTTAGGGGGAGGCTTAGGGGTCTGAGCTTGTCTGGTCAGGACCTCTATTTGTCTGGCTAATCTGGCCACCTCCAGGTCTCTTTCTCTCTCTCTCTCTCCCTCTCCCCTCCCTTTCTGCACTCCACATCTCCCCTGTTTCTCCTCCTCCTGCTTCCCCCGGCAGGTGCATGAAGGAAGGGGGCTAGCTGGAGTACTAACTGCTTGGTCTTGAGGAGGTTCCGTCTCTTCCTCCTCCTGCTGCTCTTTGTTCTTTCTGTCCCCGTGTCTCGACTCCTATCATGATGGGCACATTCAAGGGATTTAGGGGTGCAGTAGAACAGGCAACCTGACCCCCTGGCACGTAAAATGTACCATCTGTATTTAGCACAGGATACAAGGGAGTTATTGGCTTCAGCATTTTCCCTGCAGTCTGTCTGTCTGAATCCTCACAGCGCTGCACTGTCTCATCAAATGTTATCAATGGAGGGTCAGGGCAACTCGGAGTGGACTGTCTGTTACCCTGCGGTGGGGGCTGGACAGGGCAGAAGACTGTCTGAACTGGGGGGTTGTGTCTACAGACCGGAGCAAGGTTGTCGCAGCTGCCCTCCCACTTCTGGAAGGGTGGGTCCGGGGAGCACCACAAGCAAGACATGTTTCTCAGGCATCAGGATTCTGCTGCCTACAATGTGCTCACGTCCATCATGCTGGCCCCCTTACTGTCACCCTACTCAGTGGGTGAAGCCCCTTAGAGTGCGACTCACCAGATACTGCTCCACCGGCGCACTTAATATGCCCCAGTCCAGGTCCTGCAGGTCTGCCGCCTCTTAAGGGGAGATCACTTAAGATGCCCTAGTCCAGGTCCAGCAGATATTTACCTTTGTCACCCTGGGCTACTATATCTTCCACTTCCTAAGGGGAGATCTGTAAAGATGCCCCAGTCCAGGTCCAGCAGAAATCAACTGTAGCCCCCCTCCCCCCGCCAGGGGAAATCTCTTGCTCTGCTTAACCGTTAACTGTGAACGTGCCTTACACAAGCCACACAGAAGCAAAGCACAAAACACAACCTCAGAAGAGCAAACTTAAAAGGATTCTATAAACTCAGGATTTTACATCAACCGAAAATGCTACTACGTACAAAACCTCAATAGCAGAACAGATTACCACAGCACAGTGGAGCAGCAAGAGGGAGATAAGGTAACCAAATTTTCTCACCTGGTCTCTGTGAGGTTGCAGTCCTCGTCCTCAAGTGTGGTCCACCGTACCCTTGGAACCCCAAACTTGGGCTGGCAACGTTACTTCTCCCTAGCCCCACTGTGGAAGTTGCCCTTAATCAGGGCTGATCATGTTTGTATGGCATACATATTAGGACATCGTCAGACATCATCCACAACTCCATCCTCCGTCAGGCAAAACTCCATCAGCCCTCAGACATCAGACAAAACTCCGTCCTCCGTCACCCAAAACTCCATCAGACCTCAGACATCACACAAAACTCCGTCCTCCATCAGGCAAAACTCCATCAGACATCAGACAAAACTCCGTCTTCTGTCAGACAAAACTCTATCAGCCCTCAGACATCAGACAAAACTCCGTCCTCCATCAGGCAAAACTCCATCAGACCTCAGACATCAGACACAACTCCGTCCTCCGTCACCCAAAACTCCATCAGACCTCAGACATCAGACAAAACTCCGTCCTCCATCAGGCAAAACTCCATCAGACCTCAGACATCAGACACAACTCCGTCCTCCGTCACCCAAAACTCCATCAGACCTCAGACATCAGACAAAACTCCGTCCTCCGTCACCCAAAACTCCATCAGACCTCAGACATCAGACAAAACTCCGTCCTCCGTCACCCAAAACTCCATCAGACCTCAGACATCAGACAAAACTCTGTCCTCCGTCAGGCAAAACTCCATCAGACCTCAGACATCAGCTAAAACTCTGTCCTCCCTCAGACATCAGCCAAAACTCCGTCCTCCCTAACTCAAAATACGCCCTACTACACACACTCTTCACCTGACGGAGCTGCTAGCTGCTGGAGAGGCAAAGGACCTGTGATGACGTCATGACCATGTGACGAGTCACGTGTATGGGAGGGGTCAGATGTGCACAGCAGCTGGTAGAGTGTACAGAACAGTAGCCATCAAATAGAGCTCTGTACTAGAGATGTGTGTGTAACCTGCATGTAGCAGAGCTGTGTACTGTGTTACAGAGATGTATGTGTAACCTGCATGTAGCAGAGCTGTGTACTGTGTTACAGAGATGTATGTGTAACCTGCAGGTAGCAGATCTGTATGTGTAACCTGCAGGTAGCAGAGCTGTGTACTGTGTAGCAGATCTGTATGTGTAACCTGCATGTAGCAGAGCTGTGTACTGTGTTACAGAGATGTATGTGTAACCTGCAGGTAGCAGAGCTGTGTACTGTGTTACAGAGATGTATGTGTAACCTGCAGGTAGCAGAGCTGTGTACTGTGTTACAGAGATGTATGTGTAACCTGCATGTAGCAGAGCTGTGTACTGTGTAGCAGATCTGTATGTGTAACCTGCAGGTAGCAGAGCTGTGTACTGTGTTACAGAGATGTACGTGTAACCTGCAGGTAGCAGAGCTGTGTACTGTGTAGCAGATCTGTATGTGTAACCTGCATGTAGCAGAGCTGTGTACTGTGTAACAGAGCTGTATGTGTAACCTGCAGGTAGCAGAGCTGTGAACTGTGTAGCAGAGCTGTATGTGTAACCTGCATGTAGCAGAGCTGTGTACTGTGTTACAGGGATGTATGTGCAACCTGCAGGTAGCAGTGCTGTGTACTGTGTAGCAGAGATGTGTACTGTGTTACAGAGATGTGTGTGTAACCTGCATGTAGCAGAGCTGTGTACTGTGTATATAGAGCAGTGTGTGTAACAGCATGTAGCAGAGCTGTGTACTGTGTAGCAGAGCTGTGTACTGTGTTACAGAGATGTGTGTGTAACCTGCATGTAGCAGAGCTGTGTACTGTGTATATAGAGCAGTTTGTCTAACTGCATGTAGCAGAGCTGTGTACTGTGTTACAGAGATGTGTGTGTAACCTGGGAACTATAAAAAAGTGTAAAAAAAAACCCATAAATATTCAGATCACCCCCCTTTTCCCAAAATTAAAATAAAAGACACATCATGGGTTTCGCAATGTGTAAAAATGCCCATTGTATAAAAATATATTCCCCATACGGCAAACAGCCAAACAGAAAAAAAAAAGAGTCCAAATGTCCGATTCGCCGTTTTTGGTCACTTCATTTGCTACAAAAATGTAAATAAAAAGTGATCAAAAAGTCTTAAACACCCCAGAATGGTATCAGTAAAAAGTTTAGATTGCCCCGCAAAAAATGAGCCCCCACCCGGCTCTGTTCACATAATTACAAAAAAGTTATGGGGCTCAAAATATGGCGACAAAAAAATCGGATATTTTAATTTTTTTATCACTATTAAAACGCAAGAAAAACTATACATATAAGGTATTGCTGGATTCGATCTGACCTGTAGAATAAAAGTAACCAGTCAGTTTTATCGCACATCGAATGTTGTAAATAAAAATCACGTAAAACTGTGGTGGAATTGCTTTTTTTTTTTCAACAGGAAGAATGGGCAGTTTTACCATCTGAGAAAATAAAGACCCTCATCCATAACTACCACAAAAGACTTCAAGCTGTCATTGATGTTATAGGGGGTAATACATGGTATTAATAACTGGGGCGTGTAAACTTCTGATCAGGGTCATTTGGGGAGTTTGTGTTGTGATTATGATTTATAAAGAGTAAACACCGTTGTTTGACATAAATGGCTTCAGCCGACCACTAACCACGAGCGAGAGAGAAGTGTCTGTGGTATCAATCATATTCTCTGAACAATGGTTAAAGGGGTATTCTCATCTTAATGATCACTGGCAAATCTGTTAATGATTTGACAGTGATAATTTTTCTAAATACATTTTATTACCCAATTCCCATCCTTTTTTAGAAAATAAGTCCCCTCTTACCTGATGTTGTCTTTGGTCTCCCCTGGTCACAGCCACCTCTCCTGTCGAATCCAGCCGGGCCACGCTTGCGCAGAAGACGGAAAATTCTCTCCCGGCTGGGCCGCGCAATGTCCTTAACCGCGCATGCCGCCGCGCATGCGCCATGATGACTTCTTCCTGGCCAGTATAGTACAGAGGCGCGAATGCGCACGCCAACTCTGTACTATACAGGCCAGGAATAAGTCACCATGGCACATGCGCGGCGCTGTGCGCGTTCAGGACATTGCGCGGCCCGGCCGGGAGAGAATCTTCAGTCTTCTGCACAAGCGCGGCCCGGCCGGGAGAAGAATACAGGAAGTGAACGTCACGCTCAAGGAAGGTAAGTATGAAAAAGGGAAGATGAGAATACCCCTTTAAGAAATCATAAATTCTGCAAGGGTATGTAAACTTATCAGCACAACTGTAAGTAGCTGTGTGATATAAATCTGTGGAATATGGGAAGCACAAGAGGATGTGCACCATAAATCCCATCTTTGTAAGGCCTCTTGCACATGGCCGTGTGTGCCTGTAGTTGTATTGTGAACCACATACGGCGGTTCCGCAATACACAGGGCTCCAGCCGTGTGTATCCCGCATCCGTGATGTCGACCCATTCACTTGAACGGAACAGAAACACGGATCGGATCCCCACAGAAGCACTACAGAGTGCTTCCGTGGTGTTTCTGGCCATGGCTCCGCACAGCAAAAAAGTAGAACATATTCACGGACCTATTCAAGTTGAATGGGTCTGGATCTGGCCCGGCCGCTGCACGCACGTTGCCCGTGCATTGGGGACTGCAAATTGCTGTCCCCAATGCACGGAATGGACCAACAACGTTCATGTGCAAGAGGCCTAACACTTGTGATCTGTGTGAAGCGGCATATATGCATTCATGTTGCATGTATTTATTAATTAGGGTTACCAATTCTGAGTAACTCGGAGTGACAGGAGATTTACAGAATCAGATTTTTTTTTTTTTGTCATCATATTTTGAGCTCTATAACTTTTTGGGAATTATGTGTACAGAGCTGGGTGGGGGCTCATTTTTTGCGGGGCAATCTGAACTTTTCACTGATACCATTCTGGGGTGTTTAAGACTTTTTGATCACTTTTTATTTACATTTTTGTAGCAAATGAAGCGACCAAAAACGGCGAAAAAAACGGACATTTGGACTCTTTTTTTTTCTGTTTTGCTGTTTGCCGTATGGGGAATATATTTTTATACAATGGGTGTTTTTACACATTGCGACACCCATGATGTGTATTTTTTTAGTTCTTTTATTTTCATTTTGGGAAAAGGGGGGTGATCTGAATTTTTATGTTTTATTTTACACTTTTTTATAGTTCCCAGGTTACACACACATCTCTGTTACACAGTAAAATGCTCTGCTACATGCGGTTACACACACATCTCTGTAACACAGTACACAGCACTGCTACATGCAGGTTGCACATACATCCCTGTAACACAGTACACAGCCTGCTACATGCAGGTTACACATACAGCTCCGCTACACAGCACACAGCTCTGATACATGCAGATTACACATACAGCTCTGCTACACAGTACACAGCTCTGCTACATTCAGGTTACAAATACAGCTCTGCTACACAGTACACAGCACTGCTACATGCAGGTTACACATACAGCTCTGCTACACAGTACACAGCTCTGCTACATGCAGGTTACACATACAGCTCTGCTACACAGTACACAGCTCTGCTACATGCAGGTTACACATACAGCACTGCTACACAGTACACAGCTCTGCTACATGCAGGTTACACATACAGCTCTGCCACACAGTACACAGCTCTGCTACATGCAGGTTACACATACAGATCTGCTACACAGTACACAGCTCTGCTACCTGCAGGTTACACATACATCTCTGTAACACAGTACACAGCTCTGCTACATGCAGGTTACACATACAGCTCTGCTACACAGTACACAGCACTGCTACATGCAGGTTACACATACAGCACTGCTACACAGTACACAGCTCTGCTACATGCAGGTTACACATACAGCTCTGCTACACAGTACACAGCTCTGCTACCTGCAGGTTACACATACATCTCTGTAACACAGTACACAGCACTGCTACATGCAGGTTACACATACAGCACTGCTACACAGTACACAGCTCTGCTACATGCAGGTTACACATACAGCTCTGCTACACAGTACACAGCTCTGCTACATGCAGGTTACACATACAGATCTGCTACACAGTACACAGCTCTGCTACCTGCAGGTTACACATACAGATTTGCTACACAGTACACAGCTCTGCTACCTGCAGGTTACACATACATCTCTGTAACACAGTACACAGCTCTGCTACATGCAGGTTACACATACAGATCTTCTACACAGTACACAGCTCTGCTACCTGCAGGTTACACATACAGATCTGCTACACAGTACACAGCTCTGCTACCTGCAGGTTACACATACATCTCTGTAACACAGTACACAGCTCTGCTACATGCAGGTTACACATACATCTCTGTAACACAGTACACAGCTCTGCTACCTGCAGGTTACACATACAGATCTGCTACACAGTACACAGCTCTGCTACCTGCAGGTTACACATACAGATCTGCTACCTGCAGGTTACACATACATCTCTGTAACACAGTACACAGCTCTGCTACATGCAGGTTACACACACATCTCTAGTACACAGCTCTATTTGATGGCTACTGTTCTGTACACTCTACCAGCTGCTGTGCACATCTGACCCCTCCCACACACGTGACTCGTCACATGGTCATGACGTCATCACAGGTCCTTTGCCTCTCCAGCAGCTAGCAGCTCCGTCAGGTGAAGAGTGTGTGTAGTAGGGCGTATTTTGAGTTAGGGAGGACAGAGTTTTGTCTGATGTCTGAGGTCTGATGCAGTTTTGGGTGACTGAGGACGGAGTTTTGTCTGATGTCTGAGGTCTGATGGAGTTTTGGGTGACGGAGGACGGAGTTTTGTCTGATGTTTGAGGTCTGATGGAGTTTTGGGTGACGGAGGACGGAGTTTTGTCTGATGTTTGAGGTCTGATGGAGTTTTGGGTGACGGAGGACGGAGTTTTGTCTGATGTCTGATGGAGTTTTGCCTGACGGAGGACGGAGTTTTGTCTGATGTCTGAGGGCTGATTGAGTTTTGCCTGACGGAGGATGGAGTTGTGGATGATGTCTGACGATGTCCTAATATGTATGCCGTATGTTTGCTCTACTGCTCCAAATTAATAGTAACCCAAAGGTTTTACGTGCATGGAAGAAAGTAACTGTGACACACACACTGGGGTCAAAGCAAATTCTCATTTATTACAGGAAGTACAGCAGTTTATAAAGTCATCAGAGGGGCATTCCCCCTGAGACATGTGGCATTGTTACATTTTTCTAACATGAAAATATGAAAAGAGATAACACTTGGGATCTGGGCATTGTGCATTGTTTTACTAACTGTGGTATGTGAACTATGTAAATAGCTAACTGTAAGCGCCATCTTGTAACGGAGTCTTCTCTAACAACAGAAAAACATATATGACGTGGCAAGGAGGCGTGTTCTCTTCGGTAGGATGGAACCTTTGTGCCTGGAGAAGATAAGATGTTGTCTGAGAGCTAAATTATGTGGGAGCTTTCTTAGCTAAATCAAAGAATTTATTCCATATCTCTATCAGTATCAAGGTGCTAAAAGAAGTGGTAATGGCACTCTGGGTCATTACATTACCCTTACTTTAGAGGCAAGTCACCCTTGACTTGTGCCCCGGGTAGAGGTAAAGATATATATATATATATATATATATATATACAGTACAGACCAAAAGTTTGGACACACCTTCTCATTCAAAGAGTTTTCTTTATTTTTATGACTATGGAAATTGTAGATTCACACTGAAGGCATCAAAACTATGAATTAACACATGTGGAATTATATACATAACAAACAAGTGTGAAACAACTGAAAATATGTCATCTTCTAGGTTCTTCAAAGTAGCCACCTTTTGCTTTGATTACTACTTTCCACACTCTTGGCATTCTCTTGATGAGCTTCGAGAGGTAGTCACCTGAAATGGTTTTCACTTCACAGGTGTGCCCTGTCAGGTTTAATAAGTGGGATTTCTTGCCTTCTAGATGGGGTTGGGACCATCAGTGGCGTTGAGGAGAAGTCAGGTGGATACACAGCTGATAGTCCTACTGAATAGACTGTTAGAATTTGTATTACGGCAAGAAAAAAGCAGCCAAGTAAAGAAAAACGAGTGGCAATCATTACTTTAAGAAATGAAGGTCAGTCAGTCAGCCAAAAAATTGGGAAAACTTTGAAAGCAAGGGCTATTTGACCATGAAGGAGAGTGATGGGGTGCTGCGCCAGATGACCTGGCCTCCACAGTCACCGGACCTGAGCCCAATTGAGATGGTTTGGGGGTGAGCTGGACCGCAGAGTGAAGGCAAAAGGGCCAACAAGTGCTAAGCATCTCTGGAAACTCCTTCAAGACTGTTGGAAGACCATTTCAGGGGACTACCTCTTGAAGCTCATCAAGAGAATGCCAAGAGTGTGGAAAGCAGTAATCAAAGCAAAAGGTGGCTACTTTGAATAACCTAGAATATGACATATTCTCAGTTGTTTCACACTTGTTTGTTATGTATATAATTCCACATGTGTTAATTCATAGTTTTGATGGATTCATAGTCATGAAAATAAAGAAAACTCTTTGAATGAGAAGGTGTGTCCAAACTTTTCGTCTGTACTGTATATATATATATATATATATATATATATATATATGTAAGAATAAATATAATGTATATATATATATATATATATATATATATATATATTCTAAGGATATCAATAATAAATAACATGCTGCATGAAAGGCCATAAAGTTTAGCAACATCTACCGACAGGTCTCTCTGCCCTGAATGAGTAGGATAACAGTTTCCCTCTCAGGTATAACCAGGGAGCGAAACAGGTGCGCACTAAGCAATCATTACTGACTTTACTTTGTGTATTGGGCCACTAATACCAAAGAAAGTGCAGGGGTAACTTCACTCCATCAACCCACCACTATACAATGAAAACACCTGCAGATAGAAGGGTGGTATTATCCGGGGTCCCTTCTGGCAACAAGGTCTAATTATGCTTTGTGCTATGTCACCTTGGTGATTAGAGACAGATATCAAATATTTTTCCATAAGGCGAGGCCTAAAGCCTTAGAACACACCAAACTAGGAGGAGTGACCGGTCATAATTGAAACTCCAATAATTCAGTACTTTAGGAGGAGGAACATTTTCTCCTACAACTCCAGAGATAATAGCAGCTGATCACACTTAATGGTGTTAATTTTGCTTGGAACATAACCACTTGGTCTATAATCATTAGGTTTACACGTACAAGCGTAACTTAGCACAATGCCACTTGGTTTAGAAACATTTTTTAAATTGTACTCAGAGGCAAGCATTATTGAGCATTAAAATATAGGACATGCTTGGAATGTACCAGACACACTCAGAGGCAATGCATTGTGAGTAGCGATGAACTAACATCGGCCGGGACGATTCAGGACGATCAAATGTTCGTGAACCACTCGTTCGCGGCGGGCTCCATTCACTTTAATGGCAGGCGAACCTGAAAAACCTTCAGGTCATATTTGCAGCCAGCAAACACTTGCTAGAAGTACACAAATAGTCCCTCGACATGGACAGCGATATACCTGAGGGGGATCATTGGCAAAAATTCCCACAAAAGAATGTATTTTAATCAGGGGCCATTTTTAAAAGAAACTCTTAAAAATGTGCCCTGGTGGAGCTTAGAAAAATTGTATTTCAGATTCCATTAAAAATATACATAAACATATATATTTTTTTCTACTATGCAACTGTATGGTGAACGGATGCCACTGCACGGCATAAGTCTTAGGCATCTGTTAACGCATACATTTTTGGTATGCATAAAATGGATGGCAAAAATAGGATATGAACCCAGCCCTAGTGTCAGAATAAGCACCAGTACACAGCGGATCAGCGTGGTGGAGAGGGGAGGCCGCCATGTACTGACAGAGAGCTACCTGTTCCTGGTGGTCAGGGATGAGGACTGTGTTTCCCAAGGATCATTTTCTACTGGGAAATACAGGGCACGGTATAATACACTAGAATCTATATAATATGAAGATATTAGCCCTACCACCAAATAATAATACAATTCGGTAGTCATACATTAAATAGAAATACGTCTATGTTAGGTGTACTTCTGACAGATTGTAGCGCAAAGGTCCTTAGCTCCGCAATCTGCACATTTTTCCCACTCATGCCAGGTCTAAAAAAGGATAGCGTGGGCAGGGAATGGGATACAGTTATGGCCATCTAGTTATTGGATACCACTGCCAATAAGCATTCACCTGACAGCAGTTAGTCTACTGTTGGGAGGGGAGAAATGTGACAGACTGAACCGTCACTGGGGCTTCTGGAGAGGCCTGAAGGCTAGCCTCCTTCCTATGGATTATGGACCCAGAACTATGGAGACCTCCCCTGGCTCATTATTCTACAAAGGGAAAAATTGGTAGTTTCTGCCTGTGAGTGATTACGTTATCCCATTGTGTTGGTTAATTGTATCACAGGTGGGTGTTGTCTGCATGTAGCTGCATGTGATTGGTTTATGTAAAAATGGTCTTAGTCTTCCATAAGGTCCCCATAGGGAGTGTCCCTTGCTGGAAGACCTGCATAAAAGGCTGGCATGTAGCCCCATTAAAGTGTCCTGTTCTACCCTTTATGAGGTCTGGGCTCATGTTTGGGGGATTGGAGAACTACACTCTGGGGATTGCCATAATCATTATACTCTCCAAAATATAATCCCTAGCTCTTGTAAGAGCTGTTCCTGTATCGCACTCTGAAGGAAAAGATGTGCACCCACTGGAACCTGGAAGCCTTGTCGTAGGTCCAAGGTGGGTAGAAGACAGCAAGATCCCAACCAAGCTGCGGAAGTTCATGGGGTCAGCAGTCCCCGAGAAGCACTAGGAGCATCCGTCAACGGAGGTACCCAGATGGGGTGCCAGGAGATCCGTTACAGTCCGCGAGGATTTCCTCAGGTATTGCAGGCGGGGTCTGCGGGCAATAGGAGTAATGGCGCGACATATACTCTTTGTGGGCTTCGTGTACAAGTCTTTCATCCTCCTCGTACATCCAAGGGGTCAGGGCCAAACTTCATGGTCGCACGTGGGCGCTGTGAGTCGGGCCCTTTTCCTCACTTTGGTGCACCGTCCTCTCTTCGGGTACTGGATCTTCAGGCACCGAGGCGATCAATTAGGTCAGCCTGTCAGTTGAGCCCCAGGGAACAAACTGATTGGTGGCTCTGATCCTGATGGGATGCACCTCTCTTATCAGGCGCGGGCGTACCACAAGCTGATGGTCCATATGGCGGAAGTCACCTTGTATCCCATTCCTCCTGATCAGTGGAGGGGGAGCTTGGGCCACCTCCGCCGTGCCAGCCGACACGGGGGTAGCCTGTGGCTCCTTCTTCCAATACCCCTTGCGCTGCAGATTAGGGGCCAGCGTATCATTCTCCTCATTGGCAGGTAATAGAGACGATGGAGAGGCTCTCACTTTAAAATGCTCATCCTCCCCGCTCGGGTGAGACGCTGCCATGTTGTCAGGGGTTTCAGGGGTGGAGTTTCCCTTCTCCCTTGCCACGTAATAGTCTTGCTGCCTGTAGGCAGGGCCAGTTTTTTGCACTTCAGCAAAGTACGTTCCTTCAGTTTCATGTCTCTGGGCATGAAGAAGATGCTGTGCCATAGACTGTAAAAATTGTGATTTAACTGTTTGGGCACAGATGCACAGCATTTTGTGCCAGTCGCTCCGCAACAAATTCATTAAAGTCACTTTCAACAGTAGATTTGTAAATCCAACAGGTAAATAAAGTTGGTAGGCACACAATTTGGTTTGTTTGACTCCTGTTCTTTAGCATAACAGCATGCGGCACACAGTATGGTTTTGTCATAATCCTGTTCTTTAGTGTAATGGTATGCGGCAGACAGTATGGGCTTGTCAGAGTCCTGTTCTTTAATGGCACACAGTTTTTAAATGTTGCATAAAACCTTGTTTGTGACTAGTGATGGCTCACTGATGAGCGGCAGGGGCAATATTAGAATTTGCGATATTTTGTGAATATTTTGCAGAATATTTGTCATATATTCGTGAATTCACAAATCCGAGATTATATTCTTGATTGCAAAAATCGGCAATGTATTATTTGCGTAATGCGCTCAAAATACCGATGTGTCGTAGGCAACTTTTCAATTGTTTGCTAGGGATGTTGCTAAGTTGTGACAAAGCCTTCTCTTTGGCCCACAAGCTAGAAGAAGGGAGGGATGAGCACCTGATGTGTACTGTGTTAAAAAAATCTTAAAATATTTGTCATTACAAATATATAGCACTATATTCTAAATATTGAACAAAGAGTTGTGAGACGCACAGGACTGAGGGAAAATATGGAGGAGGTGCTCCCAGTAAAGAGGATCCGCCCTTCCTCTAGTAGTGAATAAATACAATTGTAAAATACTGGGCACTCTCACTTATGTAGAAACATACAGTTTAATAAGTACATAGAATAAATAAACAATTTATCCATAAACGCATAATCCCAATAGTAATAAAATAGATAATAGATAAAAAATCGATATTAAATCGATATTATTAAAAATTCTAAAATCACTAAACACTAAGAGTTGGATCCAATGGGGAACAATCAATCCATATGCATAGGACTGGTGGTTTGCAATAATTGATGACTACAGATGAAAAATGCAATGTCCTATACAATTCACAGTCCTGATCCTTTAGAGAAGAGTACGGTACTGTGGTTTAAAGAAATTCACTGAAGTGAGTATATTCGCGGCGTCCCGCTTGTACTCACTGTGCAGTGCAGTTTTTTAGATCATCGGCTTGTAATCCAAAAGTCACTCTTGTCTGCTCCTGTCGCAACTGGATCCAGTGGCGACAGGAGCAGACAAGAGTGACTTTTGGATTACAAGCCGATGATCTAAAAAACTGCACTGCACAGTGAGTACAAGCGGGACGCCGCGAATATACTCACTTCAGTGAATTTCTTTAAACCACAGTACCGTACTCTTCTCTAAAGGATCAGGACTGTGAATTGTATAGGACATTGCATTTTTCATCTGTAGTCATCAATTATTGCAAACCACCAGTCCTATGCATATGGATTGATTGTTCCCCATTGGATCCAACTCTTAGTGTTTAGTGATTTTAGAATTTTTAATAATATCGATTCAATATCGATTTTTTATCTATTATCTATTTTATTACTATTGGGATAATGCGTTTATGGATAAATTGTTTATTTATTCTATGTACTTATTAAACTGTATGTTTCTACATAAGTGAGAGTGCCCAGTATTTTACAATTGTATATATTCTAAATATTTGTGAATTCTCAAAGTGCCGATATTTACAATAAAAATTAGCTTTTCGAATATTCGCGCTCAACACTATTAGTGACGCCAAATGATACAACAGCCCCACTAAGGCCACGCCTTGGGAGGTTTCTACGAAATATGTTCCTTTTTATAGAGCAAGTAAACATGACACCAGCTGCGGTTAAGCAGCGGAAGCACAAGGCTTCCTTTGTAGATAGTAATGTTGGTACCCAGAGGTAGGATTGCCAGAGTGGTGCAGGATGGCCTACAGTCTCTGTAAATGTGATGCAGTGCAGAATAGCACCCCACACTATACAGTACCCCACAGTATATAGTAGAGCAGTATAGCAGCCCACAGTATACAGCACCCCACAGTATACAACACCTCACAGTATAGCACCTCACCGTATACAGCACCCCAAACTATACACGATACAGCCCCCCACACTATACAGTACAGCAGTATAGCACTCCACACTATACAGCAAACACAGTATACAGTATACAGACCCCCCACAGTATACCGTACAGCAGTATAGCACTCCACAATATACAGCCCCCCACACGATACAGGCCCCCCACACTATACAGGCCCCCACACTATACAGGCCCCCCACACTATACAGGCCCCCCACACTATACAGGCCCCACAGTATACAGTCCCCCACACTATACAGGCCCGCCACACTATACATCCCCCCACAGTATACAGGCCCCCTACAGTATACAGGCCCCCCCACAGTATACAGGCCCCCACAGTATACAGGCCCCCACAGTATACAGGCCCCCACTCAGTATACAGGCCCCCACTATACAGTAGTTTACAGTATATTAACATAACAGCCCCTGTCACCTTTTTCTAATGCAATCTTCACACAAAAAAGCTCCACAGTTAACTTCTGCAACACTCCTGCTAGGACCTGTGATGACCTCATAGCCATGTGACCAGTAATATTGCTAGGTTACTGGTCACATGGTGATGATGTCATCTAAGGTCCTAGATCACAGCTCTAACACAGTACGATGCCTGGACTCAGTGCTGGCAGGCATGGCATGGCAGCACCCCCTGTGTAGCTGACAGCCTTACACCCGGGGCAACTGGGCCCGGGGTAGCTGCCCCTTTTGCCCCTTGGTAAAGACGGCCCTGCCTGGACCCGAACCTGTACTTTGCAGCAAAAGTTCGGGTTCGAGTTCGGTGTTTGGGCATTTTTTAAAGCTTGTTGAAAGGCTGCAGGACAGCCAATCAACAAGCTTTTAAGCTGTGGGTACTTAGAAGCCATCACAGTCATGCCTAGTAATGGTATGGCTGTGATTGGCCAGTGCATCATGTAACCCAGCCTCTATATAAGCTGGATCACGTGTAGCACCACCCAGAAAGCTGCAGAAAGTGAGAGCCATCTGTGCGCCTTTTTGGCATTCTCAACCTGCTGCTGCTCTCCTGTCTGCACTGCAGCGTAACTTCGGCCTTCCCGCTCACCGCTTTATATGCGAAGTGCCCACAAGGTGGAACTCCACCTTGCACATGCTGGCCAGACTGTGCGAACAGCAACAGGCGATAGTGGAGTTTCAGCTGCAGCACGCACGGGTGATTAGCTCTGCGGAACAGCACCACTTCATCACCAACGAGTGGGCCTCCATGCGGGACGTGTGTGTCGTGTTGTGCTGCTTGAGTACTCCAACAAATGGCCAGTGCCAATGATGCCGTCCTCAGAGTTCCTATCCAACTTCTATGTCTCCTTGAAAAAATGCTTCAGGAGATGATGAAAGAGGATGTGGCACAGGAGGAAGAGGGATCATTTCCATGATTATCAGGCCAGTCATTCACAAGTGGCTCGGAAGGTGGGTTCCTACACCAACAGAGGCCAGGTACACAACTGTCCAGCCAGGACACAGTTCAGGAGGATGAGGAGGAGGATGATGATGATGATGAGGAACCGTGTTCAGAGCAGGGTGGCACCCAAAGCAGCTCATGGGCATCAATGGAGCATGACGGGGGGACGGGGGGGGGGGGAGACAGAGGACACAGATGATATACCTACCACAGAGGAAAGCTTGTCGTTGCCTCTGTGCAGCCTGGTACACATGTGCGACTATATGCTGCAGTGCCTGCACAACAAGCGCCGAGTTGTCCACATTCTAACCAGTGCTGATTACTGGATGGCCACCCTGCTACAAGGACAATGTGTCATCCTTTTTTCCATAAGTGGAGCGTGATCGAAAGATGCTCGAGTACAAGCACACGCTGGTAGACGCACTGCTGATGGCATTCTCACCTGACAGTGGGGGCTCAGTGGAAGCACAAGGCGAAGGCAGAGGAGGAGGAAGAAGTCTCCAACGCAGCTGGGGAGACGCCAGAACCTCAGAAGGGAGGGTTAGCATGGCCGAAATGTGGAAATGCTTTGTCAGCATGCCACAAAAACCAGCACCACCAGCTGATACAGAACGTCTTAGCAGGAAGCAGCATTTAAGCTACATGGTGGAACAGTACATGTGTACACGCCTGCACGTACTGACTGATGCGTCTGCCCTATTCAACTTCTGGGTCTGCAAATTGGGCACATGGCCTGAGCTTGCCCTTTATGCCTTGGAGGTGCTGGTCTGCCCTGTGTCCAGTGTATTGTCTGAACGTGTGTTTAGCATGGCAGGGGGCGGTGATCACAGACAAGTGCAGCCGCCTGTCCACAGCCAAAGTAGACAAGCTCATGTTCATTAAAATGAACCAGACATGGATCCCATGGGACTTGTCCGTACCTTGTGCTGAATAGAAAAGCATATGGCCGCACTTAGCCATTGTTATACTCCAGCGCACTTTCTCTGCATTCTCTTTTCCATTGCCCAATGTTTTGGGGCCTTCCCAAATTTATAAAAAATAAATAAAGGAAAAAAACAAAAACAGTCTTGGCTATCTCCTCTTCCATCGCTGCTTTCACCTACACTGCCACGTCTACCGCCTCATCAAAGTTTGGGTCCATATTGAAGTTCGGCCAAACCCGGCGAACCTGGACATCCACGGGTCCGCTCATCCCTAGTTATAGCTGTTTCTTAAGTTGGTGAGAGTGGAGAATAGCATTGACAATGTAGTCGCTGGATGGAAGTGATAACATGAATCTCTAGATATTGAACTTGTTGTTGCTGCCATTATACAGGATATTTAGAATTCTGCAGATGGGATGTTCAAATTTGGGATTTTACCTCAATTATTTTGTAATGTGAAAGTGTACCAAACGCTTATAATTCCCAAAGCATCAGTGAGTGATTGCTCTGTTTGCTCCTGCATCAGGATTTATCAAGATTATGCACTCCATTGATTGTTTCATGTAACCTAATCACCTCAGCCAAAAGTTCAATAGAATTAACAAAAATCAATAGGGATAGTGGGTACCAGTTCCATATGTTATCTGAAACTCATCAATGTTTTATTAAGAAATATTTTTATAGAAAGGGATAAATGCAGAGTTAAAAAAAAAATTGCACTAAATAAAGATGTGTGACCAATTCACTCGGTCAGACTCCTCGGTGTCGAGGCCAGCCATTAAATCTGATCTTTTCTTTTCTAAATAGCCCAGTGAGTGGAGAACTGTTCTTTATTGTTGCCTGGTGGCTTTTATCAACACCCACTTGGTCTAAACCTGCTTCGGAGGGCAATATCAGTGCTAGACAAGTGGTTAAAGATTTTTCAGAAATTTTGAGCTCCATGTTACAGTATATATGGATATGGGTCTAAAGTTCTGTGGGCCATTCAGCAATGTTTCTGTTTAAAGGGGTTGTCTCCTCTTAATAAGGTGAGATGACCCAACCACCAGCCGACCGTTAAACAGCAGAGAGCTGTTTCAGAAGCTCCCATTGCTATGCATGAGAGCTAGGGAAACAGCGTAGCACAACAAGATATACTGTTTATGAGTTAGGGACACCACAGCTTGCTTTGCTACGCTGTTTCTGTAGCTCTCATGAACCACAATGGGAGCTACAGAAACAGCAAGCGCCAGAGCTCTGTGCTGTTTCCCAGCTGGCTGGTGGTCGGGACTGTGTCTCATCTTGCCTTGGTAACGGTGAGATGAGACAACCCGTTTAAGAAGAGTCACAGTTACAGCAGATAGTTTAGTAACAAACCTTAGATCAGAGTCTGTAGAAGTGTACAGTGTAAATGGGGCTCCAGGGTTTATTGAAAGCTTTTATAATCTATGATAATCCATCTGGACCAGGCTTTAAGTAAAGGAAGAGGATGAATGGTTTTCAATAATTCTGCTTTTGTCAGTGGGAAATTTTGTTGGTCTAATAGATGGTAGATAATTAAATTATGAAATTATGTTTATCTTAAAATTGTGTTTATAATGGGCCCTACACGCATACATTTGCACTGGCATGTGCAACTGCATTCTTTTTTTTTTTTTTTGGGCCATGTGAGTGCATTTGTCCACTAATATTTTTTCCCCTATTAAAAAGGTGGTTTGAAAATGGATGAAAAATTAGCTCCTACATGTTGTTTTTTGTTAGTTTTTTTCAAGGAAACCAAAAAGACAAAACACAGCACCTAATTGACAAGAGCTAAGTGATGGGTTTTATATTTCCCATAGACCTTCAGCTTACATGTTTAGCTATGGGAAGAAGTACCAAAAATGCAGGTGCAAGAAATGCCAATAAAAATGCAAAAGTGCAGAAAAATGTCAGTGAAAACTTATGTGTGAACCCAGCTTAATGACTGACAAACCCTTTGAAGGTTTAGAAGTAGAATTTAAATTACCATACATTTTGGACTATAAGACATCCTCCAGAATCAGACAACAGGAAATTGGAAAATAACCATTTTCTATTCTTCTAATTAAAACTTTCACAGTAAGTTAATGAAGTTAAGGAATCAATGTCACAAAGTTTGGTAATCTATGGTAGAAAGGGTTAATGGTTTACATCATCACATCAATGGTCCTTTAGCTACTCTAAGGCCTCATGCACACGATCGTTGTTTTGGACCCATTCACTTCAATGGGGCTGCAAAAGATATGGACAGCACTCTGTGTGCTGTCCGCATCGTTGCTCCGTTCCATAGCCCCGCAAAAAAAAAATAACATGTGCTATTCTTGTCCGTTTTGCAGACAAGAATAGACATTTCTACAATGGGCCACCCGTTCCGATCCGCAAATTGTGGAAGGCATATGGGCAGCTTCCGCTTTTTGCAGATCCGCGGTTTGAGGACTGCAAATAACAGAAAGGTTGTGTGCATGAGGCCTAAGTCAGAACCTTCATATACAGTATTTATTTGCTGCCTAAGGACCTTAAGCATTGAGAGGGCTTCTCTCCTGCGTGCACTGATCAAACAGATCAGTGTCAGGCAGGGAGAGAGAGAAGTGTGCAGACTCATGTCTCTCATTGATCCAGCAAGGTGATGTATGAAGCAGTCAAGGAGGTCTAGCATTGCTGTAGCATCCTACTGTATATTTAAGAGAAATAATCAAACATTTATGAATGATAGGGTCACAAACTTTAGAAGAGTGTGGAGTGTTGATGAAGGATGGGATTTCAGATTTTATAGAGTGGGATTTAGTAAGAGCCAGCAGTTTGATGCCATTATTGGGACTAATACTGTGCATTAGTGCTGATCGAGCATGCTCGGCCAAACACCAGTTACCGCATGTACTTGAGCTCAATGCTCGAGTCTCCTCCCCGCACGTTTGTTGGCCTCTATGCAGCCAATAAATGTGCAGGTAAGTACTGCCCTTCGCTGTAATGCCTATTCGGCTCAGTGTTAGGCCGAATGCACACGGCCGTGAGCGGTCCGTGGAACCGCGGCCTGGATTCCTGCTGAGTGCAGGAGCGCACGGCGTCATGGGTTGCTATGACGCCGTGCGCTCCCTGCTGCCGCTGCAGTACAGTAATACACTGGTATAGATCATACCAGTGTATTACTGTACTGTGGCGGCAGCAGGGAGCGCACGGCGTCATAGCAACCCATGACGCCGTGCGCTCCTGCACTCAGCAGGAATCCAGGCCGCGGTTCCACGGACCGCTCACGGCCGTGAACAACGGCCGTGTGCATTCGGCCTACGTCAGTGAGAGCTGTGCTGAAGAAGGGGAAGATAGAGTAGGGAGTGACATTTTCTTTTTTTCATTAGAAAAATTTGTCACAGGCCCAAAAGTCCTTTTAAGGACTATTGTTTTGTGTGGCAGCAGCAATATATATTTTTAGAGCACCTGCACTAAATTGCTGAAACTTTACAGACCCAGAAGTCCTTTTAAGAACTGTTGTGTGTGGCAGAAATATCTATTTGTAGCACATCCTGCACTAAATAGCGTGCAATAGGCCGCTGCAGACAGCAACATTATCTGTGGTATTTCGCCTGTGTAACGTGTGCACATCCCAAAAGTATCTGTGACATCCAGTGTACTGTTTCCATATACGGTGTGTCCACTGCGGACAGTGACATAACCTGGGGTACATTGGAATATTGGAGTGTGATATAACTTGTTTGGCAAGACTCTTCATCGATATTCCAAGGAGCTATTTTCAGCACCATTCCTTAATTTGGGCCTCTCGACAAGCTCGCTTGAAGAGGGACATGAGATCTTGTGCCCTGATTCCAAAACTATTGAGCATCCACAGTCACAAGAAGATGACGGTGGGGAACGGCAATTAGTGTTTCACGACGTGGATGATGATGATGATGAGACACAGTTGTCAGTAACTGAGGTTGTTGTTAGGACAACAAGTCAGGAGGATGAGCAGAGTGAGGAAGTGGAAGAGGAGGCGGTGGACGATGAAGGCACGGACCCAACCTGGGAAGGTGGCAAACCGATCGAGGACAGCAGTACAGAGGGGAAGGGATCCACACAACCACAACAACTGGAAGAGGCAGTGGGGTGGCAAAAGGGAGAAGGTGGGCCACACCAAACAGGCCCGCATTTGTTCCGCGAAGCACACCCTTGCAGAAATATCCCTTGCCAAGGGGTATGCGTTCCGCAGTCTGGCGCTTTTTCGAGAAAAGTGCGGACGACAAAAGAATTGTAATTTGCAGCCAAGTGAGTGGCTGGAGGTAGATTACATGGTCATTGGATATGAATTTTCCAGCAGGCCAGTGTACTACAGCCCCCAAAAATTATGCATTCAGCTTACATAAAAGAACAAGTAAGTAAGTGGCTGAAGCTAGATTACATGGTCATTGGATATAAATTTTCCAGCAGGCCAGTTTACTACATGCCCCCAAAATTATGCATTGAGCGTACATAAAAGAACAAGTAAGTAAGTTGCTGGAGGTAGATTACACGGTCATTGGATATAAATTTTACAGCAGGCCAGTGTACTACAGGTCCCAAAAGTAATGCATTCAGCTTACATGAAAGAACAAGTACGTATATGGCTGGAGGTAGATTACACGGTCATTAGATATCAATTTTCCAGTAGGCCAGTGTACTACAGGCCCCAAAAATTATGCATTCAGCGTATATAAAAGAACAAGTAAGTAAGTGTCTGAAGGTACAGATGTAGCAGGGGTAACACATACACTCTTGACTCAAATTTCCTAACTCATCGCGTTATCTTGAAACAAAAGCCATTGAAAAGCAATTGCTTAACGCATTTAGTTTAGATAACATGTCTCATAAAGCATGTGCGTTAACCCTGCTACAGCCGTAGATTAAACGGTCATTGGATATCAATTTTCTAGCAGGCTAGTGTACTAAAGGCCTCAAAAATAATGCATTCAGCGTACATAAAAGAACAAGTAAGTATGTGGCTGGAGGTAGATTACACGGTCATTGGATACCAATTTTCCAGCAGGTTAGTGTACTACAGGCCCCAAAAATTATGCATTCAGCGTACATAAAAGAACAAGTAAGTATGTTGCTGGAGGTAGATTACAGGGTAATTGGATATCAATTTTCCAGCAGGCCAGTGTACTAAATGCCCCAAAAATTATGCATTCAGCGTACATAAAAGAACAAGTAAGTAAGTGGCTGGAGGTAGATTACACGGTCTTTGAAAATCAATTTTCCAGCAGGTTAGTGTACTACAGGCACCAAAAATTATGCATTCAGCGTACATAAAAGAACAAGTAAGTGGCTGAAGCTAGATTACACGGTCATTGGATATCAATTTTCCAGCAGGCCAGTGTACTACAGGCCCCAAAAATTATGCATTCAGCGTACATAAAAGAACAAGTAAATATGTTGCTGGAGGTACAGATGTAGCAGGGTTAACACACACACTCTTAACTCAAATTTTTCATTGCGTTATCTTGAAACAAAAGCCCTTGAAAAGCAATTTCTTAACGCATTTAGTTGCATTTAGTTTCGATAACATGTCTCATAAAGCATGTGTGTTAACCCTGCTATATTAGTAGATTACACGGTCATTAAATATCAATTTTTAAGAAGGCCAGTGTACTACAGGTCCCAAAAATTATGCAGTCAGCGTACATAAAAGAACAAGTAAGTATGTGGCTGGAGGTCTATTAGATAGTCAATGGATATCAATTTTACTAAATGCCAGTTTAAATACAGGTCAAATACATATTTTTAAAAGAACTAAAAATGTAAAATTGGATTAAAAACATAGCTAACGAAATCCCCACTCTTTAAAAAAAAAGAACTAATGATAATAGTTGAAACATGTAGTCGTCACAGGTGTTGAATTCCTCCGAGGCCCAAAGCATTAGGCATTCAAAGGACATAAAAAGCCTTTTATGCTGCTTTATTTACCTAAGACACGGACCAATATTTGTTCTGGCTGGTGGCGGATATTTGTGGGCTGGCATGAGGAAATTCAATTAAACGTGGTCGTCACAGGTGTTGAATTCCTCCGAGATCCATGCCTCATTCCTTTTTAGAAATGTGAGGTAGCCCACACTGTCGTGAGCTAGGCTAGTGTGTTTATCGGTCACGATCCCCCCTGCTGCGCTGAATGTCCTTTTGGACAGGACACTAGATGAGGGGCAAGCCAACAGTTCCATGGCAAATTGTGCCATCTCTGGCCACAGGTCAAGCTTGCACACCCAGTAGACCAGAGGTTCCTCGCTCCTCAGAGCATCCACATCGTTCGTTAGCCCGATGTAGTCAGACACCTGTCGGTCTAGGCGTTCCATGAGGCTGGATCTGTAGGGCGGCTGTCGATGGGTTGGCTGCAAGAATGATCTCATATCCGAAGAACCAACACATCTTCAAACTACCCTCTTCTTTCATGCGGTGTTGGATTGATACCCGCAACTGTTTCTCTGCGAGGGGAAATTCCTCTGCCAGCGCCCGCAAAAGCAGAATGAAGCATTTCTCGAAGCAAGGTCTGGAAGTGCAGCATTCTGACAGCCTTCTGTGATGCTGGTAACATGTCCACCATTTTGTGTTTGTACCGGGGGTCTAAGTACATTGCCACCCAGTACTGGTCCTTGCCCTTTATGCTTTTTATACGGGTAGTCCCTTTTAAAACCCTGGAGCATGAAGGCCCCCATTTGCACTGAACTGGAAGTGGTGCAGTGGCCTGGATCCTGCTCATTGTCCATGATAATGTCGTCCTCTGTCTCCTCCCCCCAGCCATGGACAACACCAGGGATCCCAGAAAAGTTTAAAGCATGCTCTTCTTGCTGCTCCTCCGCCCCGACACCACCCTCTTCTGACTCCTTTCAGACTCCTGTTGACTTGGCTCAGATGGATTAGACCCCCCTGGGAATTCATCCAGCATTGCGACTTCCTCATCTTCCTGCTCATGCTCCTCAACAGCTTGATCAATGACCCGATGCAATGCACACTCCAGAAAGAAGGCATAAGGTACTTAGTCACTGATGGCGCCCTGACTGACCAGTTTGGTGATCTGATCAAATGGCCGCAGAAGTCTGCATGCGTCGTGCATGAGCAGCCACTGGCGCGGTGTAAAAAAAAAAAAAAAAAAAGCTCCCCAGAACCTGTCCTGCTGCAGAATTCATACAGGTAGTCGTTGACTGCACGTTTCTGCTGGAGCAGTCTATCAAGCATATACAAGGTGGGTTTCCTTCAACTCGGGCAGTCACAAATCAGACATCTTATGGGCAGGTGGTGTCACCGCTGAACGTCAGCAAAGCGAGCCATGGCCTTGTAAGATCTTCAAAAATGGCCAGAGATTTTCCTGGCCTGCCACAATACGTCCTGAACCCTGGAGTATTAGGCAACAAATCGCTGCACAACTAAGTTCAGGACGTGTGTCATGCACGGCACTTGTGTCATTGTGTCATTTTGCCCTGTTTCAATGCGCTCAGCAGATTGGCACCGTTGTTGCACACAACTTTACCAACCCGTGTTTGCTATACCATGTGTCTGTGGTCAGATGTGTCTTGGCACCGACACTGTGTGCCAGAGATACATTCACTTGCCGCTGAACGTGGCCATATAGGGTGCCCTTCTGGGAGAAAATTTTCCTTCCAGGGACCTTCCATTGCGGTGTGCCAATGGCCCCAACTTTTCTAAAGGCCTCCGAGTCTACCAGTTTATATGACAGTAGTTGGCGGGCTAGCAGTTCTGACAAGCCGGTGGTCAGCCGTTTGACGAGAGGGTTATATGGCGTCATCATCTTTTTTCGCTCGAACATTTGGGCCACGGAAGCCTGCCTTTTGCCAGATGAATTCCGACGATAGCACGGTGGAAGGTGGAGTGGGGGACAAATAGGAGGAGAGAGGAGAAGGGAAAGGAAAAGAGGCAGGACGTGGAGCACAGGAGTGTGTCTTTGTGGGTTCTGACGGTGTTGCTACCACTGGGCTTGGTAATGGGAGGCCAGGTGCCTTTTTAAGGCGGTCGTCCCTAGGTGAGTATTGGGCTTACCGCGACTTATGCATTGACCGTACAGCCTGCAGATGGCAACACTAATGTCATCAGCGGACACGTTAAAAAAAGCCCACACTGTAGAGCCATGTGCCGGCGTCCTGGGAGTGCCAGATTTGACCGTGCATGGTGGATGGCTCGTTCCAGATACATTAGCAGTCTGCTTTATGCCTCCTGTGCACTGTAAGCTCTGCCTGCTTCTCCTCCTTCTCCCTATCTGCTGCTCCGTCTCTCCCTCTGAACTCCCCTCTTCCCACGTGACGTCCATAGACACATTAGAGAACTCGAAGTAGGCAGCAAAAGCGGGGACCACCCTCCTTAGGCTGATCTGGGTCCGGTCGTCAGACTGCTGGGTGGCGACTGTTGATACCTCCTCTTCCTGATCTAATGCCAAGAATGGCTGCACATCGGTAAGGTCTGGGAATTGATTTAAAAAGAATTCCTCTGACTCGAGCGGAGGGGATATGGTAATGTATTTGGGGGTACACATAGCAGAGAGTTTAGAGAGTGCAGATAGAGAGGATGTGGAGGGTGCAGAAGCAGAAGGTTGAGTGAGCAACTCAACCAAGTCTGGTTCGTCCTTTGATGTAATCGCACGCACCTTCTGCAACTTCCCACTTAGGCTACGGTTAGCTCAGCAGCAGGCCCTTGCCCATAATTTTTTCAATGGTCAGCTCAGCAGCAGGCACTCGCCTATAATGTTTTAAAGAGTCAGCTCTGCAGCAGACCCTCACCCCTAATGTTTTAGATGGTCAGCTCAGCAGTAGGCCCTTGCTCCTAATGTTTTTGAGGGTCACCAGCAGGCCATTAATCATAATTTTTTAAGGGTGTATGATGCCCTCCTTTATTTGTAATAAAGGGTGTATTGGAGTGCCGGTTCCTTGCAATTTTTGGAAGCCCTTTCACTTAGTGCATAAGCTTTATGCGTGTAGGAGTCCTACTACCTGAACAATTTTACCATAATGTGAATGAGGCCCTCCATTATGTGATATACAGGTTGTATCGGAGTGCCTCTTCCGTGTAATTTTTGGCAGCACTTGCACTTTATATACAAGTAAATATACAGGAAAGAATGTTTCCTAACAATTTTTCCTCTAAAATAGATTTTATCTTCGGTTTGGTGCGTATTATTGTCAGTCTGTAAAATTGGCATACTACTGGGACCTGGGAGTCCAAGATGCATCCAGACATCCTCCCCATGCTGCTCCTGAACCATTTCAGTGGTGTTTCCTTCAATTTCTAACCTTTTCTAATAAACCAGACACCCTCCCCTCTTCAGAGCAGGGGTTGCCTGGTTAAATTCTCGGGTTCTCCCATTGACTTCCATTGTGCTTGGGTGCTCGGTAAAGCACCCCAGCATCCCAAAGGTGTTCGATACGAGCACCCAAACACTACTGTGCACTAATTCTTCTAACCCTTTTTCATATTTGTATAATAAGCAGTCTTTGCATTGTGAATGAAAAGTAACATTTGTTGTAGCATCCACCACTATTATATTATGTGCAATATTATTGATTAATCAACTTAAATGATATATATTGAAATCTGACCTCGTATGGTAGAGATATGTATTATTAGAGAAAAGGAAAATTAAGGGATATGTTGTCTCACTTGCGTGGAGAATGCTGCTTTTTATTAGTATGTAGACCTTGCAAACCAATGGAGTGGAGATTTGGTAAATCTTGAAACATCTGTTTGCTATGCATACTATTTTATTTAGCTACCCTTTATTGTATCTGAAACAGTAACATTAACCAAATAAAATTTTAAAAGAATACATCTATAAGAATAGGTTACAAAAAATGGCATATTAAATGCAGATATATACTGTACGCTGTGTAGAAACAGCCGAACAGTGATTCTGGGTTTAACACCAGGTTTCATAACAGAGCTCCTGGATTTACCTCTTTATCTTTACCCCTGAACTTGTAGATCTCAGTCCTTGGTTTTGTGTGAGAAAGCCATCAGCTGCCACTTTTCGTTCAATTTTTTATGTTGCAGTGGGTTTCTCAAGTCTCTGGAGAAATCTGGGAATTTAATGCTCCACTTATTATAGAGTGAAGAATCCTTTCTCTAATATGAATCTTTAACCCCTTAGTGACCACAAAAAAAATCATCTTTTTCCTAGAGCTATAACTTTTTTTGTTTTTCTATCAATATACCTGTATTAGGGCTTAGTTTTTGCAGGACAATTTATACTTTTTACTGCACCATTTTGGGCACATATAATCATTGATTAAAGCCAGCAGGCTAGCCTAAGCCTTTTTTAAAACTGTCCTGTGATCCTTCTGTGAGCACATCCTGAGGTAGACTAATTCCACAGATTTACAGTGAAGAAGGCTTATGACAACGTGAGCACAACTGAGTACATGGACATCTTGGAGAAATTATATGCACAGTTAACTGATCATGAGCATAAATATTGTTTCTTTCAAGATGGAACGACTTTGCACATGTACCCAGAAGGTTGTGGCTACTGATGAGCGAAGCGAGCTTCAGATGTTAGAGCCAAAGTCACTTTGTTCATAACTTCAGTATTAGAATGTATTGTCTTCAATGAGCCAAAGTTAGTTATTTCCAAAGTCATGCACGACTTTGTTGAATAACTTAGGTAATACATTTTATTGAAAGCCACTTTAAAACTTGAAATTGAACTTTGCTTCGGTTCCAAGGTACCAGTCAGAATTGAAGCCGAGTTCAGTTTTAAGGCCTAGTCCTGGTCCCAACTGTAGAGAATGATTATAGCATGGTGGTTGTTTCTTTTCTGACCTAGGTAAGGCGTGAGGATTTTTTATTTTATTTCATATGAATCTGGCAGAGAAAAATTTTGCTTTATTCCATGGGAAGATGTTTTATGGTGTTCTTTTTTTCCTTATAAGAGTTGACTCTAATGCAGAATATGCCAGTGGCACACAGAAACAATACAGCTGCATTTTAACCCAGCCCCTGAGGACTCTAGAAAAACAGATGTAACTATAGCATCCATATTCAATGTTCCATCTTTATTCATCCAAAAAATGGCACACACAGAAATAGTTATGTTTCAGTCCCTAGCTAAATGTGATTATTTTTAAAGCTTGTAAAAGACCCAGCTATGAATATGTGATAGAAACAACACTATTTATCTGCATTTCATATATAGTTCAATAAAAATGGAACATCTATTCTTTCTGGATGATGGGTGTGAGGACCATCCCACATGGACACGAATATCCAGATATTTTCAGCGGTTTGTGCTGTCCAACAATACTAATAATTCTTGTTACATGGAAAGCATAAATATTTTAGTGAGTTGTGACACATCGTATACCATATTTGTCTTACTGTAATTCATATTTTTTTAGTTTACGTTAAAGGGACAATTTCATCAAAATAGTTTTGCTACATATTAACAGCTTGCATTAACATTTTGTGACCTATAACATATACCATATTTGTGTTACTGTAATTGACAATTGTGTTATTTTGTGACACATATAGTATACCATATTTGTGTTACTTTGATATCTTTTAGTTTAAGTTAAAGGGACAATTTTATCAAAAAAGTTTTGTTACATATTAGCAGCCTATATTTGAAATATATATATATATATATATATATATATATATATAATTGTTATTTATTTATTTTTACAAAAAATGGGTGAATGATTTTCTGAATATCATTTTTGATGTCACTTCATGTATTCTACTTTTCTACCTTTTTGTTTGGATTTCTAGCATGACAAACAGTCTTGCTTAATTTTTTTAATCAGACAGCACTGTGACTGGAGAAATCCCCTCCTTAGAGGACCACACATTATGCTCATTATGGTGACTCCATAATGTGGCCATCTTTATCTAGGCTTATCAAGAAAACAGAAGGACAATATTTTGTATCCAATTTTAAATAGCTTACTACTGACAAAATGGTAACGAACTTAAGTCTAAAAATATGTTTCTATGAATATAGAGATTAAATAAATATAGAGAGATTAAATAAACACTTTTTACACTATCACTGAAGTGATGCATGAGTCGGTGTTCCTACCTTTAGGCAGTTTGACTATAAGCAGAATGTCAATGGCTTTTATGATCTTTTTGAACAGCTATGGAAATCTGAGATGTTACTATATCAGTTGTGTGTATTGCATGTTTATGGTTGTCTATTTTAGAGTAATGATTTCTCCTCTGCCTGTAGAAGTTCATGGCATTTGACCAATGAGTGGCAATTCCTGCTTTTCAATAAACTGCATCTGCTGACTGTCAGTCACTCCCAAAACTGCATGTCATTTATGTTTTAAAAGGTGTTTTACGCAAATTAAGAAAATGAAAATATTTAAATATTACTTTATGATAAATATGTTCCCAAATACCTTTCATTAGTAATAGTGTCTCGTTTTGTCTGGGGAGCAATCATTAGGAGAAATAAAATGGCCACCATCCTAGTAGTATACATAAAACCTGTTTTAATCACACAGGAGGACAAGTTACTTCACAACACTGAGGTAAACATCTGCCTCATCCTCCTCTCTGCTCTACTTGTCAGGTATTATAATCCTGAATACAGGTGAATCTTTGGTGGAATGGAGATGATGATGAGACATGAGAGGATTGTGGGGTGTGGCTAATGAGCATCATTATTTGGATGCAGTCTTTATTACCACAGCCACAGTCTGCCCTTTCCGTCCTCTCTGTACTAAATTTCCCAGAGATTCGGCTAAAGTTCTTATCCACTGTATTCAGGATCATCATCCCTGACCAGTAGAGCAGAGAGGAGGATGAAGCAGCTTTTTACCTCAGTGTTGTAAAGTAACTTTGTCCTGCTGTGTGATTAGGAAGGTTGTGTGTGAACTAATAGGATGGTGGCCATTTTGTTTCCCCTCATGATTGCTCCCCAGACAAAATGAGCCATTATAAATAATGTAAGGTATTTGGGAATATATTTATTAGAAAGTAATATTTAAGTATTTTCATTTTCTTAATTGCCAGAGAACCCCTTTAATGATGTGCATGCTATATAAAATAACATGTCTTTTTAATTATTGCCTAGAAAGAAATATCAAACAGGATTCAGGGAGCCCTCAGAATTACCCAAAATATCCTTGCTAAGAAGTAAAGAATTTAATTTAGGACTTAGTAGGTTTCAGACAGACCTGTAAGGAGCAGCTTGTATGTAGTGTACATGAATCCTTAAAGCAGATCTTTCTTAATTTAAAAACTACTTTATTTAATAAAGGAATAAAGGAAACGGTTGTTTGGTCCCAATATATAATCAGAATGTATGATAAAATACAAAACAGCATAAGGTACAAAGAAAGCATATAGTATGAGATACTCATGTTCAACAAGCGTTACATCATTACTGCAAATGCTAAATAATTCACAGTGAAGCTGTAGACAAAAAGATAGAGATAATAAGTATCAACAAAATAGATGAATCAACAGAATATTAAAGCGATTGTCTGGGATTTACAAGTTGATGACCTATCCTCAGGGTAGATTATCAACATGAGATCAGTGGCGGTCCAATTCTTGGGACCGCTGCTGCCGAATACACATCCTTTCCCAAGGGACATCATGCCCTTTTTGCTGCATCTGATGACAGTTGAAGGATAAAACTGAGCATGTGCGTCCATCTCATTGAGGTGGACAGGGAAATTAGAACAGAAAACAGTAGGTTGTGCTATACAAATAGACTTAATTGAATAACTCTGTGGCTATACAAAAAATTTTAACACATGCAATTTAAACCTACTCCCACCCAAGGAATATTTTAAGGAGGTGTAATGACTATTTTGGCATAATAGACGTTTCATAGACTTGGCTATAAAACTGAAAAATTTTATTTTTTTACAAGAAAATCACAGTTAAGGTCCATATTTTTCAGTTTAACAAGGGGTAACTCGAGAAAATGGATAGATTTTGCAGGCCAGAATTTACAGATATGGATTTCTTATGCCATGTCACATAAAAAAAAGTCCTGAGGGCCTTAGATAGTTTAAAACCCCAAGAATTAATCCCATTTTGGAAACTGCACCTCGGGATAAACATTTTAAGGGGTGGAAAGGGCACTTTTGACCAAACAGGTGTCTCACAGAATTTAGAAACCCTTAGTAAAGAAAGTAAAGAAGGCTGCTTGCCATGCAGAGCAGTCATCTAACCCTGGCTACAGTGCAATTAGGCACGGTGCCCGGGGAACCATTATGGTAAGACATGTCCTGCTGCGCCGTACATGTAAGGCCCTGCATTCTCCTCTTTTACCCTCCTTTAGACATGCACAGAAAGTCTGTTGGTAAAGAGGAGGCGCAAGCTTCTAAAAGGTAAAAATGATGGCACTTTACTATGATAACATAGTAAATATGTTTCATTAATTCTTTCATTCACATGTACTACTAATTTATGCAGGAGAAAGAAACAAAGCTAGATACTCTTTAGGTTATGTGATTTGTGTTCCCATGTATGACAGCATGTTTTTCACTTTTCCATGGCCATCATCTTTACTATTTGGGCCTCAAGACAACAATAAAGCATGTATCACAAAAAAGAATAAAGTGCAAATCAATATAACGCAATCCCATTTTCTAATACATATGCATTGCTTGTCCACAGAGCAATGAATACACATTAGTATTTTCTCACAGAAAGGTGATTTATTGCACATGTGATTGAGAACCCGTATCTATTTACTATTCTTTAGGGGAATTTGTCATGCTGTGAAATATGAAATCCATCTCATGTATGTGCCCAACAGGTCTTATTTTAAATTACAATATTTCAAATAAGCGGAGATGCGTGTTGTATTGGCAATATTCAAATTTTCTTTTTAATTCATAGCTTTCAAATTAATTTGTGGGAAAAAGCACAATTTGCTTTGGGATTTGTTGCCAGTTTAAAGTGGCCAGAAACTGTCAGGTATGTAATCATATCATTATATTATAGAATAAATCTGACACTCTTCAACTCTTTAATTGCTCTTACGGCAGTTTATCGCTTTTTTTACTCTAATTTAAGCCTATGCAGGATGTATTACTTTACAGTTATTTGATATTTTCATTTAACAAGTCATTTTGATTATTCAAAAAGCCAGTGTAAAACTTACCATGAAATAGGCTGGGAGAGTAAATCACATTTAATACATTAGTATACAGCTGCTTTCATTTTTCACAAAGTGTAACTTAAGCTCCTAATTGTCTAACGCACTTACAATTTAAGAAACCGGCAAGTAACAAATAATTGTCTGAATTTACCAAATGACGGATCACAATGCCTTTGATACTGACATGTGAACAAATTTGTCTGCTATTAAATTTGTGTAATTGTATCATACTGTGATTTACGTACTGTGATAAGTATCTACTGTAGGGAAAGCTAAGTGCTAATATGGAGTAGACTAGATTATTTTAAACACAATTAGCTGTATTTTTTAAAGGACAAGACACAATTTCAAAGATTTAAATGATTAAGATGATTTCTTGTCATTGAACACACAACGTTAATCAGGTCATTTGACACATAATTGCTTAAAAATGGTCAACCAGAGAGCAATGACTTCTTATTTGACAAATAATAAATCATTTAGTGATGAGGATGTACTTTTCTCACTGTTGCTGGTTACTATTAATGTATATTTTGAGCCCAATTACAACTTCCATAGTAGTTTATGTCTTGTGTTCCATTTTTGTTAATCTAATTCAATTATGTTTGAAAAAAGTGGCAACTTGAGAGGAATCAATTCTACCAACTGGGAATTTGGCCCACATTTCCCAAAAAAGTTTGATTCTAATGAACCTGAATTTATTGTGATTCGTTTTGGGCAAATGAGACAGAGTGAGAGAGAGGTAGGTAAGATATGAAATAAGAGGTAAGATATGTAAAATTGAAATTATTTTTACTAGAAATGCAGTGCAGCGTTAGCTGGATTATAATACTTCTAAGGCATACTTGGTGGTCTCCCTAATGAGAAAGAGCACTCCCAAGACTCTGACAAAGGCCACCCAGCTAATTAGGGCAATTTACTCTTTAGAAACTGAGGAGCACATTTATTAAGACTGGTGTTTTAGACGCTAGTCTTAATAAAGCCCTAAGCTGGCAGTGGATCTGCCGAAATTATGAGGAGGTGTCTTATGTCCATTCACTTTGCATTTTTTTAATTGCTAAAAATAAACTATTAACACTATTTTTTAAAACATTCTTACTTTGCAGCTTTTTTCCCGCAACTACCTAAAACGTTTGCTACATATGACTGTGATTTTCTTTTAGCCCTCATCCAACCATTTTAGAAACAAGATTCAACAGCTGATTGGTCAATTATGTCACCTAAAATAGTATGCTGAATCCCATTGGATAGAGCCATCACTCCTGCGCCAGCCTTTAGACTCACACAGGCACAAGCCATTTAAGCTAAGGCCTCTTTCACACATCAATGAATCATGGATGTGTGCTGTCTGCATTAATTTTAATGTGTTTATTTACACGTTAATGATTTTTCACTATCTGTAGGTCAGTGGAAAAACCATAGAGACATGCACTACTTTGGTCTGTGATGCAGTCCGAACGCGCCCATTTAAGTCTATGGGTCTGTGAAAACCACTGACACAACACAGATGGCCATGTTTGGTCAGTGCTTTTCATGGATCATTAAAATGTAAAACATTCTACAATGAGAAAATGAAAACATTTTTGGATAAAAAAAAAAAGAATGTTGGTTCTAATTAGTTAACAAGTCAAAGTTAAACCAATGCAAACCAGCAACCAGCATATGATACCTGAGAAAAACAGGGACTTGTCCGTATACATTGAAACAAATAATGGAAAAGAGCTCTATACTTTATAGTAGTGGCTCTGCCTCTTATTACAATTCACTACAGTATTGTTCCATTCAAGTAAATTATTAATTTATTTAGGCCTTTTTCACACTTGTGGCAGGAGTTCCAGAGGCCTGCTGGAACTCTCTGGATACACCAATGCCAGACATTACTGGAATGCCCACTGGCCCAACTGACTATTAGAGGGTCCAGCAGAGATCCGGCCAATACCTGGCAAATATGCCGGAATGTTGGCGGAAAAATACAGAGCCATATTTGTCCGGCTGAATCCCAGGTAGCGGCCAGATCTATTCTGGACTTTATTATAGTCATGAAGGCATTCTGGTAACGTCAAGCAATGCCAGAGAGCTCCAACAGGCTGTTCTCAGCCAGAACACCTGCCGCAAGTGTGAAACAGGTCTTAGTTATATAGTGTGAACATATTCCACAGCGCTTACATAGATGGTCATCACTTCGATCTGTACCTGTCCCAGTTGGGATTCACAATCTTAATTGTTAGTATGGAAGAATACTGGAATATCCAGAGAAAATCTGTATTTGAAACCAGGACCTCAGCTAACCATTGAACCACTGTGACTGGGAGTGAGCCTGAATAACACCCAGACCTGCTGTCAGAAGTATGGAGCTCTGCAATACGATACAATGTACATGATGAATGGCAGAATCATTTCCAATCTAATATTCATTGCAATGTTAAGGATCGACAATCAGGTTTAACAAAAAAAAAAAAAAAAAAAAAAAACTCTAAAAACCTGCAAAGCGGCTTCTTATTCATTAATTAATTCCTCAACTTTGTACATCAATCCACTTATGATGATTCTAAATGTTTTACTAAATTAATAAAGCTTTTAAGTCTAAAAAACAAGTAATTAAATATATAATGCAAACATCTCCTTAGACATCTATATGATGTCAAAATACAAATTTGTGTCAATTCATCAACTAACAATCCATTACCTTCCCATATTTATTGGCTGGCCGTTATCAAGTCACGCCTTATTTATTAGGAAGAAAATTGATACATATTACATTATATATATATAAATATATATTGTTTTCCAAAAATGAGGCAGCACTCCAATGTAAAAGTGAAATGACCCTCTGCAACGTTTCAACTGCTCATTGCAGTCTTTATCAAGCATGCAATGATGCAGAGGGGAATAAAGGGGTCATTTCACTTTTAGGGTCCATTCACACGTCCGTTTTTTCTTTCCTGATCTGTTCCGTTTTTTGCGGAACAGATCAGGACCCATTCATTTTCAATGAGTCCTGGAAAAAATCGGACAGCACCATGTGTGCTGTCCGTTTCCGTTGTTCCGTTCCGCATGTCCGTTTAAATATAAAACATGTCCTATTATGTTCCTGAAAAATCGGATCCTGGTACAATGCAAAGTCAATGGTTCCGCAAAAAACGGAAGACATTCGGATGTCATTCCGTATGTCTTCCGTTTTTTGCGGAATCCGTTCCTGGAAACACATAGCAAATTTTTATTTTTTTTTTCAAAGAAATCCAAACAACTTTATTTGATTATTGAAATGTATACATGTTTCCGTTTTTTGCGGATCCGCAAAAAACGGATGACATACGGATGACATACGGAAACATTTTCAGGAACAACGGATCCGCAAAAAACGGACCGAAATTCGGATTATAGAAAAATACTGACGTGTGACTGTAGCCTTACATTGGAGTGCTGCCTCATTTTTGGAAAACTACAACCATTGATGACCGTCGTCCCCATGGTCTGAGGATTTTGCACCGGAATTTACCATTTAGTGCTGCTGTTTTTCTTTGTGTGAAAGAAAAAAAAAAATATATATATATATATATCACATTGTATCTTCCAGTGATGCTTTGTACATTGAATAGCAATATCAATCACTTAAATCAAACATTTTCAAGATGATTTTTTGCTTACATTTGCAATTCAATTCAGATTGTATCAAGGGTCTCCCGAGATCCCCTGCCACTTAAAAGTTCAAAAGGTTATAATGTCTCTACATTTATCACAGCACTGATAAGAAATAAATAATAATGGGCAGCACAGAGGTTATATGTCAAGATTACATTTTTTCTGTTCCTATTAAACAATGTGTCATATTTATATCAATACAACAAGCTGCTGGCTTAAGAAGCAATTCATTATTGAACTGTGCAGCAAGTGTATCCCACAAGTGCCCTGTTGATTAATAAGGCAAGGAGCAAACGTGTCACTTTCATAAGCAAGCGCATAAAAATGTAAACAATTGAGGTACTAATAGGCCCTGGCAAAGTTTAAGAAGTATAACACACCCAGTAAAAATGTACATTTCCATGGTGCTTTAAGATAAACGTAATGTAAAAATAGTTATTAGCCTTAGGGTGCGTATTTTGTGGCAGAAAATTCTGAGACTGAAAATCAGTTTCATTCACCTCAATGGGGCTTGCAGAAATCCACGTGCTTACTGCCCCATTCAAATGAATGGAACCGATTTTCAGTCACTGCCAATTTTCTGCCACAAAATCTGCCACGTGTAAAGGGACCCTCAGGATGACTTTACACGCTACTAATTTTGTCGCAGAATTTTCTGTCACTGAAAATCATTGGGGCTTGAGGAATTTCTGCAATAAAATCCGCAGTGTGTAAAGGCGTCTTTCCAGCAGATCTGTAATCAGACTTTGCCATCCTGTTTAACCATTTAATTCCATTTAAACCATTTGTTTGCTTCTGTTTTTGCATCTGCACATTTGATATGTTTTTCATTTTTTGATGTAGCTGAAAGAGAATTTGTTGTTTACATGACGAGTTATATTTTTTTGTTATATCTAACTTAGGCATCATTCACTTCTTTGTTTAGAGATGTGGCTGTCACGACCCTTGGTCATGGTCGTGACTCCTTGGGTGCCGCATGCTGTTGCCCGCGGTTTGGGAGTTCGTCAACCGCAGCTGGGGCACTTAGTTGTTTGCCTCAGGTGCGGTTGCCGCGGACAACAAGTGTGCGTGCGGTTGCCCTTGGTAACGGGTTTTGTGTGAATGCCCGTTTGTATGTCTGTGTGCACTTTGTGTTGTTTGTTGTGCACGAGGTTATGTTTTATGTGCACCTGGACTCCTCCCTTCACCTGCGGTTGTCCGCGGCAACGTCTGGCGATGTTTGCATGCTGTGGAAGTGTCTCGGCCTGTTGGCTGTTCTGGAGGACACGGTTGCCACGCATGCCGTTGCCGTCGGAGACAGGTGAGTGAGGTTGTGTGCTTTCCCCTTTATGTGAGTTTCCCTTCTGTGTTGCTGGAAGGGTTAACTCCCTTCCCAGTGTGTGTGACTTCACTGGGTGTGTGCTGATCGTTGGGTGGGGCCTCTTGGCCTATAAAGCCTCAGTCCCTGGCTGGGCTCAGTAGGTTGCTCTCAGCCATGCTGGCTGGAGCAGCCTCCTGTCTCCTCCATCTGCCTGGTGGGGACCATCCTTCTGGTCATAAACCATTGTCAGTTAATACTATGTTTCACGGTGTTATCTAGGTGTGTGTGGGGTTATCTTGTTAGTGCAGCTTATGGTTTCCTGGTTTCCCGTGTAATGTCTGGTGTGTGCTGTGTCCTTTATGTTGCTGTGGACATCAGCACTTGTTCATGGGTTCCAGGTTTGTGTGTCTGTGGCAGGTAAGTGCAGGACTAGTCTCACTTACCTGTCATTTCCATATGTCTGTTGATGTTCCCCCTGTGTTGCTTGGCCGTTGAGACCCCGGCTCCTCCGTGCCTAGGAGGAGTAGGGCGTCTGACTCTGTCCCCTAGTACAGGGCCGACTTGAGGGCTCGTAGGGACTGTAAGGTTCCGGCGTATGAGTCCTCCTACCATCAAGGTCGGCTCATACTGATAGGAGACAGGGTCAGCGTTAGGGACGCAATAGGAGGTGACCTGCTCCCTAACTCTGTGGTCCCGGCCAAGGGGTAACCCTATCATCTCCTGGCACCGCACGGCTGGGGGTTTCCCCCACCGCCAGCCACGACAGTATGACCAGAAGGATGGTCCCCACCAGGCAGATGGAGGAGACAGGAGGCTGCTCCAGCCAGCATGGCTGAGAGCAACCTACTGAGCCCAGCCAGGGACTGAGGCTTTATAGGCCAAGAGGCCCCACCCAACGATCAGCACACACCCAGTGAAGTCACACACACTGGGAAGGGAGTTAACCCTTCCAGCAACACAGAAGGGAAACTCACATAAAGGGGAAAGCACACAACCTCACTCACCTGTCTCCGACGGCAACGGCATGCGTGGCAACCGTGTCCTCCAGAACAGCCAACAGGCCGAGACACTTCCACAGCATGCAAACGTCGCCAGACGTTGCCGCGGACAACCGCAGGTGAAGGGAGGAGTCCAGGTGCATATAAAACATCACCTCGTGCACAACAAACAACACAGAGTGCACACAGACATACAAACGGGCATTCACACAAAACCCGTTGCCAAGGGCAACCGCATGCACACTAGTTGTCCGCGGCAACCGCACCTGAGGCAAACAACTAAGTGCCCCAGCTGCGGTTGACGAACTCCCAAACCGCGGGCAACAGCATGCGGCACCCAAGGAGTCACGACCATGACCAAGGGTCGTGACAGTGGCAGGCTGTTCTGAGGGGGCTGGGGGGCCTCCAGTGGGCTGTTCTCGGAACTGCCTGCTCCCGGTGACCGCATTTGATTTCAGACCGTCTCCCGGCACAGGTAAAAGCTGTGCATCGCCGGACGGGTGAGTCAAGATGGCAGCCCGCATGTGTTCGCTGGCGAACACTGCGAACTGACCACCACTGCCTGCAGGATCTCATGGATCCAGAGTTGCCAGATCCTCTACTTGATGCATATTGACTGCAATGAAGTCCAGCAGTGATCTGGCCGATTTATGGCATAAATGCCTGGTTTCGACCAGATAAAAACCATTGCATGCAACAGATTTTCGAACGTCCGACAGCCAGCATTTGTGCCACATCAGGCTGCCGGATCTCTGAAACAGAGATGTGAAAGTAACCTTATTGATTATCTTTAATTACCTTTTCAATTTTTTTTTATTTTTTTTTTGGGGGGGGGGGCGGAGTGGAGGAATGAAAGGAAAACACTGTGCAGCATAGATAACATGTTATCTTTTCTGTATGGGTGATAACAAATTTATATGTTATGTTTTAATACTTGCACAATAAATACTTGCACAATTTAATACTAACACAATTTAATACTTGCACAATAAATACTTGCATAATTTAATACTAGCACAATTTAATACTTGCACAATTTAATAATTTAATACTAGCACAATTTAATACTTGCACAATAAATACACTTAAAAAATATTTTTTGTGTTGCAACATTCTGAGCTACCATTTTCAGGTTCACACACCTTTTAAATTTTTTATTTAAATTTTTTCGGGTTGTGAAATGAACAAAAAAATGGCAATTTTGCCACTTTTTTATTTTTAAACCATTTATTGTTTATGTGGAATAATGCAATGACATTACAAATGCAGTGATGCCAACTTGTATAGCTTTTTTCCATAGTAAAGTATTGTGTTTTTTTTACTAGTTTTTACTTAAAGCATTATTATTTTTTTTACTATATTTATTAGTACCAAGACTTATGTCTATGATCGCTAGAATTCTTGCAGGATACACTGTACGATTTATGTAAGGGTACTTTCACACTTGCGGCAGAGGATTCCGGCAGGCAGGTCTAGCAGTTCTGGCAATCTGGATGAAAACGGATGCATTTGTGAGACGGAACAGATGCTGGTAAATCTGGCTGGTCAGGGCACTGGAGACATGGCGCCTAGAACTCATGGTCACATGAGCCCTATGGGGGCTGAACTGGAGGAGGACATTGGAGCACAAGCAATGTGTAGCGAAATGGGTGGTTTTTCTACTCAGATGACAGGAGAGGAGGAGCAGGAGCAGCCATAGGAGCTACAGGGCGATAAGGAATACTAGGCAGAGGACCCAGACACACCGTGGCAGTATGCAGTGGAGATGGAGGCAGGGAGTCTCTCCGAATCACTTGTAAAAATGGCCCGATGCAGTTCCAGCTTCATCAGCAGCAACTTGAGTCTAGAGTCGCTGATGAGCAGCTTTCTTCACCCGCCTAGTGATGAAACTACTCACCACCAGCAGCAGCAGCTAGACCTGGAGCAGGACCTGAACCAGTAGGTGGTGGCATACTTGGACACTACCCCGCCACCCCACATTGGCTGGACTACTGGGCAGCCAAACTGGATTTGTGGCCGCAACTAGCAGAGTTTGCCCTGGAAAAGCTGTCCTGCCCAGCCAGTAGTGAGGCATCAGAGTGGGTGTTTAGTGCGGCGGGGGCCATAGTTACCCCGAGAATAACTCGCCTGTCCACCCAAAATGTGGAGAGACTGACCTTTGTCAAGGTTTCTTCTGGCTACCTGCCTCAGCTACTATTCTGATGCTGCTATCCACCTGATGCCACAAATCTGATGCCAAGTGCGCCTGCTTTCACCCACCATCTTCAGCTGGTACTGGTATTGCCACCCATCTCCCCACTCTGTCACTGGGTCACTCTGTGGTCTCCTGATGCTGCTGCCACCTCCACACTATGTCACCTTGCCACTCTGCGGTCTCCTGATGCTGCTGCTACCTCAACACTATGTCACCTTGCCACTCTGTGGTCTCCTGATGCTGCTGCTACCTCAACACTATGTCACCTTGCCACTCTGTGGTCTAATGATGCTGCTGCCAGTTTCACACTGTCATTGTGCCACCCTGTGGCCTCCTCCTGATGCTGCTGCCACCACCTCCACGCTCTGTCATTGTGCCACTCTGTGCTCTCCTAATGTTGCTGCTGCCACCTCCACACTGTCATTGTGCCACCCTGTGGCCTCCTCCTGATGTTGCTGCTGCCACCTCCACACTTTGTCATTGTGCCACTCTGTGGTCTCCTCATGCTGCTGCTACTGCCATCTGCACACTATCATTGTGCCTCCCTGTGGACTTTTCCTCATACTGCTGCTGACGACACTTCCACACTCTGTCATTGTTCCACTCTGTGGCCTCCTCCTGATGCTGCTGCCACCTTCAGACTCTGTCATTGGTCCACTCTATGGTCTCCTCATGCTGCTTTCACATCACCACTATGTCAAAAGGCCACTCTGTGGACTTCCCACCCTCCCCACTTCATGACTGGGCCACTATTTTGCCTTTCGGCCTGGCTGACATCATCATTTCTTTGACCCACAATGGATCTTGTCTATGTAACAGCTGTAAGGCCTGTATGACATGGTCCCTATTTTGCATCAGATTTGGCTTATGATTTGGTAGCCAAAAGCAGGAGTAGGGACAAAACACAGAAGACAATTTTTTTTTTTGCTTTAGAAATACTGATGGATTATGGACCAAATGCTGGCCGAGTGATGGCAGATGCTCCACAGAAAGGATCTGTCTTTTGTGGGCTGTTGTTCTGATGGATAATAGGAAGGGCAAAATAATCAGTGACATCAGCACAAACTTACTGCTGACACCCTCTCCACTGTGTCAGGGGGGCTCTACTTGTTTAAGCGTTTAATAGAACAGGGTCTGTAAACATCTATGTGGAATCAGCTGGCAACGGTGTAAAAGGATTGTACTTCTTTTGGCCCCGTGACTGCCCAAATAAGTGAAGTGTGCAGTGATTCTAAGAGAAACGCCTGTCATCTGCATGTCATACTGACTCACAGTATTATTTCACTACCACAGCAGACTCCCTTTGTGTGTTACTGCAAGGCACAGTGTTCTACACCACTATAAAGGCTCTCTGCAGCCAGGAAATAGCTGTTTGTTTAACGCCACAAATAAATTTGGATCAAAATTCGGCAAACTGCCTGCCCGAATCGAATTTTTGAGAAATTTGCTCATCTCTAGTCACCAACACACGCAACAGTTCAGTGAATAACAGTATCCAGAAATGGCCAAGAGATTTTTCTTTTATGTTCAGACCAACCACTAGAATAGGTGTTGGTTGCATCTGGCGCTAAGCATCTTAGAATTTTCTATTGTCTTCAGACCTGTATGTATGAGATTATATACAGAGAATGACCAACCAATAGTTTTTTTGTGCTAACGTGTCTTACTAATAAAAAATAAAAAATCTAAGAACAATGATGTGATTGGTTCAAGTTTACATAAAAGCAACATAAGCTCAAAGGACTATTCATCAGTGGTCTTGAGCACCACCAAATATTGGAGTATGACCAGAGATATAACTTGAAAATATTCCCAAAGCCTCCTTTGTGTCATTTATTGAGTGAGGAATTCTGTGCTACACATATTGTCACACAATGCCCAAATATTGACTGAATAGATTGACCAAATAATACTGCAATGTAAAGTTAGTTCTGTACCTTTGCAATGGTAAGGATGAAATCCACCACCTTTCTACAGTGAAATCAAGCAGAAAATCCACTCAGTGGTCTTTTGCTGCTTTAGAATTATTCATAGATTGTGGGTTGGTTGTTTTTTAACAATTTTTGAAAAGCTATAAAAAGAGAAGTAGTAATATGTGCTCCAAGCACAAAAGACAAAACTTGGTTTTAGCCAGCAAGAACATGGCCTAATACTGACAACCCTCAGTGTTTTTTCATTGTTTTACCACTTAATCACAGTTAGATTTTTTTATGCTTTCTTCAGTGAAAATCACTACAAAATATTATTTTCCTTCGCCTTAAAATAGAAAAGCTAGTGAGGAGTCAAAAATAAATTGATGCTGGTGGCAACCTGATCATCACATGGCAATGTTAGATGCAGTGTGAAAACATGCCAATATTTTAGTTATATTAAAGATATACTTGTCAAGGTTCCAATTTATATCAAGCAATTGTGAATAATGTGTATGAATTTATATATTTCAGTGTTTTTTAACACCAGTCCTGAACCCACAAAACAGAGGAAATCTCCTATTATAGTGTTTTCTAGTGTTTTAGCCACAATGACCACCAGTGTTCCTCAGCATTTTATCATCTGAGTAAAACCTATTGGTTTAATTCAGGAGGTGATTTATGATACACTTTTCTAGGTCAATATACCTTGACCCATTTGGTCAATAAAGGACAAGGAAATCACTTTTCCTAAAAAATTGCTCACGCTCAAAGCAATTATAGAAACCTTGCAAAATAAGCAATTATGGTTTGAACCTTATAGCTTATATTCTTTTTCACAATATCTTTTCTACCTAAATTAGTTATAGATTTCCAGGTATTTATGAAAGATTGTGCATCTAATAATTACATTTGCATGCTGTGTAGGAAGTAAACATTGACATATCATTGTGGTTACATTTGGCTGCAACTCAAAAGATAAACTATTTGTAATTTAAATACAAAAATGTAATATTCTGACAACAAAAACCACAAATCACAAAGATATTACAGATGGTTTCCTGCATGTGCCATATGGTAAACAATCTTGTGTTATCATGAGTTCTGCATTACCTCACTGATACAATATAATTGACTTTTTTTTTGTAAATATGGGGTTAATTATTAAAAAAATATGGTGATTGGTTTGAATTTGGTCAAAAATAGTCAGTCATTCTGTCCATCGTCATATCTCATACGGTTACACCATATCTGATAGAGATGGCTTTATATTTGCTTACTGACCATATTATAAGCCACATATTGCAGATAGAAAACTGCATAATTGAAAATATTGCTTTCATTGTATACAAGATGACATTCGTCTTTACTGTTATACATTTAAGAAACACATAGGTTGAAATGAATGGTTCCGTATATGGACCTACAAAAAAACTGAACAGAAACGGAAGAAAAATACGTTTGTGTGCATGAGCCCTAAATCAGAGTTCCAAAAGGAAAACCATGCAAGCACAATAAAAACTTTTAAATTCTATGTAGATATTGCCCGTGAAATTTAAAGCCAGGGCACCAGTACTGTAGGAGGAGAGTGCCAACCACAGAGCCATCATACACACGTACATTCTCATGACGCTTAACTCCATAAAAGTTCACTTGAGCTAATCTGCAGCTGTTTAATGCAGAAACTGTATGAAAAATGAACTATAACATTAAGATGAGTAGATCAATTCTAAAGTAATCACATTTGTCACAAATTTCCCTAAACCTTTCCAATGAGTCTGAATAGCAGAAAACGGTGGACCCTTTATTTTTTTATTTTTTTACAGCACAGTGTGATAACATTTGCACACATATCTCTTGGTGCTGTCATGAGTAAAAGGGTCATCGATGTGAGAGGTGAATGTCAGCTACGAAGATGCGTGAGGGTGGACTGACACACTAGAGTGGAGCAGCTCTCCTCCAATTCCCTACTGCATATGGGGCTCCGAAGCAGAGAGATGGTCACTGAAACTCCGCTGACAAAGTTGCATCAGCAAAAAAGGCTTCCATTTTAATAGCAGTATTAAATTAAACCCCCACTGATTGGCAAAGGGTTGCCTAACTTGCCTTATCTGATGATTCACGTTTTCTGAATGGATGCAAGCTGGGGTGTAGGGCAAGAAACACCAGAGAACAAATAGCCTGCAACCATTGCTGGAAAAACACAAGCTGTTGAAGGCAGTGTTATGATCTGGGGAATGTTAATGTGGCATTCTCTGGGCCCACTCATCCATGTGGAAGACACTCTCAACCAATTTGAGTATGAATCCATCCTTGCAGATCACATGCACCCATACATGCAGATTGTCTTCCCTGGGGAGGGTGGGATCTTCCAGCAAAACAACGTGACATGTCACACAACTAGAAATGTCCAACATTGGTTGGAAGGGCAAAATCAAGACTTTGAAGAACCACTCTGGCCTCATAATTCCCCAGACCTGAACCGAGTTGAGCATCTGTGGGACCACCTCAATTGTTGTGTTTGCCCAATGGATCCTCCCCCACTCACCCTCCTGCAGCTGTGTAATACACTGCAATCAGCAAGGCTCCAGATACCTATGACAACCTACCAGGAACTTATTGAGTCACTCCCAGCCCATCTAGGTGATGGCTGTGCTGCTCATGATGGTTACTCTATATATTATCCGGTGGTCATAATAATGTGACTCAACCATGTATGTTGCTGTCACTTTGTCATTACTACTGCTTTTGTAACGTTAAAGAACTTGACTAGGGTTGCATACAGCCCTAGGACAATTTTCAAGACAAATAGAAGCACTTTTGAATTGGACCGAATGTATGCAGACTGAATCAACTCTGATTCTACCATATTGGACCCAAATTAAATTTGGGAAATTTGCTCATGTCTACTATAATTTTTTTCCCCAAAGCATTTAAACATGCTATAAATACCCATGAACGTGCATTGCCTGTAAAATTGCTGCTTAATCTGTCTAGACTTATGTGCAGAATCTGTGTGTATATGCAGACAGAATCTGCAACTTATGAACATGATCTAAGACCTGTTGCATGCATTTCTGTGAGTGAAAATGAGTTCCATTCTTCTGACTAGGCTTGTTGAGGAATCAAGCACGTGGATTTCTTTCATCCCTACTCACATGATTTGTACAGTCAGATATTTCTGCCGCAAGTCTGCCATGTGGAAATTCACCCTAACTTATAAAAGCATTTCTTGTTCATTTATTCACTAATAAAGAAGCATATTAGGGACTAATTCTTGCATGGCTCAAATATAGCAATGTACGGGTATATACAGATAGAATGGAAACGCACACAGAAAATTTGCAGTGGATACAGTATTAGCCGGGTGGATAAGATTTAAACTGCATTAAAATTTATTTTCAATGGAGTGAAGTGAAATTTTCAGCAAATTTGTATGTTGGACTTTGAGTTTGCAATGAATTTGGATTGGATTTGTGGAAGATTTTCTCCATCCCATGTGGATAAACCCTAACAAATTAAATAAAACGGCTCATCTACACATTGTACAGAATATCACAAAATTAGAGCTCAGTTAATGGTCCAAGTTTAGTTAGATTAGCCATTCACAACTTTATGATCATTTGTAAAATCCCTGAAAATATAAATTGTCTAGTGCATTCTATTTCATTCTGAAAAAGCCAAAAAGAAGAGGCACACTACTGTCATTCCCCTGCAAAACCATCTGTAATTGTACTCACCTACTGTATAGTTACCTGCGAAATGATAAGAGGTTATCTGTATCTATACGTTAAAGAGATATTTCAGGTAATTTCAAATGTTCCCTTAGCCACAGATAGGGGATAACTAGACAGTTTAGGAATGGGATGGTCCACCAGTAAAATTCATTCTCAGAGCCCACAGGACAACTACATGAAAATATTACCTGATCCCTCCTCTTCCTTTGGAAATTATTAAAACCGCACCAAAACACATTTTTCAGTGGTAGCCTGCTGCCTAGCCTGAACCTTAGACTGTTCTATCTCTCGGGATTCTTTTAATTTTCTACGGACTGGCTCCTGCCTTGGACAAGGGTCAGCTTAGCAACTATATGTAAGCCAGGAACACATACTCCAACAGTGGCAGGCAGCAGAAAAACTTGATTGATGATGGGGCCCCAGCAGTGGTGTTGAGAAGGTGGATCACTAGGGAAAGAGAATACTACCTGCCTCTGTGCCTAAAAGTCATCTCATCCACCCAAAGTATCCATAATAATAAACTAAGTAGCTTGTTAGATACTTTACCCAGATTTTTATGGATTCATTGGCTGGTTAAAATGTTGTAAGCTGCCCATCTGTATGTCGTTCAGTCAGTACATTGTGCAATGTGCCGTTTGTTCAGGGGGTGGGGGAATAGGGCCAACCATGGCTTTCGGGGCAATTATAGTATTCACCTGCTCCCCTGTGGGCCAGTCCAATCCGGTAACTATAAGATTAGTGTGGTCCTATAGAGGGGACCCTCATAACTGCCTATAATGGGGGTCCCATACTCCAAAATGAACGGAGCAGCAGGTGAATCAAGTTCAATACCACTCTATTCATCTCTATGGTACTACTAGAGAGCCATGTACAGCACTCAGCTATTTCTAGCATGTCCCAAAGAGATGAATGGAGAGGCGCTGCACATGCTAGACCTGCCACTCTGTTAATTTCAAGGGGGCCAGCAGGATATGGGAGCTCCTGCGGTCCCAGTGTTGGATTTCCAGCAATCTAATAGTTATCCTCATAGCCTGTGGATACAGGATAACTTGAAATTACCAGAATACCCCTTTAAATTATTGTTGCATATAATTTAAAAGAGTTGTCTGAGTTATGAAAAAAAATATAGCACTGTAAATCTGATGGTCAGCAATGTATAACAGCTAAGCAAATTTTAGGCAAAAAAAAAAATCTGTTTCCTTATTTCCCTGGTTCTCTTCCGACCCTTTGTTTACTTTTGTAGGTAGAATAGGAGTGGTGATTTGTAGTTAAAACTTAACTTTTAATAATTATATATAGAATGAGGTCCCTAGGTGTTTAGTTTGGATACAAAATAAGTGCTGATAACACAAGGGATACAAAAAATAATAAATTGGTGCAAGGCCGCACCTTACGTACAGAAAGGTTAGTGCACGGCGGCACCTTGAATAGCCAGTGGTCCTACTGTTTTAGGCCAGGATCCTCTGGTCACTGTCGATGTTCAGATAGCATTCGATTTGCTGTGGAAAAGAGCAATTAGGGCTGGGCGGGGGTATTAGTGGGTTTGAAGGTACCTAGACAGCCCTAATATATGGGTACTATCTCGGCCCTAGCATCCTATTCACGGAGCACCCGTTCTGATAAGAACGACCCCGTCTGGAACCTTGCCCTTTTGCTACTTGGCCCTATTGTGCCCTAGTGTAGCTAATCCCTACACGCATGTTTCGTATAACAGACTCATCAGGGGCATATAGGCACACATAAAGGGGCAATGCACTGTAAAAACATATAGTGTTGGTCTTAGTTTAGTGGTCAACACACACAGTTAGATACAGTTATAATTAACAATAGTTGACACAGTTGATACCTTAAAGCGGTAGCCTTTAGTCCATGTTCCGCTTATGTATCAGGGCGCCGTACTTGCCTCATGATATAGAGGCAGCGTTGGTAACCTGATGGTGGTCAAATCCTTCTTACGAAGCGCAGCTGTATGTCCAGAGGCTGAATGTCCAGAGGCCGTGATATAGCCTGCTTTACCGGACATCGCTCGCTTCTCGGACGTGTTTCTATCTAACTACGTCAGTATACTTGCTGCTTATCTCCAGCACAGACAGCGTATGCGCGGCTGCGTCGGCTGGCCCGCTTACGTCACCGCGCTGTGTTCCAAGCCTCCTTCTGAAGCTCAACGGTGTCCATCTCCCACACTGATAGCGCATGCGCGAGCACGTCAATTATGGTATTGATGTCATCACGCTGCGCTCCAAACCTCCTTCTGAGTCTAAATGATGTTCAAATAGAAGCGAGCAATGTCCGGTAAAGCAGGCTATATTACGGCCTCTGGACATACAGCTGCGCTTCGTAAGAAGGATTTGACCACCATCAGGTTACCCTCTCAACGCTGCCTCTATATCATGAGGCAAGTACGGCGCCCTGATACATAAGCGGAGCATGGACTAAAGGCTACCGCTTTAAGGTATCAACTGTGTCAACTATTGTTAATTATAACTGTATCTAACTGTGTGTGTTGACCACCAAACTAAGACCAACACTATATGTTTTTACAGTGCATTGCCCCTTTATGTGTGCCTATATGCCCCTGATGAGTCTGTTATACGAAACATGCGTGTAGGGATTAGCTACACTAGGGCACAATAGGGCCAAGTAGCAAAAGGGCAAGGTTCCGGACGGGGTCGTTCTTATCAGAACGGGTGCTCCGTGAATAGGATGCTAGGGCCGAGATAGTACCCATATATTAGGGCTGTCTAGGTACCTTCAAACCCACTAATACCCCCGCCCAGCCCTAATTGCTCTTTTCCACAGCAAATCGAATGCTATCTGAACATCGACAGTGACCAGAGGATCCTGGCCTAAAACAGTAGGACCACTGGCTATTCAAGGTGCCGCCGTGCACTAACCTTTCTGTACGTAAGGTGCGGCCTTGCACCAATTTATTATTTTTTGTATCCCTGGTGTTATCAGCACTTATTTTGTATCCAAACTAAACACCTAGGGACCTCATTCTATATATAATTATTAAAAGTTAAGTTTTAACTACAAATCACCACTCCTATTCTACCTACAAAAGTTTATAAAAATTGGTGATTAAGTCATCAATCAAACATATAGCTCCTCCTAGCTATAAGCGACCCTTTGTTTACCTGCAATAACAACAATTTCTGAGGTTTTCATTATGAATATTTGTGCCCCTCCCCTGCTCTGCAAAGGAAGTGAATAAAAGTGCTGCCCTGAGTGACCTGTATGACTTCTAGGATGCTCATCAGCATGTTGTATGTGCAGGACTACAAGTCCCAGCTGTACAATGACATTGCTGACACACACAGGATCTTTTCCCTGCCTGTTCTTGTGTAATGCTCTGCAGAACTCCTCCAGTCTGTCAGCTCTGTGTCTGCAGGATGAGGATCCTTCACTGCCTGCAGCTTACCAAAGCCTCCAGCCCTCTGTGCTGCTGAAGGGGTTTATCTTTCCTGAAGAATCCAGTAGGAGGGAGACACAGGGCAGAGAGCAGCAGCTCCTAGTGCAGGGGGCGCGGCCAGCATAGTGACGTCTGGTGTACAGACACATATCTGCTCTCTCAGGCTTGTGCATGAAAACTCATCAGAGCAGGGAGAGAAGCTGACATCACAGGTCATGTGACCCTCAGTGAAATCTGAGAAAGGGGCCACTACAGATGAAGTAAGTGCATGGTAAAGCCCTTACATTTTCCTAGTTAGAAACATACAAAGAAAAAAAAAAAAAAAAAGAATAACTCAGACAACCCCTTTAAGTTGCACATTATTCACGTTAGGAACAATACATTTCACTTACATCCTGATCGGCTATGACTGAAAACTGATGTTTTTGTATTTTTTGGTTTGTTGAACCAAGTGGAGCCAGAATTCGAAAATCAAATTGATGATCATTCACTCATTAATTACAGATTTGTGTTACCAAGTACAAACCTATTCACTCAATCATTCCCTAAGGGCTCATGCACACGACCGTTGTTGTTTTGCGGAGTGCAATTTGCAAATCCGCAAACCACGGATATACCGGTCGTGTGCATTCAGCATTTTGTAGAACAGAAGGGCTGGCCCCTAATAGAACAGTCCTATACTTGTCCGTAATGCGGATAAAGATAGGACATGTTCTATTTTTTTGCGGCATGGCCATGCGGATATACAGAAATGGAATGCACATGGAGTCATTTCCATTTTTTTCCGGCCCCATTGAAGTGAATAGCTCTGCATACGGGCCGCAAAAAATAAACGAACATGGACAAAAATATTGATTTCACCATGTCTGCTGAATCCTTTTACCCAACTTTCTCCTTCTTTTAGAGATATTTGTCTCAGAACTATAACTTTCACCAAATGTCATCCTTCTTTTTAACCTCATCAAACACCTATCTATTAGCCCCTGAAGTACCTTGTGAAGTCCAATTAGTGCAGTCAGCCAAAGCATTCACATGGAAACCCTGAAGTTAAGCCTCATGTAGACGTCTGTGGAACACGGTCCGTGAGATACCGGACTGGCATTGCAGGAGCGCACGGTGTCATTGGTTGCGATGACGCCGTGCGCTCCTGCAATGCCAGTCCGGTATGTCACAGACCGCGTTCCACGGACGTCTGCATGAGGCTTTATGTTTAAAGTACTAGTTTGTTGGGCTTATCAACCTCATATATAATAATGTGACGGGCTGTCAACCAAACAATGATTAACTGCTTGACTGTATTGTCCCCATACACAGAGAAACAATCCATTATGTTTAGGGAATAGGGAATTAGACAGTGTAGGGTGTAAACAGTGGTGTTCTTAATGTTTTAGGTATATAAAACAAATTCATATCCTTTACCTGAAAAGAGATGATGGCATATTGTATTAGAAAAGACAGCAAAGAAAAACTTGTGCAATTAACTTTGAGACTTTGCTCATTTTTTAGAATCAAGAACATTGACAAACAGATTATACTGATTAAGAAACTGATAACAGTGACATTCAGTGCATAAGATATTACACAGTGGGGAATGGGCTTAATTTATTTTAAAAGATACCGTAGATAGATAGATTATATAAAAAACTAAATCTAAATATATATACTGTGTGTATATATATATATATATATATATATATATATATGTGTGTATATATATCATATTGTATATATGTGTGTACGTATATGTGTATGTTCCACGAAAACTCAAAAACGCAACCATCCATTTCAACGAAACTTGGTATACACATCCCTTGTTACCAGGAAAGAAATCTTCTGGGGGTCTCAGCTCTCTAGGACGTACCGTTCCTGAGATATTCCCAAAAAATGCATTAGAGAATAGAAGCCTGGTCACATGACCCTTATCAGCCAATAGAAGCTCGCAGGCCGTTAGCCTCCACATACACAGTCCAGGTATCCATAACAATGCAGCCATTTTCCTTCACTGCTGTAGGTCAGCTGTAGGCTAGGGCTACACAACAACAATAAGTCGCACGACACATAGGGCACAACTATACTGCTACATGCATGCACCTTAGATGGATTTTTTGTGACTCTCGTGTCGCAGCATGTCGCAGTGTGATACCATAGCCTATCATAAAAATTGTTGAGCGACATTGGTGCGACAAAATGTCGTGCGACACATGTCGTTGTGTAGCCCCAGCCTTAAAGGGACAGGCACTGTGGAGGTTACTGTTAAAGCGTGAACACTGTGGAGGTCATTTAAAGGGACAGGCACTGTGGAGGTCACTGTTAAAGGGGAAGGCACTGTGGAGGTCACTGTTAAATGGGCGGGCACTGTGGAGGTCACTGTTAAAGGGGAAGGCACTGTGGAGGTCACTGTTAAAGGGGAAGGCACTGTGGAGGTCACTGTTAAAAGGGCAGGCACTGTGGAGCTCACTGTTAAAGGGGCGGCCACTGTGGAGGCCACTGTTAACGGGGCAAGCCACTGCGGTGGTCACTGTTAAAGGGGCAGACACTGTGGAGGTCACTGTTAAAGGGGCAGGCCCTGTGGAGGTCACTGTTAAAGAAGCGGGCACTGTGGAGGACACTATAAAAGGCGGGCACTGTAGAGGTCACTGTTATGGGGGATACTGTCGATATCTTTTAACGACACACAGAAACATTGAATGAAATAGATGAAATATACTAATGCGAAGCCGGGTCCTTCTGCTAATATATATATATATATATATATATATATATATACACACACATAAATCAAGGAATGTGGGCAGCACCACTATCAGAATAGTACTGGCGGAGTGCCAGCGGCTGAGTTGGCGATCCACCTCCAAACGGTATAAAAAAAATGAACTCCGCGGCACATCCAAGTCGTGAAAAAGTAAAAGAAATTTTAATCACCAAACATGCGACGTTTCAATCCTCTCAATGGGATTTTTCTGTCACGCCTTGTTCATGCACAATTTGTTCACATCCATACCACCATTCCGGTCAACAGCTCTGCAGCAGGCGGCCAATGGTTCCTGGGCTAATCCCCCATTTCTGTTTGTTTCATCTCAAAAAAATCCCATTGAGAGGATTGAAACGTCGCATGTTTGGTGATTAAAATTTCTTTACTTTTTCACGACTTGGATGTGCCGCGGAGTTCATTATTTTATATATATACACATTTATATATATACCCTGTTATGGGTGAATAAATCACTTTTTTTCACTTTTATCTTGGAGTGCATTCTGGACTTTCCTGCTAATATATATATATATATATATATATATATATATATATATATATATATAGATATTCAAACCGGATTCCAAAAAAGTTGGGACACTATACAAATAGTGAATAAAAACTGAATGCAATGATGTGGAGGTGCCAACTTCTAATATTTTATTTGTAATAGAACGTAGATGACAGATCAAATGTTTAATCCGAGTAAATGTATAATTTCAAAGGAAAAATACGTTGATTCAAAATTTCACGGTGTCAACAAATCCCCAAAAAGTTGGGACAAGTAGCAATAAGAGGCTGGAAAAAGTAAATTTGAGCATAACGAAGAGCTGGAAGACCAATTAACACTAATTAGGTCAATTGGCAACATGATTGGGTATAAAAAGAGCTTCTCAGAGTGGCAGTGTCTCTCAGAAGCCAAGATGGGTAGAGGATCACCAATTCCCACAGTGTTGCGCAGAAAGATAGTGGAGCAATATCAGAAAGGTGTTACCCAGCGAAAGATTGCAAAGACTTTGCATCTATAATCATCAACTGTGCATAACATCATCCGAAGATTCAGAGAATCTGGAACAATCTCTGTGCGTAAGGGTCAAGGTCGTAAAACCATACTGGATGCCCGTGATCTCCGGGCCCTTAAACGACACTGCACCACAAACAGGAATGCTACTGTAAAGGAAATCCCAGAATAGGCTCAGGAATACTTCCAGAAACCATTGTCAGTGAACACAATCCACCGTGCCATCCGCCGTTGCCAGCTGAAACTCTACAGTGCAAAGAAGAAGCCATTTCTAAGCAAGATCCACAAGCTCAGGCATTTTCACTGGGCCAGGGATCATTTAGAATGGAGTGTGGCAACATGGAAGACTGTTCTGTGGTCAGACGAGTCACGATTCAAAGTTCTTTTTGGAAATCTGGGACGCCATGTCATCCGGACCAAAGAGGACAAGGACAATCCAAAAGTTGTTATCAACGCTCAGTTCAGAATCCTGCATCACTGATGGTATGGGGTTGCATGAGTGCGTGTGGCATGGGCAGCTTGCATGTCTGGAAAGGCACCATCAATGCAGAAAAATATATTCAGGTTCTAGAACAACATCTGCTCCCATCCGGACGTCATCTCCTTCAGTGAAGACCCTGCATTTTTCAACAAGATAATGCCAGACCTCATTCTGCATCAATCACAACATCATGGCTGCGTAGGAGAAGGATCCGGGTACTGAAATGGCCAGTCTGCAGTCCAGATCTTTCACCTATAGAGAACATTTGGCGCATCATAAAGAGGAAGGTGCAACAAAGAAGGCCCAGGACGATTGAACAGTTAGAGGCCTGTATTAGACAAGAATGGGAGAGCATTCCTATTTCTAAACTTGAGAAACTGGTCTCCTCGGTCCCCAGACGTCTGTTGAGTGTTGTAAGAAGAAGGGGAGATGCCACACAGTGGTGAAAATGGCCTTGTCCCAACTTTTTGGGGATTTGTTGACACCATGAAATTCTGATTCAACATATTTTTCCCTTAAAATGGTACATTTTCTCAGTTTAAACTTTTGTTCCGTGATTTATGTTCTATTCTGAATAAAATATTAGAAGTTGGCACCTCCACATCATTGCATTCCGTTTATATTCACGATTTGTATAGTGTCCCAACTTTTTTGGAATCCGGTTTGTATATATATATATATATCTTATAGATATAAAAATGAGTTTCTGTCTGTCTGTCTAGATGTCCGTCTGTCTGGACATTCTTTATGCGCTACTGGACCGATCTTGACCATATTTGGCACACAGGTACACCAGGTGTCCGGGAAGGTTTTAGACCGGCTCTCTAGGACTTACCTTTCCTGAGATATTCCCAAAAAATGTCCTGAATTAGCCAATAGAAGCCAGCAAGCCTTTCACTTAAACCAGAACTGCCATTTACATGGTCACATGTCCCTTATTAGCCAATAGAAGCTTGCAGGTCCTTCTCCGGGTTGCCATAACAACTGATCACAGGTCTTAGCAGTTTGCAGGTCCTTAAATATTCAGTTATATGACGTATGACGGCACAACTACACTGCTACATGCATGGGAGGGGGAAGGGGCCATTATTAAATGGACGGCCGCTGTAGCGTTTACTGCTAAAGGGGCGGCCACTGTGGAGGTCACTGTTAAAGGAGAAGGTACTGTGGGAGTCACTGTTAAAGGCCGGTCCCTATCAAAGGGATGGGCACTGTCGAGGTCACTGTTAAAGGGGCGGGCACTGTGGAGGTCTCTGTTAAAGGGGCGGGCACTGTGGAGGTCTCTGTTAAAGGGGCGGGCACTGTGGAGGTCTCTGTTAAAGGGGCGGGCACTGTGGAGGTCTCTGTTAAAGGGGCGGGCACTGTGGAGGTCTCTGTTAAAGGGGCGGGCACTGTGGAGGTCTCTGTTAAAGGGGCGGGCACTGTGGAGGTCTCTGTTAAAGGGGCGGGCACTGTGGAGGTCTCTGTTAAAGGGGCGGGCACTGTGGAGGTCTCTGTTAAAGGGGCGGGCACTGTGGAGGTCTCTGTTAAAGGGGCGGGCACTGTGGAGGTCTCTGTTAAAGGGGCGGGCACTGTGGAGGTCTCTGTTAAAGGGGCGGGCACTGTGGAGGTCTCTGTTAAAGGGGCGGGCACTGTGGAGGTCTCTGTTAAAGGGGCGGGCACTGTGGAGGTCTCTGTTAAAGGGGCGGGCACTGTGGAGGTCTCTGTTAAAGGGGCGGGCACTGTGGAGGTCACTGTTAAAAGGGCGGGCACTGTGGAGGTCACTGTTAAAGGGGCAGACACTGTGAAGGTCACTGTTAAAGGGGCAGACACTGTGGAGGTCTCTGTTAAAGGGGCGGTCACTGTTAATGGGGAGGGTACTGTGGATGTTACTGTTAAAGGGACAGGGTGCTATGGAGGTCACTGTTAAAGGGTCGGGCACTGTAGAGGTCACTTTTAAAGGGGCGGGCACTATTAAAGGGATGGGCAATGTGGAAGTCACTGTGGAGGTTACTGTTAAAGGGACGGACACTGTTGAGGTAACTATTTAAGGGACGGGCACTGTGGAGGTCACTGTTAAAGGGGTGGTCACTGTTAAAGAGGCAGGTACTGTGGATACTATTGTTAAAGGGGCAGGGCGCTATGGAGGTCACTTTTAAAGGGGTGGGCCCTGTGGAAGTCACTGTTAAAGGGGCGGGTACTGTGGAGGTCACTGTTAAAGGGGCGGCCACTATGAAGGTCACAGTTAAAGGGGCGGCCAGTATGAAGGTCACTGTTAAAGGGGTGTTCAATGTTAAAGGTGTGGGCACTGTTAAAGGGGCAGGCACTAAGGAGGTCACTGTTATAGGGGCGGGCACTGTAGAGGTCACTGTTAAAGGGTTGGGCATTGTGGAGATCATTGTTAAAGATGCAGGCACTGTGGAGGTCAATGTTAAAGGGGAGGCCACTGTGGAGGTCACTCTTAATGGAGCGGGCACTGTGGAGGTTAATGTTATACAGCAGGAAAACATCACTGACCCAGTGCCAACCTAATACTGGGCACCAAACATAACAGAAAGTGTGTATGGCTTAATGTGCTCTCACAGGCTTCAATCAGATGACCTTTTCCCAGTCTGAATGGAGTGAGTTGTGCCTGGGCTCCTGACTTCAAATAAGACCAGCAAATCTGTGAACTTATTCATATGGACAGCCCAATACCCAGACTGTCCAGTTGGATTGGGTACCCACCCTTCTCTCCCCACTCCAGCAACACAGGCCCTTAAAGCAGGTTTTCAACAAACCCTAATGCAGAGACAACTGCCCCTCATTCACATACCCTGGTTGCTTTTAGTAAAACATCAGAGTAAGGAACCTTGGACAAAAATATACCCATCCACCACTTCTATATATATACACAATACTCACAAAAAGTTAGGTATATTTGGCTTTCGGGTAAAACTTATGGAAGATGTAAAAAGCCCATACTACAGTGATATTATATCATGAAAGTAGGGCATTTAAGTAGAAGCATGCAATGGTGATTTCATCATCTCAAACAAGTTATTGAAACAAAAGTCAGCAGCAGTGGTGCGTATAACCCCACCAAAAATTTAATTGTCTCAATAACTGGTCATGTGGCCATAAACATAAATTACAGCTTGACAACATTGTATCACAAGTGGACTTGTCTGCTGAGTCATGACATCCCAGTCTTCTTGAAGGGCAGCCCTCAGGTGATTGATATTCTGAGTGTCACGGCGGACGTACACCCAGTATCAAAGACAACACACCCACCAGACTCTGTACGAGAGACAGGGAAAGGGTCACCTCCTAGCTTATCCCTGACCTCTTTCCCTGCACTGCTCAGCCCACAGTAGACCTTGAAGGTAGGTGTACTAGTGTCCTCCAGCCTGGGCTAACAAAAACCCTGAACTCCCTAAGATGGTGAAGTGGGGAGATAGGAGCAGTCTGCTCGCACAGAACATGGATGGACAAGAAGACACAAACAACCGAACAAGCAATGACACTTATCTCTGAGAGCAGGAACAGACAGCCAACCTTCTCTCCAAACTTCCCAGACAGAATGAACAGTATAATCCACTCAGGGCACTGGGCAGTGTGCTATTTAACCTAAAGACCCCACCCAGTGCACCTGAGAGAGGCGGATCCAGCACGGCTCCAAAGCAATCACTAAACTCGTGCTGCTATCCTGGCTGACCTCCGCACATGGTCAGAGTGGGGCATGACACTGAGGTACAGAGTTACGAGCCTCTACACAGAAATTCAGTAGTGTTGAGCACAAAAATTGGAAAAGTAAATTTTTATCTTGAATATCGCCACTTCGAAAATTTGAGAATATTTAGAAAATAGTGCTATATAGTCGTTATATCGAATAGTCGTCATTTATTTTTTTTTTTTTATCTGAACACATGATTCCTCCCTGCTTCTTGCTTGTGGGCCAATGAGTCATTGGCCCACAAGTAACTTAAGCACGGAGGAATCATGACCTCAGATGGAAAAAATGACGAATATTCTAAAAACGAATATACGTGTATAGCACTATATTCTTTAGTGCTATATACTCGTTTTGGACACACGCCTATATTGATCGCGTAGTATTTGCATACTACGCGATCATTACCTTGCAGATTTTGGAGGAAAAAAAAGAATGTAGAATATAGCGAATATTCAAATTTTCTAAAATTCTACGAATATTCTTAAAATATTTGCTAAATATCACAAATTCGAATATAACCCCTGCCGCTCATCACTAAAATTCAGCTGAACCCATAAGTTTTCAATGGGATTCAGGTCTCGAGAAAGTGCAGGTGTCACGGATGTGAACCCACTGTGCCAATGACTGGCTATTAGTGATAGACGAACATCGGCCAGGACGATTCGCGAAAGTGCGTTTGCGATCAAATGTTCGCCAACTGTGCGTTCGTGGTGGGCCCCATTCACTTTAATGGCAGGCAAACCTGAAAAACATTCAGGTCATATTTGCAGCCAGCAAACACTTACTAGAAGTGCACAAATAGACAGCATGGACAGTGATATACCAGAGGGGGATCATTGGCAAAAATTCCCACAACAAATATGTATTTTAATCAGGGGCCATTTTTATGCGTCTTAAAGGGAAACTCTCAAAAATGTGCCATGCTGGAGCCTAGAAGAATTTTATTTTCTATCGATTTGATGTATGTGTGCAGCACTCCACGTTTTTGTATCCTGCAGAGTCCATAAAAAAATGCATATGTTAATTTTTCTACCATGGAACTGTATGGGGTGGGGGGCACAGTCACATGATCCTGTGACATTAGAAGGTCCTTATGGTGAATGCGGTTCATACACCACCATAATGAGAGGTAGAGGAGTGACACAGGGGTGTGATTATGTGGCTAGAGATAAAAAATTTAACTGTCGGCCAGTATAGGCCCAGAAAATTAGGCAATAGGCAATCATCTGACAGCAAAGAACTTTGGATTCTGTGGCTGGAGGTACATTAGGTGGTCACAGGATAAATATGTAACTGTCGGCCAGTACAGGCCCCAGAAATTAGCCAGTAGGCATTCACCTGACAGCAAAGAACTTTGGATTCTGTGGTTTCAGGTACATTAGGCGGTCACAGGATAAATATGTAACTGTCGGCCAGTACAGGCCCCAAAAATTAAGCAATAGGAATTTACCTGACAGCAAAGAACTTTGGATTCTGTGGCTGGAGGTACATTAAGCAGTCACAGGATAAAAATGTAACCGTCGGACAGTACAGGCCCCAAAAATTAGCCAATAGGCATTCACCTGACAGCAAAGAACTTTGGATTCTGTGACTGGAGGTTGTTGTGGAAATTTTATTAGGATGTGTATTTGATATATTGTGTATTGTCATAATGTCTCTCAGTATCAGGGTAAACCATTGGAGTGGATATCTTCCCGTGTATGTCCTGTCACAGCTGCTGGGCGCAGGGGTCTCCATCGGCGAATGGTCCATGTGCTAAGCACTGGGCTGTGGGCCGGGGGAGACTCATGTGTTCAGCAGAGCAGGGTTTTGTTGGCTCATGTATGGACGCCAGCTAGGGCCCCGGTGCAAGACGCAGATTTATTGGCTTGGCGTGGATGCATTTGTTAAGAGAACAATATAACGAAAGGAACGTGCGTTTGTTGTCTCTAGTGCGCCTGATCAGCCACTGGAGATAATGACGCTGTACTGTAAATAAACCTGCAATGTGGATCATAGTAACTTTATCTGGCATTGATCACTGAGCAAGGCTGGATAAAGTTCGCTCCAGTGGTAATGGGAGATTATTATATACATGTGTTTGTTAGCTGGCTATGTTATTCTAAATGCTTGTCTTCCTATGTCATCACTTCCTGTATGTCATCACTTCCTGTATCCTTGTCTTGGGCCAGCCCCTTTTACACCTTTTGTTTTAGTTAATAAAAGTGAACACACTGGGCAGGGCGGGGTAGATGCTCAGCAGAATTCAATCAAGATGGTAACAAGTGGGTCTGTCTCTGACTGCAGATGATAAGAATGGATTTACCTTTTTCCTTACACAAACTTTGATGCAAGCTGATTACACTATTAATTTTTCTACAACAGATTATTACAGATTTCTATTTCAAGGTACATTAGGCGGTCACAGGATAAATATGTAACTGTCATCCAGTACAGGCCCCAAAAATTAGGCATTCACCTGACATAAAATGCCTTTTATACCTCTGCATATACATACGGCAAGGACCATTCTTTGTTCTGTGAGGTGGCGGATATGTGTGGGCTGGCATGAGGAAATTCCACTGAGATGCCTCATGCCTCATTAATTTTTAGAAATGTGAGGTAGTCCACACTGTCGTGAGCTAGGCGAGTGCACTTATCGGTCACGATCCCCCCTGGTGCACTGAATGTACTTTCGGACAGGACACTCAACGAGGAGCAAGCCAAGAGTACCATGACAATTGTGTCAGCTCTGGACACAGGCAAAGCCTGCACACACAGTATTCAAGGGGTTCCTCGCTTCTCAGAGCGTCCACATCGGCCGTTAACTAGATGTAGTCGGACATCTGTCGGTCTAGGCGTTCACTGAGGCGGAATCTGGAGGGCAGCTGTCGATGGGTTGGCTGCAAAAATGATCTCATATCTGAAGTGACCAACACATCTTCAAACCGCCCTCTTTTTGCAGGCGCGGTAGGATTAGTACCCGCACCTGTTTCACTGTAGGTGGAAATTTCTCTGCCAGTGCCCGCAAAAGCAGAATGCAGCATCTCTCACAGCAAGTCCTGGAAATGCTGCATTCTGCCATTCCTCTGTGATGCTAGTAACATGTCCGCTATTTTGTGTTTGTACCGGGGGTCTAAGTACGTTGCCACCCAGCACAGGTCCTTGACCTTTATGCTTTTTATACAAGGGTCCATCTTCAAACACTGGAGCATGAAGGCCCCCATTTGCACTAAATTTGAAGCGGTAAAGCGCCCTGGCTCCTGCTCATTGCCCTGGAGAATGTTGTTCTCGGTATCCTCCTCCCCCCAGCCATTGACAACACCAGGGATCCCTGAAAAGTTTAAAGCCTGCTCTTCTTGCTCCTCCTCCTGCTCTTCTTCCCCCAGCCACTGTCCTCCTCTGACTCCTCTTCAGACTCCTGCTTACTTGTCTCAGATGGAGTAGCCACCCCTGGGAATTCATTCAGCATTGCGTATTCCTCATCTTCTAGCTCCTGCTCCTCGATGGGTTGATCAAGGACACGACGCAATGCACGCTTCAGAAAGAAGGCGTAAGTTTTGATGTCACTTATGGTGCCCTGGCTGCGACTGACCAGTTTGGTGATCTCATCAAATGGCCGCAGAAGTATGCATGCGTCGCACATGAGCAGCCACTGGCGCGGTGAAAAGAAACCAAGCTCCCCAGAACCTGTCCCACCACAGATTTCGTACAGATAACTGCACGTTTCTGCTAGAGCAGCCTATCAAGCATATACAAGGTGGAGTTCCAGAGCGTCGGGCAATCACAAATCAGATGTCTGACGGGCAAGTGATGTAGCCGCTGAACATCAGCAAGGCGAATCATGGCCGTGTAAGAACTTCTAAAATGGGCAGAGATTTTCCTGGCCTTCCGCAAGACGTCCTGGACCCTGGGGTATTTGGCAACAAATTGCTGCACAACTAAGTTCAGGACGTGTGCCATGAATGGCACGTGTGTCATTTTGCCCTGTTTCAGTGCACTCAGCAGATTGACACCGCTGTCACACACCAATTTACCAACTGTAAAATTGAGCGGGGTTAGCCATTGATCGGCCTGTGACCACAGAGCTGAAAGGAGTGCAGAACCAGTGTGGCTCTTGGCTTCCAGGCACAACAGCCGCAGCACAGCATAGCAACATCTCACCTGGCACGTTTAATAGGTTCTGGGGAGCTTGGTGGGTGCAGCGGAAGAGGAGGTAGCAGTGGAAAAAGAGGAGTCAACGAAGGAGGAGACGGAGGATGGAGTAGGAGGAGAAGAAGAGGCCAGTCTGCATGCAATCCATGGCAGTAACACTAAATCCACACGGTTGCCACGGGTTACATGCTTGACGGCCGTCAGAAGGTTCACTCAGTGGGCAGTAAAAGTTATGTACCTTCCCTGCCCTGGTTTGCTAGACCACGTGTCAGAGATATATTAACTTGCCGCTAAACGTGGCCATATAGTTCAGGGATGCCCTTCTGGGAGAAATATTTCATTCCGGAGACCTTCCATTGTGGTGTGCCACTGGCCACTGAGTCCACCAGTTTATATGGCAGTAGTTGGCGGGCTAGCAGTTCCAACAAGCCAGCGGTCAGCCATTGGTCAAGAGAATTATCCGGCGTCATAATTTTTTTATGCTCGAACATTTGGGCCATGAAAGCCTGCCTTGTGCCAGATGAACACAATGACGGCATGGTGGAAAGGGAAGTGGAGTACAAATGGGAGAATAAGCAGGATGTGGAGCGCCGGGAGTGTGGCTTTGCGGGTTCTAACAGCGTTGCTCCCACTGAGCTCGGTGATGGGAGGCCAGGTGCCTTCTTCAGTCGGTCGTCCCTAGGTGAGTGTTGGGCTTACCGCAACTTATGGGTTGACATCACAGGCTGCAGATGGAAACTCTATTATCAGCAGCTGACAAGTTATAAAAAGCCCACACTGTGGAGCCATGTGCCGACGTCCTGGGAGCGAAAGATGTAACCGTGCATGGTAGATGGCTCGCTCCAGATACATTTGCAGTCTGCTTTTTGCCTCCTGTGCACTGCGAGTTCTGCCTGCTACTCATCCTTCTCCTCCCTATCTGCTGCTCCATCTCTCCCTCTGTACTCCCCTCTCTTGTGGGCACCCATGTGAGGGCCATCGACACGTCATCATCGTCACCTTCACCACCACTGACATTAGAGATCTCGGAGTAGGCAGCAACAGCAGGGACCCTCCTTGGGCTGATCTAGGTACTGTCGTCAGACCGCTGGGTTGCGGCCGTGGTTACCTCCTCTTCCTCACCCGATGCCAAGAATGGCTGCGTATCAATAAGGTATGGGAATGGATGGGAAAATAATTCCTCTGACTCGAGTGGAGGCACTATGGTGGTGGTGGTGGTGTCTTTGGGGGTGCACACAGCAGAGAGTGAGGAGGGTGCAGATACAGAGGATGGGGAGGGTGCAGAAGCGGATGGCTGAGTGAGCCACTCAACCAACTCTGGTGCGCCCTTTGAAGTTATTGCATGCGCCTTTTTCAACTTCCCACCCAGGCTCCAGCCTGGTGCACCTGCCCGACCCCTACCACCCCTGCGGAACGGTCTGCCTCTTACTCTGCCTGTCATTTTCTAAATGACCCTATGCCTAAGTCCATAGAGAAGAGCAGTATTTGTGGAAGAAGGTATATCGCAGCCCTCAATCAGTATTTGGAGGAAAAAGGTATATAGCAATATCACCCCTTAATCAGTATTTTGTGGAAGAAGGTATATGGCACCCCTCAATCAGTATTTGGCGGAAACAGGTATATAGCACTCCTCAGTTAGTATTTGGCGGAAACAGGTATATAGTACCCCTAAATCAGGATTTTGTGGAAGCAGGTATATAGCACCCCTCAATCAGTATTTGGCGGAAACAGGTATATGGCACCCCTCAATCAGTATTTTGTGAAAGCAGATGTATCGCAGCCCACAATCAGTATTTGGTGGAAGAAGTTATATAGCAATAGTACCCCTCAATCAGTATTTAGTGGAAAAAGGTATATGGCACCCCTAAACCAGTATTTGGCAGACGAGGAATATAGCACCCCTCAATCAGTATTTACCGGAAACACGTATATGGCACCCCTCAATCAGTATTTTGTGGAAGCAGGTGTATTGCAGCCCTCAATCAGTATTTGGTGGAAGAATGTATACAGCAATATCACCCCTCAATCAGTATATTGTGAAAGAAGGTATATGACACCCTCAATCAGTATTTGGCAGAAACAAGTATATAGCACTCCTCAGTTAGTATTTTGCGGAAACTGGTATATAGCACCCCTCAATCAGGATTTTGTGGAAGCAGGTATATAGCACCCCTCAATCAGTATTTGGCGGAAACAGGTATATGGCACCCCTCAATCAGTATTTTGTGAAAGCAGATGTATCGCAGCACTCAATCAGTATTTGATGGAAGAAGTTATATAGCAATAGTACCCTTTAATCAGTATTTAGTGAAAGAAGGTATTTGGCACCCCTGAATCAGTATTTGCCAAACAAGGAATATAGCACCCCTCAATCAGTATTTGGTGGAAACACGTATATGGCACCCCTCAATCAGTATTTTGTGGAAGCAGGTGTATTGTAGCCCTCAATCAGTATTTGGTGGAAGAAATTATATAGCAATAGCACCCCTCAATCAGTATTTTGTGGAAGAAGGTATATGGCACCCCTAAATCTGTATTTGGTAGAAACAAGTGTATATAGTACCCCTCAATCAGTATTTGGCGGAAACAGGTATATGGCACCCCTCAATCAGGATTGTGTGGAAGCAGATGTATTGCAGCCCTCAATCAGTATTTGGTGGAAGAATGTATATAGCAATAGAAAATCTAAATCAGTATTTTGTGGAAGAAGGTCTATGGCACCCCTCAATCGGTATTTGGCAGAAACAGGTATATCGCACCCCTCAATCAGTATTTGTCCAAAAAAGGTATATGGCACCCCTTAATCAGTTTTTTTTGTGGAAGCAGGTGTATTGCAGCTCTCAATCAGCATTTGGTAGAAGAAGGTATATAGCAATAGCACCCCTCAATCAGTAGTTAGTGGAAGAAGGTATATGACACCCCTCAATCAGTATTTGGCGATAACAGGTATATAGCACCCCACAATTAGTATTTGGCGGAAACAGGTATATAGCACCCCTCAATCATTTTTTTTTTTTGGAAGCAGGTGTATCGCAACCCTCAATCAGTATTTGGTGGTAGAAGGTGTATAGCAATAGCACCCCTCAATCAGTATTTGGTGGAAGAAGGTATATGGCACCCCTCAATCAGTATTTTACGGAAACAAGTATATAGCACCCCTCAATGAGTATTTGGCGGAAAAAGGTATATGGCACCCCATAATCATTTTTTTTTTGTGGAAGCAGGTGTATTGCAGCCCTCAATCAGTATTTTGTGGAAGCAGGTGTATCGCAGCCTTCAATCAGTATTTTGTGGAAGCAGGTGTATTGCAGCCCTCAATCAGTATTTGGTGGAAGAATGTATACAGCAATATCACCCCTCAATCAGTATATTGTGAAAGAAGGTATATGACACCCTCAATCAGTATTTGGCAGAAACAAGTATATAGCACTCCTCAGTTAGTATTTTGCGGAAACTGGTATATAGCACCCCTCAATCAGGATTTTGTGGAAGCAGGTATATAGCACCCCTCAATCAGTATTTGGCGGAAACAGGTATATGGCACCCCTCAATCAGTATTTTGTGAAAGCAGATGTATCGCAGCACTCAATTAGTATTTGATGGAAGAAGTTATATAGCAATAGTACCCTTTAATCAGTATTTAGTGAAAGAAGGTATTTGGCACCCCTGAATCAGTATTTGCCAAACAAGGAATATAGCACCCCTCAATCAGTATTTGGTGGAAACACGTATATGGCACCCCTCAATCAGTATTTTGTGGAAGCAGGTGTATTGTAGCCCTCAATCAGTATTTGGTGGAAGAAATTATATAGCAATAGCACCCCTCAATCAGTATTTTGTGGAAGAAGGTATATGGCACCCCTAAATCTGTATTTGGTAGAAACAAGTGTATATAGTACCCCTCAATCAGTATTTGGCGGAAACAGGTATATGGCACCCCTCAATCAGGATTGTGTGGAAGCAGATGTATTGCAGCCCTCAATCAGTATTTGGTGGAAGAATGTATATAGCAATAGAAAATCTAAATCAGTATTTTGTGGAAGAAGGTCTATGGCACCCCTCAATCGGTATTTGGCAGAAACAGGTATATCGCACCCCTCAATCAGTATTTGTCCAAAAAAGGTATATGGCACCCCTTAATCAGTTTTTTTTGTGGAAGCAGGTGTATTGCAGCTCTCAATCAGCATTTGGTAGAAGAAGGTATATAGCAATAGCACCCCTCAATCAGTAGTTAGTGGAAGAAGGTATATGACACCCCTCAATCAGTATTTGGCGATAACAGGTATATAGCACCCCACAATTAGTATTTGGCGGAAACAGGTATATAGCACCCCTCAATCATTTTTTTTTTTTGGAAGCAGGTGTATCGCAACCCTCAATCAGTATTTGGTGGTAGAAGGTGTATAGCAATAGCACCCCTCAATCAGTATTTGGTGGAAGAAGGTATATGGCACCCCTCAATCAGTATTTTACGGAAACAAGTATATAGCACCCCTCAATGAGTATTTGGCGGAAAAAGGTATATGGCACCCCATAATCATTTTTTTTTTGTGGAAGCAGGTGTATTGCAGCCCTCAATCAGTATTTTGTGGAAGCAGGTGTATCGCAGCCTTCAATCAGTATTTTGTGGAAGCAGGTGTATTGCAGCCCTCAATCAGTATTTGGTGGAAGAATGTATACAGCAATATCACCCCTCAATCAGTATATTGTGAAAGAAGGTATATGACACCCTCAATCAGTATTTGGCAGAAACAAGTATATAGCACTCCTCAGTTAGTATTTTGCGGAAACTGGTATATAGCACCCCTCAATCAGGATTTTGTGGAAGCAGGTATATAGCACCCCTCAATCAGTATTTGGCGGAAACAGGTATATGGCACCCCTCAATCAGTATTTTGTGAAAGCAGATGTATCGCAGCACTCAATTAGTATTTGATGGAAGAAGTTATATAGCAATAGTACCCTTTAATCAGTATTTAGTGAAAGAAGGTATTTGGCACCCCTGAATCAGTATTTGCCAAACAAGGAATATAGCACCCCTCAATCAGTATTTGGTGGAAACACGTATATGGCACCCCTCAATCAGTATTTTGTGGAAGCAGGTGTATTGTAGCCCTCAATCAGTATTTGGTGGAAGAAATTATATAGCAATAGCACCCCTCAATCAGTATTTTGTGGAAGAAGGTATATGGCACCCCTAAATCTGTATTTGGTAGAAACAAGTGTATATAGTACCCCTCAATCAGTATTTGGCGGAAACAGGTATATGGCACCCCTCAATCAGGATTGTGTGGAAGCAGATGTATTGCAGCCCTCAATCAGTATTTGGTGGAAGAATGTATATAGCAATAGAAAATCTAAATCAGTATTTTGTGGAAGAAGGTCTATGGCACCCCTCAATCGGTATTTGGCAGAAACAGGTATATCGCACCCCTCAATCAGTATTTGTCCAAAAAAGGTATATGGCACCCCTTAATCAGTTTTTTTTGTGGAAGCAGGTGTATTGCAGCTCTCAATCAGCATTTGGTAGAAGAAGGTATATAGCAATAGCACCCCTCAATCAGTAGTTAGTGGAAGAAGGTATATGACACCCCTCAATCAGTATTTGGCGATAACAGGTATATAGCACCCCACAATTAGTATTTGGCGGAAACAGGTATATAGCACCCCTCAATCATTTTTTTTTTTTGGAAGCAGGTGTATCGCAACCCTCAATCAGTATTTGGTGGTAGAAGGTGTATAGCAATAGCACCCCTCAATCAGTATTTGGTGGAAGAAGGTATATGGCACCCCTCAATCAGTATTTTACGGAAACAAGTATATAGCACCCCTCAATGAGTATTTGGCGGAAAAAGGTATATGGCACCCCATAATCATTTTTTTTTTGTGGAAGCAGGTGTATTGCAGCCCTCAATCAGTATTTGGTGGAAGAGCAATAGTACCCCTCAATCAGTAGTTAGTGGAAGAAGGTATATGGCACCCCTAAATTAGCATTTGGTGATAACAGTATTCAGCACCCCACAATCAGTATTTGACGGAAACAGGTATATAGCACTCCTCAATGAGTATTTGGCAGAAACAGGTATATGGCACCCCTCAATCAGTATTTTGTGGAAGCAGGTGTATCGCAACCTTCAATCAGTATTTTGTGGAAGAAGATATATAGCAATAGAAAATCTCAATCAGTATTTTATGGAAGAAGGTATATGGCACCCCTCAATCAGTATTTGGCGGAAACAGGTATATAGCACCCCTCAATCAGTATTTCGCGGAAAAAGGTATATGGCACCCCTCAATCAGTTTTTTTGTGGAAGTAGGTGTATTGCAGCCCTCAATCCGTACTTGATGAAAGAAGGTATATAGCAATAGCACCCCTCAATCAGTAGTTAGTGGAAGAAGGTATATGACACCCCTCAATAAGTATTTGGCGATAACAGGTATTTATCACCCCACAATCAGTATTTGGCAGAAACATGTATATAGCACCCCTCAATGAGTATTTTGCAGAAATAGGTATAGAGCACCCCTCAATCAGTATTTGGCAGAAACAGGTATATGGCACCCCTCAATCAGTATTTTGTGGAAGCAGGTGTATTGTAACCCTCAATCAGTATTTGGTGGAATAAGGTATATAGCAATAGCACCCCTCAATCAGTAGTTAGTGGAAGAAGGTATATGGCACCCCTCAATCAATATTTGGTGGAAACAGGTATATAGCACCCCTCAATCAGTATTTAGCAGAAACAGGTATATGACACTCCTTAATTAGATTTTTGTGGAAGCTGGTGCATCTCAGCCCTCTATTAGTATAACGCCCCTCAATCAGTATTTTGTGGAAGAAGGTATAAAGCACCCCTCAATCAGTATTTGCTGGATACAGGTATATTGCACCCTTCAATCAGTATTTGGTGGAAGAAGGTATATAGCAATAGCATTCCTCAATCAGTATTTAGTGGAAGAAGGTATATGGCACCCCTCAATAAGGATTTGGTGGAAGCAGGTGTATTGCAGCCCTCAATCAGTATTTAGTGGAAAAAGGTATATAGTAACAGCACTCCTCAATCAGTATTTAGAAGAAGAAGGAATATGGCACCCCTCAATCCATATTTGGCGGGAACAGGTTTATAACACCCCTCAATCAGTATTTGGCAAAAACTGGTATATAACACCCCTCAATCAGTATTTGGTGGAAACAGGTTGTAACGGGGTGCCGAAGGCGCACTCGGTCTCCCATCAGCCGCAGACCTGCTGCTTAGCTTTGGGAGCGAGGATCTGTGTTTGACCTCGTTCCCAGGGCAGCTTTGCTAGCTGGGAGGCTCCCTGCTCCTAGGTCTGCCTTGAGCGCCGAGCTGATCACTCGGTGCTCGACTGGTCGGTCTGTCGGTCATGTGACGCTGGCCACGTCACATGACCCTCACTCCCCACTATAAATACAGGCAGCCTGCTGGCCACAGGTTGCCTGTTAATTCTAGGTTCCTGGCTATTTGTTGGACTACTGAATACTCACCTGATCCTGTTCCCTGACGATCCTTTTCCTGCTCCTCCTGTACTGCGCATCCGTCCTGGTATTGTGACCTCGGCTCCCACCTGACTACTCTTTGCGGACTCCTCTGGTACTTCTCTACTCTCCTGGTATTTTACCCTGGCTTCTCCTGACCATTCTTTGCTTAACCCTTTGTACTGCGTAGCTCTCTTGGTTCTGACCCGGTCCGTTCACTTTCCGTATTTTGTCTTGTCTGACTTCCCTGCACATATCCTAAGTAAGGGACTGTCGTCCAGTTGTCCCCTGTCATCAGGATTCATGAGGCAAGTAGGCAGGGCCAGGGGTGAGGGTGGAGCGCAGTGGTCACTATCCTTCCCCCGGTGTTTGTGTGGATGTGACCGTTACACAGGTATTTAGCAACCCTTAATCAGGATTTTGTGGAAGAATTTATATTGGAGCCCTCAAGTTGTTTTTTTGGCGGACAAAAGGTATATCACACACGTTGCAGTTAGCTATTCCAATAGTGTTTGTCCCTCTATCTAGCTGCGGTATCGCAGCAGAACTGCACACAACTGCTGCACAATATAAATACACTATAATATAATTTCTATGTTGGAAATTATATTATAAGTATATCACACCCCTCTATATCACACCTATCGATAGTACACCCATACCAGTCCTTAAAAGGACTTTTGTGGCCCTTTTAGCTTGCGTTTGGTGTCCCTAACTGTCACCGGAACCAAAATGCAACCTCTCCCTACACTGGCAAAACATATAATGTAAAATGGCTTCCAGATCAGGTTCTGTTATAGGGTTGGGTGTGTGTCCATGTGCTGAAACATCTCAATTTCACCGCAAAACTACCGACGGGCAAACCGCAAGGCCATCTCTACTGGCTATGCTCAGGAGGGGCATGTCTATGCAACTACCTGGTATTCACCAGAGCTTCAGATGGTGAGGATGGACTTGAGCCGTTAGGTTAGTTGCCATTGGCTACTCCAGAGCAACCACCAAGTCAGTGGCAGCTGGTACAGGCGTACCTGAGTAGGCATCTGATGTATAAGCAGGGACATAACCAGGACCAACAGTGCAGGACCGAAGGATGAGGCAGAGGCGACGTCAGACAGGCAGGAGGTCGAGGCAGGCGGCACAGGTACAGGTCAGGCAATTCAGGTCGGCAACAGGAGAATCAAAACAAGCAGGCAGGGATGAGATGGCAAGCAGAGTCCAAAAACGAAGTACTAGATCAGAAGCACCAGTGGTTATCAGGCTTTTTAGTAAACACTAGGACCTTGACACTGAGGTGGCTTAACCACTTAAATACCTGCAGGAGAGCCAGGGTTGGTCAGCGAGGTCACCTGACCTAACCCATCCCACCCAGGGAGTGATGCGTGCCGCTCCTAGAGAAGGGTATCATGACACCAGCCTAACTCAGGCTGTGTCCAGGGCTGAATAGAAGCTGTGGAGGGGAATCCTCAAAAGCAGTATCACTTATACAAACAGTGTCCCGGACTGCAGAGGTAATCGGGGGAACAGCAGCGCACCACAGCTGCTGTTACAGTACCCCCCCTTAAGCCACCTCCCCCCGGCAGATGGTCCGAATGTCTTCCCAGGAGGTATGTTTTCTACTAGGATAGGAGTTACAGGGATCAGGCGGGCAGGATCTACAATGTACTGAGATGCTTCCTGTTGGTCAGAGAAGTCACCTGACCTAACCCAGCGTGCCCAAGGAGTAATGCCCCTAGAGCAGGGTAACATGACACCAGCTGGATTCAGGCTGTTTCCAGGGTTCAATAGAAGCTGTGAAGCAGAATCCTCAGAAGCAATATCACTTATACAAACAGAGTGTGCCGGACTGCAGCAGTAATCGGGGGAACAGCGGCGCACCACATCCGCTGTTACAGCAGGCCACTCGATTTGAGGTACCCCAGTCTCCAGCCACCGTTTCCCACTTATGTGACCTGGATGGGCTTGCGCTTTGTTGTCCATGAAGATGACATTAGGTCTGTTATTCATGCAGAGACAAAATCACTGGATTAATGATGTTATTCAAGTAGTATGGGCTTGTCACAATACCATTCACAAAGTGTAGGGCAGTTCTGTAACAACACAGGAGAGAGTAAAAAGGCGGCACTCACCAGAGATGCAATCTTACATTTATTTCACGACCTTGTGTGTAAATACATCAAACGGCATGGGGCAGACAAACATACCAAGCAGTCAAATGAATGTGGCGACGGACGTTTCACGCCTAAGCGCTTCCTCGGGCCACTAGCACATTGACGCACATTGAGGGCCCTCTGGGACTGAATGAGAAAAATTATTTGGGAATTTTTCTATAATAACTAGTATATCAATTTTGTGTTATTTGTTTTTATTAGTTTATGTTTTGTAATAGAGTAAAGAAGTTGGCTCTGCTGCGGTATCCTATGTGCGACGTCACATATGTGCGCTGCAGAGCTGAGCTGGTGTATAATGACGCGTTTGCATCAATGTGTTAGTGGCTCGAAGGAAACACTTAGGCGCGAAACGGCAGTCACAACATTCATTTGACTGCTTGGTATGTTTGTCCGCCCCGTGACGTTTGATGTAATCACACACAAGGTCGTGAAATAAAAGGAAGATTGCATCTCTGGTGAGTGCTGCCTTTTTACTCTCTCCTGTGTTGTTACAATTATAAGTCTTATAAGGCGGAGCACTAGTGTTGATCGAGCACCAAAGTGCTTGGGTGCTCTAAAAGAACACCTCGGGATACTCGGGTGCTCTACCGAGCACCCAAGCACAATGGAAGTCAATGGGAGAACCCGAGCATTAAACCCGGCACCCCCTGCTCTGAAGAGAAGAGGGTGTCTAGTTCACATGAAAAGATCAGAAATTAATGGAAATGAAATGGTTTGGGAACAGCATGGGGAGGATGTCTGGATGCATCTTGGACTCCCAGGTCGCTGCTGGGAACAATGTTGTCCGAGTAGTTCTTCAATTTTGCAGACTGAAAATAATATGCACAAAACTGAAGATAAAATCGATTTTAGAGGAAAAATTGTTAGGAAACATTCTTTCCTGTATATTTACTTGTATATAAAGTGCAAGTGCTGCCAAAAATTACAAGGAAGAGGCACTCTGATACAACCTGTATATTACATAAAGGAGGGCCTCATTCACATTGTGGTACAATTGTTCAGGTAGTGGGACTCCTACACTCATAGAGCCTATGCACTAAGTGAAAGAGCTGCCAATAATAACAAGGAACCGACACTCTAATACACCCTTTATTACACATAAAGGAGGGCATCATACACACCCTTGAAAAATTATGATTGCTGGCCTACTGGTGACCCTCAAAAGCATTAGGAGCAAGGGCCTGCTGGTGACCCTCTAAAACATTAAGGGCAAGGGCCTGCTGCTGATCTGACCATCTAAAACATTAGAGGTTAGGGCCTGCTGCTGAGAGGACCATTGAAAATGTATGGTTGAGGGTCTGCTGTTGAGCTGACTCTCTAAAACATTAGGGGTGAGGGCCTTCTGCTGATCTGACCATGGAAAAAATTATAGGCAAGGGCCTGCTGCTGAGCTGAACATCGAAAAAATTATGGTTGAGGGTCTGCTGCTAAGCTGACTCTCTAAAACATTAGGGGCGAGTGCCTGCTGCTGATCTGACCATCGAAAAAACTATAAAGGGTCGGCTGCTTAGCTGACCATCAAAAAAAATATGGTTCAGGGTCTGCATGTGAAATGACTCTCTAAAACACATGTGTCAAACACAAGGCCCGAGGGCCGAATCCGGCCCGCCAGACCTCGTCATGTGGCCCGCGTAGCCGCCGCCGTCCGCCAGCCTTCACCTTTTATTCTCGCTTTTTTTTTTTTTGACACAAGAAAGCCGCCTCTTCAGCGCATGCGCGGCAGCCTACAAGCCAGAGAACGTCTGCCCTCTAGCGGCGCCGGCCGTTCTACACAGGAAACCTCCACTTTCAGGGGTGTGGAATTCCTATCGCCCGGGACATGCAGTTCCAGGCGCCGGGCAAGTAGTTTGAACAGTTGTTTAGCCCTGTAATAGGAGCGGTCATATGCTAGCCGCGAGCTGACCGCTCCTACATCTATGTCAGCCTGCCCCTGCATCGTGCATATGAGTACCGTACATATCACTTCCTGCAGGCGGCCCCCGCTCCTCCCGGCTCCTGTATCGAAGACGAGTAATTGCAGGCCAAGATGGGAGAAGAGGAGTGAGAGACCCCACGGCCCCCTGCAGATGAGCGTTCCTCCCGGAGCCTGTCCACATCGCAGCTCCCGGCCTCACCTGCAAGCACTGACTGGGGTCACATAGCATTATACTGATTTATGATGCTATGTAACCCTTACAGTTCTGGAATGTGTTGGATAATACTGACAGCATTATGTCAGTGTTATCCAACACATAACAGAACTGTAAGGGTTACATAGCATCATAAATCAGTATAATGCTATGTGACCCCAGTCAGTGCTTGCAGGTCAGGCCGGGAGCTGCGATGTGGACAGGCTCCGGGAGGAACGCTCATCTGCAGGGGTGTCAGAAATAAAGGTTGTGCTGTCTGTCTTCTGAGGCTCTGGCCCTGCCTGCAATCTGCACTGCACGTGGCACTTGATAAACTATAATGTCTCCCTGTTGCCCCCATACAGTATAACGTCTCCTTGTGGCCCCCATACAGTATAACGTCACCTTGAGGCTGCCCTAGTGCCCCATACAGTATAACGTCACCAAGCGGCTGCCCCCGCACAGTATAATGTCACCCTGTGGCCCCTGCCCCCATACAGTATACATCCTACAGATACAACCGGCCCTTTGAGGGTGACCAAACTGCTGATGCGGCCCCCGATGAATTTGAGTTTGACACCCCTGCTCTAAAACATTAGGGGCGAGGGCCTGCTGCTGATCTGACCATGGAAAAAATGATGGTTGAGGGCCTGTTGCTGAGCTGACCATCAAGAAAATTATAGTTGAGGGCCGGTTGCTGAGCTGACCATCGGAAAAAATTATGGTTGAGAGCCTGCTGCTGAGCTGAAAATCGAAAGAATTATGGTTGAGGGTCTGCTGCGGAGCTGACCATCGAAAAAATTATGGCTAAGGGTCTGCTGGTGAGCTGACCCTCTAAAACATTAGGAGCGAGGGCAGCCTAATAAACATGTTGATATGATGGAGGAGATGGAGTAGGATGAGAAAAGGAAGATTGAACCATATACCCTTTTTTGTGGTGGAAGGGGTGCATGGAATACAGTGTATTCAATACACCATAAAAACCACATTTAAAGTGCTTTTATGTTCAGCCGCTTTCCTCTGGTGGAGTAGAGAAGTCAGGGGCAATTCAGGCATTGTTCATTTTTATAAGAGTCAACCTGTCAGCATGTTCAGTTGACAATCAAATGCACATATCGGTTATTATGCCCCCAGCAGCACTAAATACCCGCTCTGACAAAACGCTGCTGGCAGGGCAGGCCAGCACGTCCAAGGTGTAGAGCGCCAGTTTGCGACACGTATCCAGCTTGGACACCCAATAGTTTTAAGGCACAGAGGGATCATTGAGGATGCTGACACGGTCTTCTACTTACTTCTTCACCATCTTCCATAACTGTTCTCTCCTTGTGACACTAGGCCGTACATCCGGGTGAGGTTGCTGGTGGGGTGTCATGAAACTGTCCCAGGCCTTGGAGAGTGTTGCCTTGCCTCTGTTGGATCTGTTGTGTGTTACCCTCGTCTCCCCTCCTCAGTTGCTCAAGGAACTACGTACTCTGCTGTCAGCGTTGTCAGCTGGAAAGTTTTGGAGCAATTTTTCCACAAGGATCTTCTGGTATTGCACCATTTTGCTAGTCCTCTCCACCACAGGAATGAGAGATGAGAAGTTCTCTTTGTAGTGGGGGTCGATAAGGGTGAACAAGCACAAATTGGCCAAAATGCGTATAACGCCAGGGTCACGGGAAAGGCAGCATAACATAAAGTCAGCCATGTGTGCCAGCATCCCAACAGACAAGACTTCACTGTCATCATCAGGAGGATGACTCTCAATCTCCTCATCCTCTTACTCCTCTTCGGCCCATCCACGCTGAACAGATGGAATAAACCTGCTGTGGGTACTACCCGCTGTAGCAGAGCCAACCGTCTCCTGCTCCTCCTCATCATCATCATCATCCAATTCACTCTAAGAATACAAACAGAGGTTGGTCTGGCTATCACCCTTTGTACTGTCTTCCCCCATTTCCCCCTCTTCCACATGCAAAGCATCCTCCTTCACTGTGAGAAGCGAGCGTTTCAGTAGACACAGAAGTGGAATGGTTACGCTGATAAAAGCGTTATCGCCGCTCACCATCTGTGTTGATTCCTCAAAGTTGAGTAAAACCTCAGGTTCGAAATCCATGCCCACTCATCGCTTGTGAAGAGCGGAAGCTGACTGCAAAGGTGACGACCATGTTGCAGCTGGTATTCCACTACTGCCCTATGCTGCTCACAAAGCCTGGCCAACATGTGGAACGTGAAGTTCCAGTGCATGCTAACGTCGGACAACAGTTGGTGAGCTGGCAATTGCAAGCGCTGCTGCAGCGTTGCCAGACCGGCGGCAGCTGTAGATGACTTCTGGAAAAGGGCACACATGTGGTGCACCTTCACCAGTAGCTCATGCAAATTAGGATAGGATATGAGAAATTGCTAAACCACTAAATTAAACACGAGAGCTAAGCATGGTATGTGTGTGAGCTTGCCAAGCACCAAAGCCGCCACCAAGTTACAGCCATTATCAGACTCAACCATTCCTGGTTCTAGGTTGAGTGGCGAGAGCTCTGCGGCGTTGTGCTGTTTGTCACCTAAACATATCAGTTTCAGCGTGGCCTGTTGCCGCTTCCCTACTGTAGTAGTACCCTGCGTCCAGCTACTGACTGATGGCTGATTGGTGCTGCAAGATAAGAATTCAGAGGTGGAAGTGAAGGAGGAGGTGAAGGAGATAATGTAGGTGGTGGCGGAAATCCTGATGGAAGTAGGGCCTGCAATCCTTGGTGTCCCAGGGTATGACTCACTCCCGGCCTCCACAACGTTCACAGTGTGCCACAAGCACTTGTCTATGTGTCAATCGTTAAGTTAACCTTCCCAATAACTGCATTGGTCAGGACATGGGTGATGTTGCAGGACACGTGTAGGTGTAAGGCGGGAACGGCACACTGGGAAAAATAGTGGCGGCTGGGGACTGATTAATGAAGGACCGCCGCCACCATCAGGTTGCAGAAAGCCTCAGTGTTCACAAGCCTAAATGGCAACATTTCCAGGGCCAGAAATTTGGAAAGGTGTTCATTTAGTGCTATGGCTTGTGGGTGGGTGGCTGGGTATTTGTGCTTTTGTTCTATAGCCTAGGGTATGGACATCTGTATGCTGCGCTGGGACACAGAAGTGGATGTGCTAGCTGATGGTGCTTGCGAAGGTCCATTTGCAGGGAGGGAGGCACCCGGGCCTGCGTCTTGGACAGGGGATTGGCCAACATGTAACACAGGGGAAGAGGAGGCAGTGGTGTGATCCGCAGACACTGATTGTGGACCCAGGCGTTTTGCCCACCTATTAGGGTTCTTTGATGCCATGTGGCGGATCATGCTGGTGGTGGTGATGTTGCTACTGTTCCTGCCTCTGCTCATATTGGTAAGGCACAGGTTGCAAATGACAATTGTTTTATTGTCTGCACTTTCCTCAAAAAAGCACCAAACTGTGAAACACCTACTCCTTGGCAAGGAAGATTTCCGCAAGGGGGTGCTCCGTGGAACAGTTGTGGGCTTGTTTGTTTTGGCCCGCCTTCTCCCTTTTGCAACCAGTTTATTGCAATGCTGCGGATCCCTCCCACTTTGTACTGCTGTCCTTGTTCGGCTTGCCACCTTCCCAGGTTGGGTCAGTGATTTAATTGTCCACCACCTTCTCTTCCACTTCCTTACTCTGGTCATCCTCCTGACTTGTTGACCTAACAACAACCTCTTATTGACAACTGTGTCTCATCCTCATCATCAACCTCTTGAGACACTAATTGCCGTTGACTTCTTGGCAACTTTGTCTCATCATCATCCACCTCGTGAAACACTCATCTTCTTGTGACTGTGGATGCTCAAGAGTTTGGGCATCGGTGCACACGATCTCCTCATGTCCCTCTTCAAGCGGGCTTGGCGAGAGGCCCAAATCAAGTAATAGAGAAGAATAGAGCTCCTCGTGAATATTAATCGCGAATATCGGCACTTCAAGAATTCTTAAATATTTAGAATATAGTGAATAATATTTGTAATTTTGAATATTCTATATATTTTTTTTTTCATCAGTAACCTCCCTTCTTGCTTGTGGGCCAATGATAAGGTTGCAATGTCTTTGTCTGAGCTTAGCAACATCCCTAGCAACCAATAGGAAGGTTGCCTACCCCTTACTATATAAGAACCTCTCCAGCAGCCCTTGTATGCAGTATTTTTCAGATCTGACAGACAGCAGTGTTATTGCTGTGCTCTGTTTTCCTGTGTCATTACATTAGATAGTTAGTTAGCTTATATATTCTGTGTGTGTGTGTATGTATAAATACACTCACCTAAAGAATTATTAGGAACACCATACTAATAGTGTTGGACCCCCTTTTGCCTTCAGAACTGCTCAGGTAGCCTGTGGCATTTAAACGATGGCCAATTGGCACTAAGGGGCCTAAAGTGTGCCCAGAAAACATCCCCCACACCATTACACCACGACCACCACCACCAGCCTGCACAGTGGTAACAAGGCATGATGGATACATGTTCTCATTCTGTTTACGCCAAATTTGGACTCTACCATTTGAATGTCTCAACATAAATCGAGACTCATCAGACCAGGCAACATTTTTCCAGTCTTCAACAGTCCAATTTTGGTGAGCTCGTGCAAATTGTAGCCTCTTTTTCCTATTTGTAGTGGAGATGAGTGGTACCCGGTGGGGTCTTCTGCTGTTGTAGCCCATCCGCCTCAAGATTTTGTGTGTTGTGGCTTCACAAATGCTTTGCTGCATACCTTGGTTGTAACGAGTGGTTATTTCAGTCAACGTTGCTCTTCTATCAGCTTGAATCAGTCAGCCTATTCTCCTCTGACCTCTAGCATCAATAAGACATTTTCGCCCACAGGACTGCCGCATACTAGATGTTTTTCCCTTTTCACACCATTCTTTGTAAACCCTAGAACCCTGTGCGTGAAAATCCCAGTAACTGAGCAGATTGTGAAATACTCAGACCGGCCTGTCTGGCACCAACAACCATGCCACGCTCAAAATTGCTTAAATGACCTTTCTTTCCCATTCTGACATTCAGTTCGGAGTTCAGGAGATTGTCCTGACCAGGACCACAACCCTACATGCATTGAAGCAACTGCCATGTGATTGGTTGACTAGATAATCGCATTAATGAGAAATAGAACAGGTGTTCCTAATAATTCTTTAGGTGTGTGTGTATATATAAATAAATATATATATATATATATATATATATATATATATATATATATATATTACAGATAATTAGTGTGAGATAGTCAGTGTAGGTTAGATAGTGATATAGTGTAGCTGATCGGTTCTGCTTTCCATACATACAGACATTTTGATGTCTGTATGTATGTATGTATCTATGCTACATACATACATACATACATACATACATAGTCCTGTGATGTCACAAGTTCACAACAATACTTAGTGCACCAACCACGTATAAGTAGTCAGACCTGTTAAAATGTGAAGTTGCGCGTATTGGGCCAAAATATTCGCATCACTAGTGCCGATTTCGCAAATGTGAATATATTGGAGCACTCTATCTGCATATAAAGCTATTGTAATGTTCTGCCGTGCCAACCATTTTCTCCAGTCTCAGGAAACTTTTAGCAGCTTGGCTAATGTAGCTATAGTGACCCATGTCCATATTTTGCGCGCATTACGCAAATATTACATTGCCGATTTTTTTTGTGATCAAGAAAATAATCTCAAATTTGCGAATATATAAAAAATATTACACCAAATATTTGTGAAATATTGCAAATTCGAATATGGCCCCTGCTGCTCATCACTATTAACCCCTTCACGACCGCAATCCGTATATATACGTGATAGCTGCACATACCCCGTGCAGCTACCACGTGTATAGACGTCATGGCAGCTCTTTAATCCAAGCGCTGCTAAGCGCCCCTGTCCTGCTGCTGTCACGCCAGCACAGCAAGGGACCAATCAGAGTGGCTCCTTGCTGGCAATCGATCCGATTGGTTAGTCTGTGCAGCTTAACTATTCGGATCGCGTCAGTTTTAAAATGTCGGTTTCAGGCTCTAATCTGCGCTCTGCAGATCAGAGCCTGAAATCAGGTAGTGTCCTCGTGCGCCCCCCCATCTGTCCCCCCCCCCCCCCGATCTGTGCCCCTCCCCATACATTCCTCCTGCCCACCCTCCCTCAATGTTGGCCGTGACACCCCACCCTCAAGCGCTGCCCCCGATGCGGGTCGGGCCCCTTGGTGAGTGTGATGGTGGCGGCTCCATTCCTGAGCTGCCGCCATCAGCAGAGAGTGTCAGCTCTATGCTGACACTCTGCTGTAACCCCATAAATGCTGATGCATCCATGGGGTTAATAGAGAGAGGGGGCCACCTACAGGGCATCTGATTGTATTACACTTTGCAATGCAACAGCATTGCAAAGTACAGTGCAGCCATCAGCCCCACTGGATCTTCAAGATCCAAGAGGGACTTGATAAAAAAAAATGAGAAAAAATAAATAAAAGTAAAAATAAATAAATAAAAATGAAAAAAATAAATTGCCTTTTCCTAAAAAAAATGAAAAAAAAATTACACATATTAGGTATAACCACATCCATAACGACCGTCTCTATAAATATATCACATGATAGAACCCGTCCAATAAACACCATAAAAAAAAAAAAAAAAACTGTAAAAAAAAGCTATTTTTGTCACCTTACATCACAAAAATTACAACAGCAAGCGATCAAAAAGGCTTATGACCCCCAAAATAGTACCAATCAAACCGTCACCTCATCCCGCAAAAAATGATACCCTATTTAAGACAATACACCAAAAAATAAAAAAGCTATGGCTCTCAGACTATGGAGACACTAAAACATATTTTTTGGGGTTTCAGAAATGCTATTATTGTATAAAACTTAAATAAATAAGAAAAAGTATACATATTAGGTATTGCCACATCCATAACGATCTGCTCTATAAAACTGGCACATGATCTAATCTCTCAGATAAACGCTGTAAACATAAATAAATAAAAACTGTTCCAAAACAGCCAATTTTTTGGTCACCTTGCCCCATAAAGTGTAATAATGAATGATCAAAAAATCCTATGTACCCAAAAATTGTACCAATAAAAACCAACTCTTTCTACAGAAAACGAGCCCCTGCACAAGACGATTGGCAGAAAAATAAAAAAGCATATGGCGTTCAGAAAATAGATACACAAAAACATAATTTATTTTTCAAAATTGCTTTATTATGTAAAACTGAAACAAACAAAGAAAGTAGACATATTTGATATCATTGCGTTCGTAATAACCTGCTCTATAAAAATAGCACATGATCCTGTCAGAAGAATCTTGGAAAAAAAAAAAAAAAAAAACTGTGCCAAAACAGCCATTTTTCAGTTACCTTGCCTCGCAAAAAACTTAATATAGAGCAATTAAAAATCATATGTACCCCAAAATAGTACCAATAAAACTGGCACCTTATCCCCTAGTTTCCAAAATAGGGTCACTGTTTGGGAGTTTCTACTGTAAGGGTGCATCAGGGGGCTTTAAATGGAAGATGACATCTAAAACCAGTTTAGCAAAATCTGCCTTCCAAAATCCATACGGCATTCCTTTCCTTCTGCGCCCTGCCGTGCGCCCTTACATCAGTTTACGACCACATCTGGGGTGTTTCTGTAAACCACAGAATCTGGGTAATAAATGTTGAGTTTTGTTTGGCTGTTAACCCTCAATGTGTGAAAGAAAAAAATGTAATAAAATGGAAAATGTGCCAAAAAAGTGAAATTTAATGTCCATTTTCCTTTAATTCTTGTGAAACACCTAAAGGGTTAACAAAGTTTGTAAAATCAGTTTTGAGTAACTTGAGGGGTGTACTTTCTACAATGGGGTAATTTATGGGGGGTTTCCACTATGTAAGCCCCACAAAGTGACTTCAGACCTGAATTGGTCCTTAAAAAGTGGGTTTTGGAAATTTTCTTAAAAATTTTAAGAATTGCTTCTAAACTTCTAAGCCTTCTAACGTCCTAAAAAAATAAAATTGCATTTCCAGAATGATGCCAACATAAAGTAGACATATGGGAAATGTTAAGTAATAAATATTTTATTAGGTATGACTTTCTGTTTTAGAAGCAGAGAAATTGAAATTTTGAAAATTGTGAATTTTTCTATTTTTTTATAAATTTGGGATTTTTTCATAAATAAAGGTGAAATATATTGACTCAAATGTATGACTATCATGAAGTACAATATGTCACGAGAAAACAATCTCAGAATGGCTTGGATAAATAGAAGTGTTCCAAAGCTATTACCACATAAAGTGAAGCATGTCAGATTTGTAAATTTTGACCTGGACACTGGGGCATCAATGACCCTTGGTCATGAAAGGGTTAACCTACTGGAAGCATTGCGTGCTGCAATCCAACCGACCACCTGGTCGCACTGGTCTGACTTCGAGAGTGGTGTCCTGCTCTGCCCTCCAAACTGGGACATGAAGCTAGGTATCGTGGATGAGTGTGTTTCTTGTGCTCTGGCAGCAGGCACAGTTTCACCGTGCCCAGGGCCACAGCCTCGGCATGCACCAACAGCAGCTTGGCCACTTTTCCATCCCTTACTGCTCACCTTCTGCATATTAAATGGTATATATGCTTGCAAGTATGTCCCACGTACACTAGCGCAGTTTTTTTTTAAGTGTTTGTGCAAAAAAAAATTAACAGAATGTCACTGATATTTAGCATGTGCAAACGTTATACAGGAGATGCAGCGCAGGTAATTCTATATACCTGTTTCCACAAAATACTGATTGAAGGGTGCGATATACCTGCTTCTACAAAATAATGATTAAGAGGTTCTATATACCTGCTTCCACAAAATACTGATTGAGGGGGGCAATATATCTGCTTCCACAAAATACCGATTGAGGGGTTTGATATACCTGCTTCCACAAAATACAGATTGTGGGGTGCAATATACCTGCTTCCACCAAATATTGATGCAGGTTTTCTATATACCTGTTTCTACAAAATACTGATTGAGGGGTGTGATATACCTGCTTCTACAAAATACTGATTAAGGGGTTCTATATACAGTGCCTTGCAAAAGTATTCACCCCCCTTTCCCCCTTGACTTTCATATTTTGGTGCCTCACAACCTGGAATTAACGTGGATTGTTTGTTGATTTGCATCATTTAATTTGCAGAACATGCCCACAATTTTGAAGATTTTTTTTGTTTTTGTTTTTATTGTGAAGCAAACAAATAGGACAAAATGACAGAAAAAGTTAATGTCCATAACTATTCACCCCCCTAAAGTCAATACTTTGTAGAGCCACCTTTTGCTACAATTACAGTTCCAAGTCGCTTTGGATTAATCTCTATGAGCTTGCCACATCTTACCACTGGGATTTTTGCCCATTCCTCCTTGCAAAACTGCCCCAGCTCCTTCAAGTTGGATGGTTAGTGCTTGTGAACAGCAATCTTTAAAGGGAACCTGTCATGTGGATATTTGATTATAATCTAACTAATTATATACAATCATTAACTACTAAAAAGTGCCTTAGATGTATTCACTTACTGGTGTGACAGATGGTTACCTTATAATGTACACACAAAGATGCCGCATGCTAATGAGCTGATTTGAGTCCGGCGTGATGTCATTGAGTCCAGCGTATATTTAATTCAGAGCTATAGCCACTCCCCTGCCCACCTGCTGCTGATTCATATGGAAACAAACCGGGCATCGCTGTCAGAACCCAATGCTGGCGTTGCATTCATCTGGCAGAAGGCAGGCTTCCGTGGCCCAAATGTTCGAGTGTATAAAGTTGATGACGCTGGAAAACCCTCTTGCCCAACAGCTGACCGCTGGCTTGTCGGAAATGCTAGCCCGCCAACTACTGCAATATAAACTGGTGGACTCGGAGGCCTGTAGAAAATGTGTTGCCATTGGCACACCGCAATGGAAGATCCTCAGAAGGAACTATTTCTCCCAGAAGGGCATCCCAGAGCTTTATGGCCATGTTCAGCGGCAATTGAATATATCTCTGGCACACAGTGTCAGTGCCAATATACATCTGACCACAGACATGTGGTGTACCAAACATATGCAGGGAAGGTACATTACTTTTACTGCTCACTGGGTGAACCTTAAGACAGCCATCAAGCATGTAACCCGTGGCACTAGTGTGGATTTGGTGTTACCGCCACGGATTGCATGCAGGCCTGCCTCTTCTTCTCCTACTCCATCCTCCATCTCCTCCTCAGCTGACTCCTCCTTTTTCACTGCTACTGCCTCTTCCACTGCACCCCCAAGCTCCCCAAATCTATTCGACATGCCAGGTGAGATGTTAACATGCTGTGCTGTGGCTATTGTGCCTGGAAGGCAAGAGCCACACCGGTCCTGCACTGCTTTCAGCTCTGCGGTCACAGGCCAATCTGTGGCTAACCCCGCCCAATTTGACAGTTGGTAAAGTGGTGTGTGACAATGGTGTCAATCTGCTGAGCATGCTGAAACAGGGCAAAATGACATACGTGCCATGCATGGCACACGTTCTGAACTTAGCCGTGCAGCGATTCGTTGCCAAATACCCCGGGTCCAGGACGTCTTGCTGCAGGCCAGAAAAATCTCTGGCAATTTTACAAACTATTACACGACTATGCTCGCCTTGCTGACGTTTAGCGGTGACACCACCTGCCCTTCAGATGTCTGATTTGTGACAGCCCGATGCGCTGGAACTCCACCTTGTATATGCTTGATAGGCTGCTCCAGCAACAATGTGCCATTAATGACTACCTGTATGAACTCTGCAGCAGGACAGGTTATGGGGAGCTTGGCTTCTTTTCACCACGCCAGTGGCTGCTCATGCACGACGCCTGCAGACTTCTGTGGCCATTTGATGAGATCACAAAACTGGTCAGTCACAGCCAGGGCACCATCAGTGACATTGTGTCTTAAATCAAGCCGTCAAGGAGCAGGAGCTGGAAGGTGAGGAAGTCTCAATGCTGAATGAATTCCCAGGGGGGCTAATCCATCTGATACTAGTAAGCAGGAGTCTGAAGAGGAGTCAGTTGAGAATGGTGGCTGGGGTGAGGAAGAGGAGGAGGAGCAAGAAGAGCAGGATTTGATGGGGACTTTAAACTTTTCGGGGATCCCTGGTGTTGTCCGTGACTGGGGGGAGGAGACCGAGGACGACATTCTCCTGGGCAATGAACAGAAGCCAGGGCGCTCCACCGCTTCCAATTTAGTGCAAATAGGAGCCTTCATGCTCTAGTGTTTGAAGAGGCACCCCCGTATAAAAATTATAAAGGACAAGGACCAGTACTGGGTGGCAACGTACTTAGACCCCCTGTACAAACACAAAATGGCGGACATGTTACCAGCATCACAGAGGGCTGTACTCCACTGGCCTGCAGTAAAATTGTTATCCATTGACCGTCTAATATACCTCCAGCCACATAATCACTTGTTCTTTTCTGTCCAGTGAATGCATAATTTTTGGGGCCTGTACTCCACTGGCCTACAGTAAAATTGTTATCCACTGACCGCCAAATATACCTCCAGGCACATAATCGCTTGTTCTTTTCTGTCAGGTGAATGCATACATTTTGGGGCCTGTAATAGCCTACAGTAAAATAGTTATCCACTGACCACCTAATATACTTCCAGCCACATAATCATTTGTTCTTTTCTGTCAGGTAAATGCATACATTTTGTGGCCTGTACTCCACTAACCTACAGTAAAATTGTTATCCACTGACCGTCTAATATACCTCCAGACACATAATCACTTTTTCTTTTCTGTCTAGTTAATGCCTAATGTTTAAGGGCCTGTACTCCACTGGCCTGCAGTAAAATTGTTATCCACTGACCGCCTAATATACCTCCAGCCACATAATAACTTGTTCTTTTCTGTCAGGTGAATGCATACATTTTGGGGTCTGTACTGGCCTACAGTAAAATTTTTATCCACTGACCACCTAATATATTTCCAGCCACATAATCACTTATTCTTTTCTGTCAGGGAAATGCATACATTTTGGGGCCTGTACTCCACTGGCCTACAGTAAAATTGTTATCCACTGACCGTCTAATATACCTCAAGCCACATAATCACTTGTTCTTTTCTGTCCGGTGGATGTCTAATGTCTTTTCTGTGCTCCACTGGCTTGCAGTAAAATTGTTATCCACTGACCGCCCAATATACCTCCAGCCACATAATCACTTGTTCTTTTCTGTCCAGTGAATGCCTAATGTTTGGGGCTTGTACTCCACTGACCTGCATTAAAATTGTTATCCACTGACCGTCTAATATATCTTCAGCCACATAATCACGTGTTCTTTTCTTTTCAGTGAATGCCTAATTTTTGGTGCCTGTACTGGCCTGCAGTAAAATTGTTCTTCACTGACCACCTAATATACCTCCAGCCACATAATCGCTTGTCCTTTTCTGTCCGGTGAATGCCTAATGTTTGTACCTGTACTCCACTAGCCTGCAGTAAAATTGTTATCCACTGACAGCCTAATATACCTCCAGCCACATAATCACTTGTTCTTTTCTGTCCAGTGAATGCCTAATGTTTGGGGCCTTTACTGGCCTACAGTAAAATTGTTATTCACTGATCATCTAATATACATCCAGCCATATAATCACTTGTTCTTTTCTGTCCGGTGAATGCCTAATGTTAGGGGCCTGTACTTCACAGGCCTGCAGTAAAATTATTATCCATTGACCGTCTAATATACCTCAAGCCACATAATCACTTGTTATTTTCTGTCCAGGGACTGCCTAATGCTTGGGGCGTGTATTTGCCTGCAGGAAAAATTGTTACTTACTGACCGTCTATATACCTCCAGCCATATAATCACTTCACTTTTTCTTTTCTGTCAGGTGAATGCATAATTTTTGGGGCCTGTACTCCTCTGGCCTGCAGTAAATTTTTTAGCCACTTACCATCTAATATACCTACAGCCACATAATCACTTGTTATTTTCTGTCCGGTGAATGCCTAATGTTTGGGGCCTGTACTCCACTGGCCTGCAGTAAAATTGTTATCCACTGACCACCTAATATGCCTCCACACACATAATCACTTGTTCTTTTCTGTCCGGTGAATGCCTAATGTTTGGGGCCTGTACTCCACTGGCCTGCAGTAAAATTGTTATCCACTGATCGCCTAATATACCTCCAGCCAAATCATCACTTGTTCTTTTCTGTCCCATGAATGCCTAATTTTTGGGGCCTGTACTGGCCTACAGTATAATAGTTATCCAGTGACCGTCTAATATACCTTCAGCCCCATAATCACTTTCTCTTTTCTGTCAGATGAATGCCTAATTTTTGGGGCCTATACTCCCGTGGCCTAAAATTTAAAAAAATCTAGTCTCCCGCAGGGCACATTTTTGAGTTTCCCTTTAAGACTCATTAAAATGGGGGGCGGAGCTAATGCCGGATTCGAGTGGTCATGTGAAGTGTTGCTCTCCTGTTGATTTTACCCTTAAAGCTTGTTTAAACAGCCCTACTGGTTACTAAAATGGTCAAGATAGGTGGCCAAAAGCCTTCTGATCAAGCGAGTCAAGCCCGTTCCTCCAGCCAGCCCGGCGATATGGATCATTTTATCAAAAAAGTGGCGGCTATTGCAGTGAACAGGGAACCTAAGATGGTGCCCGGCACTCCAAGAGGCGGCAACTCCAGACCAGCCAGAGACGGTCGACATAGAAGGGGTAAGAGACGATTCCCCTGACCCTGATAGCCCCCCCCATATCCCGATCTTACCTCAAAGAGTCACTGCTAGACACCCTGGGCCCCCTCAGCCTGGACCTTGCTTCGATCAAAGAAGATGTCCATCACATAGGCAGACGGGTGGAGGCCCTGGAAGAAAATCAAGCGGCCATCATAACTCATCAATCGGAAGCTGCTAACAGCTTGTCTGAATGCCAGAGGCACCTTAACTCCCTGTACTCAGCTATCGAGGAACAGGAAAATAGAGGCAGGAGAAAGAATCTGCGGTTCCGAGGAATACCTGGGTCTGTGTCCCCAGTGGATGTCCCGCAAGCTGTCATTCGGATCTGCCTCCAAATCCTGGGTCAGTCCATGAGGTAATCATAGAAAGAGCGCACAGAGCCCTTCTCCCTAAACCGCAGGCCTCAGAACCCCCACGGGACGTTATTTGCAAATTTTTGCATTTCCCAGTCAAGGAGGCCATATTGTCTGGGGCTAGGCAAGCAGAACCGCTGAGATGGGAGAATAATACTATCGCTGTATACCAAGATCTAGCACAGACCACTTTGAAGAAACGCAGATCCCTGAAGCCACTAACGGAATGGCTCCGTCAGCATAACATCGCTTACCGCTGGTCCTTCCCGTTTGGTCTGTCATTTCTTCATGATGGCCGTCGCATCATCATTTCCTCATATTGCGATCTAGAGAAAGCTTACGCTCATTTGAAAATCTCCCCTCTGGACATAGAAAATTGGGAGATAGTCCAGAACTTATCATCTCTGACGCCTCTGTCTGCATTATCACCCTGGGAGACCATGCACACTCCAAGATCTCAGAAAAACAAGAGAGGATACCTGGCGTCTACCCCAAAGAGACTTTCTTTGCTGGATAAATTAAAATCCCTAATACCTAAGGTCTCTGACCTCTCCAACCCAATAGTATTAGCTATTGAGGGTTCTATCTACTTACCTAAATGACGTTATGTCTATATTCCCCCCCCCCCCCCATTGTCACTGTTTTTTGTACTAACCTACTCAAACAGTAATTTCACTTCTGAGCTTACCTATAAGTTCTTGTTATGTTTTTTGTTACTTGTTCTTATTTTTTCCCACTGTGACAGGTATACTTCATACGTGCTTAAGAAGGTGTTCTTCTACTTTGTCAATACCGGAAATAAGATCTTTATTATGCACATTCTGTTATTTCCTCCTACCAAACAGGTTATTTACATGGTGCACACTTACCCCCTGACTCTCACCCTGCCAGGCAGCGCCTTCCTTTGGAGGATCGGGTGGACCTTCTTCCATGCCCCGCCTCTCACATTTTACATGAGATAATGGCGGACGTTCACCTGATTTCCTACAATGTTAAGGGGCTAAGATCACCCTCCAAAAGGTGCAGAATCTTTTCATTGCTGAGAAAAGAAAATAGCTCTGTGATTTAACTCCAGGAAACTCACTTCAAACATGGTCATTACCCCAATCTTTTGTACACCAAATTCCCCATGTGGTATCATTGTGAAGCTAGTGGCGCTGCCTCAAGGGGTGTGAGTTTAGGTTTCCGCAAGGATTCTCCTTTTACTTTCCAGACACAAATCCCTGACCCGGATGGTAGATACCTCATCCTGAAGGGATTAATAGGCCAACAGGTCTTCACCCTAGTAAATGTTTATGCCCCCAACTCAGGCCAAGTAGATTAGTTCCTTTCCCTCCTGAACCTGTTGGAGGAACATATAGAGGGCACCTTAATCTTAGGGGGCGACATTAATCTAACCCTCAACCCACTGTCAGACTCATCCTCTAAAAAGTCCTCAGTTTCCACCAGAGGCCTTAAAGCCCTACAGGTTAGACTATTTAACTTAGGCCTTGTAGATGTTTGGAGGTGTTTACCCAGATGAGTTGGATTTGTCCTACTATTCATCAGCCAATGACACATATACTAGGATTGACTATGTGTTTTATCCCCAAAGAAAAACTACAACTATGTAAATTAGCTAAGATTGGAAACATCACACTATCCGATCACGCCCCAATAACATGCGAATTGCAATTGTTAACGATCCCCTCTAGAGCCCCAAACTGGCTCTTCAATGAATCCTTACTAAGCAACACTACACATAAGACTCAGATAGCCTCCCATCTTGAGGAATATCTTTCTATTAACAACACCCCAGATATTTCTCCCCAAATGTTATGGGATGCCCATAAACCCTATATTAGGGGTAAACTCAATGAGAGAAAAAACTAAACCACCTACTGTCACGGATACACACACTTGAAAAACAGCATAAACATTCCCATCTTGCTCTGCACCTATCGGAACTCCTGACCCTTAGATCAGAACTCAAGAACCTCTTGAACGAGCGTTCAGCAAAATATTTTTTGTCATCCCAACAGAATTTTTATGTCCATGGCAATAAGGCTTCTAAGTATATGATTCGGAGGATAAAACAGAGGAGGGAGACCCGATATGTACAAAGCATCAAATCCCCACACGGTATCTTTGTTTAAATCAGAGGAAATTGCTGAACAATTGAAACTCTTCTACAAGTCACTATACGATCTCCCCCCGCATGAACTAAAATACTCCCCTGAGGAAAGAATACCTAGAGCCAAACGCTTCCTGGATTCCCTTTCACTCCCCACCTTAACCCCTTCCCAAAAGGAACATCTTTCCAGACCATTTTCACCCCATGAGTTAGAGGCGGCTATAAAAACAACCCCTAAAGGCAAGTGCCCAGGCCCTGGTGGTCTCCCGATACTTTATTACTCCTCCTTTAAGGACATCCTTACCCCCACCTACTCCCAATTTATAATTCTTCTCTGAGAGGGACCCCCATTTCCATAGATATGACTAGAGCAACTATCACTATAATCCCCAAGGACGGAAAGGACCCCACTTCCTGCTCTAATTACCGCCCCATATCCCTGCTCAATGTGGATCTAAAACTCCTAGCTCGCCCTTCGCCTGAATAACTTTCTTCCAACTTTAATCCATCCGGACCAGGTGGGCTTTGTTAAGGGTTGTGAGGGCAAAGACAATACCACTAAAGTTCTAAACTCCCTCTACTACGCCTCCCACAAACTTACTCCCTTGATCCTGATTGGCACAGACGCTGAGAGAGCTTTTGATAGAGTAGATTGGTCTTATATCCACTCTACTTTACAAAAATTCCAAATTCCAGACACTTTCATCAACTCAGTCTTTTCAATGTACGCCCAATCCTCAGCGTCCCTGTCAGTTAATGGAATCCTCTCCTCTAGCTTTCCAATCAGGAATGGGACCAGACAGGGCTGCCCCCTTTCCCCCCTTATTTTAGTCCTCGTCATGGAAACCCTCTTACAAGCGTTGAGGCAGGAAGAAAACATTTGAGTTGAGGGTAATTCAAATTAGCTGCTTTTGCAGACGGCCTCCTAATAATTACAACTAACCCCTCTAAGTCCATGCCCATCATTCTCTCATTATTGAGTCAATTTGGAGCCCTGTCTAATTTTAAAGTTAATCCCACCAAATCCCATGTACTACACATGGGACTCCCCTGCACAACTCTCGCTTCCCTCAAGGCCTCCACCCCTTTTAATTGGGGCACCCAACAGTTAACATATTTAGGCATTAAACTTACCCCCCTTCTATCCGATCTTTATGCTCTAAACTATAAACCTCTTTTATCATCCATTATTGCTCAGTTGGACTAATTAAATTTCACCTTCTTATCGTGGTTTGGAAGAAAGAACCTACTTATGTCTCTAGTAATGCCGAGACTCACATATTTAATGCAGACACTTCCTATAGAACTGCCCAACTCATTTTTCAGCCTTTTAAACAAACATATCCGAAAATTCATATGGCAAGGTAAGGCCTCTCGCATCTCCTTCTCTACGCTTTCCAAGCCAAAAAAAAACGGCGGGATAGATCCTGAGGCATACATGAGATCCATCCTTCTATCCAGGATAGTCGACTGGATTAGGTCTCCCTCCACCAAGACATGGCTTCTCCTGGAAAACTCATTTTTAAATACTCCCCTTCAGGCCCTTCTACTGTCGGGTAACCCCCCCCCCCAGTCTGCGCCTTATTCCTAACTCAATGATTAGGAACACTCTTAAAGCATGGAGATGGTTCTCAGCTAGAGAAGTATCCATATCCCTACCTTCCCCTTTGCTGCTTGCTAGAGACATAGTCTCCCTAGCCCCTAGAGAACTTAGAGACAGCTTTCCCCCCTCCCTACGTTCTTCTGACACCCACTTAGGGGAGTTAATAGACTCAGTTGGGACACTACCCCCTGACCAAAAAATATGGGAGCTACTTAAAATAAAACACTGTAATCCCATCCCACTCAGATTTTTCAAAACAGAAATCCTCTCCTCCCTTAAAAACACCCCGTCCCAAAGAGAACTCTACTGGTTCGAAAAATTACTAAGCACTACCCTTTATCCCTCCAAACCTATCTCTATAATATATAGGAACCTAAAATCTACAGTTTCTGACCCTAAACCAGCCATAGTGGGATTGTGGGAGAGAGATCTACAATGCTCCCTGTCAGACTCGGAAGTCTCCTCCATGTTGATTGCTCCGCATAGGATCTCCAGATGCACCCGAATACAAGAGAACAGTTACAAGATCCTATCTCGCTGGTATAAAACCCCAGATAAAACGTGCCTTTATAATAATAACTGTTCCGACCTTTTGTTGGAGGTGTAAAACAGAAAAAGTCCTACTTGCACATCTGGTGGTCCTGCAGCGTGATCAAACCATGGTGGGAAGAAATAGTGAAAATTACAAACAGAATTTGTCAAACTGCTATTGATTGTACACCAGAATTAACTCTCCTCTCCTTGGGGATCCAAAAAATCCCCAAAAATAAGGCTCCTCTTTTCTCCCTTATGCTGGGATCCGCCAGATTACTCCTCCCAAGATTCTGTCTTACCTCAGACACCCCCAGTCTTGAAAGCTGGTATGCTAAGATAGATCAGATTTATAGGTTGGAGGAGATCTCTCATTGGGAGCTAAGGACAAGGTCTGTTTTTCTTAATATATGGAACCCCTGGAAGAAATTCAGACATTACACATAAAAACTCACGCGTTAACTGCCTAATATCCCGGGATCTTACAGATTCTTCCCTCTGTCTAACTAACCCCCCCCCCCCCCTTCTATTCCCCCCCTCCCTCTTTCTTTCCTTAACCGTCAAGGTGCATCATCTTCCTACCTTATGCTGTTATATCAACATACCATGTACCTGCTTATCTTACGACCTGTAACAGTCCTAGCAAGCATACTCTACCATGAATATGTCTATGCAATACATGTGATATCTATACCTGTATTGTTACTTGTTTTTTCATATGTTTTTGATGAAAATAAAAATTATCAATAAAAAAAAAAAGACTAATTAAAATGGCCCCTTATTAAAATACATATTTTTTGTGGGAATTTTTTCCTTTGATCCCCCTCTGGTATGTCACTGTTCATGTTGTGGGACTATTTGTGCACTTCTAGTAAGTATTTGGCTGCAAATATGACCTGAAGGTTTTTCAGGTTCGCCTGCCATTAAATTAAATGTGGCCTGCTGCAAATGCACGGTTCGCAAACATTTGAAAGTTCCGGCCATCACTAGTGACCAGTATGTATTGATCACCTATAGTGCGAGGTCTACTTCCTCTTCTCTACATGCCTGTCATCTTGGAAGTCTCCACAGCACAGAGTAATTATTAGTACTCGCTCCAGTCACTTGCTGCGAGGGAGACAACGTGCAGTGTAATGAAGAGGAAGCAGTGCTCGTATAGAGCACTGCCATCTTCTCAAACAGCTGATCGGTGGAAGTGCCAAGTGTTTGACTTTGACGATCAGATATTGATGATCTTTCCTGAGGATTGTTCATACTGCCTGCACAGCCCCTTTAACTCTATTGTGTGGGTTCTTAAATTTGCAGATCAACTTTTTACGTTAATAGAATTCATTTTACAGTTAACAAGATTGTGATGGCCATTTCTGACTTTGCTATGGGACCCTTTAAATTTTTGTTACGCCCCTTATACTTTACTACATATCAATACATACTGTAGTTAGGGAAATTTGCTGTACTAAGTTAATTTGCTGGGTGACAAGTAATAACCCAGTAGTAGTGATAATAGTTATATTGATTCAAAGTAGAGATGGGAAATTTATAAGAGATGGCTGGAAAGAAATCTTAACAGATTTAATAATTGTGATTGAAGTGCTCTACATTTAAATAATTTTGCAAAATCCTTCAGCATTTTCTCAAAACATTAATAGACATTGCTGATCAGCATGAAAGCACGACTGCAAAAATGTCTTGGTGGCTTGATCCCCTCATAAGTAATTCGTACATATAGCCCCTTTAACTCTTGTCAACAGGAAACAGATAAAGAAAGCATTTCAGCTCTCACTCTAAATTAAACTAAACCAGATTGAAATCCTCATACTGCATGTTAATGCTTTTGATTTTACAAATGATACATTGTGCTCCTTACAAATTAAGGCATAATGTATGAAGATAAGTGATTAGTATGTAGGAGGACAGTGTCGCTGCAAATTATAGGTCTGGAATCCGTTAGAGTGTTGATTGATCTCATAATACTTTAGGGAGATACAAATTGTGTAACACGCAGTTTGGTTTTGATTTTGAATACAATTACAACAATTCTCTAAACATATTTAAAATCTTCATTGCAGGCGGATCATCAAGTAAAATAGAACACTTTGTAATCAAGGGTGCTCCAGGCATATTGACAGCACAATAAAAGACATTCTTTGAGCAATAAAAATGATTTTCTAATTTAAGACCGAGAACACCAAATATATCCCAAAACAATTTTGTTCATCCTAAGTGATCTTCTTGATCACCTTTACTGTGGCACAGATTAAATATACAGAGAACAATCATAAAAACTGCATGCTAAACCTAAAAAAAAATAAGAAGACATAATGAAATCTTCACTTATGCCATAGAAAAATACAAAAAACAATAGTTTTCTAAAACCTCATATTGACAGAGCATAAATTGCTTTCACATTTCATAGTTGAAATGTTGTCGGGCTGGAAATGTGCTTAGCTATATATTTTTATACCTTCTCAGCATAATATTTGAATTAAAGCAAAAATTTAAATGGTAGGTGATGAAAATATGTAAACACAACCTCAAAATAATGAGGACAATAATAAATAGGATATCAAACTTATATATATATAAATGAATTATAGATAAGTGAGCTTCATGTCTGATTCCAAATTTTTCAAAAAGTTTGATTTGTTGACTTAATCAATTTACCACTAATTGAGGTTGCTGCAAGTCCCATGAAAATTGGTAGAAAACTTCTAGTCTCCTATTTCTCTCCTCCTCCCTCCCCTTTAAGCTCTTGAAAGCAAAGACAGCAATAGCAAATAATGTGTAATGAGTTATGCATAAGGGTAAATGCATGTCTAACAGTATTAACAAAACCTTCTCTGAGATGACACTGGAGGCTGGGCAAGAGAGAACATAGTGAGGATACTGGGCCAGTTTAGGCTACTGCTCTAGTCTGCCTGCCCAGAAGTCCATTGGTTAGGGAACATGGTATATGCCAGAGAAAGGACAGAGTCCAGGTAGGATTGAACATGACCATTGAGGTAGTATGTCTTTGTTTGTTGTTTTGCATCAGCCTGGCACAGCACCTGAGAAATTGTTCCATGAGGATAATGATACTGAACTGGCTGCTGCTGCAACGTTTGCTGCTTGTAGTGGCGAAGACCTTCAGAGGTGGTTGACTCTGCGGAGGGAGTAGAGGGGCTTCAGACATGCAGTGTTTTCTAGTAATAAAGCAATTTGGCCTCCCTTTCGGCAAAATGAAAAAATGTCCCCCCATTTTGCTTTGATAGCGAGGATCTTAAAGCATGTCTACCCAGTAATCATCAGTCTGCTTGATGGTAAGGATACGCCTGTCATTATGTAAGCAAGTAAGCATACAGCTTGCGATTCTGGTCAGCGTGCCTAGTGACCCAGTTCTTTTTGGCGCCGCCAGCCCCCCACTGAGATGATTAGGTTTGTGCTCAACATCAGCAGCAGCAGCCAAGCCATGCCCCTTCACCGACTCCTTCTCCTCCAGTGGTAGCTTCTCATCCTTCTCCATGGAACTTTCTTCACGTGGATCCCCAACAGCAACAGGGTGGACAGCAAAATCTGTAAGCCATCCTTTGTCACATCATTGTGAGCATCTGCTCTTAGATAAATTTTGGAGGATGATATTGTTCATGCCACTAGTGGCCTCTTTAAAAGGGCCTGAGTACTCCATAGGTATTTCTAATGAGCTTCCATTGCCTGAACTCAAAACAAAAGATTCCCTGCTGAGGTGGTCTGGTGCATGAAGTCATTCACCACTTTTTGATGCTCATACAGATGCTCTAGCATATGCAAGGTGGAATTACAGTGAGTTGGAACTTTGCAGATCAAGCAGTGCAATGGCAGACCATTCTGTCACTAAAAGTCCAGAAAGGAGTTTCTTGCCATATAACAATGGCTAAAATGCGAGGACAGTCTCCTGGACATGACCGGCACCCTCTGCAAGCCACTATTCTTTTTTCAAAAAGCACTGCATGGATAAATTGATCATGTGCCCATGCAGGGAGCATGTGTTATTTCCTCCAAATGAAGCACAGCCACAATGTTCTGACCATTGTCACTGAATACCTTGCCCAGTTGGAGTTGGCAGGGAGACATCTAATGCGATGTTTGCTGCTTGATGCACTTAAGCAAGTGATTGGAGTGATTGGCTGTGTAGCTACTCTTGCCCAAGCTGATCAGCTCTAACATGCATGGCAATGCTTCACTTTAAACATATGATAGGAAGAAGGGGGAGTGGGAACAATGCCCTGGCCTGCTTCTATTGGCGACAGGAGGATGTTTATGGAGGAAAACATGGAGGTGGATTAGTGTCTGATGTGGTAACCAGACCAATACAAACATGAATGTGTCAATGTACTGTCCCTGCCCATAACAGCTGCTCCAGATGTTCACCATGGCATGCAACTTGCAAGGAGTGGCCTATGTTGTCAGTCACATGAGAGTACAAGGCAGAGATGGCTTTTTTGGAGAAAAAATGCTGGCTAGGTATCTTCCAGTAAGGCTGAGCACACACACCACACCATCAGCTCCTTAAAGGCAGCAGAATCCACTAAGTGGTATGAGAGAGACTGTACCTTCAGCAACTTGGCTGGGTTTAAGTTAAGTTTACGCAATTGCAAATTGCTGATTGTGTAGAGTTGTTTCTTAGCCAAACATTTCATTATTGATGGCTGATGATGGAGCAGAGTAGGAGAAGGAGTGATAGTGACGATGAAAAGGATATTGTATTGCATATGGATTCGGCCTGACTGCAAAGAACACCTGGAGAAAGAGGACACTGTTGATGAACTCTTGGGGCGCTTTCAATTTGGGATGAATTTATTTGGACCAAGTAGAATGTGACAGCCGAATCAATTGGTTTGGAAACTAAATGAATTTCAGGAAATTCTCTCTTCTCTATAATTAATCATTATTATTTGCCATATCTACATTTTAGATTATGTGTGTAAATTGACTTGTGATGCAAATCTTCAGCATATCCATATGTAGTCTGAGATTTAATGTGACCACCTTATATGACAGAACAGGAACCTGAGAATTAGTGGATCTGCAGCTAAATAGATAAAAAGCAGTATTTCAGGTAAATGTTCTGTTTATTACCCAGTTAATGTGAATCTTTTTTTTCTTGAAGTAGAGTATCACTTTAACTGGCATTTCAGTATGTACATGTCACTAGATAAACTGACTGTATCAATAACGGCGTGTTTAAATCCAGGCTAAATATAAATCTAGAAATTTCTATTCACCAGTTGTAGTAAGACTTGGATTTTTGTTATACAAAAACTAGCTGTTTGCTTGAATATAATGTGTAGCAGGTTACCTAGGAAGTACAGTAAGATGTATGCCATGTAAGTAATCTAAAGATAGTAAAATACAGAACAAATAACAATTAAATATTCTAGTGCAATAAAAAAAATATATCCCCCTGACCACCATTTGTATATTACCAGAAAGTATGCAAAAATTCATAGGTTTTTCAAAGCAAATGGAAATGAGACTAATCAATTTATTACAAGTCCCACACTCAGACATTTTGTGAACCTTTACCTCCCAAGAGTTCATCAGTCTGGATACACAATGTCTGGATACATTAGCAATGGCATGTGTAATTTAATATAAACACTCTTTTACACACTTTTATCTCAGTGTGCAGCATTTCTGGAACATGCCAAGATGTTAAATGTATACATTTTATATGGGATGAGGCTATATCTATTTTTTTTTTCCTTTTATGGTTTGAGGTAGCAAGGTTAAGTTTATAAACGGTGCCATCACATGTACATGAATATAAACTGACCCATCAACCTTATGGAAATCACATAAACACTGCCATAACGTGCAAATAAAACAAAGTACTTTTACATTGGCATGTTTCCAACTCTGGAAACGCCATGACTCTGATAAAAAACAGTATCTGTATCTGCTCAGGGAACATAGAATAGTGGTAAGAAAAAAAAAAAGATATATATATATTGTTTTTTTAACTTACATTTTCTTACACAAACTAAGATTGCCTTGAATAAAGTAATTGTATACTAATATTAAAAATAAATTTACTGCAAGCATTAGTGTTGAGCAAAGTGAAGCGAAAGTCTTCAGTCTAAAGTTTAGGAAAGCTTCAATTCGCATTCAAATTTTCTTCGCGCTTCGTGGTAACGAATCAGGTTTCCCTGAAATGATGGCTGCACATGTTAAAAAGTCAAAGTAAGAAGCTCGAGAATGCAAGATCACTCATAATGCTGTTCAGCCAGCCAAACCGTACATAGCCATCCCCAGAGATGTCACAGCCCTATAAAAACCTCATCCCACGAGGTATACGCTATTTCACTGTGAAGTGATCATAGGGAGAGACCTGACAAGCAATGGAGGAGATATTGCAAATTAGGCGCATCCTCAGCCAGTCTGAGCGCCTAAACAGAAATAATAATAATAATAATAGGGATCAAAAACATACTCCAAAATGGAATCAATGGAACCATACACCTTAAAGGGAGTCTTTCACCTAAAATCACCATTATAGAACACTAACATCAGGATCTCCATTATATTCCCCATATTAGAAGGCTACCTTCCATATTGCTGTCTATCTCTGATTTTCTTTTACTCAATATGTCAATTAGCTTCTGAAGGTGCCTAGGGGCGGCGTTCATGCGGACATTGCCCAGGCTCCTCGGCGCTTTTCATGCAAAACCCCTCCCCTTTCACCCCTCTGGCCCACCCTAGGTGCTTCTGATGATGTCCTCCTCTTAGTGAGAAATCCAGCACCAGCGCTGTTCAAAAGATTTGCCCCTCCTGCGCACTTCATTCCCCATTATGAGCAGAGGCCCAAGAGCGTTTAATGTGCATGTGCCAGCCCGTGCATCCTGATCTAACTTGTGCCTCTGCCCATAATAGGAATGAAGTACGCAGGCGGAGGGAATCTGTTGAATGGCGCTGGCACTGGATTTCTCACTAAGAGGAGGATGTAATCAGAAGAACCTAGGGTGGGCCCAGAGGGGTGAAAGGGGAGGGGTTTCGTATGAAAAGCTCCGAGGGGTCTGGGCAACGGCTGCATAAACGCTGCCCCTGGGCACCTTCAAAAGCTAATTAACATATTGAATAAAAGTGTTTTTCTGAGAAAATTGGTGATGGACAGCAATATGGAAGGTAGCATTCTAATATGGGGAATGTAATGGAGATCCTGATGTTAGTGTTCTATAATGGTGATTTTAGGTGAAAGACTCCCTTTAACTCCTTAGACATAAATATAAAAAAGTTATGGAGACGTAGCCATTTCTCCTGCTGTGATGGCTAACCTCCGGCACTCCAGCTGTGGTAAAACTACACCTCTCAAGATACACATTTGCTTGGCTGTTCTTAGAACTCCACAGAAATGAATGGAGCATGCTGTGAGTCGTAGTTTCACCACAGCTGGAGTGCCAGAGGTTAGCCATCACTGTTAGAGGTTCTGCTCTTTCTGCAACTGCTGTGCCCTCTGCACTTTGATTGACAAGGCCAGGCGTGATGACATTTTCACTGCCTGGCCCGTGCAGAGGGCATGGCAGTTGCAAACATAGCAGAGCCTCTAGGTGTAATGGCAATGCCCCTGTTGCTCAGAGACTCACTTGCATTTACTAAATCATCATGTTTCTCAGCAATGAGGGCACATATGAACATAGGACCAACACAGATGCCTTCACCGGCCGAGCACACATGTAACAGGTCAGCCCATTTCATAGGTACAAGGTCCTTTACATCTTTTGCATGGTATTTTCTCCTGTAGTAAATGGGATGGGAGGAGTGCAAACACTAGGCATTCTCCAAAAACAGAGAAAACTAAGTCAATTATACAGTAGCTTTTGTATGTTGCAAAGCTAACATTTGCATGACAACAAATTTCTAGCTATGCCTTTTCTTATGAGACAACATTGTGTAGATGAAAGAGGCAGGGGGATAATGTCAAGGCAGATTACTGTTGATAGAAGAGGTTTTCAAGCACTCCCTATTACTGGATCAGATTATCTTGATACTTTCTAATCTCTCATTTCAAGACTTTTGTCACCTTACTGATTAAGAGGATTTGTCAACGAGAGGTTACTATAATTGAAATCAAATATCTGGTATAACTAAATTGCATACTCAATTATCACTGAGTGTTTTTACCTGAAATGGCTCTAAAAGAAACAGTATTGCAGTAATAAAATGCTAAATAACCCTGCACCCATTCAATCTCTGGTACTTATACCGAATATGACAATACATACAGATGAAACTTGAAAAATTAGAATATCGTGCAAAAGTTCATTTATTTCAGTAATGCAAATTAAAAAGAATTGCATTAATGCAGTTTGAAATGAAAACTGAATTTTGTGGAAAAAATAAAATAAAATCTAGGCTCAAAGTGTCACACTCCAGTCAGCTAATTAGTCCATATCCCCTGAGCAAAGGGTACCTCAAAATTGTGAGTTTGGGGTTTCATAAGCTGTAAGCGATAGTCATCCAAATTATACCAAATAAAGTCTTAAAATATCTCACTTTGCATGTAATGAGTCTATCTCATGTTAGTTTCACCTTTAAAGTTGCATTAATGAAATAAATGAACTTTGCACGATATTCAAATTTTTCGAGTTTCATCTGTATATAAGTACTTTATTCAGATTGTTTTTCTATTTCTATTTTTTTAAACATTATATTGTTTTTATTGTAAATTGTATCCATTGCTGCTATTATTCCATTGGTGAATTGGCGGTAAATAAATCAGTTGTTTGATGTGAACCACATAGTGAGTGCCAGACGTTTTTTCTATTCTGTTTTTCTATTGTGATAACATATTTTAGATGCATAATCTACCTTGGATTGACATCTGCCGTAGCAGATATATTAAATTCATGCATTTTTGTAATATTTTTTTGTCTCTTTGTTCTTCTAATTTATTAGACACCCACCTAACTAACAGACAGATAAAACGTATTTTTCTGTGTCACTGGGCTCAGGGCAGGGTACAAAAATGTTGCACTGCACCCACACAAAAAAATTGTTGTTTATCTCAGAGTTAACAACAAGTTCTGATAACAGATCAAATTTATTTTTAAATTAGATTTTACTCTGTGAATTTTCTGTTTTATACTGGAAAAGATTAACACACTGCTGTTGATGGATGTTAATTGTATAATGTGTTTTTATTTACATCTGAAGCTATAATCATATGTTACAATGGCATACTGAACCTTGACATATTATGATGCATATTTGAATCAGAATCCATGCATCCTTCCTGACTTGATTCAACTCTTAAACTCTGTAGGCCCAATCCAGTGTTTTTTATCCAATTTCCTTACCTCATTTTTAGCATGCAATGCAGCTTCTCTGTAAAAGTGAGTCCTGCATAGGTACTCAGTAGCAAAATCAGATGGTGCCATTTGGGCTGGACCTCCTCATCCAGGGCCCCATGGACACTGCATGGGCTGTTTCTGTTTTCTATCTACAGTTGCAAGCAAGTGTAAGTAAACCTTTTGCAACTATCTAAACTAAAAACACAACTTCACTTTTTATGACTTTTATTGAACAGATTTATTAAACTGTTTTTTGGTTCATGAAGAAAATCTAGGAACTTTTTAGGAAATACATATACCAGATTCCAGGGTGTTAGGTATCAGGATGGATGTGCTATTTAGTTTTGTGCCAGCTCAGGTCCAAGATTTGTGTCTTTCTTGACCCTCAAGTAGGATAAGATGACCCACTTTTTGGGGGAAGTGGCAAACTTTCTGGACAAGAGTCTACTTTCAACCTTTCATGATTCCAAATCCATCAGGATCTGTGCCCCCCCCCCCCCCCCCTCCAACTACAAATGGAAACCATTTGTGCAGTAACAAAGGAGACTGGTTAGTGAAAGCCAAGTCTGTTATAGTGCTCAATAGGTATGTTTAGTAGTGTTGAGCACAAATATTTGAATCACGAATATTAATCGTGAATATTGGCACTTTGAGAATTCGCAAATATTTAGAATATAGCTTCTGGGCCAATGAGAAGGCTGCAAGAGCTTAGCAACTTCCTTAGCAACCAATAGGAAAGTTGCCTACCCCTTACTATATAAGAAAATTTCCAGCAGCCATTTTGTGCTGTTTCAAGCAGTTGTGAGAGAGAGAGGAGTGTGATAATTGACCCATTTTGTGCTAGATACTACATTTGCGGCCTTTGCTGCATTTATGACAGTCCAATACAAGCGGTAAATACTGCTGTTATACTCTGGTTTTAAAAAAAAAAAACACCAATTTTGTGCAAGATACTATAATTGCGGCCTTTGTTGCATTTCTGACAGACCAATACAAGCTTTAAATACTGCAGTTATATTTCTGGTTTAAAAAAAAAACACCCATTTTGTCCTAGATACTACATTTGGGGCGTTTCCTGCATTTGTGACATTCCAATACAAGCTTTAAATACTGCAGTTATATTCTGGTTTTAAAAAACACCCATTTTGTGCTAGATGCTACATTTGGGGCCTTTGCTGCATTTGTGACAGTCCAATACAACCAGTCAATACTGCTGTTACATTATTGGTTGAGATATTAAAACATTTTGTGATCGTATAGTAATTGTATAAAATTTGCCTGTCACACTGTTGTGTGACCTCAAGAAATGTTTCCTCTTCTGCCACCAGAACAGCAGAAGAGGGTGCAGGGTGCAAAAGCAGAGCGGTGCAAAAGCGGAGCGGCCGTCCCCTAGACAGTACGCCTGCTACTGCCCACCGCACACCAAAGCCAGCTCCAAGGGACCAAGCACACCAAAGCCAGCTCCAAGGAGTTCCCTGGTGTGGCAGTTCTTCAGACAATGTGCTGAAGACAAGAAACGAGTGGTTTGCACGCTGTGCAATCAGAGCCTGAATCGAGGCATAAACGTTCTAAACCTGAGCACAACCTGCATGACCAAACATCTAAGTGCAAAGCACAAGCTGCAGTGGAGTAGACACTTCAAAAACCAGGAAAGGTCTCTGGCTCCTCCTGCTTCCTCTTCTGCTGCAGTGTCGACCTCTTCATCCCCCGCTGGAGTGACAGTGACACCTGCCATCATGCAAACAGAGGATGCACCAGCATCGCAACCACCTGGGTCACTAAGCATCTCTACATTGTCCCATAGAAGATTTCAGCTGTCGATCTCCCAAACACTGGAGCGAAAGAGGAAGTACCCCCCTACCCACCTGCGATCCCTTGCCCTGAATGCCAGTATTTCAAAATGACTGGCCTTTGAAATGCTGTCATTCTGTCTGGTGGAGATGGAGAGTTTTAAAAGCCTTATGGCGGTGGCTGTCCCACAGTACGTTGTTCCCAGCCGCCACTACTTTTCCAGGTGAGCCATCCCTTGCCTGCACAACCAAGTGGGGGACAAAATCAGGTGTGCACTTTGCAATGCCATCTGTGGCAGGGTCCACCTAACTAGAGATACATGGACCAGTAAGCACAGTCAGGGACATTATATCTCCCTAACAGCAAACTGGGTAAATGCAGTGGCGACTAGGCCTGAGGCAGATAGCAGTTTGGCACATGTCCTTCCACCACCGAGGATTGCAGGGAGTTTCTATTTGACTCCTGTTGCTTCCTCCTCCTTCTCTGCTTCCTCATCCTCTACCGCCTCCTCATCCTGTCAGCATAACACTTTCACCACCAACTTCAGCACAGCAAGGGGTAAACAACAGCAGGCTGTTTTGAAACGTATCTGTTTGGGGGACAAACCCCACACCGCGCAGGAGCTGTGGACGGGCATGGAACAACAGACCGATGAGTGGTTGGTGCCAGTGAGCCTCAAGCCTGGCCTAGTGGAGTGTGATAATGGGCTGGTTTGACGCACATCCCTTGCCTGGCGCATGTGCTAAATTTGGTGGTGCAGAGGTCCCTGAAAAATTACCCTAATATGTCTCAGCTGCTGCAGAAAGTGTGGGCCTTCTGTTCGTGCTTTCAGCATCCTCACCCTGCTGCTGCTCGCCTGTCAGCGCTGCAGCGTAACTTCGGCCTTCCCGCTCAAGGAGGAACCCCACCTTGCACATGCTGGCCAGACTGTGCAAGCAGCAGCAGGCAATAGTGGAGGTTTAGCTGCAGCACACATGGGTGAGTCGCTTTGTGGAACAGCACCATGCAAGACCTGTGTGCCTTGTTGCGCTGTTTTGAGTACTCCACCAACATGGCCAGTGCCGATGATGCCGTTCTCAGCGTCACTATCCCACTTCTATGCCTCCTTGAAAAAATGCTTTGGACGATGATGGAAGAGGATGTGGCAGAGGAGGAGGAAGAGGGATTATTTACAAGGGTTTCAGGCCAGTCATTCACAAGTGGCTCCGAGGGTGGGTTCATGCACCAACATACACCAGGTACACAGTTGTCCAGCCACGGCACAGTTCTGGAGGATGAGGAGGTGGAGGGTGAGGAGGAGGAGATGGAGGAGGAGGAACCGTGTTCACAGTAGGGTGGCACCTAAACCAGCTCATGGTTATCACTGTTGCGTGGCTGGGGGGATACAGAGGACACAGACAATACACTTCCCACAGAGGACAGCTTGTCGTTGCCTCTGGGCAGCCTGGCACACATGAGCGATTACATGCTGCAGTGTCTCCGCAACAACCACCGAGTTAGCCACATTCTAACTTGTGCTGATTACTGGGTGGCCACGCTGCTTGATCCCTGTTATAAGGACAACGTACCGTCCTTAAAGGGCTTCTGTCACCCTCAAAACCCTTTTTTTTGGGGGGGGGGGCTTGTTAAAATCGTTATTTAACAACTATTGCCTATATAGGGATCTTACCTTTGTCTGTGGCTTCTTTTCATTAAAAAACAATCTTTTAAAATAGGCTAATCGCTTCACTACCAGTAAGTAGGGCGTCTACTTGCTGGTGACGTCATCGGCGCAGGCGCACTGAGGGAGTGCTGAGGAGGCAAGCCTCCTTCTCTCAGAGCGCCTGCGCCGAATAAAGACAGGTGCAGGATTTTTAAAATGCTGACGGGGCCAGCCGGAGGAGGAGATCGCTGCTGGCCCTGTCAATCAACAAGAGGAGGGGCGGTTTCTTGCGGCGGCTACCAGCAAGTAGACGCCCTACTTGCTGGTAGTGAAGCGATTAGCATATTTTAAAAGATCGTTTTTTAATTAAAAGAAGCCACAGACAAAGCTAAGATAGATATAGGGAATAGTCATTAAATAATGATTTTTACAAGCCCCCCCAAAAAATATGGGTTTTGGGGGTGACAGAAGCCCCTTAATTCCATCACTGGAGCGTGATCGTAAGATGTGCGAGTACAAGCGCACACTGGTAGACGCGCTGCTGATGGCATTCCCACCTGACAGCCGGGGCACAGTGAAAGCACAAGGCGAAGGTAGAGGAGGAGGAGGAGGACGCCAACGCAGCTGGGGCACCGCCAGCACCTCAGAAGGCAGGGTTAGCATGGCCGAAATGTGGAAAAGCTTTGTCAGCACGTCACAACAACCAGCACCACCAGCTGATATGGAACATCTTAGCAGGAGGCAGCATTTAAGCAACATGGTGGAGCAGTATATGTGCACACATCTACACGTATTGACTGATGGGTCTGCCACCTTCAACTCCTGGGTCTCCAAATTGGGCACATGGCATGAGCTTGCCCTTTACGTCTTGGAGGTGCTGGCCTGCCCTGCAGCCAGTGTATTGTCTGAACGTGTGTTTAGCACAGCAGGGGGCGTCATCACAGACAAGCGTAGCCACCTGTCAACGGCCGTTGTGGACAAGCTCACGTTCATTAAAATAAACCAGGCATGGATCCCACAGGACTTCTCTGTACCTTGTGCAGAATAGGCATGTATACTGGCCTTACCCAGCCATTGTTATACTCCAGCGCACTTTGTTGTATTCTTTTTTTTTTATATTTCCCAATGTTTTGGGGTGTACCCTAATTTTCAAAGAAAAAAAAAATGTAAACCAAAAACCAGTGTTGGCTACCTCCTCCTCCACCGCCGCTTCCACCTACTCCGCTACGTCCACCGCCTCCTCAACCTCCTACTCCATATGGACCTCCACCTTCTAGATCAAAATTATTATTTTTTATTTTTATGTATTTTATTTTATTTTATTTTAAGTCATTTCACTAATTTGTCTGATACATTGTTGGGTGACATATCCTAAATTTTTGGCTGTGATATACCCCTGCTCTACATTGTGGACAGGATATACATTTCACAAATCTGTTACATTGTTGGGTGACATTCCCAAATTTTTGGCTGTGATATACCCCTGCTCTACCTAGTAGACAGGGAAATACATTTCACTAATTTGTCTCTTATATTGTTGGGTGACATTCCCAAATTTTTGGCTGTGATATTCCCCTGCTCTACCTAGTGGACAGGGAAATACATTTCACAAATTCATCTGTTACATTGTCGGGTAAAATTCACCAATTTTTTGCTCTGATATACCCCTGCTTTACATTGTGGACAGTGAAATACATTTCACTAATTTGTCTGTTACATTGTTGTGTGACATTCACAAATGTTTGGCTGTGATATACCCCTGCTCTACATAGTGGACAGGGAAATACATTTAACAAATTTGTCTGTTACATTGTTTGGTGACATTCACCAATTTTTGGCTGTGATATACCAGTGCTGTACCTAATGGACAAGGAAATACATTTCAATAATTCATCTGTTATATTGTTGGGTGACAAATTCAGATCTTTTGCGCTAGAAAGTACATTTGCCACCTACACTGCATTTAGGACATTGCGAATGGTGAGACCAGAACAAGTACAGACGATAGTAGATTGGGTGGCTGACAGTGCATCCAGTTCCTTCACATTGTCTCCCACCCAGTCCCCTGCTGAAAGATCAGAGTTGGCACCTACAGCACATGGCCATCTGTCTTTCAACTCACCCCCTTGAAAATCAGGCAAGCAGTCTGAGATCCAAATCAGGCAGAAATCTCTTATGCTTTTTGATGACTCTGCTGGCAGGGTTTCTGTGGGCCATTCACATAGCCCTGCACCAGAAGTGGAAGAGATTGAGTGCACTGATGCCCAACCACTTATGTTTCAGGATGAGAATATAGGAAGACCACCGCAGCACGTCTGTGATGATGATGAAACACAGGTGCCAACTGTTGCAGCTTTCTGCAGTCTGCAGACCGACAAGGAGGGCAGGGATAAAGAGTGGGTGAAAGATGATGTGGATGATGATGAGGTACTAGACCCCACATGAAATAAAGGTCATGCGAGTGACGTGTGCAGTTTGGAGGAAGAGGCACAGCAAAACAGGGAGCAGGGTGCGAAAGCGTCTGTTACATTCTTGGGTGACATTTTACCATTTTAGCCGTGAATAAACCCCTGCTCTGCATAAGTGACAAGGACCTAAATGTAAAAAAAATCGTCTGTTACATTCTCAGGTGACATTTTAAAATTTTTGCCTTATACAAACCCCTGCTCTGCATAGGTGACAGGGAACACATTTTTGTAAAATTGTCTGTTCAATTGGTGGGTGACATGAACCCAGTTTTGCCTATGAAAAATCCCTGCTCTGCATAGGTGACAGGAACTTCAATTTCTAAAACGTGTCTTTAATTGTCTGGCGCCCCCTCCTTTCATTCGATCCTTCTGCTTTAACAACTTGTCCTACATTTCCGCTCAATCACATTTCAGCCATTGACCTCCCTTGGATGTGATATCCCTTTCTCAGGCTCCCTCTCCGGCATGGAACTCTGATTCCACTTCATCCGTGATCACCATGGTAGGCGCATAAAAGAATATCTAAAGTTGATAGAGAAGATACGTGCGACATGGTTGAGCAGTATGTGTGCACCCGCCTACACATACTGACTGATTGGTCTGCCCCCTTCAACTTCTGGGTCTCGAAATTGGGCACATGGCTTTCCCTTTACACCTTGGAGGTGCTGGCCTGCCCTGCAGCCAGTGTATTGTCTGAACGCATGGCAGGAGGGGCCTATCAAAGAGAAGCGCATCCGCCTGTTCACAGTCAATGTAGACAAGCTCACGTTCATTAAAATGAACCAGGCATGGATCCCACAAGACTTGTCCGTACCTTGTGCAGAATAGGCATATACCAAACTTTGAACAAAAATAAAATAAAAAAATAAAATACCTCGCTACCTCCTCCACCGCCACTTCCACCTACACCGCCACATCCACTGCCTCCTCAACCTCCTACTCCATATGGACCTCCTCCTCCTACTTCAATATAATTTTTATTTTTTTACGTATTTTATGTTATTTGAAGTCATTTCCCTATCCACATTTGTTTGCAGAGCACTTACCATGCTCTTAAACACATTTTGCTGCCTTTTGCAGCTCTCTAGCCCTTTCCATGACTTTTTTAGAGCCATTTTAGTGCTCCAAAGTTTGGGTCCCCATTGACTTTAATGGGGTTCGGGGTCAAGTTCGGGTCAAATTTACTTCCCGAAATCAAAATTTTTTGTGAATTCGGCCGAACCCGTCGAACCTGAACATCCAGGTGTCTGTTAATTAGCTCAGTCATATATATAATCCAGATAACTAGTGTGAGATAGTGTAGGTTAGCAAGTTAATAGTGTAGCTGATAGAGTTTAGTGCAGGGTGTAGTGTAGGTTAAATAGAGATATAGTATAGTGTAGCCTTTTGCTGTCTGTTTAGTCTGTGGAAAAAAAGTATTTTGCTGTGTTTTAGGTTTTTGTGTGCTAGGATTGTCTGTGAAAAAAACAAAAAACAAAGAAAAAGTCTTTGCCTGTGTTTTAGTGTAACAGTTTTAGGGTTTTGTTTGTTAGGGAGGGAATATTGTCTGCATCTTTTGTCTGTGGGAAAAAAAAAAGGCTTTGTGTTTTAGTATTATTGTTTTAGGGTTTCTTGTACTAGGGAGGGATTATTGTCTGCGTGTTTTGTCATTGAAAAAAATAAAATCATTTTGCCTATGATTTAAGGTTTTGTGTAAATTTTTTTTAAGTTTTGCCCCATTGTCCCCAACCCAGTAAAGTTTGCCCAAACTCCCTCATTATTTTCTTTCTCAATTTTTTTTGTGTTGTTTAAAACCTTTTTGGTTTATTGTAAATTATTAATCAAAATCATGAGTGCATGTGGGCGTCGCAGCAGCTGTGGTCGTAGTAGGGGAGTTGGTTCGAGTGCTGGACCTCTGCCAGCACGGGGCCGCTCCTCTACCCACAGAAGGGTGGGCGCAGGTGGCAGGGGCATCCGCCTGATATGTGATTTTTTTGGGGGCGTAGCAGCCACCCCATTTCATCTCAGGATGGCTAGGCAGTGGTGTCATTCGTGACCCATGCCAGTGGTACGGAGTCCTCTGCCCCGGCTTTGAGCATCAGCAGCTCTCCACCTCCTGCAGGACTAGCCTCCAGCTCCCAAGAATCAACACTGATGCTGTTTGACAGTGACAGTGAGGGGGACATTTTGGGGGTGGTAATGCAGGAGTGAGCTAGAGCTTGGTCCGGATGGTCCTCACCTTTTGGAAGGGATGGAAGAGGAGGAGAGGGAGGGGGTACCGCCCATCAGTACCCCAGTGACATCCCATCCAACAGGTGCGGGTGATTTTAGCCACAGCACCCCCGCACTTAGTCAGACCCAGGCGTCAGCAAGGAGACAGCGGAGCCACGTCTGCTGTTCCCCTCAGTCAACCACTGGTCGATCTTGGGTCTGACATTACAGGCAATTAAGAGGAGGATGATTTTGAATGGGTGCCACCACCCTTGTCAGGTGACAGCAGCACTGATGAAGGTAGGCACCCGAGGCAAACGGTGCATCAGGTCACCAGGGAACCCAGTGGCAGAGGCTCCACTGGTAATGGCGGCAGGAGACAGCAGCAGCAGGTGACGGCTCCACCTGTGCGCATGGAGCCCGAAACGGTGCAAGCCAGCACCACCTCATCTGACAGGAGGTTGGTGCGTAAGTCGCCTGTTTGGGCTTACTTCACCACGGCAGAGGATGATGTGACAATTGCCATCTGTCAGCTGTGCCCTGCCAGGGTGAGGAGAGGGAGGTCTGTTGCTCACCTGGGTACCACTGCCTTAACTCAGCACCTGAGAGTCAACCATTGGCAGGAGCAGGAACAGATGCAGGGTGGTCATAGCAGCGCCAGCAGCAGTGCGCAGGGGACAGCAGCTCCTTCCTCTGTCCTTCAACCACTCCACCCCCTTCCAACAATGCACTCCCACTCCTCCACTCCATCTCCTAAAGGTACTGGTACCGGCAGACAGATCTCTGCACCCTCCTCTATCGCCTTCAATGCCATCGGTTGCCGACGCATTTGAACGCACCGCACCCTACACCCCCAGGGACCGACGCATGTGTTCTCTCAATGAGCTCCTGGCAAGGGTTATTGCCCAAAATCTGCTGCCCTTCAATATTGTGGACTGCAATCCATTCCGGCAGATGTTGTAGCAGGCCCAAGCCAGATGGAGTGTACCCAGCTGCAATGTATTTGCCAGGACTGACGTCCCTGCCCTACATCAGCACATTGTGCAGAGAGTATCCCTGTCGCTGGATCACGCTGTCAGCATCAGGGTACATCTGACAGTGGATGCTTGGACTAGCACACATGGGAAGGGACGATACATAAGCTTTACTGCCCATTGGGTGTCCCTCCGAGGTGCCGGGGAGGGATCATTAGATGTGGCGGGATCTCAGTTTGTGGTGCCGCCTCGGGGTGTCTAGGGGAGAACAGCTGCTCTCCCTCAAGCCACTGTCTCCACCGCTGCTGATCCCCCTAGCAAGCATCCCTGTAGCTATGCAAGTGTAATGCTTGTAAGCTTAGGGGAACGGAGACACAATGGACCTCATGTTCTGGCCGACCCTCCAGACTCAGGTCCACAAGTTGCTGACACCTCGAAGGCTCCAGGCAGGTCTGCGACAACGGCAGCAACCTCCTCGCTGTCCTCTATTCTGGCAGTCTTACACATGTGCCCTGCATGGCACATGTCCTCAACCTTGTGGTACAGAAGTTCCTACGCACATACCCAAGGTTGAGCGACATCGTGCCAAGGGTACACAGGATTGCCAGCCACAGTCTGCCACCTCACAGGCTGATTGTGGACAGCATAACGCGATGGAACTCCACCCTCCACATGCTGGAGAGGTTGTGGGGGCAGTGACGGGTGGTGAAAGAATACCTGCTGGACCAAGGCACTTCCGGGCCATCACACCCACTCCCCTACATCACCAATGCAGAGTGGGGTCAGGTACACCAGGTCTGCCGCGTGTTGGCCCCATGGTTATTACGGATGTGGCAATACCTAATAAGTATATTTTTTTATTTGTATTTTATTATTACACAATAATTGGATTTTTTGAACCAAAATAAATCATGTTTTAATGTCTCCATATTTATTTATTTTTTACGGTGTCTACTTTTCTTTTTTTCACAATTTTTTTCAATTTTTATTTAACTTTATTTTGGAAAAAGGACGCTTTTTTCTAGAATATTTTTTTAAACCTATATTTTTAAACTTTTTTTTAAAGTTTATTTTTTGTCCCCATCTGGGACTTTAACTTTTGGGGGTCTGATCCCCTTTACAATGCATTACAATACTTCTGTATTGTAATGCATTGGCTGTAAGTGTAAAAGACACCCCGCACATGTCTGAAGCTCACATGTGCCGCGGTCAGCGCTGACCGTGGCTATGCAGGTGTTAATGCGCTGGCATCGGTGACTGCCGGACCCCTGCCCCCAATCAGGAGGGCGCAGCTCCTGCACCCGCCAGATCACCATGCAGTACATTGGGCTTTAAGTCACATCCAGATCTGATATACATGTACGTCATCAGGCGTTAAGGAACTAAGTGGGGGATGTATCTAATGTAATGATGTATGGGGCCTTTTACTGGAATACAGAATGATGATTGCAGTTTATATATATACACACACTCACACATGTATATATTTCTGTGTGTGTAAAACGCACAAAATCATCCAGTTACATCATACATCTGTACCTCACTGTGTGTATAAATATATAAATATTATAATATATAATAACTTATTTCCATAACTATATACAGTGGGATGCAAAAGTTTGGGCAACCTTGTTAATCGTCATGATTTTCCTGTATAAATCGTTGGTTGTTACGATAAAAAAAAGTCAGTTAAATATATCATATAGGAGACACACACAGTGATATTTGAGAAGTGAAATGAAGTTTATTGGATTTACAGAAAGTGTGCTATAATTGTTTAAACAAAATTAGGCAGGTGCATAAATTTGGGAACCACAAAAAAGAAATGAAATCAATATTTAGTAGATCCTCCTTTTGCAGAAATTACAGCCTCTAAACGCTTCCTGTAGGTTCCAATGAGAGTCTGGATTCTGGTTGAAGGTATTTTGGACCATTCCTCTTTACAAAACATCTTTAGTTCATTCAGGTTTGATGGCTTCCGAGCTTGGACAGCTCTCTTTAAGTTACACCACAGATTTTCAATTATATTCAGGTCTGGGGACTGAGATGGCCATTCCAGAACGTTGCACTTGTTCCTCTGCATAAATGCCTTAGTGGATTTTGAGCAGTGTTTAGGGTCATTGTCTTGTTGAAAGATTCAGCCCCGGCGCAGCTTCAGCTTTGTCACTGATTCCTGGACATTGGTCTCCAGAATCTGCTGATACTGAGTGGAATCCATGCGTCCCTCAACTTTGACAAGATTCCCAGTCCCTGCACTGGCCACACAGCCCCACAGCATGATGGAACCACCACCATATTTTACTGTAGGTAGCAGGTGTTTTACTTGGAATGCGGTGTTCTTTTTCCTCCATGCATAACGCCCCTTGTTATGGCCAAATAACTCAATTTTAGTTTCATTAGTCCACAGCACCTTATTCCAAAATGAAGCTGGCTTGTCCAAATGTGCTTTAGCCCACTTCAAGCGGCACTTTTTGTGCTGTGGGATGAGAAAAGGCTTCCTCTGCATCACTCTCGCATACAGCATCTCCTTGTGTAAAGTGTGCCGAATGGTTGAACGATGCACAGTGACTCCATCTGCAGAAAGATGATGTTGTAGGTCTTTGGTGCTTGTCTGTGGGTTGACTCTGACTGTTCTCACCATTGGTCGCTTCTGTCTATCTGAGATTTTTCTTGGTCTGCCACTTCGAGCCTTAACTTGAACTGAGCCTGTGGTCTTCAATTTCCTCAATATGTTCCTAACTGTGGAAACAGACAGCTTTCTGAATCCTTCCCCTAAACCATGATGGTGAACAATCTTTGTCTTCAGGTCATTTGAGAGTTGTTTAGAGACCCCCATGTTGCTACTCTTCAGAGAAAATTAAAAGTGGAGGGAAACTTACAATTGACCCCCTTAAATACTCTTTCTCATAATTGGATTCACCTGTGTATGTAGGTCAGGGGTCACCGAGCTTACCAAGCCAATTTGAGTTCCAATAATTAGTTCTAAAGGTTTTGGAATTAATAAAATGACAACAGTGCCCAAATTTATGCACCTGCCTATTTTTTTTTAAACAATTACAGCACACTTTCTGTAAATCCAATAAACTTCATTTCACTTCTCAAATATCACTGTGTGTGTCTCCTATATGATATATTTAACTGACATTTTTTATCGTAACAACAAACGATTTATACAGGAAAATCATGACGATTAACAAGGTTGCCCAAACTTTCGCATCCCACTGTATATATATACATTGCGTTGGCGAGAGATACAAAGGTAATGTAAGCATTGTACCTGGGCATTTTCTGTCACGGATCTCTCTGATCCGCTCCGAATTCCTCCTCTTCAAATCCAAACATTTATTTAATATGGCCATCCTAGGGTGATTGCCCTTAAACTTCCTCTTGAGCTCGGAACGGATCTCCTTCACAATGGCCTGCTTCTCAGCGTGGAACCGGGTCCAGTCATAGCCCCGCTCCAACATGCGCTGCAGGATAAAGATACAAGCATATAATCACAATTTTTTTAAATACAAGTATTGTAAATAGTGTCCTCAGCAAAACACTGTGCCTGTTGAGACGTGCTCCGGCACCCTATTTAAATCTCCAATGCCTGTGTATGCCTCACTGCTGTATCATGATCCCATTTTGAGGCAGTCTGGCAATCGAAGGGGCACATCACATGTAAGTTTAAAACTCCTTATGCTGGATATTGAGATTTGTACCTAGCTTTTAGTTGTGGGCATATACATTTTTTGTGTTTTTTGTCTCTAGGTTGTATCGTTTCAGACCAGCCCTTAAGGAACAATGTGAAGTATTTGTTACCCATTCAAAAGTCTGCCTTATTTGTTTATATGCATCATTTTAAGCAATTTATGATTTTTGATGGGGGGTTTTCTCTAGCTAATACCGACCCCTTGAGGAACCCAACCAGGGGAAAAGCGTTGAGGTGTTAAAACTACCATATAAAACCATCTAGGGCTTTTTAGGGTTTTATAAGACAGGTACGAGGACAGGGAAACCCCACCATCTGGGTTTGTCCCTGGGATGAGGTCGAAGTAGGGCCTCGCAATAGTAAGTGTTCCCCGCCCTTCATACCAGACGTCCTAGTCCTGCCCTTTTGTTCATTTCCCATTTTTTGTGATTATCTGTGTGCATATGGGATACTACATGCATTATGTTAGTTGGGCCATTGTTTTGCCCATGTACTTTGTTTACCCTCTGTTGTGAATACAGGGTTATTCTATTATATCTTTAGTAAAAGTTATGTTTTATTAAAGGGTACATTTTTTCCAATTTATATTATTTTCTATAATTTGTTCATAGGAATGCTCATTAGTGATTATCTGGTGGCGTAAAAGTGCCACAGATTACCTGATGAACAAGCCAAACGTTCATTCATCGGGTAAAAGATCATTCATGCGGTCACAAAAATTTTCTGCCGGTATCAGATTGTGCTGTATAAACAGCATCTGCTGAGGGCAAACAACGAGTCAGTATGGGGACTAGCAATGTTATTAGCGATGTGTCTCCTTCACTGAAGAGCTGTTGTTTCCTTCCCAACTGTATTGTCCCATGTAAAAGGACCTTTTGTTTGAGTTCCCTGATATTTTCCTCATGCACTATATACTGAACAATACGATTTTTTAGGAAGTAGCCTTCAGTTGCTTGGTTCTTCTTTTGTTTTCCTACCTTAAAAGAGTTGTCTAAGATGGTAAAAAATTCTCTAAATTCCCCCAAATGCTGTAAAATAAAAAAAAGATTATTCAACAGATTCTCCTGCACCATTACCTGCGCTGTCATCCAGTCCGTCTACTGCTGAGGGAAATGATTGGCTGAAGCCGTTACACGCATTTTACCTACAAGATATTGAGCACATTACAGTCACTGTAATATGCAAGGGAAATCCTTTACTACTACTACTATGATATGTTGTAAACTTGCAATTCATCGCCACAGCAGCAGGAAAAGGACCAGTAATTTTGTTGTTTTTTTTACAACATTTCTAGAATCTTCATTTATCCTGGAAAAAACCTTAAAAGGGTTTCCCACTTTGCATCAATATCTATTAAAATAATTTATGCACGTAGCTGTAATTTTGTAATATATTACATTTATCTTTATTACTCTTATCTTCTGTTCTGGGCCGTGGTCACATGACCATGTCCATATAGCTGTTTCTCATTTCCTGGGCATTGTTAGGAGTAGTACTGGAGCTGTGGAAGAGAAAAAAGACGTGCATCACGGTTTTGGTTGGATACAACAGGAAGTGCTCTACATACAGAATGGAAAAAAACTGAGTCATTTGTTTAGATGGTGAAAACAGGTTATGAGGGTTCAAACTGAAAAAGAAAAAGCATGTGGAAGATATGCATGAAGTAAGCAACTACATGAGCATATTTGTTAAAAACTATAGTAATTCCGAAAATAAAAAACAACTTACATTTTTAACTAAGGTTCCATTTTTAGTATTGCACATTTTCACCAGATTATATGAACACTGTTATAGTAATAATAGGAACAATGCTAATAGTAGTAAAGATAATTTTCCTTGCAAAGTAATTAAGTCAAAGTACAAAATCATCTTTTCAACATCACACTTTAGCCTTAAAGAGGTATTCTGTTTTTAACGATTACATTAATTTGTTCGGAGAATAGGAAGTCATAAAATTTTCTATTATACAGGTAAAATATTAAGAAATTTGCTTGCAGACCTTTATTATATCTACATAGTTACCTCTTCGTAAAGAAAAAAAAAAAAAAGGATGATATGTTAGTCTTGTGTAAATCATTGACAGTATATCTAAATTAAACGAAGCATGGTGTCAGTCATGTGACCCTCTCTGATGTCATGTGACCACTGGCATTCAGTTAACCGCCCTGGATCTAACAGAACATCAACAGTATTACTACTGCAGCAGCACCTCAGCATGTCTTGCAGTGTCTGTAAAGAAGCAAATCTAACATTGTTCTCCATGTCTTCTCTATGTGTATTTGTTTGACATTTTTTGTATAGCTATCGTTATTAACAACATGACAACATCACATAGAGGCAGGCAGCCATTTTATATATCGCCTAGAGACAGGCAGCCATTTAAATACACACCCATCAATTTACTTATTATAATAGCTAGTGTTGAATGAAGCGCGCTTCGGATCATAGATACTGTACCCGTCTCTGTACAGCATTCAAATGTATGGGCTTCGCGGAGGTGAAATTCATTATGTCTGAAGTCTCATGAGACTTTGTTGAATAACTTCGGACTTCAATTATTCAACTTGAAAACCATTTTAAAACTGGGATCCGAAGCTGACTTTCATACCCTTCATCAATGTTCCAGCGGTTGATTTAGTCATGGGCTAAAACGGAAAAGGCTTATGTAAGCCCTTTACATACAATGCCTTGAAAAAGTATTCATACCCATTGAAATTTTCCAAATTTTTTCATGTACACCTTCAGAGGCAATTTTTGTTTATAATTGTATTTTACAGATTTTTGGCTAAAAATCTAATTTTGTATTGGTCTTTAGTAAAAAAAAAAATATTGAGCCATTCTGTCACAAATGGTTAACTGTTTTTCTAACTGTGTGACTGGTACTTTCACTTTGTGCTGGTCATCTAATAAGCCTTATCTCTAAACTACTAAGAGGTCATTAACACTTATTTAAGCCACATTCTTATCAGAAAGATATGAACTGAGCTATAATGAGTGTTTATAAGGTCAGAGAACAGAGATAAGGAGTCTGTTTGCCCCTGGTCTGACGTGAAATTCAAAGGATGCTACTACAGCATGTCAGCTCTGTGCAGAAAAATAAAGCCATATTTTAATAAAGACCCATTTAAAGAATTATTTTAGCTCAAAATGAGTACAAAGCAATCATCTAAAAAATGCCCCAACGGTGTAAATAGCCTTTAAATGTATTTTATTTGGATTTTATGTCATAGACCAACACAAAGTACCAAGTAAATGTGAAGTGAAAAGAAAATGATACATGGTTTTAAAAATGTTTAATAAATACAAATTTGAAAAGTCTGGCATGCATTTGTATTCCCCATCATTGCGCCCGCTGCATATAATGGAATGTAATTTGTGATGAAGTAATTCAAAACGAGTTACATTTCTTTGCGAAATTAAGTGAATCAGCCAAATAGAATAGAATCACTAGATATATGAACAAATGTGAAAAAGGTCAAGGGTGTGAATACTTTTTCAAGACACTGTAAGTGTTCATTGCTAGTGGGTTAGGGCGTTCTCAGGCGCAGGGCTTACATAACCTGAAATTACATAATACAATGTTGGTAAATATACTATACAATTGCACTGTGCAGATAGGGGTCAATTGGCTGATATAGGAAAAGTCTAAGCAGAATTTGAAATACATGTGTATATTAGAAAATTGCATGATATTCTATATAAACAAAAAATTTTAAAGTGGAAACTGGAATAGCCTTTTAAATGAAAATGATATCATGGGGACAAGTGAAAATAATATAGCCTAATATGTAGAATAGAATACTATTTAGTATTCTAGCAAGTTGCTAATCAGTGATGAGCGGCAGGGGCTATATTCGAATTTGCAATATTTAGTGAACATTTGGGCGAATATTCGTCATATATTAGAAAATTTGAGAATTTGTGATCTTCAGTCATTATTTTCTTGATTGTGAAAAACGGCAATCGGGAAATTCACAATAAAAATTAGCGATACGAAAATTTGCGATTAACACTACTCCTAAAGTCAAAGATATTGCAGCCTTCTCATTGGCCCACAAGCAAGAAGTAGTCAGGGATCATGGGTACTGATGAAAAAAAATCTAGACTATTTGCGATTACAAAGATATAGCACTATATTCTAGATATTCGCAAATTCTTCAAGTGCCAATATTTGTGCTAAAAATTTGCGATTAGAATATTGGCAATCAACACTATTGCTAATGATTTGTGCTTCCACCATCTTGTGGGATTGCTATGATAACGATAAAAGCCTCCTTATACAGTAGGCAACTCTACTTAGTCTTTAAGTACTGATTTATGATTGCTGGTGTACATTTACTTATATAGCGTAGAAAAAATGTTGGTGGGCAGCAATCATAAAAAGTGGCTGCAGCTTTTATGTCATCATGCCACCTGAACTGTTCTGCAGAAGCCAGACCTGGCCAAAAGAGATCCAAATTGTATTCATAGATAATAGTGTGGGATCTGGAACGGGTAAGCATCTTTTACTTGGACTGGAGGAAGACCTATATTTAAATTACTTATTCCAGGGGTGATATTTATAAATTACTTAATCCAACAGTTACTATATAATACATTGCTTAATCCACAAATCACTATCTATAGATTACTTAATCCAGGGGGCAGTATGCTGCAGTATTTCTTTCATAGGACACAGAGTGTGATAATGTGAAATTCAGGCGGCACAGTGCGTGGCACTATGAGGGGTTTGTCCTGGCATTAAGGGTAAAGATTTTCTGCAAAAATGAGGGGCCAAAGATCAATAGGTGGCAAACTCTACAGAGGCAGTTTATAGCTAAGAAGTCATGAGAGATGTCTGGAACAAGTGGAGAAGAAAATGAAATGTCCACAATCAGAGAAGATGTCAGCTGTAAATCACTAAACGTAAATGTTTATTCTTCTTCACAGTGTTTAGTACTGAATACATTGCATGACAAAATGGTTTATTTAATATTAGAGTAGAAATAATCTCCACCATAGGCATACTATATGCCATGCTTAGATCCTTTGGTAAACATTTTAATACAACCAAGGAGGTAGGCTTACTCAGAGAAAAAAGTAGGCACTTTCAATTTGTGGAGCACTATTCTCCTTTTGGGCATATTCTCTGCACTTTTATGTGGGGCACTGCTTTTTCTGGCAGCACAGTTTATGGGACTATTTTTTGGCCTTATTTTTGAGACACTATCTGCCACTATAGTTTTGGTCACTGTGGCACTATAACTTATTTCTGAAGTACAGTTTTTGGGACACTTTACAAAAGCAGTTACAGTAATGAGGCAGCAACAGGTACAACACTGAGGCAGGATGGTGCCTTTGTGTAGAAGGTGGGGAATAGCGAAAGGTGTCTGGACAGAAAACTCGACAGAGACAAGTCATGTCTGGAAAGAAATCATAGCAGTCTAAAATCTGTCCCCAAATAGATATAATTATTTTATGTTTAATTGACTGTGAATACATGAGAAGATAATTAACAATGTCCAGGTGGTGTGGAGGTCACTCATAAAACATTTCCAATGGTCCCATCAATGTGTTAAAATGTGTTTTTTTTTTTCCAGGTCAGATATGTCAGCTTTCTATCAATAGCTACTTTTCATAAATCAATCAGGGGGCCACTAGAAATCATCACAGATCTAAATTACATAACAATTAGATATTTATAATTTAGGTTTATTCTTTAACTCTGAAACATTAGTCCTTTGTAAGAAAACATTTGAAATTTATGGATATATTTTCTTGATACTAAATGGAATATTTCATTGTTCAAAAGAATGCATAAACATGCATAGGATTAAACCAAATTATTATACAAAGTAATCTTCCAAACAACGGCAAAGTCTCTGTGGTCTATGTAGCTGGCAGGGATGAATCACTAAATTATTTTGGTTTAAATATTTTACAAAATGTCTAGCAGGTACAATAAATCTGACCAGTTAGGGTTTTATGTTAATATTTAAACATTCACTCTCAAAACCAGCCAGCTAAATTCAACATGTATTATGGTTGTTTTATGGTATTTGTTTATTCAGAAGTATAGTGAAAATTATTCTGCAGAAATATTTGTAATATTGCAGTTTATGTGAGCAGTTTTGTTTTCTTTACAAATTAATTACACAAGTTCCTATTATTTATAATGGATGTTTCCCTGATATTTTGTGCAATGCTTTATAGTCATAGTTAAATGTATGGAATATATGGTGGCAACAAAAAGTAAGTGAACCCTTTTGAATACCTCAGATTTCTTTATTGATTACAAATAAGATGTGGTCGAAATTAAAAAAACATAATCTGATAAAACCAATAACACACAAACAGTTCTACTATTCATGACATCCACAATGCAGAGAGAAAAGGCAAATAAACCCCTGTGTTTACTAAACTGTAAAAAAAAAAATTCAGCAATCACCTTTACGTAGTTGCAAACAAGATTTACACAGTGCTAAGAAGGAATGTTGGTTCATTTTTGCTGCAAATGTATTTCAATTAACTAATATTTCTGGGACATCTTGAGAATCTTAATAGGGGTAAAATCAGAACTCTGGCATGGCCATTCAAAAAAATATCTGATTCACTCTAGGTGTCCAGACCCTGATACAGAACCCCCCACCCCCCCAAACAAAGATGTTCTTGCTTTACAGTTGTGATGAGGTTTTAGTTTTGGTGTGCAGTGTTCTTCTGCCGCCAAATATAACATTGTGCATTTGTGTTAAAATGTTCCACTTTGTCTCTCCTACTCACAGAATATTTTCCCTAAAGCATACTGGAACGTCCAGGTAGATGTGGGCAAATTTGAGACAAATTGCAAGGTTTTTATAAAAAAATAAGTGTTGACACCCGCACTCCATTAAGAAAGTATGGTGCCCGTGGTAGGTGAATGTTCACAATATCATATAGCTAGTAGTGATGAGCGGCAGGGGCAATATTCGAATTCGCGATATTTCGCGAATATTTGGGCGAATATTCGCCATATATTCGAGAATTCGCGAATTCATGATCTCCAGGCATTATTTTCTTGATTGCGAAAAATTCGCATAAAAATTCGCATGAACTGATATTTTCACAAAAATCGAATATTCGCAATTACGAATATATTTTGCGATATTCGAAATATTCTCGAAGTGCCGATATTCGCGATTAAAATTCGAATATTCGTGATCAACACTAATAGCTAGTCCCACGGCACTCGTCAGTTAATATTAAGCAATGCGCTTCTCAATATAACTTCAAAGACACAAAATAACACAAATTTAAAAAGCCTCTGTGAAGTGAAAAATTTAATAACCATAGAAATACTTCAGACGAGTGTTTTTTTTATTGTAACATAGTAACATAGCTTATAAGGCCAAAAAAAGACATCTGTCCATCCAGTTCGGCTTGTTATCCTGCAAGTTGATCTGGAGAAAGGCAAAAAAAAAAAAGAAAAAAACTGTGAGGTAGAAGCCAATTTTATCTACTTAAGGGGAAAAAAATTCCTTCCTGACTCCAATCAGGCAATCAGAATAACTCACTGGATCAACGACCCCTCTCTAGTAGCTATAGTCTGTAATATTATTACACTCCAGAAATACATCCAGGCCCCTCTTGAACTCTTTTAGTGAACTCACCATCACCATCTCCTCAGGCAGAGAGTTCCATAGTCTCACTGGAGTATATTCAATGGAGTATATACAGACCAAGGTCTTGTTACCAGTGGGGTACCTAAGGGATCAGTTCTGGGACCCATATTGTTTAATATCTTTATCAGCAAAATTGCAGAAGGCCTCGATGGTAAGGTGTGTCTTTTTGCTGATGACACAAAGATTTGTAACAGGGTTGATGTTCCTGGTGGGATACACCAAATGGAAAAGGATTTAGGAAAACTAGAGGAATGGTCAAAAATATGGCAACTAAAATTTAATGTTGATAAGTGCAAGATAATGCACCTGAGTCGTAAAAACCCAAGAGCAGAATATAAAACCAGTGATACAGTCCTAACCTCAGTATCCAAGGAAAGGGATTTAGGGGTCATAATTTCAGAAGACTTAAAGGTAAGCAGACAATGTCATAGAGCAGCAGGAAATGCTAGCAGAATGCTTGGGTGTATAGGGAGAGGCATTACCAGTAGAAAGAGGGAGGTGCTCATGCCGCTCTACAGAGCACTAGTGAGACCTTATTTAGAGTATTGTGTGAAGTACTGGAGACCATATCTCCAGAAGGATATTGATACTTTGGAGAGAGTTCAGAGAAGAGCTACTAAACTAGTACATGGATTGCAGGATAAAACTTACCAGGAAAGATTAAAGGACCTTAACATATATAGCTTGGAAAAAAGACAAGACAGAGGGGATTTGATAGAAACTTTTAAATACATAAAGGGAATCAACAAGGTAAAGGAGGAGAGAATATTTAAAATAAGAAAAATTGCTACAAGAGGACATAGGGGCAAAGGTTTAAGAGTAATATCAGGAATTATTACTTTACTGAGAGAGTAGTGGATGCATGGAATAGCCTTCCTGCAGAAGTGCTAGCTGCAAATACAGTGAAGGAGTTTAAGCATGCATGGGATAGGCATAAGACCATCGTTCATATAAGATAGGGACAGGGGCTATTCATAGTATTCAGTATATTGGGCAGACTAGATGGGCCAAATGGTTCTTATCTGCCGACACATTCTATGTTTCTCTTACCGTAAAGAATCCTCTTCTATGTTTGTGTAGAAACCTTCTTTCCTCCAGACGCAGATGATGTCCCCTTGTCACAGTCACAGTACTGGGGATAAATAGATGATAAGAGAGATCTCTGTTCTAACTAACTACTTTATACATAGTTATTAGTTCTCTCCTCAGTAGTCTTTTTTCTAAAGTGAATAACACTCATTTTGATAATCTTTCAGGGTACTATAGTCCCCCCATTCCAGTTATTACTTTAGTTGCCCTCCTCTGAACCCTCTCCAGCTCTTCTATGTCTGTCTTGTTCACAGGAGCCCAGAACTATACACAGTACAGTCGTGGCCAAAAGTTTTGAGAATTACATAAATATTGGAAATTGGAAAAGTTGCTGCTTAAGTTTTTATAATAGAAATTTGCATATACTCCAGAATGTTATGAAGAGTGATCAGATGAATTGCATAGTCCTTCATTGCCATGAAAATTAACTTAATCCCCAAAAAACCTTTCCACTGCATTTCATTGCTGTCATTAAAGGACCTGCTGAGATCATTTCAGTAATCGTCTTGTTAACTCAGGTGAGAATATTGACGAGCACAAGGCTGGAGATCATTATGTCAGGCTGATTGGGTTAAAATGGCAGACTTGACCTGTTAAAAGGAGGGTGATGCTTGAAATCATTGTTCTTCCATTGTTAACCATGGTGCAAAGAAACGCATGCAGCCATCATTGCGTTGCATAAAAATGGCTTCAAAGGCAAGGATATTGTGGCTACTAAGATTGCACCTCAATCAACAATTTATAGGATCATCAAGAACTTCAAGGAAAGAGGTTCAATTCTTGTTAAGAAGGCTTCAGGGCTTCCAAGAAAGTCCAGCAAGCGCCAGGATCGTCTCCTAAAGAGGATTCAGCTGCGGGATCAGAGTGCCACCAGTGCAGAGCTTGCTCAGGAATGGCAGCAGGCAGGTGTGAGCGCATCTGCACGCACAGTGAGGCGAAGACTTTTGGAAGATGGCCTGGTGTCAAGAAGGACAGCTAAGAAGCCACTTCTCTCAAAAAAAACCACCAGGGACAGATTGATCTTCTGCAGAAAATATGGTGAATAGACTGCTGAGGACTGGGGCAAAGTCATATTCTCTGATGAAGCCTCTTTCCGATTGAATGGGGCATCAGGAAAAAGGCTTGTCCGGAGAAGAAAAGGTGAGCGCTACCATCAGTCCTGTGTCATGCCAACAGTAAAGCATCCTGAGACCATTCATGTATGGGGTTGCTTCTCATCCAAGGGAGTGGGCTCACTCACAATTTTGCCCAAAAATACAGCCATCAATAAAGAATGGTACCAAAACACCCTCCAACAGCAACTTCTTCCAACAATCCAACAACAGTTTAGTGAAGAACAATGCATTTTCCAGCACGATGGAGCACCGTGCCATAAGGCAAAAGTGATACCTAAGTGGCTAGGGGACCAAAACGTTGACATTTTGGGTCCATGGCCTGGAAACTCCCCAGATCTTAATCCCATTGAGAACTTGTGGTCAATCCTCAAGAGGCGAGTGAACAAACAAAAACCCACTAATTCTGACAAATTCCAAGAAGTGATTATGAAAGAATGGGTTGCCATCAGTCAGGAATTGGGCCAGAAGTTGATTGAGAGCATGCCGAATTGCAGAGGTCCTGAAAAAGAAGGGCCAACACTGCAAATACTGACTCTTTGCATAAATGTAATGAAATTGTCGATAAAAGCCTTTGAAACGTATGAAGTGCGTGTAATTATATTTCACTACATCACAGAAACAACTGAAACAAATATATAAAAGCAGTTTAGCAGCAAACTTTGTGAAAACTAATATTTGTGTCATTCTCAAAACTTTTGGCCACGACTGTACTTCATGTGTGGTCTGACTAGTGATTTGTAAAGTGGTAGGACTGTGTTCTCATCACGGGCACCTATGCCCCTTTTGATGCAACCCATTATCTTATTGGCTTTGGCAGCAGCTGCGTGACACTGGTTTCTTCAGTTTAGTTTGCTGTTCACAAAAATTGCTAGGTCCTTTCCCATGTCAGTGTTACTCGGTGTTTTACCATTTATACTGTATACTGTCCTTGTTCGTGTTAATTCGTTTACACAGTTTATCTGCAAAAATTACTTTACACAGTGTCATCTGCAAAAATTTATTTTTTACTGTGCAAGCCTTCTACAAGATCATTAATAAATATATTGAAGAGAATAGGGCCCAATACTGACCTCTGAGGTACTCCACTAGTGACAGTGACCCAATTTGAGTGTGTACCATTAATGACCACCCTCTGTTTTCTATCACTGAGCCAGTTATTTACCCACATACAGACATTTTCTCCCAGTCCAAGCATTCTCATTTTATATACTAACCTTTCTTACATTACAGTGTCAAATGCTTTGGAGAAATCCAGATATAAGACATCCATTGATTCGCCGCTGTCATGTCTAGAACTTACCTCCTCATATAAAATGATTATATGAGTTTGACATGACCGATCCCTTAAGAAGCCATGCTGATATGGCATTATTTGCTTATTTTCATTGAGGTACTCCAAGATAGCATCTCTTAGAAAACTTCAAACAGTTTACCCACGAAAGATGTTAAACTTACAGGCCTATAGTTGCCGAGCTCTGTTTTTGGACCCTTTTTTTATATTGGCACCACATTTGCTATGTGCCAATCCTGTGGAACACACCCTGTCAGTATAGAGTCCTTAAATATCAGAAATAAGGGTCTGGCTATGTCATTACTTAATTATCTTAGGATACGGGGGTGTATGCCATCTGGTCCTGGGGATTTGTCTATTTTAATCTTCCTGGGTCTGTACCTCTTCCTGGGTCAGGCAGGGCACTTTTAACCCCTTAAGGACACAGGGCGTACAGGTACGCCCTTGTGCCCTGGTACTTAAGGACACAGGGCGTACATGTACGCCCTGTGCATTTTCGATCACTGCCGTGCGGCTGGCAGTGATCGGAACCCGGTGCCTGCTCAAATCATTGAGCAGGCACCTAGGCTAAATGCGCGGGGGGGTCCCGTGACCCCCCCATGTCGGCGATCGCGGCAAACCGCAGGTCAATTCAGACCTGCGGTTTGCTGCGATTTCTGCAGTTTCTGATCCCCGCGGTCCCTGACCGCGGGGATCAGAAACTTTTGCATTTGTAAAATATAAATGTATCCCTCCCCCCTGCACCCCTTAGTGATTTTTGCCCGGTGGGAGGTGCAGGGGGAGGGTTGCGGGCGGTGCGGGCGGTGCGGGAGGCGGGCGGTGCGGTAGGCGGGATCGCGATCCCCCGCCCGCCTCCCATTGCGTAATCGTTGGCGTCTAGTGGGTTATACCAGGGTGCCAGCACATTGCTGGCACCCTGGTATAAACGGCTGACATCGGTGATGCGATGTCAGCCGTTTAACCCTTTCCATACAGCGGTCCGTACGGACCGCTGTATGGAAAAGGTTAACAGTAAGAGGGAGCTCCCTCCCTCTCCGATCGGGGGGCTGCTGTGCCTTTGCAGCCCCCCGATGGGAGAGGGAGAGAGCTCCCAGGCAGCCCCCCCAAGCCCCGTCCTTACCCTTCCCCGTCTGCGAAGTTCTGGCCACTACTGAGCAGACGGGGAAGGTTCCCATGGCAACAGGACGCCTCTCAGGCGTCCTGCTGTCCATGGTGCTGAACAGATCTGTGCTGAAAGCATAGATCTGTTCAGTGTAAGTAAAATACAGTTACAGATACCTATATAGGTTCTGTACTGTATTTTACAGACATCAGACCCACTGGATCTTCAAGAACCAAGTGGGTCTGGGTCAAAAAAAAAGTGAAAAAAGTGAAAAATAAAGTAAAAATCAAAAAACACATTTATCACTGATTAAAAATGAAAAAAATAAAATTCCCTACACATGTTTGGTATCGCCGCGTCCGTAACGACCTGATCTATAAAACGGTCATGTTACTTTACCCGAACGGTGAACGCCATAAAAATAAAAAATTAAAAACTATGATGAAATTGGAATTTTGCCCACCTTACTTCCCAAAAAAAGGTAATAAAAGTGATCAAAAAAGTCGCATCTACGCCAAAATTGTAACAATCAAACCGTTATCTCATCCCGCAAAAATCATACCCTACCCAAGATAATCGCCCAAAAACTGAAAAAGTTATGGCTCTTAGACTATGGAAACACTAAAACATGATTTATTTTGTTTCAAAAATGAAATCATTGTGTAAAACTTACATAAAAAAAAAAGTATACATATTAGGTATCGCCGCGTCCGTATTGAACGGCTCTATAAAAATATCACATGAACTAACCCCTCAGATGACCACCGTAAAAAAATTAAAATAAAAACGGTGTAAAAAAAGCCATTTTTTGTCATCTTCCGTCACAAAAAGTGTAATAGCAAGCAATCAAAAAGTCATGTGCACCCCAAAATAGTGCCAATCAAACCGTCATCTCATCCCACAAAAAATGAGACCCTACTTAAGATAATCGCCCAAAAATTTAAAAAACTATGGCTCTTAGACTATGGAGACACTAAAACATTTTTTTTGTTTTAAAAATGAAATTATTGTGTAAAACGTACATAAATAAAAAAAATTGTATACATATTGGGTATCACCGCGTCCGTGACAACCTGCTCTTTAAAATTACGTCATGATCTAACCTGTCAGATGAATGGTGTAAATAACAAAAAAAAAAAACGGTGCCAAAAAAGCAATTTCTTGTTACCTTGCCGCACAAAAAGTGTAATATAGAGCAACCAAAAATCATATGTACCCTAAACTTGTACCAACAAAACTGCCACCCTATCCCGTAGTTTCTAAAATGGGGTCACTTTTTTGGAGTTTCTACTCTAGGGGTGCATCAGGGGGCTTCAAATGGGACATGGTGTCAAAAAAAACCAGTCCAGCAAAATCTGCCTTCCAAAAACCGTATGGCATTCCTTTCCTTCTGCGCCCTGCCGTGTGCCCGTACAGCGGTTTACGACCACATATGGGGTGTTTCTGTAAACTACAGAATCAGGGCCATAAATAATGAGTTTTGTTTGGCTGTTAACCCTTGCTTTGTAACTGGAAAAAAAATATTAAAATGGAAAATCTGCCAAAAAAGTGAAATTTTGAAATTGTATCTCTATTTTCCATTAAATCTTGTGCAACACCTAAAGGGTTGACAAAGTTTGTGAAATCAGTTTTGAATACCTTGAGGGGTGTAGTTTCTTAGATGGGGTCACTTTTTTGGAGTTTCTACTCTAGGGGTGCATCAGGGGGGCTTCAAATGGGACATGGTGTAAAAAAAACTGTCCAGCAAAATCTGGCTTCCAAAAACCACACGGCGCACCTTTCCCTCTACGCCCTGCCGTGTGCCCGTACAGCAGTTTACGGCCACATATTGGGTGTTTCTGTAAACTACAGAATCAGGGCCATGAATAATGAGTTTTGTTTGGCTGTTAACCCTTGCTTTGTAACTGGAAAAAAAATATTAAAATGGAAAATCTGCCAAAAAAAGTGAAATTTTGAAATTGTATCTCTATTTTCCATTAAATCTTGTGCAACACCTAAAGGGTTGACAAAGTTTGTGAAATCAGTTTTGAATACCTTGAGGGGTGTAGTTTCTTAGATGGGGTCACTTTTTTGGAGTTTCTACTCTAGGGGTGCATCAGGGGGGCTTCAAATGGGACATGGTGTAAAAAAAACTGTCCAGCAAAATCTGGCTTCCAAAAACCATACGGCGCACCTTTCCCTCTACGCCCTGCCGTGTGCCCGTACAGCAGTTTACGGCCACATATTGGGTGTTTCTGTAAACTACAGAATCAGGGCCATGAATAATGAGTTTTGTTTGGCTGTTAACCCTTGCTTTGTAACTGGAAAAAAAATATTAAAATGGAAAATCTGCCCAAAAAAGTGAAATTTTGAAATTGTATCTCTATTTTCCATTAAATCTTGTGCAACACCTAAAGGGTTAACAAAGTTTGTAAAATCAGTTTTGAATACCTTGAGGGGTGTAGTTTCTTAGATGGGGTCACTTTTATGGAGTTTCTACTCTAGGGGTGCATCAGGGGGCTTCAAATGGGACATGGTTTCAAAAAAACTGTCCAGCAAAACATGCCTTCCAAAAACCAAACGGCGCACCTTTCACTCTACGCCCCGCTGTGTGGCCGTACAGTAGTTTACGGCCACATATGGCGTGTTTCTGTAAACGGCAGAGTCAGGGCCATAAAGATACAGTCTTGTTTGGCTGTTAACCCTTGCTTTGTTAGTGGAAAAAATGGGTTAAAATGGAAAATTAGGCAAAAAAATGAAATTCTCAAATTTCATCCCCATTTGCCAATAACTCTTGTGCAACACCTAAAGGGTTAACAAAGTTTGTAAAATCAGTTTTGAATACCTTAAGGGGTGTAGTTTCTTAGATGGGGTCACTTTTATGGAGTTTCTACTCTAGGGGTGCATCAGCGGGCTTCAAATGGGACATGGTGTCAAAAAACCAGTCCAGCAAAACATGCCTTCCAAAAACCAAACGGCGCACCTTTCACTCTACGCCCCGCTGTGTGGCCGTACAGTAGTTTACGGCCACATATGGGGTGTTTCTGTAAACGGCAGAGTCAGGGCAATAAAGATACAGTCTTGTTTGGCTGTTAACCCTTGCTTTGTTAGTGGAAAAAATTGGTTAAAATGGAAAATTAGGCAATAAAATGAAATTCTCAAATTTCATCCCCATTTGCCAATGACTCTTGTGCAACACCTAAAGGGTTAACAAAGTTTGTAAAATCAGTTTTGAATACCTTGAGGGGTGTAGTTTATAGAATGGGGTAATTTTTGGGTGGTTTCTATTATGTAAGCCTCGCAAAGTGACTTCAGAGCTGTAGTATTCCCTAAAAATTGGGTTTTTGTAAATTTCTGAAAAATTTCAAGATTTGCTTCTAAACTTCTAAGCCTTGTAACATCCCCAAAAAATAAAATATCATTCCCAAAATAATTCAAACATGAAGTAGACATATGGGGAATGTAAAGTCATCACAATTTTTAAGGGTATTACTATGTATTACAGAAGTAGAGAAACTGAAACTTTGAAATTTGCTAATTTTTCCCAATTTTTGGTAAATTTGACATTTTTTTATGCAAAAAAAAATATTTTTTTTAACTTTATTTTACCAGTGTCATGAAGTACAATATGTGACGAAAAAACAATCTCAGAATGGCCTGGATAAGTCAAAGCGTTTTAAAGTTATCATCACTTAAAGTGACACTGGTCAGATTTTCAAAAAATGGCCTGGTCCTAAGGTGTAAAAAGGCTGTGTCCCTAAGGGGTTAATTGGGAATTTACTTTTATATTCTACATTTCATCAGACAGTTTATTTTCCTCAGTGAATACAGTGGGGGAAAAAAATAATAGCTTTCCTTTCTCCTCATCGCTCTCTGCAACTCCCCCCTCATTACTTTGTAGAGGGCTGACACCTTCAGATTTATACTTTATACCATTTAAATAATTGAAGAACATTTTAGGGTTCGTTTTGCTCTCTTTGGCAATTAATCTTTCGATAAAGGTATTAAAATGCTACAAAAACAGTTTGAAGGAGGTCTAAAAGGGGGGGGGGGGCATATATCAATTGCACAGTTTTTTCTGTTAATTGTAAGTCTGCATTTAGTTTTATGTGCTACACCAAATTTATGAGATTGTGGCTTCATACCACTTTATGTGGCACTTTTACTTATCCAAGCCATTCTGAGTGTTTTCTCATGAGACATTGTACTTCATGATAGTGCTAAATTTGAGTCGATGTTTAACCTTTATTAATTAAAAAAAATTTGAAAAAATGTATTCTCTATGCTTTTAAGAAGGGTAGTGATATAATAGTTATTACAATAGCAATGGTGGACTAGCACTCAAAACATCATGGAGCTAACAATGTGGATAAGCTATCAATATTTAATGCTGCATCAATGGATAAAAATGATGCAATACAAAAAAATCGTGATTAATAACAATAAAATCGTACTAAAAATAATTGTTAAAAAATCGTAGGAATAATCGCATTGAGGTTTCGGAAGCAAGGAGATCAAAGTATTGTCCTTATTTGCACATCTGATGATTCCACTAATTTCGTGACAACCTATATATAGCAGCTGATTCGATAATGGCCTATATGTATCGGCTCACGCAAGCTATGATCTAGCGTTGCGATTTTTGTTCGAATTATCTCAGAAACGTAGGCTGGAAGGATTCATAGCCGCCATCAAATGTCAACGTGCAGGTAATAAAATCTTGCTCACTGAGCACTCACCCCACCTAACATGTGGTCTTCACGCTGGCTGGTGTGCATTCGGTGTGCACAAACTTGGAGCAAGTCAATGACCTGTGATGAGATCCGGCTGGCATGTAGTTGTTTACACCGCTCTGTGTGTTGCTCCGTATGTAATTCCTCCAAAAACTTAGATGTGAAATCACGGTCCGAATTTCTTCTGACGCAATATTCTAGTATAGCTGAGAGATCGTTTCATAAATCGCTTGACTCATTCATAGAGTTTTTCAATCACATGGAGTCTTTCAAAGCATCAGTATATCCCCAGATACGTTTCGAGGTCTTGCTGACCTCTTCCTCAGTGGTTATACTCCATATGCCTAGACTCCCTTATTTATACTCTGTTCAGTAGTAAACAAATCCTGGAAAAACAGATCTCAAAGCAAAACGAAGGTGGAAGATAAGTCCTGGAGAAGCGGATTTCAAACAGATAAAATTGATCCAATACGATTTTGATGCATTTTTTTAATGCGATTTTTGATGCAATTTTTTTCAAAGATGCGTTTTTATGGTTAAAGCTGATAGATTTAAAAAACAATTAATTTCAATGTTCTAAAAGTTCATTCTCAATCCTTGATCATTCCAAAATAAATAATCAATACGATTTTAAATGAATGACAATATAAGAAATACTTAAAATACTACATAAATAAATTCAAATATGTGGACCTAAATGTGGGGATGTGAGATCTCTGTAGCACCAACAACAAATAGATAAAATATTAGATAAAATATACTTTTTCATAAGATGTCTTCCAGGTGTATTAGAATTTCTTGCAGGTGTATTAGGATGGAGGCCTGCCTCCAAAGGGACGCCGCAGCGCAAGAATTACCACTGCAATCTCCCGTCAGAAGCAGGCATTAGAGGCTTATTTTAAGAGCTGAATATTGACTTATAGGATAGCTGGCTTACATCTGGTGGCAATAGAGGAAAAGCTTGTTAAGAGCTTATTTGCATTTCTTTCCTCCCAGAATTCCAAAGGAGCATGTATGGCCTATAAGTCGCCTCACACTGATTAAGGTGCTCTCTCCCTAAGGAGAGTTAGTTCCCCCCTTGCTTGGACACAGGCCTCCTACCCAGTTAAGCCAGTACTCTCTGCTCTGCACTGATGAGGGACAATCACACCAAAACAGCTGTTTCCAGATGAGGTGCTGGCTTATTTAATATCCAAGCCATGTCTCAAGGCTTATTTTAAGAGCTGAATATTGACTTATAGGATAGCTGCCTTACATCTGGTAGCATTAGAGGCAAAGCTTGTTAAGAGCTCATTTGCATTTTTTCCCTCCCAGAATTCCAGAGGAGCATGTATGGCCTATAAGTCTCCTCACACTGATTAAGGTGCTCTCTACCTAAGGAGAGTTAGTTCCCCCATTGCTTGGACACAGGCCTCCTAACTTTTTTTTTTCAAAGCAGGATAAAGAAGTGGCAGCAAATCTGCAATTGCTTTTTGTGTCTTGTTATTGCGGTGAATATTGCATGGGAAAAAATGATACATTATCTTTATTCTGCCAGTCGGTACGATTACAGAGATACCAATTTTATATAGTTTTTTTTTGTTTTACCACTTTTACACAATGTATATTTGTAAAGAAAAATCCAGTTTTTGCATCACCATTTTCTGAAAGTCATATATTTTATTTTTATTTTTCTGGCAATGGTCTTGTTTTGTGATGCCATATTTTTTTTATTTTTATGGAAATTATCTTATCTGGTGGCTGTTTTTTTGAGGGATTGGGTGACGATTTTATTGCTACCATTTTGGGGTACATGCAACTTTTTAATCACTTGGTATTACACTTTTTGTGAGGCAAGGTCACCCAAAAAATTGCTGTTTTGGCACAGTTTTTATTCATTTTTTTTTTTTTTTTACAGCATTCACTTGACAGAATGGACGATCTGAGCTGGTCTTTCCAGAGGTGTTGATACATAATATGTCTTTTTTTTTCTATTTTTTTTTTACAATTTTACATGTCTTTATCATGGGAAATTGACTTTTTTATTTGAAACTTTTATTTTTATTATGTAAAAACACTTTTTTCACCTTTATTTTTATTTTTGTCCCACTATGGGACTTCAACTTGGGGATTTGATCGACTCTACAATGCATTACAATACATTGTGTATTGTAGTGCATTGACTGTCAGTGTAATACACTTACAGCCTCCCTATGAGACCCAGCCTGAGGGCTGGATCTAAAAGGCTTCCATTGGAGGCAAGCCCTGATGCCTGTGTAAGGCTTCAGGCTGCTGTTCCAGCCATCAGGTCCCCGTCACTGCAGCGCGGTGAGATTGAAGGTTTTGGTTTTAATTCTAATAATGAAGAGTGAAGGAAACTAGCCATTGCTTATCACCTGCCTAATAGCATCCATGAAGTGAAGCATGGTGGTGGCAGCATCATGCTGCAGGAGTGTTTTTGAGCTTCTAGGACAGGGAGACTTGTCATGGTTGAGGGAAAGCTGAATGGAGTAAAGTACAGAGATATTCTTAATAAAAACTTGATCCAGAGTGCTGTGGACCTCAGACAGAGTGCATCCACAGTGCGAACACGAAAATAACCCAACACTTTTATACTGTACTCCCCCATAATTCAAGGTGATAACTAACATCCAAACTAGGAATGCTCAAATTGATTCTAACAAATCGATACATCTCATTAGTAAGAGCTCTTCACCTGTGAGGTGCTGTCCCAACAGGTGAAGATGCACTAACCTGTTGATTGACAAGACTGGACCTCTCGCTTGGCCCTGACAATCTGGACCTTGTGCCATTGCTCCAAATAGCAGCACAGGTGCAGGAGCTCAAATTCAGCTTCAGGAGCAGCAATTGTTCATAATTATATCAATAACATAACAAATAAACACATACCCCACCATAAAAAACATTCTCCATCAATCATTGTCCTAAAGCAAGCCCTAAACCAATTACACTATAATAGACATGCAATATATTAAGCTTAGAGGTAAATGATGATGAACACAGATCAAGAGGCTATTTTAGGGTAACACCATTGTTATTATTTGAAAAATTTACTTGAATGTGAAAAATATATTTTACAATTTTTTTTAAACTATAAACCTAAAAATGATTTAAAAAAGTGAACATTTTAGGGGATATTTATTAAGAGTGACATTTTGCACATTGATCTTAATATCTGCCTCACTGGCATCAGATGTGCCACAACTATTAAGACATGCATTGCCCTCACTACTAACCATACACTGCCCACTTTTTTAAAATAATTTTGTCCACGGATTGCATGCAGGCCTGCCTCTTCTTCTCTTCCTCCTACTCCATCCTCTGTCTCCTCCTCGGCTGACTCCTCCTTTTCCACTGCTACCGCCTCTTCCGCTGCAATCCCCAAGCTCACCAGAACCTATTCGAAGTGCCAGGTGAGAAGTTGCCATGCTGTGCTGCGGCTGTTGTGCCTGGAAGCCAAGAGACACACCGGTCCTGCACTGCTTTCATCTATGTGGTCACAGACCGATCAGTGGCTAACGCCACTCAATTTGACAGTTGGTAAAGTGGTGTGTGACAGTGGTGCCAATCTGCTGAGCGCGCTGAAACAGGGCAAAATGACACATGTCCCGTGCATGGCACACATCCTGAACTTAGTCAACGATTTGTTGCCAAATACCCCGGAGTCCAGGACATCTTGTGGCATTTTAGAAGATCTTACATGGCCATGGCTCGCCCTGCTGACGCCTAGCGGCGACACCACCTGCCCGTCAGAAGTCTGATTTGTGACAGCCCAACGCGCTGGAACTCCACCTTGTATATGCTTTATAGGCTGCTTCAGCAGCAACGTGCCAGTAACGACTACCTGTACGAACTCTGTGGCAGGACAGGTTCTGGGGAGCTTGGCTTCTTTTCACCACGCCAGTGGCTGCTCATACGCGACGCATGCAGACTCTTGCGGTCATTTTATGAGATCACCAAACTGGTCAGTCGCAGCCAGGGCACCTTCAGTGACATCGTACCTTACGCCTTCTTTCTGGAGAGTGCATAGCATTGTGTCATTGTTCAAGCCGTCGAGGAGCAGGAGCTTGTAGAGGAGAAAGTCGCAATGCTGAATGAATTCCCAGGGGGGCTACTCCATCTGAGACAAGTCAGCAGGAGTCTGAAGAGGAGTCAGAGGAGGATGGTGACTGGGGGGAGGAGGAGGAGAAGAAAGAAGAGCAGGCTTTAAACTTTTCAGAGATCCCTAGTGTTGTCCGTGGATGGGGGGAGGAGACCGAGTACGACATTATCCTGGGCGATGAGCAGGATCCAGGGCGCTCCACCACTTCCAATTTAGTGCAGGCGCGTGAAGTAAGTTACGCTGATGGCTCCCGCCCACTCGCCCAGCCTCCTGCCTGCTATGAAAGTTAGTAGTAAGTTCCGTACTACAGCCTGGATGAATGAATTTATAGTTTAACATTGCCTATATGATTACTACAGTGAGCGGGGCCGATGTAGTAAAATACAGTGACTGCACCGGGCCCCGCTGCCACTACAAAACAAGATGCAGACCCCCACCCGCTGTATTGGGGTTCATTCACTACACAGGGACACTGTTATGGGAGGGATCTGTGGATGACACATAGCATAAGATGCTATGTGTCATCCACAGATCCCCCCCATAGCAGTGCCATGCTATCCCCAGATGCCCCCATTATAGTGCCATCCCCAGATGCCCCTATAATAGTGCCATCCCCAGATTCCCACATAACAGTGCCATCTCCAGATGCCCCCATAACAGTGTCATGGACAGACCCCCATAACAGTGTGTCATCCACAGACCCCCATGACAGTGTGTCATCCACAGATCCCCCATAATAGTGTTATCCACAGACAACCATTAGTTCAAAAACCACCAAAAGCACACCTTTAGGTAAACATTTTTTTTCTTATTTTCCTCCTCAAAAACCTAGGTGCGTCTTATGGGCCGATGCGTCTTATAGGGTGAAAAATACAGTATTTGACATGTATTTGTACTGGCCTACATGTATTTGTACTGGACAGTAAAATCTAATATACCTCCTGCCACATAATCACTTTTCTGTCCAGTGAATAGCTAATGTTTGGGGCCTGTACTCCACTGCCCTGCAGTAAAATTGTTATCCAATGACCATCTAATATACCTCCAGCCACATAATCACTTGATCTTTTCTGTACGGTGAATGCATCATTTTGGGGGCCTGTAATCTAACTGGCCAACAGTAAAATTGTTATACGGTGACTGCCTAATGTACCTCCAGTCAAATAATCACTTGTTCTTTTATGTCAGGTGAATGCCTAATTTTTAGGGTCCGTACTCCCGTGGCCTAAAATAAAAAAAATGATGAGCTCCAGCATGGCACATTTTAGAGAATTTCCCTTTAAGACGCATAAAAATGGCCCCTGATTAAAATACATTTTTGTCATTGATCCCCCTCTAGTATGTCACTGTCCATGTTGTATGACTATTTGTGCATTTCTAGTAAGTTTTTGGTGGCTGCAAATATGACCTGGAGGTTTAAAGTGAATAGGGCCCTCCACAAACTTGCGGTTCGCAAACATTTGATCGCGTTCGCGAACCGTCCAGGCCGATTTTTGTCTATCACTAATGGCTGGCCATATTTCTCTTGCAATGCTGGCTGCAATTTCCAAATGAGGGATACAGAGGTAAGATATTATTGGCCAGCTCATTTTCAAGTGTGAAGGATGTCTAAGCAATGTCCCTCTATTAGCAGTAAAGTCTATCAGCTTTAACGTAGTAAAATAGTAACATAGGCTAATAACAGACATGCATCAATCCATTTCAGCCTGTTATCCTGCAAAGTTTGATCAGCAAATAAATTACTGTATGAGTCCAATGTTCAACCATGCAGATTCTGGACTTCATTGGTTCTTTCCTTGATCTCTGTCTTTTTCTTGTACTGTAGTATTGTAGCAATAGTAATATAGTTATCAGATAAGGTGATTCTCTGTAAGTTTGGTCCAGTCCTATGAGGAGTGGAGCACATATAGCATATTTCTCTGTCTTCCAACACACACACTACACTAACTAGACTAGTTTTGGAGGTGACCATTGATTTCATAGCTGCAAAGAAACAGCTAATAGGCAGGGAAGAGGGATGTTGAACTCCCACCAATCAGATATTTATGGTCTATCTTGAGGCTAGAACATCAGTTTCAAAATCCTGCAGAACCCCTTTAAAGGGGTTCTCCAGGAATTAAGAAAAATAAAATACTTATATATTACTTTACTATAAAGTAATCCCTGACAAGCAGAGTAGAGAGAGGATGAGGCAGCTCCTTAGCTCAGTGTTCTGAAGTAACATGTCCTCCTGTGTGATTAGGACAGGCTTTGTATGTATTATTAGGACGGCAGCCATTTTATTTCCCCTGATGATTGCTCCCCCGACAAAACAAGGCATTATACTGTTACTAATAAAAAATATTTGGGAAGATATTTATCATAATGTAATATTTAAGTATTTTCAGTAATTCAATCTTCTTAATTCCTGGAGAACACCTTTAAGTAACAGTCTAGTTATTTTAAGTACTGTATGTGTTTATTTAACAACTATACTTTCGTTTTCTAATGACCATCTTAAAAAACACATATAGGCAGATTTATCAATATCCTATTTTCTGCCATCAAAAAACTGCAAATGTTTGTGCAAGAAACAGCTGATAGTCAGGGGTTTGGGGTCTCGAACCCCTACCAATCTGATATTGATGGCCCATCTTGAAGAATGGCCATCAATATCAAAATCCTGGACAAATACATGAAGACCCAAAATACCTTGATCTTGTTAGACACACTGTATATTATGAAATGAATCAGGATATTTGGGCCTATTCAGGTTAAGAAAAACAATAAGGGGGTGATTTATTAAACAGAAATACATCTATATTAGGCATATTTCTGGTGCAGATTGTGGTGTAAAGGTCCATTGTGCCTCAATCTGTGACTTTTCCCTGCTCACAACAGGTCTACAAAAGTGAGTGTAGAAAATTGTCTAAATGTAAGACAGCTACGGTAGGAAGCTGTCTTACATTTAGAATGGGTGGAGGCGCCTCTACATAACTTTAGCTGATCCCCAGCCAGTTCAGGGCCTTATTAAGACCCGCCTCTAATAAATGTGCCCCTAAGTCCTTTTAATGTCACAACCTTATAAATGATACATAGTTCATTAATATCAAACATTTAAACAAATGCTCATCTAAATGACTGTCAAGTTTAAACCTGCTATTTATAGGAAAGCCAAGTTCACAAAAATATGTTTAAAATATAATAACAGCATATTGAAAGAATAATCTTGGATTTTCTATTAGATTTTTCATGCACTGGATTAAGAGAACGATATTTGGTATGAGAGTCACATTAACATTTTATATACAAGTACATATAAACAGCTCTAAATTTGATGACAGTGAAAAATGTGATTTCATTATCTGTGTTCATGTTTTACTTCATTAAAAAACAGCCACACTGCTGACTTATATGACTGATTATACTGATAGCAATGTATGCCTCAATCAATTCATCACATACAAAAAGCCCAAAGAACAAATTGATACAAATGAACCACTAAACCCCCTTAAGCTACTTCTAATAGGATGATATATGTTAAGATCAACTTAACAAGTGTGCTTCTAAAAAGCCTGTTGGCTGTTGCTTATGTCCTGTACAATCTGGAGAATACTGAGTTAAATGAATTGGTGCAACAAATTTACAGGAACAAGAATATCATAGATGCTAATAAACACCACACCAATTAATTTAAATAACAAATAGTAAAATAATTTGACTTTTCTATATTTTCTAAAACAATATAGAATAAAACATGACTGCTTTGACTATGAAAAACTTTTCCAATCTTGTGTGATGCAGAAGCAATTTTATGTCTGTTCCATACCTATGTGGTGCAGTGGTATCAATGTTTGGATGGGAAATAGCAAATTCATGCTGAACAGAGGATACAGAGCCACTGATTGGCTCTTGGATATAGGATCAGCCTGCAATAATCACTTAAAGGCTATTTTTCATTTTGCCTATATTTAAAAATTTCAACAGTTTTGCTTTGCATTAATACATTTCAGTCTATCTGAGGAGTATCTTGCTTTCAATTTCACATTGAACTCATAAGGTTGCTGCTCGCCTGGATGTATAGCCGTGATCTCTGAACTCCTGACAGCTCATGAACACTCATTATAGCTAAACTAAAATATGAATATGAATATGGCTGAAGTCAGTGTTAATGAGCTTCCAGGAGTTAAGAGATAAGGGATATGCAGTCAGCCGTAGGAGCAGAAACCTGATAGACAAACACAACCCTATAAAACAGTGTAAAAAAGGTGTTCATAGCCTTTAAGGGCAGGAAATTCCATAGGGTAACACTGAACAGCTAAGAGACAAATTTTCCCTTGCTTTAGTGGCAAATTAAAGTGTCTGAAGTGTTCTATGAAACCACCCGACAAATGCTCTCAGTTGGTACTGGAGTTCTTTCTGCCAATTAAGTATTTGTAGCTCTAGTCAAATGAGCTAGGGCTCTTTGTGAGTTGTATCCTTTGGGCCTCAGAGGCCATTTCTGAAAACCCTTAACATGGGATAAGTCTTTAGACACCATACCAAATCCAGTGTCTGCAAACGCCTGTCCTCCTCTGAGGTAGATTTATCACAGAAGGCTGGTAAGACTATTTACTGATTATTATTGGGGAAGGAAGGATATTTTCACCTAAATGAATGTAGATACCTAAACCCCACCTTGATCCCATGGAAGAAAGACAGATACAACTAGACAAGGCCTGTAGCCCATTAACCCAAGAAAGCTACCATTTCTGATAGGTTTAGCAAGACTGTCTCCTGTAGTGGTTCAAACAATTGTTCACATTACCTTGTCAGGATTTTAGGTAATTCCTACTTCAGAAATTGATTGATTTTAGTTGAAAAAAAAACTCATCTGAGTGGAAGCCTCTTATTAGTTTCCTGATTCACCTCAGGAGCATGGAATGGCAATCATGAAGTCCTGTTTTTATCACACCATTAAGACTATTGCGACCAGCAGCAAGGAATGAACACATAAGCCAACAATGTAAATTCCAGGGAATGGTGAAAAGTGGTCTAGAGTATACAGTTTGGTGTCAGTTTGGTGTTAGTTCATGTGACCATTAACTACAGCTCTAGTACACCCCATCTTTCCCCCATCTTTCCATTGTTGGGCAAGTACCTCCAGGTGAAAGAACCACTTACTTGGACTGTTCTGCCGACAAATTAAGTTCTCTTCAAATGTAGACTGCAGAGATCTGTTCTGTGTACACCTGTGACAAGGTCAAACTTGAAGCCACTACCTCCAGAAGGAGCAGGGACCTTTTGCCTCCCTGTTAATTTATGTAGGCCACTGTTGTAGCACTGTCTGACTGGACCCTGACACCTCAGGTTAAAAGCAGCTGATGGAAGTAGAGGAATGCTTTGAAAAACACCCATAGTTATCTGTCTTTGGAAGAAAAGCACTATACTCATGAGTTCAGATACCTTGAGCTGTCTCTCCTGAATCCTAAGCATTCACTGTTTGGATTAATACATGGGTAATCAAAACTACCCGCTGAGTAGAAAACTCTGTCATGTTTCCAATCTATACACTAGAAAAAGAGTCCCTGGTTTGCTGAGATAATTTAAAGGTATAATTTAGGCAGCTCTCCTGTTTACCCAATCTTTTTATGACTTCTGGCTAAAAAGGCAGGAGTTGCATTTAGCCCATGAGACTAATTTTGTTGCAGTCAACATTAGGGCAAAGACTTCTACCGATCTTGTATCTAGAAAGTCTGTATTCACAAACCCTAGGAACTGCCACATCCAGGTCAAAATCTGGTTTAATTACTTTATCTTAGGATAGAAGGGTGATTACTCTGCTCTAATGTCTCCATAGGTGTGCAGCTGACCCTGTCTTAATCTGCCAATCTTAAATGACAATGGCCTTTAGACATAAATGAGCCATCAACATTAGGACCAGCTTGGCAAAGTCCTCCTGAAAGGAAGGACCCAAAACTGGAATTGCTGAAACCTTCACCCCTGACTGATGGTTAGTCCTAGGAATTCTCTGCGGGCTTGGGCCATCGGGCATGCAGATAAAAGTCTCTAAAGTATCTATGCACTCTATAAGGGATTTCAGAGATCAGATCAGTCTCCATTCAGAATGATTCCTCTCTAGAGTTGAGCGAACTTGAACTGTAAAGTTCGGGTTCGTACCGAACTTTAGGATTTTTGGACCCCGGACCCGAACCCGAACCCGAACATTTCAGTAAAAGTTTGGTTCGATGTTCGGCTATTTTATGGCACTTTTTGAAAGGCTGAAATTTAGTTTTGTGGGGGCAGTGCACAATCTTTTTACCCTGCCCGGAGCATAGTAACACAGAAAAATAACTTTTATCCGTCTGTTAGTTAGGTGGGAGGCGGCGGCCATTTTATGCAAGCTCAGTGCACCAGCACAGCATATGTGCTTTTGTGACATTCAAAACCAAGCTTTAAATACTGCAATAATAATCAGAGTTTAAAAAAAAAAACACCCATTTTTGGCAATATCCTACATCTGGTGCCTTTGCAGCATTTGTTAGTGTGCAATTTAAGCTAGAAATACAGCAATCATTTTCTGGGTTTTAAAAAACACCCTTTTTGGGCAAAATACTAAATTTTACAGCCCTTGCTGCATCTATACAGGTGAAATTCAAGCGTTTTAAAAAAAACGCAAATATGTGATTAATAACAACAAGCTTGAAATACTTAAAGGGGTTGTCCGAGTTAGTTTTTTGTTCTTTCGATGTTCCTAACTGGGCACATATAACAGCTTTCCAATTAACTCACTTTATCTCCAGTGGCTGGTTTCTCAGATTTCACCGAGGGTCACATGACCTGTGATGTCAGCTTCTCTCCCTGCTCTGATAAACTTTGTTTACAAGCCTGTAAATGAGACGTCACTGTGCTGGCCACACCCTCTTCACTGCCGTCTGCTCTCTTTCCTAGGATTCTTAACCCCTTCAGCTGCACACACTGGCTATCTGCAGCAGTGACAACTCTGGGCACAGGAGCTGAAGGACTAGAGAGAGCATTGCACAAGAAGGTAGGAGGAAGATCCTGTGTGTATTAGCAGTGTCATTATGCAGGTGGGACTTTTAGTTCTACACATACAACATGCTGCAGAGTCTCCCAGCAGGCAAACATGTCACTCAGGGCAGCTCTTGTATTCACTCCCTTAGCAGTGTCATTATACAGGTGGGACTTGTAGTCCTACACATACAACATGCTGCAGAGTCTCCCAGCAGGCAGACATGTCACTCAGGGCAGCACTTGTATTCACTCCATTTGCAGTGTCATTATACAGCTGGGACTTGTAGTCCTACACATACAACATGCTGCAGAGTCTCCCAGCAGGCAGACATGTCGCTCAGGGCAGCTCTTGTATTCACTCCCTTAGCAGAGCAGGGGGAGGGCAGAGATTGTTTTTATTGCATGTAAACAAAGGTCCAGAAAAGAACCAGGGAAATGAGGAAAAAGATATATATATATTTTTTATTTTTTTGCATAAAACTTGTTTAGCTTAGTTATATATTGCTGCCCATCAGATTTTCTGTGCTATATATATATTTTTTCATAACTCGGACAACCCCTTTAATTTACGCAATATTCTGTTATTAAAAAAACACCCATTTTAGGGCAAAGTACTTAATATTGCAGCCTTTGCTGCATCTGTGATTGTTAAAAACAAGCTTGAAATACTTCTATAATTTTCTGGGTTTTAAAAAAAAAACATTTTTGGCAATACCCTCCATCTTGGGCCTCTGCCGCATTAGTCAGTGTGCAATTTAAGCTAGAAATACAGCTATAATTTTCAGTGTTTTAAAAAACATTCTTTTTGGGCAAAATACTTAATTTGCGGCCTTGTCTGCATCTGTACATGTGAAATTCAAGCGTTAAATACTGCTGTCATATTAAAAACACCCTTTTTGGGCAAAATACTTAATTTGCAGCCTTCTCTGCATCTGTCAGTGTGAAATTCAAACGTTATTTACTGCTGTCATATTCTGTTAGAAAGAAAAAAAAAAAACATTTTGGGCAAAGTACTTAATATTGTAGCCTTTGCTGCATCTGTGATTGTTAAAAACAAGCTTGAAATACTTCAATAATTTTCAGGTTTTTAAAAAACACCCATTTTTGGCAATACCCTCGATCTTGGGCCTCTGCTGCATTAGTCAGTGTGCAATTTAAGCTAGAAATACAGCTATAATTTTCTGGGTTTAAAAAAAAAAACTTTTTGGGCACAATTCTCAATTTTACAGCCCTTGCTGCATCTGAGAGATATTTCTCTCACCCAGCATGGGTATATGTAAAATGATACCCCAAAACACATTCCCCAACTTCTCCTGAGTACGGCGATACCACATGTTTGACACTTTTTTGCAGTCTAGATGCGCAAAGGTGCCCAAATTCCTTTTAGGAGGGCATTTTTAGACATTTGCATCCCAGACTTCTTCTCACGCTTTAGGGCCCCTAAAAAGCCAGGGCAGTATAAATACCCCACATGTGACCCCACTTTGGAAAGAAGACACCCCAAGGTATTCAATGAGGGGCCTGGCGAGTTCATAGAATTTTTTTTTTTTTTGGCATAAGTTAGCGGAAATAGATTTTTTTTTTTTTTTCACAAAGTCTCACTTTCCGCTAACTTGGGACAAAAATGTAAATCTTTAATGGACTCAATATGCTCCTCAGCGAATACCTTGGGGTGTCTTCTTTCCAAAATGGGGTCAGTTGTGGGGTGTTTGTACTGCCCTGGCATTTGAGGGTCTCCGCAATCATTACATGTATGGCCAGCATTAGGAGTTTCTGCTATTCTCCTTATATAGAGCATACAGGTAATGAGATTTCTTTTTCCGTTCAGCCTCTGGGCTGAAAGAAAAAAATGAACGGCACAGATTTCTTCATTCGCATTGATCAATGTGGATGAAAAAATCTCTGCCAAAAAAAAAAAAGGAGGGGAAAGGCGTCTGCCAGGACATAGGAGCTCCGCCCAACATCCATACCCACTTAGCTCGTATGCCCTGGCAAACCCGATTTCTCCATTCACATCAATCGATGTGGATGAATAAATCATTGCCGGGAATTTTTATTTTTATTTTTTATATACAAAGTGTTTGCCAAAGCATAGGAACGCCGCCTCCTCCTCAGCTCGTATGCCTTGGCAAACGTATCTTTTACTGCAGAGTAGAAATCTCGTCTTGCAGCGCCGCATACACTGACTTGCGTGTAATCTGACAGCAGCGCAATGCTTCTGTCAGAATGCACATCAGTGCTGCAGCTAGTCGATCAGTTGGTCCACCTGGAAGATTAAAAAAAAAAAAAAGAAAAAACCAGGCCGCAACGCAATAATTTTATTAACTTTGGAACAGAACATATAAACTTTAACTTTTTGAACTAAACATTAACCTTTTTGCTTACTGGTGTTTTTTTTTTTTTTTTACCTTTATAGAACAAACCTCTCCTTCCCCATGGGTCAATGTGCAAAGCGCAAATCGCCCAAAGATGTAGCGAAGTGCGTTATGCACTTTGTCCCAGGTGAAAGGAGACGTTTGCAGCAGCTGTGAGTGAATGGGCCCTAATAGCCCTGTGTGCCTGTCCTGGTGAGATGTGATCCCTATGCTAGGTGTACCTGTGTGTGGTACTTCCGGAAACACTCCCCTAAGCATAGGGCAGGGTGGTCAGGACAGTCAGGACAGAAATAGCGGGTGTCACGCCTTATTACACTCCTGCTACAGACACGACATCTTTTTCGGGGTGACGGTTGGGTTGAGGTACCAGCAACGACATTGGGGAAATGTCGCTCGTGTAGACGGCTAACTACACTGGTCGATGGGGCCACGGAACCTCCTGGGTACAGGAGGTTCTCGATGATCTCTTCCTGAAATTTGAGGAAGGATCCAGTTCTCCCAGCCTTACTGTAGAGAACAAAACTATTTAAAAAAAACCACCCATTTAGGGCAAAAATCTTCATTTGCGGCCTTGTCTGCATCTGTACGTGTAAAATACACGCTTTAGATTATGTTGTTCTATTCTGTTATTAAAAAAACACCAATTTTGGGCAAGATCCTAAATTTGGGAAATATTAGGAGAGCGTCAAATAAGGGACGTGGCCCCGGTCGTGGTGCTGCTGGTGGAACTCCTGTTGCAGGGAGGGGACGTGGTTGATCTGTGCCAGCTACACGCACAAGTGAAACACCTTCCTCAGGTGCGAGTAGGCGACAGAACCTTCAGCGGTATTTGGTCGGGCCTAATGCGGCTCTACGAATGGTGAGGCCAGAACAAGTACAGGCGATAGTAGATTGGGTTGCTGACAGTGCCTCCAGTTTCTTTACATTGTCTTCCACGCAGTCTCCTGCTGAAAGATCAGAGTTGGCACCTGCAGACGATGTCCATCAGTCTCTCACCTCACTCCCCTTGCAAATAAGCCAAGCAGTCTGAGCCCCAAGTCATGCAGCAGTCTCTTCTGCTTTTTGATGACTCTACTGGCAGGGTTTCCCAGGGCCATCCACCTAGCCCTGGCCCATGCCCAACCGCTTATGTTTCAAGATATGTACAAGGGAGGACCATCTCGGATGATGACGAAACATAGGTGCAACTGCTGTGGCTTTCAAAAGTGTGCAGACCGACAAGGAGCACAGGGTGGAAGTCTGGGTGGAACATGATGTGGAGGACGATGAGGTCCTTAACCCCACATGGAATCAATGTCATGCGAGTGACCTGTGTAGTTCGGAGGAAGAGGCGGTGGTCGCACAGAGCCACCAGCACAGCAGAAGAGGAAGTGGGGTGCAAAAGCGGAGAAGCCGTCCCCTAGACAGTACAGATGCTACTGCCCACCGCAGCAAGGGACCGAGCACACCAAAGCCAGCTCCAAGGAGTTCCCTGGAGTGGCAGCTCTTCAGACAATGTGCTTATGACAAGACACAAGTGTTTTGCACGCTATGCAATCAGAGCCTGAAGCGAGGCATAAACGTTCTCAACCTGAGCACAACCTGCATGACCAGGCATCTAAGTGCAAAGCACGAGCTGCAGTGGAGTAGGCACCTCAAAAGCAAAGAAATGTTTCTGGCTCCTCCTGCTTCCTCTTCTGCTGCAGTTTCGGCCTCTTCATCCACCTCTGGACTGACAGTGGTACCTGCCACCCCGCAAACAGAGTATCTGCCAGCAACACCACCACCTAGGTCACCAAGCATCTCCACAATGTCCCACGGAAGCGTTCAGCTCTCCATCTCCCAAACACTGGAGCGGAAGAGGAAGTACCCCCCTACCCACCCATGATTCCTTGCTCTGAATGCCAGCATTTCAAAATTACTGTCCTTTGAAATGCTGCCATTCCGTCTGGTAGAGACGGAGAGTTTTAAAAGCCTTATGGCGGTGGTTGTCCCACAGTTCGTCATGCCCAGCCACCACTACTTTTCCAGGCAGGCAATCACTTCCCTGCACAACCAAGTGGGGGACAAAATCAGTTGTGCACTGCACAACGCCATCTGTGACAAGGTCCACCTGACTACGGATACGTGGACCAGTAAGCACGGTCAGGGACGTTATATCTCCATAACAGCAGACTGGGTAAATGCAGTGGCGGCTGGGCCTGAGGCGGATAGCAGTTTGGCGCATGTCATTCCACCACCGAGGATTGCAGGGTGCTTCATTTTGCCTTCTGTGGCTTCCTCCCCCTACTCCGCTTCCTCATCCTCTACCGGCTCCTCATCCGGTCAGCGTAACACCTTCACCACCAACAGCCAGGGATAAATGACAGCAGTTAGTTTTAAAACGTATCTGTTTGAGGGACAAACCCCACAACACGCAGGAGCTGTGGATGGCCCTGAAAAACAGACCGATGAGTGGTTGGTGCCAGTGAGCTTCAAGCCCAGCCTGGTGGTGTGCGATAATGGGCGAAATCTCGTAGCAGCTCTGGGACTAGCCGGTTTGACGCACATCCCTTGCCTGGCGCATGTGCTAAATTTGGTGGTGCAGAGATTCCCTAAAAATTACCCCGATATGTCAGAGCTGCCGCATAAAGTGCGGGCCGCCTGTGCGCGCTTTCGGTGTTCTCACCCTGCTGCTTCTCGCCTGTCAGCGTGTGCAGCGTAACTTCGGCTTTCCCGCTCACCGCCTCATATGCGATGTGCCCACAAGGTGGAACTCTTCAGAATTTCAGCTGCAGCACGCACGGGGGAGACCTGTGTTCCTTGTTGCGCTGTTTCGAGTACTCCACCAACATGGCCAGTGCCGATAACACCGTTCTCAGCATTAGTATACCACTTCAATGCCTCCTTGAAAAAACGCTGCTGGCGATAATTGAAGAGGATGTGGCACAGGAGGAGGAAGAGGGATCATTTCATAGGGTTTCCGGCCAGTCATTTTCAAGTGGCTCTGAGGGTGGGTTCCTGCACTCACAAATGGCAGGTACACTATTGTCCATCCAGGGCACAGTTCTGGAGGATGACAAGGTGGAGGATGAGGAGGAACCATGTTCACAGCAGGGTGGCACCCAAACCAGCTCATGACCATCACTGTTGCATGGCTGGGGGGATACAGAGGACACAGACGATACACCTCCCACAGAGGACAGCTTTTCGTTGCCTCTGGGCAGCAATTACATGCTGCAGTGTCTACGCAATGACAGCCGAGTTGCCCACATTCTAACTTATGCTGATTACTGGGTGGCCACTCTGCTGGATCCCCATTACAAGGACAACATACCATCCTTAATTCCATCACTAGAGCGTGATCGTAAGATGTGCAAGTACAAGTGCACGCTGGTAGATGAGCTGCTGGTGGCATTCCTACCTGACAGCGGGGGCACAGTGGAAGCACATGACGAAGGCAGAGGAGGAAGAGGTCGCCAACGCAGCTGGGGCACCAGCAGCACCTCAGAAAGCAGGGTTAGCATGGCCAAAATGTGAAAAAGCTTTGTCAACATGCCACAACAACTAGCACCAGCAGCTGATATGGAACGTCTTAGCAGAAGGCAGCATTTCAGCAAACATGGTGGAGCAGTATGTGTGCACAAGCCTACACGTACTGAATGACGGGTCTGCCCCCTTCAACTTCTGGGTCTCCAAATTGGGCACATGGCCTGAGCTTGCCCTTTACGCCTTGGAGGTGCTGGCCTGCCCTGCAGCCAGTGTATTTTCTGAACGTGTGTTTAGCACGGCAGGGGGCGTTATCACAGACAAGCGCAGCTGCCTGTCCACAGCTAATGTGGACAAGCTCACATTCATTAAAATGAACCAGGCATGGATCCCACAGGACTTGTCCGTACCTTGTGCAGAATAGACATGTATACCGGCCTTAACCAGCCATTGTTATACAACAGCTCAATTGCTCATTGTTGTATTTTGGATATTTCACACTCTTTCGGAATGTACCGTAATAAAAAATTTAAATAAAAAATTAAACCAAAATCCAGTGTTGACAACTTTATCCTCCTCCACCACCACTTACACTTACACCGCTACGTCCACCGCCTCCTCAAACTCCAACTTTTTTAATTTGTACGCATTTTATTTTCACTAATTTGTCTGTTACATTTTCAGGTGAAATTCACTAGTTTTTGGGTGTGATATACCCCGGCTGTACCTAGTAGACAGGTAAAAACATTTCACTAATTTGTCTGTTATATTTTCGGGTGAAATTCACAATTTTTTCAGTGTGATATACCCTGGCTGTACCTAGTAGACAGGTAAAAAGTATTCACTAATTTGTCTGTTAAATTTTCTGTTGAAATTCACCAAATTTTGGGTGTGATATATCGCTGATCTACCTAGTAGACAGACAACAATTCACTAATTTGTCTGTTACATATTTGGTTCAACTACAAACTCTGAAAAAAGTGTATTGGGTATGCGTCCTAATGCACAATTGAACAAATATAAGTGGAGGTAGGACGCTAAAACGCGTCGCATTGGGGAACATGTCTTGGACATTACGAACCTAAAAGACACCCCGATTGCATGCCATGTATCAGAATTTCATAATGGCAATGCATCATCGGTTAAATTTCAGGTGATTGACTCTGTGAAGGTGTCATCCAGAGGTGGTGATTGTGACCGTATTTTGCAACAAAAAGAGGCAAGATGGATTTTTCTCTCGAAAACCATCAAACCATCCATATGTCCCCTTTATATGAATGTACATCAGAAGTGTGGGATACTTTCTATATATACGAGCCTCTGTCTACATATGTTACTGTGTGTCAGCGCTCCTTAGGAGGATCCTCGTCTGTGGTTTCACTCCACTGTATACTCATTATTAGGTTTGTAATCTGCGGTGACAATATATATCAAACTGCTATGAATTTCCCTGGTTATTATGCGGCGCATCGCGCTTTCCCTGAGACTAACATAATCCCTCCCGCTGCTTTGCCATTGGTGTTTCCTGTACCGAGCCTTCTGGCCAGATTGGCTGGTGTGTCTAGCAGGGCGGGGTTTACCCTGTAAATTTCGGCGTTCTGGGGGCCGCTTCGCGGCCATTACAACGCCGGCTAGTCTGCACACCAGCACGCTGCGCCTCAATCTAGAGGTTGTTAGCATAGGCAGGACAATAGATCACAAGTGATACATCATACCTCACACTAGAGGAAGTTCGGTGTTAGCGAAATCACTCTGTTGCTGCCTACTGTTTTACATCACTGATGGTGGATGCCCATAGGCTCGGTTAAATATACAACTGTAATGACCGGCAACACGCACAGGCAGGAAAACAGGGAAAGCCCTGCCCAAGGGAGAGGGAAAGGTGGTGACCCCTAACTCACCTTGCAGCTGGCACCTGCCTGCCCTGACGTCCCTAGACGGGTTCCTCACCCGTGCGGCGATCACGTGCCTAAACCCTGGCTTTCCCTGAAATGAGCCCTAGATAATGAACGGGCCGGTGGGATCGCTAGTCCTCACCACTGCACTAAGAGGGAAACACCAGGGAGAGGACAGACAAACACAGACAAACACAAACACCCAGGTGGACGGCAACAATTGTCCAGAAAGGTCCAACAGGGATCCGGAGGGTAGCGTTCTAAGGCAACACTCAGAGAACGCAGCAACACAGCTCCAGTGGGTCATAATAGATGTCCAGGCAGGAAGCTCTATATCTGGCAACCAGAGAAGTGTGAGAGGGGAATATAAGGAGGATTGGGAGTGCTGGACAAGGAACAGCTGAGAGAAGGAGCTACGGATCCCTGAGTGAGCCAAAAGGGTTTGTAAAGCAAACCCAGAAAGCTACAATAAGGAAACTTCCCTATCTGACATAGAGCGTGCAGCCAACCGCTGCGACCTCCTGACCCCGGGTACAACGGAGTCAGGCGTGGCTCTTGACACCCTCGTGACAACAACCTAGAGGTTTGGGTCTGCACTGCCTGTGGTGTTTATGTTCACGGCCTCTGCCAGACACTCATGTCAGAGGTTCTGGGCTATATCATTGACAGTATATGCTTATAACCTCGGTTAAATATACAACTGAGAGGTGGTGGCATGTACTATCCATGGTGCACTTGCTCCTGATGAAATGCATATTTAATGCATAGAAATGCATAGAGCTTAGACCATCTAGGACAGGGGAGGGCTATCACAGCTCCAGATATACCCAGCGGAGCTATCTGTGTTTGCCTGCACCTTATCCTGCACCTGTACTATATTAGTGCAGTGAATGTCTGCGCGCTGACATTCACTGTTAGGTAAGATACCTGGTGTTTCTGTACCAGGCATTTACCTTGTTAGTACTAGGTACCCAGGTTCAACATCTTATACCTGTGGTATCTTAGCCCCCTTCGTGTTGGTGGGTTTTACTGTGGGATCCACCGGTCGCCACACAGTGGCTGCTGTGCCGCCTGTGCGGCCATCTAGGTGAGGCCTCACTATTGTATGTAGATTTACGTTGCTGCGGTCGCAGTGATTCAGTATTGACCCCTTATTCTAACAAAATAAACTAATAAACATTTATTATTTTGTTTTAGCGTCCTACCTCCACTTATATTTGTTACATATTCGGGTGAAATTCACCACTTTTTGGGTGTAATATACCTATTCTCTACGTAGTAGACAGGTAACATTTAGCCAATTTGTCTGTTTCATTTTTGGGTGAAATTCACAAATTTTTGTCTGTGATATACCACTGCTATACCTAGTAGACAGGCAAAAAAAAATCATTAATTTGTCTGTTACATATTCGGGTGAAATTCACCAATTTTTATGTGTGATATACCCCGGCTGTACCTAGTAGACAGGTAAAAAACATTTCACTAATTTGTTACATTTTTGTGTGAAATTCCAATTTTTTTGGGTGTGACATACCACTGTTATACCTAGTAGACAGGTAACATTTCACTAATTTCTGTTACAATTTCGGGTGAAATTTACCAATTTATAACTGTGATATACCACTGCTATACCTAGTAGACAGGTAAAAAAAATAAAACATTAATTTGCCTGTTACATAATTGGGTGAAATTCACCAATTTTTGGGTGTGATATACCCAGGCTGTACCTAGTAGACAGGTAAAAACATTTCACAAATTTGTTACATTTTCGGGTGAAATTCACAATTTTTTGGGTGTGATATACCACTGTTATACCTAGTAGACACAGGTAAAAAAAAAAAATCATTAATTTTGTCTTTTACATATTCGGGTGAAATTCACCAATTTTAGGGTGTGATAGACCCCGGCTGTACCTAGTAGAAAGGGAAAAACATTTCACTAATTTGTCTGGTACATTTTCAGGTGAAATTCACCAATTTTTGGGTGTGATATACCATTGCTATACCTAGTACACAGGTAAAAAAAAAAATCATTAATTTGTATGTTACACATTCGGGTGAAATTCACCAATTTTTAGCTGTGATATACCCCTACTCTACCTAGTAGTCAGGTTAATAAATTTCACAAATTTTTCTGTTACATTCTTGGGTGACATTTTACCATTTTTGCCATAAATAAACCCCTGCTCTACATAGGTGACAGGGACCGAAATTTTTTAAAAAAATCATCTGTTCCATTGGTGAGTGACATTAACCCATTCCTGGCGATGAAAAACCCCTGCTCTGCATAGGTGACAGGGAATTACATTTGTAAAATTCGTCTTTAATTGGCCCTTTCATTTGATCCTTCTGCTTTAATAACTTGTCCCACATTTCAGCTCGATCACATTGCAGCCATTGACCTCCCTTGGATGTACTTGGATGTGGTATCCCTTTCTCACGCTCCCTCTCTGGCATGGAACCCTGATTCTATTATGTAAGATTCACAAAGTGACTTGAGACCTGAACTGGTCCCTAAAAATTGGGTTTTTGAAAATTTCTGAAAAATTTCAAGATTTGCTTCTAAACTTCTAAAGCCTTGTAACATCCCCCCCCCCCCAAAAAAAATATCATTCCCAAAATGATCCAAACATGAAGTAGACATATGAGGAATTTAAAGTAATAACTATTTTTGCAGGTATTACTATGTATTATAGAAGTAGAGAAATTGAAACTTGGAAATTTGCAATTTTTTACAAATGATTTTTTATTACTTCATTTTACCAGTGTGATTTTTTATTTATGTAAGTTTTAAAAAATGATTTCTTTTTTGAAGCAAAAAAAATCATGTTTTAGTGTTTCCATAGTCTGAGAGCCATAATCTTTTCAGTTTTTGGGTGATTACCTTGGGTAGGGTATGATTTTTGTGGGATGAGATGATGGTTTTATTGGCACTATTTTGGGCTGCGTGTGACTTTTTGATTGCTTGCAATTACACTTTTTGTGATGTAAGGTGACAAAAATGGTTCATTTAGCACAGTTTTTATTTTAATTTTTTTACAGTGTTCATCTGGGGGCTAGGTCATGTGATATTTTTATAGAGCTGGTCGATACGAACGCGGCGATACCAAATATGTATATGTTACACAATAACAGCTTTTTTAAAACAAAAAAAATTATGTTTTAGTATCTCCATATTCTGAGCCATAGTTTTTTTTATTTTTTGGGCGATTGTCTCAGGTAGGGGGTAATTTTTGCGGGATGAGGTGACGGTTAGATTGGCACTATTTTGGTGGGCAAACGCCTTTTTGATCGCTTGCTGTTGTACTTTTTGTGATGTCAGTTGACAAAAAAATGGTTTATTTAGCACAGTTTTTTTTGTTTTTTTTTTTACGGTGTTCATCTGAGGGGTTAGGTCATGTGATAGGTTTATAGAGCCAGTCGATACGGACGCGGCAATACCTAATATGTAAACATTTTTTCCCCCTATTTTTTACCAATTTTATTTTACTTTATTTGGGGAAAATTACTTTTTTGTTTATTTTTACTTGAAACTTTCAATTTTTTGGGGGGGAAACTTTAGTTTTTCAACTTTTTTTTTTTACTTTTTTTTTTTGAACTTGAACTTTTGGGGGTCTAATCCTTTACAATGCATTGAAACACATCTGTATTGTAATGCATTGGCTGTATGAGTAATACTGTGTGTATTACTCATACAGCTTCCGGCCTGTGAGATCCAGGGGGCTGGATCTCAAATGCTCTTCACCGGAAGGCAGCACGACCGCACAATAAAGGCACCGCCGACCGCACAATAAAAAGCCGCAAACCGCAGGTCTGAATTGACCTGCGGTTTGCGGCGATCACCGACACGGGGGGGTCACATGACCCCCCCCGCGCATTTAGCCGTGGTGCCTGCTTAATGATTTGAGCAGGCACCGTGTTCCGATCACCACCCGCCGGGCGGCAGTGATCGGAACTATAGATGACGTACCGGTACGTCATGGGATTTTAAGGACTCGGGATCCATGCCATACCGGTACGTCATGGGTCCCTAAGGGGTTAAGATTCCTCAGACATTTTTCCCACAACAGAAGTTAAACTAACTGATCTATAATTACCTGTGGAGGACCTTGATCCTTTTTTGAATATGGGCACCACGTTTGCCTTGCACCAATCACTTGGCACTGTACCAGTCCCTAGAGAATCCTTAAAAAATATAAACAGGGGCACAGCAATGACTGAACAGAGCTCTTTAAGCACTCTTGGGTGTAGTTCATCTGGACCCGGTGCCTTGTTCACATTTACCCTATTTAACTTATCTTGGACCATATCTACAGTTAGTACATCCAGTGATATACTCAATTGGCTAACAACCCCGGCGCCACAGATATCAGCTCCTTTCTCTTCCTTTATTAGGTGACCTACCTGCTCAGACCTAGGTTTTTTAGCATTTATATATTTAAAAAACTTTTGGGGATTTGTTTTGCTTTCTTTTGCTACCTGCTGTTTGTTTTGTATCTTTGCTAATTTTATCTCCTTTTTGCAGATTTTATTAAGCCCCTTGTAATTTTCAAACACTACAGCTGACCCCTCAGATTTGCATTTTTTAAATGCCCTCTTTTTGTCTTATATTGCTCTTTTTACAGTAGCTGTAAGCCATGGGGGGTTTAATCTTAGCCGTTTATACTTGTTACCTAAAGGAATACATTTTTTAGTGCAATTACTCATGTGGATTTGAAGCTCTCCCATTTATCCTCAATATTATTTTACAACAGTAGCTGCTCCCAGTCTATGTCCCGAAATGCTGCCCTCAACCCAGGGAAATTAGCCTTTTTGAAATTCAGTGTCTTTGCTCTGCCTGACAGAGTTTGCTTCTTATAGTTTAGGGGGAATATAATTACATTGTGGTCACTATTACCTAGTGTTTCTTGAACAGTAATATTACCAACAAGCTCTGCATCATTAGAAATTACCAGATCCAACAGAGCATCGCTCCGAGTGGGAGCTTCTACAAGTGACTAAGTGGTATATATACACTCACCTAAAGAATTATTAGGAACACCATACTAATACGGTGTTGGACCCCTTTTGCCTTCAGAACTGCCTTAATTCTATGTGGCATTGATTCAACAAGGTGCTGATAGCATTCTTTAGAAATGTTGGCCCATATTGATAGGATAGCATCTTGCAGTTTAATGGAGATTTGAGGGATGCACAACCAGGGTACGAAGCTCCCGTTCCTCCACATCCCAAAGATGCTCTATTGGGTTGAGATCTGTTGACAGTGGGGGGGCATTTTAGTACAGTGAACTCATTGTCATGTTCAAGAAACCAATTTGAAATGATTCGAGCTTTGTGACATGGTGCATTATCCTGCTGGAAGTAGCCATCAGAGGATAGGTACATGATGGTCATGAGGGATGGCCAAATTCAGACTCTACCATTTGAATGTCTCAACAGAAATCGAGACTCATCAGACCAGGCAACATTTTTCCAGTCTTCAACAGTCCAATTTTGGTGAGCTCGTGCAAATGGTAGCCTCTTTTTCCTATTTGTATAGGAGATGAGTGGTACCCGGTGGGGTCTTCTGCTGTTGTAGCCCATCCGCCTCAAGGTTGTGCATGTTGTGGCTTCACAAATGCTTTGCTGCATACCTCGGTTGTAATGAGTGGTTATTTCAGTCAACGTTGCTCTTCTATCAGCTAGAATTAGTTGGCCCATTCTCCTCTAACCTCTAGCATCAACAAGGCATTTTCGCCCACAGGACTGCCGCATACTGGATGTTTTTCCCTTTTCACACCATTCTTTGTAAACTCTAGAAATGGTTGTGCTTGAAAATCCCAGTAACTGAGCAGATTGTGAAATACTCAGACCGGCCCGTCTGGCACCAACAACCATGCCACGCTCAAAATTGTTTAAATCACCTTTCTTTCCCATTCTGACATTCAGTTTGGAGTTCAGGTGCTTGATGTAATCGGGATTATGACGTGGAAGATCTGGGAGACGGGAACAAGCATACCCAGCAGTTGGATTCATAGAAATGCTATTTAATTTTAATTTTTATTGGTCACTATGCTTTTATTCCAGGTGTGGTTATAGTGGATTTTATTGCACATATACTTGTTCTGTCCAGCAGGAGACTCCCTGATGTAGCAGCAATATACTGATACCATCCAGCATACTCACTTAATATGTATGACACTAACGTGCTGTACATGTTAGTCTGGGATGCCTACTTTGGGGAGGTTTCACCCCTCTGTAGAGGCGTGTCCTCTCCTCTATATGGTAGAAATTTGGCTCGTATTCACTTTTTGGGCAGTCCACCAGACTCCTATATGGCGGTGTTATTTCATTGTGCTTGTGCGCATGCACGTACTCCTATTTAATATAAACCACACTCAAGATGGTTGTGTGTGGAGTGGGCATGAGGTGCACATGCACAGTTTTTTGCTGCGTGTAACTTCCTGCTTCCGTGCATCGGTGCCGTAACTTGGAGCATGCGCATTGTGACCTATCTCCTTTGATCTACGCCCCTTGATTATGTTTTTATTGATGTTTTTAATTGGGTGATATACTTTGTGCACATATAATAAGGCTGTTAACAGCCTGCATTTGTGGGAGGGGCGTCTGGCTATTTATCCCCCTACCTGCCGCTCAGCCAGGCGCCCGAGCCTCACGCATTACTTGGCGGTATCGCGCTCCTTCCTCTTCATGTTGTTTTGGCTTCCTGTTTTTTCTGCGCACGCGCGCTACGGGTGTCCGGATTGCCGCACGTCAGCCTACCAGGTAATCGGGGCTCAGCTGGCTCCGCTCTAGCTGAGCCTCACGCCCGGCCTGGATTCTGGCACCCGGTGGTATAGGGTGCAGACGCCGCTCTCCCCCAGCATAAACCGCTCGCGCATCTACCCCAAGGTACAGGCGGCGGGGTCTGGGGAGCGGCATCACAGTTAAGTTGTCTGCCTCTGTCACATGCTGGGTCAGTATGCAATTTCTTTTAACATGGGACGTGGTGACAGGCTTTCTGGTCTTCACTTTTAGCAGGCTGGTAAGGGGATAAGCAGAGCCATACAAGCACTCTGCCCTGTGGCTGCGATGCAAGTGGGGGTCTTGTTTGATTTAGGGGGGGGGGCACAGTTTTTCAGTTATACCCTCTGCCAGATTGCTAGGGTCATATGCTCATGCGGTTTTAGGTTCACCTGCTGCAAGGTTCCCTCACTGTGGGTTTCAGCCGTCTCCCTCTGTCAGCACATGTGCTTCATGTGCTTCACAGCGCATTACAGTGTTGCTTTGTTTTCTGTCTCACTCTGCTCCTGTCTCCTGGGGCGCCCGAGCCGCACGCACCATTTGCGGTTTCGATCTCCTCCTCTTCCGACCCGAATCGCTTCCGGTATCCTGCCCTCACGCTCCGCCGACATCCGGATCGCAGCACGCCAGCCTGCCGGGTGATCGAGGCTCAGCTGGCTCCGTTCTAGCTGCGTCTCGCACCCGACCTGGTTTCCTGCCCCCTGCTGGGGCACGCTTGATTGCCGCTCCCCCCAGCATGTTGCGCTCGCACGAGTGCGGGCGGCAGGTTTGGGGGAGCGGCGTTCCACTCAGGGAACTGCCGGTCACATGCCGGCTCAGCATGAGAGCCTATCATGTTAAAAAATGGTGTCATAGGTTGGTTTCACATATATCCATGCTATCTTGCATATCTATTAATTCTGGTTTTGGGATGCAGGTTGCCCTCCCGCTTTCAGGGGGGGGCGCAGTTTTGGGTCCCCTGCCAAATTATTTGGGGCTCTGTACGTTTAATTTTAAGTTTATCTGCCTTGCTTCACAATACCAGAATTAGCGATTTACGTGTTTTCACTTTACGGTCTCAGAAAACAGTGGTTTTTCGTTTTCTGGTTCAAATCTGCTTCTCTCTCCTGGTCTGTACGTATGGCCGGGGTCCCCTGGCCCTCCCGGGATCTCAGTGCCTCCCGGATCGCCCAGGTTGTCAATGTTTTTTTCTGGATCGCCCAGGTTGTCAGTTTTTCCTGGATCACCCAGGTTGTCAGGGTCCCTGGATCGCCCAGGTTGTCAGTTTTTCCTGGATCACCCAGGTTGTCAGGGTCTTTGGATCACTCAGGTTGTCAGTGTCCCTGGATCGCCCAGGTTGTCAATGTCCCTGGATCGCCCAGGTTGTCAGTGTCCCTGGATCGCCCAGGTTGTCAGGGTCCTTGGATCGCCCGGGTTGTCAGGGTCCCGAGATCGCCCGGGTGGTCAGCGTCCCTGGATCGTCCAGGTTGTCAATGTCCCTGGATCGCCCAGGTTGTCAGTGTCCCTGGATCGCCCAGGTTGTCAGTGTCCCTGGACCGCCCAGGTTGTCAGTGTCCCTGGACCGCCCAGGTTGTCAGTGTCCCTGGATCGCCCAGGTTGTCAGTGTCCCTGGATCGCCCAGGTTGTCAGTGTCCCTGGATCGCCCAGGTTTTCAGCGTCCCTGGATCGCCCAGGTTGTCAGCGTCCCTGGATCGCCCAGGTGGTCAGCGTCCCTGGATCACCCAGGTGGTCAGCGTCCCTGGATCACCCAGGTTGTCAGCGTCCCTGGATCGCCCAGGTGGTGAGCGTCCCTGGATCGCCCAGGTGGTGAGCGTCCCTGGATCGCCCAGGTGGTGAGCGTCCCTGGATCGCCCAGGTGGTCAGCGTCCCTGGATCGCCCAGGTGGTCAGCGTCCCTGGATCGCCCAGGTGGCCAGCGTCCCTGGATCGCTCAGGTTCTGTCTTCGCTTAAGTGTCTGTGTCCCTGGATCGCCCAGGTTGTCAATGTCCCTGGATCGCCCAGGTTGTCAGTGTCCCTGGATCGCCCAGGTTGTCAGTGTCCCTGGATCGCCCAGGTTGTCAGGGTCCTTGGATCGCCCGGGTTGTCAGGGTCCCGGGATCGCCCGGGTGGTCAGCGTCCCTGGATCGTCCAGGTTGTCAATGTCCCTGGATCGCCCAGGTTGTCAGTGTCCCTGGATCGCCCAGGTTGTCAGTGTCCCTGGATCGCCCAGGTTGTCAGTGTCCCTGGATCGCCCAGGTTGTCAGTGTCCCTGGATCGCCCAGGTTGTCAGTGTCCCTGGATCGCCCAGGTTGTCAGTGTCCCTGGATCGCCCAGGTTGTCAGCGTCCCTGGATCGCCCAGGTTGTCAGCGTCCCTGGATCGCCCAGGTGGTCAGCGTCCCTGGATCGCCCAGGTGGTCAGCGTCCCTGGATCACCCAGGTTGTCAGCGTCCCTGGATCGCCCAGGTGGTCAGCGTCCCTGGATCGCCCAGGTGGTCAGCGTCCCTGGATCGCCCAGGTGGTCAGCGTCCCTGGATCGCCCAGGTGGTCAGCGTCCCTGGATCGCCCAGGTGGTCAGCGTCCCTGGATCGCCCAGGTGGTCAGCGTCCCTGGATCGCCCAGGTGGTCAGCGTCCCTGGATCGCCCAGGTGGCCAGCGTCCCTGGATCGCTCAGGTTCTGTCTTCGTTTAAGTGTCTGTGTCCCTGGATCGCCCAGGTTGTCAATGTCCCTGGATCGCCCAGGTTGTCAGTGTCCCTGGATCGCCCAGGTTGTCAGTGTCACTGGATCGCCCAGGTTGTCAGTGTCCCTGGATCGCCCAGGTTGTCAGTGTCCCTGGATCGCCCAGGTTGTCAGCGTCCCTGGATCGCCCAGGTTGTCAGCGTCCCTGGATCGCCCAGGTTGTCAGCGTCCCTGGATCGCCCAGGTGGTCAGCGTCCCTGGATCGCCCAGGTGGTCAGCGTCCCTGGATCACCCAGGTTGTCAGCGTCCCTGGATCACCCAGGTGGTCAGCGTCCCTGGATCGCCCAGGTGGTCAGCGTCCCTGGATCGCCCAGGTGGTCAGCGTCCCTGGATCGCCCAGGTGGTCAGCGTCCCTGGATCGCCCAGGTGGTCAGCGTCCCTGGATCGCCCAGGTGGTCAGCGTCCCTGGATCGCCCAGGTGGTCAGCGTCCCTGGATCGCCCAGGTGGTCAGCGTCCCTGGATCGCCCAGGTGGTCAGCGTCCCTGGATCGCCCAGGTGGTCAGCGTCCCTGGATCGCCCAGGTGGCCAGCGTCCCTGGATCGCTCAGGTTCTGTCTTCGTTTAAGTGTCTGTGTCCCTGGATTGCCCAGGTTGTCAATGTCCCTGGATCGCCCAGGTTGTCAGTGTCCCTGGATCGCCCAGGTTGTCAGTGTCCCTGGATCGCCCAGGTTGTCAGGGTCCTTGGATCGCCCGGGTTGTCAGGGTCCCGGGATCGCCCGGGTGGTCAGCGTCCCTGGATCGTCCAGGTTGTCAATGTCCCTGGATCGCCCAGGTTGTCAGTGTCCCTGGATCGCCCAGGTTGTCAGTGTCCCTGGATCGGCCAGGTTGTCAGTGTCCCTGGATCGCCCAGGTTGTCAGTGTCCCTGGATCGCCCAGGTTGTCAGTGTCCCTGGATCGCCCAGGTTGTCAGTGTCCCTGGATCGCCCAGGTTGTCAGTGTCCCTGGATCGCCCAGGTTGTCAGTGTCCCTGGATCGCCCAGGTTGTCAGTGTCCCTGGATCGCCCAGGTTGTCAGTGTCCCTGGATCGCCCAGGTTGTCAGCGTCCCTGGATCGCCCAGGTTGTCAGCGTCCCTGGATCGCCCAGGTTGTCAGCGTCCCTGGATCGCCCAGGTTGTCAGTGTCCCTGGATCGCCCAGGTGGTCAGCGTCCCTGGATCGCCCAGGTGGTCAGCGTTCCCGGATCGCCCAGGTGGTCAGCGTTCCTGCTTCGCCCAGGTTGTCAGCGTTCCCGGATCGCTCAGGTTGTCAGCGTTCCCGGATCGCTCAGGTTGTCAGCGTTCCCGGATCGCTCAGGTTGTCAGCGTTCCCGGATCGCTCAGGTTGTCAGCGTTCCCGGATCGCTCAGGTTGTCAGCGTTCCTGGATCGCCCAGGTGGTCAGCGTTCCTGGATCACCCAGGTTCTGTCTTCGTTTTCTAAAGCCACCCTTCGGGGTATTCAAAAGGAGGGGAAGGGGTCCGTGAGCCATAGGCAACCTGTGTCCGGTAAATTGTTCAGGGATCTTTTTCGTCATTGGATGGTAATCCTTTTTGGGCCCTTCACTAACCTGATTTTGAAAGCGGCCATGTATCTCACCTTTTATGGATTCCTCCGGCCCGGTGAGGTTCTGGCGGGTTCAAATCGCCATAACCATCCTCTGAAGCAGCATCTGTTATGGGGTCAGGGCCATTACACTCCCCTGCTACCTTCCACCAAAACCATTCAGACGGGACCCCCTTCTGAGGCAAATTCTATCCCACGCTGAACGATTGGTGCCCAGTTCAGGTGCTGCATCAACTGCTAGGCCTCATCCAAGGTTCATCACCAGATAGCCCGCTCCTGCCACACGCAGGCAAGCTTCTCAGCACCCTCAGTTTATATCTTTCATCCGTGCCCTCGCCCAGGGTCTAGGCTATGACCCCAGGGTAAATTCGGGCCACTCATGTCGCTAGGGGCAGACTCCGCTGCTTCTCGGCATCAGGTGCCAGCTCATGTCATCCGGTCCATGGGGCGGTGGCGGCCCTCCTGCTTCACTAGGTATATACCCAATCCTCGAGTAGAGATATCTCGCGCCTTTCGATCACTGGCTTTGTAGTTTGCAAAAAAGTGTTGTACCTAACTGATGTTTTTTGCCCCCTTTTTTCACTGGTGTACCCGCTCCGTGGCTCCCGGCACAATTCAGCCACTATGTTCAGGGCAGGTGTCTCTGCGTGCGCCGACGTTGTCCTAGCCCTGACCATAAATGCACTTTAACATTTATATATTTATGAATCATGTAGCACTGCCAATTTTTACCACATTGTTGTATTATCTCATGTACATGATATGATTTTGATCACTGTTTTTATTAGTATATAGTAATTTTATTTATATATTGATTAATTATGTCATTAATTGCACATGGTTGTTTTGCATCATGTTTATTTATTTGATAAATTGTTTGGTCTTTATATATTTCACTTTGCACATGTGTTCAATGCTTGAGAAAGGCTCTATTGTTGAGCCGAAACGTTGCTTCCTTTTATGCCACACGGGTGAATACATTTTGTTCTCTACCTAGAGTGCTGTCCAATTTTAATAATAATATTATATATATATATATATATATATATATATATATATATATGTGTGTTAGCAGAAGGACCACATGGGTATATTACATCTGCTTCATTTAATGTTTGTGTGTGTTGTTAAAACATATAAACAGTATCCCCCCATAGCATGTCCTCTATAGCACCCTGCCCCTTAACAGTGACCTCCACAGCATCCCACCCCTTAACACTGACCCCCCACAGTGCCCCACCTACTTAAGATGGGACCTCCACAGCAGCCCACCCCCTTAACTTTGAGCTCCACAGCAGCCTGTCCCTTTAACATTGAGTTCCACAGCACCCCAGCATCTTGACAGTGACCTCCACAGGGGCCCACCCCCTTAACAGTGACAGCAGCCCACCCCCTTAACTTTGAGCTCCACAGCAGCCTGTCCCTTTAACATTGAGTTCCACAGCACCCCAGCATCTTGACAGTGACCTCCACAGGGGCCCACCCCCTTAACAGTGACAGTCCCCTTAACTTTGACCTCCACCATTCCCTGCCCACTTAACCGAGACCTCCACAATGCCTGCCCATTTAACAGTGACCGCCACAGTACCCCACTCCATTAACAGTGTCCTCACAGTACCCCGCTGCCTTAACAGTGACCTCCACAGCATCTACTCCTTTAATAGTGGCCTCCATAGTCCCCTTCCCCCTTTAACAGTGACCTCGACAGCGGCCTGAAAATCGTCCAATCAAATTCCTTTTCTTATGAGGCTTTTTTGTCTTTAATTGACGATGTATAAAATCCCACGGAAAAAGTATACAATTAAGGTCATGTCAGTTACATCAGCCTCTACAAGAATGTTGGCTAAGAGTCACAATTGAAATCATATTAACTCACACATAAGCTGTCTAATACTAAGAATGTCCTTCGTTGCCTAAAGCAACCAATCAGAGCTCATATTAATTACCTGTAGCAAAACAGAAGCTGAGCTGTGATTGGTTGCTATATGCAACCTGATGAATATCCTGGCTAACTGCCACAACAGACAAAGGCTGTAGTTTGGCGGTTAGTAGATGGAATCTGATTGGTTGTTATGGCCAAATAAACCAGTTCCTTTACACCAGTTTTGATAAATCTCCCCCTGTGTTTTCATGTAGTAGCATTTTAAGACAGTTTGCTGGCTGTTTTCACATCTCTTGGAATTATGTTCAAATTTTAGTATGCTCTTGATTTGGCATTGTTTCAGTCATTTTCCCATAAACCTTTGTATAGGAAAAAAAAAAAGTCTTAAAAAGCATTGTGTAAAGAAAAATGCTTTGTGACAAAGCAATGCCCCCCCCCCCAAAAAAAAAAAAAAGTTTGTAAAGAACACATGGATTTCATGACCAAAGTATTGAATTTCATTTCAAGACAAAAAAAAACAAACCAAAAAAAACAAAATATGGAAGTACTCTAAAAGAAAATCACCTGCATAGATAAAAGAGCAAGAAACAAAACATATGTGTCCTAAAATTAACATGTCCTCTCCCCAAAGCATGTATTAGGGGAAAAAATGTCTATATGCAGGACATCCAGGAAAAACTGTTTTCATTTTTCTATATCTCATTGTTTAATGGGGGTTATATATTCTCTGAAATAAAAACAGTCCCAAATGTTCTAGAAAAAAATACAACTTACCACTCCAATTCCCTGCCAATATAGTTCTGGTGATCACCCAGTCTTTGTTTAAAAGTGGCCAGCAAATACCTGCTATAGCCAGTCATTGATCTCAGTGGTAATGTGTCATACCGCTGAGCCCGCTGCAGTAGTCTTGTGCTTTTTTAACCAGAATACCATCTGTCAACAGCCCCACTAGCATACAGATTGTTTTAGGAATATGTCACTGTCACGGCGTGGTGTGGGTAGTAAACTCCACACCGAACACAGGAGGGAAGGGAAAGTTACTAGGCCCGGAAATTAGGGAAAAGGGAAAGTTCACCACCTAGTGAATACCTAGACTGAGCCCTGACTACTATCAATATGAACCGACCTCGATGGTAAGAATGTTCATACGCTGGAACCTAGAGCCCTATCTGACCCTAAAGGCCCCTAGGGATAGTCAGGACCAAAGATGATCTGTTCCTTCCCAGCTAAAGGAACAAGAGAACACTTACTCATGTCTAATACCAAAGATATGGGAATACAACAAACTAGAAAATAGAATAGACACTTAACTCAGAAGTATGCAGACGAGCAGAAACTCAGTGGAAAACCAAACACCAGCACTTCCAAAAACAGAAAGGAGCTATCAACCAAATAGCATTATGGGTGAGACCAGGCTAAATAGAGGAGTTGAAATGACCACTTAAGCTACACCTAAGACAAGACATGTGGTCATAACCAGCAACAACACATTTATTTCGCAAATTTTTGGCCGAATATTCACCATAAATTTGCAAATTCGAGAATTCATAGTTTACTTGATTGCGAAAATCGGCAATGTAATATATTTGCCATAAATTTGCTATTAGAATATTCAACAGTATTCGCAAATACGAATATATAGCACTATATTCTAAATATTCACAAATTCTCAAAGTGGCTATATTCACGATTAAAATTCACGATTCGAATATTCACGCTCAACACTAGTCCGGACCATACAGACGTCTCTTGTTAGCAATACGCTTATACTTGTTGCCCATTTTTTTCAGATTATTTTGAATTTTCCGCCAAATAGATGACAAAGAAGAGGAAAATTGTTCCTCTTCAGGTATACCAGAAGACTCTGTTCCAGCCAATGTGCCAAATTGCAGGAGGAACCCATATGCCCCAAAAAACGGCGACTTATCAGTGGACTCCTGTCTATGGTTATTTATGGCAAACTCGGCGAAAGACAAAAATGAAGACCACTCCTCCTGGTTCTCCGAGACAAAACATCTCAAATAAGTCTCCAGATTCTGATTGGTGCGTTCAGTCTGTCCGTTCAACTGAGGATGAAAGGCCGAAGAGAAGGACAATCGTACCCCCAGATGAGTACAGAACACCTTCCAGAATTTGAAAACAAGCTGAGTCCCCCTATTAGACACCACATCAGAAGAAATACCATGTAATTTCACGATGTTATCGACAAATACTTGTGCAAGAGTTTTAGCATTAGATAGACCTGGCAATACAATAAAGTGTTCCATCTTTCTAAATCGATCAACAACAACCAAAATCACAGTTTTTCCTGAAGAATTAGGTAAATGTGTGATGAAATCCATGGAAAAATGAGTCCAAGATCGGGACAGGATTAGCAACGGAACTAAAGATCCGGAAGGCCGAGTATGTGTCACCTTAGCACGTGCACAAGTACTGCAAGCAGACACATAGTCCTCAATGCACTTACGCAACCCTGGCCACCAGAATCTACCAGAGATGAGATCAACAGTGGATCTGCTCCCAGGGTGTGCTGTGAGAATAGTAATGTTACTCGAACACCTTGTGACGTAATTCAGAAGGAACAAACAACTTCCCCTGGGCCTCCAACACCTCAAAATGCCTCAAAGTCCGGATATAGGGTGGATATAACTACCCCTTCAGACAATATCGGACCAGTATCTTCCAAATACCCCACCCCAGGAAAGCTACGTGACAAAGCATCAGCCTTGACCCCAGGGCCATAGGTGATGATAAAATTAAATCTGGTAAAAACAACAACCTTCTGGCCTGCCTTGAGTTCAGTCGTTTAGCCGACTCCAGGTAAGCCAGATTTTTGCGATCAGTAAGCACAGTAATAGGATGAATTGTTCCTTCCAACCAATGACGCCACTCCTCAAAAGCCAACTTAATGGCCAGCAACTCTCTATTACCCACGTCATAATTCCTTTCTGCAGCCAAGAGTTTCTTAGAGAAGAATGCACATGGGTGCCATTTACTAGGTGAAGGACCTTGCAACAAGACTGCTCCTACCCCTACCTCAGATGCATCAACTTCCACAATGAATGGCTGTGACACATCCGGTTGTACCATTATAGGAGCAGAAGCAAAATATTCCTTCACAGCAGAAAAATCTTGTAATGCCGCATCAGACCAGACTGTATTGAAAGGACTTCCAGCGAGCGCTTGTAGCCTTCAATTCATATGCTCTTTATTTCATCAATACATCACAAAATCACACCAGTTGCAATTAGTTAGTTCAAATAGTGTTTGTCCCTCTATCTAGCTGTGGTATCTCAGCAGAACCACACACAATTGCTGCACAATACAAATACACTATAGTAACATAGTACATAAGGCCGAAAGACGACATTTGTCCATCCAGTTCGGGCTGTTCATCCTGCAAGTTGATCCAGAGGAAGGCAAAAAAAAACAACAACTGTGAGGTAGAGACCAACTTTCCCCACTTTAGGGAAATAAAAAATTCCTTCCCGACTCCAATCAGGCAATCAGAATAACTCCCTGGATCAACGACCCCTCTCTAGTGATGTCCCGAACTATTCGTCGGCAAACAGTTCACGGCGAACATGGCTTGTTTACATTCGGCGTGGCGAGCGAACATATGCGATGTTTGGTTTGCCCCTATACATCATCATTGAGCAAACTTTGACCCTGTACCTCACAGTCAGCAGACACATTCCAGCAAATCAGCAGCAGACCCTCCCTCCCAGACCCTCCCACCTCCTGGACAGCATCCATTTTAGATTCATTCAGAAGCTGAATTCTTAGTGCTGCTGCTGATCTAATAGGGAAAGCGTTAGCTAGGGCAGTGTTTTGTGTCCACAGACTCATCTGCTGTAAGGACAGCGTCCTGACAGCACCCCAAAAAGCCCTTTTTAGGGCTGGTACATCAGTCAGCTTTTATATATATATATATATATATATATATATTGCAGTTGCCTGGCTGCCCGTGTGTGAGAGGCTGCAGGCTCAGTCACAGACAGTACTGTGTGCACACCATACAGGGTGTCACAGACAAAACCTTGCATATAAAAAAAGTCAATTTATATTATTTATCTGTGATATAATCGCAGTTGCAAGCCAGTAAGTGGCTGTGGGCCCAGAGACAGTACTGTGTGCACACCATTCATACAGGGTGTCACAATACCTTGCAGATAAAAAAAAATGTTTTATTATTTTTCTGTGATATAATCCCAGTTTCAAGCCAGTGTGTGTCTGGCTAGGCCACCACTCATACCGTTACCGGGTGTTACTCACAAATACCTTGCAGATAAAAAAAATTAAATTCATTATTTTTCGGTGATATAATCCCAGTTGCAAGCCAGTGTGTGTCTGGCCCACAGACTGTACTGTGGCCACTTGCTGTTAGGCCACCACTCATACCGTTACAGGGTGTCACTCACAAATACCTTGCAGATAAAAAAAATTCAATTTATTATTTTTCTGTGATAAAATCCCAGTTGCAAGCCAGTGTGTGTCTGGCCCACAGACTGTACTGTGGCAACTGGCTAGGCCACCAGTCATACCGTTACAGGGTGTCACTCACAAACACCTTGCAGATAAAAATAATTAAATTTATTATTTTTCTGTGATATAATCCCAGTTGCAAGCCAATGTGTGTCTGGCCCACAGACTGAACTGTGGCCACTGGCTAGGCCACCACTCATACCATTACAGGGTGTCACAATACCTTGCAGATAGAAAAAAAATCATTTTATTATTTTTCTGTAATATAATAACAGTTGCAAGCCAGTGTGTGTCTGGCCCACAGACTGTACTGTGGCCACTTGCTGCTAGGCCACCACTCATACCGTCACAGGGTGTCACTCACAAATACCTTGCAGATGAAAAAATTCCATTTATTATTTTTCTGTGATATAATCCCAGTTGCAAGCCAATGTGTGTCTGGCCCACAGACTGTACTGTGGCAACTGGCTAGGCCACCACTCATACCGTTACAGGGTGTCACTCACAAATACCTTGCAGATATAAAATAATTCAATTTATTATTTTTCTGTGATATAATCCCAGTTGGAAACCAGTGTGTGTCTGGCCCACAGACTGTACTGTGGCCACTGGCTAGGCCACCACTCATACCATTACAGGGTGTCACAATACCTTGCAGATAAAAAAAATTATATTTATTATTTTTCTGTGATATAATCCCAGTTGGAAGCCAGTGTGTGTCTGGCCCACAGACTGTACTGTGGCCACCTGCTGCTAGGCCACCACTCATACCGTTACAGGGTGTCACTCACAAATACCTTGCAGATAAAAAAAAAAATATATATATTTTTTTATCTGATATAATCCCAGTTGCAAGCCAGTGTGTGTCTGGCCCACAGACTGTACTGTGGCCACCTGCTGCTAGGCCACCACTCATACCGTTACAGGGTGTCACTCACAAATACCTTGCAGATAAAAAAAAATAAATTTATTATTTTTCTGTGATATAATCCCAGTTGCAAGCCAGTGTGTGTCTGGCCCACAGACTGTACTGTGGCCACTGGCTAGGCCACCACTCATACCGTTACAGGGTGTCACTCACAGATACCTTGCAAATAAAAAAAATTAAATTTATTATTTTTCTGTGATATTATCCCAGTTGCAAGCCAGTGTGTGTCAGGCCCACACAGACTGTACTGTGCCCACTGCCCACCACTTACATAGGGTGGCACAGTACCTTGCACGCATAATACCACTTATCTAAAAAAAAAAATATTACAGGCAGAGGCCGTCGTGGTCGTGGTGCTGTGATTTCCACCGGCCCTGGAATAATGCCCAGTGTTCAGAGGCCACGTACCTTGAACCCAAAGAATTTGGAGAAAATAGTTGACTCGCTTACACAGGACACCCAATGTTCAACAGCTTCCGCTAAGAACCTTGACGCACAATCCTCCTCCAGCTCAGCTTTGGTCACCTGCTCTCAAGTTACCACTCTCCCGCCCGCCGCCACCACTACCACCACAGCCACAACAGCCGCTTCACTTGATCCCTCAGAGGAGTTATTTACACATCAGTTGGATGAAATTAGTGATGCACAACCATTATTGTCAGAGGATGTAGATAACAGGGATATGTCTCAGTCAGGCAGCATTACACACATGGACGTACAGTGTGATGATGATGATGATGATGTTGTACCTGCTGCTGCTTCCTTTGCTGAGGTGTCAGATACAAGTGAAGTTTTTGATGATGACGATGTGTCCGTTGATGCCACGTGGGTGCCTGCTTGAAGAGAAGAAGAAGAGGGGGAAAGTTCAGAAGGGGAGACAGAGAGAAGGAGGAGACGAGTTGGAAGCAGGGGGAGGTCATCGCAAGGAGCTAGTGGCACAGTCAGACAGCATGTATCTGCACCCGGGGTCAACCAGACAGCACACCAATCAACGCATGCTGTTGCCACCACCAGAATGCCGTCATTGCAAAGCTCAGCAGTGTGGCATTTTTTTTGTGTGTCTGCCTCTGATAACAGCAATGCCATTTGCAACCTGCGAAAAAAAGAAACTGAGTTGTGGGAAGTCCAACACCCACCTTGGTACAACTGCTTTGCGAAGGCACATGATCTCACAAACGCCAATGGGATCAACACATGAGTACAAGCAGCACACAAACTCAAAGCCACCATCCTCCTCCTGATCCAGCATCTTCAGCCACGTCAACCACTGCTGTCTTCCTTGCCCCCTCTCAACCACCCGCCACTCCGCCTCTCACCTTCAGCAGTTCCATCTCATCTGCCCACAGTCAGATGTCTGCAAAGGAAATGTTTGAGCGTAAGAAGCCAATGTCACAGAGTCACCCCCTTGCCCGGCGTCTGACAGCTGGCTTGACGGAACTTAGTCCGCCAGCTTTTACCATACCAGCTGGTGGAGTCTGAGGCCTTCAAAAAATCTGTCGCTATTGGGACACCACAGTGGAAGGTATCCGGACAATTTTTTTTTTTAAAAAAGGCAATCCCAAACCTCTACTCAGTGATTGAAAAGGACGTCATGGCATCTCTGGCAGACAGTGTTGGAGCAAGGGTCCATCTGACCACTGATACCTGGTCTGCAAAGCACGGTCAGGGCAGGTATATCACCTACACTGCGCATTGGGTCAACTTGCTGACGGCTGCCAAGCATAGAATGCGTGGCTCTTCAGCGGAGTTGGTGACACCGCCACGACTTGCAGGCAGGCCTACTGCCACCTCCTCTACTCCTCCTACTCCATGAGTCCTCTTCGTGGTGAAGGGGCTTGCGTATCACAATGAAGCGATCATCACCTCTATAAGTGTGTTGGCAATGTTGCCACACCCCAGATGATAAGGCCGTTGCTTTATTACGATCAGACCAAAAGCGATCAGCTGGATAATTTTTCATAGAAAAAACATTCATTTATTTTTTATTTTATTTTTTTAAGTTGTAAGGGTTTTTAACCACCTTCCGTCACACTAACGCCGAAAGGCGTGACTGCGGCGGCTCTCCCAGGTCATGCTAACGCCGAAAGGCGTCATCTCGCGTGAGCCGAGATTTCCTGTGAACGCGCGCTCACAGGATTTTTTTAACCCTAGAAAGGTATATTAGACGCTGTTTTGTTAACAGTGTCTAATATACCTGCTACCTGGTCCTCTGGTGGTCCCTTTTGCTTGGATCGACCACCAGAGGACACAGGCAGCTCTGTAAGTAGCACCAATCACCACACTACACTACACCCACCCCTGTCACTTATTAACCCCTTATTAATCCCTGATCATCCCATATAGACTCCCTGATCACCCCCTGTCATTGATAACCCCCCTGTAAGGCTCCATTCAGACGTCCAAATGTGTTCTCCCATTATGCCCTCCGATATCTTCGCTCTGTAAGTTATAGTAGGCGGTGTATGCCCTTGTCCTGTGGGCGTCTCACAGGACAAGGGCAGACACCGCCTACTATAATTTACAGAGCAAAGGTACCGGAGGGCATAACGGGAGAACGGAGCGGCGCCCGGGGATAATAGTAAGTGCAGTGAGATCCCCGGGCGCCGCTCTACATGTCAGCATACTTAGTTCACATTGTTTTTGCAAGTGAAAGGTCCTCTTTAAGTAGAAGCATGCCATGGTGATTTCCTCATCTCAAGCAATTTATTCAAACAAAAGACAACAACAGTGGTGGGTATACAGCCACAAAAAATATCAATGTCTCAATAACTTGCCATGTGGCTGTTCACAAATCGACTTATTGTCTACTGAGGCATGGCATACCACTCTTCTTAAAGGGCAGCACTCAAGTTATTTAGGTTCTGAGTAGAGTTATGAGCCTTTACATGGTGAGTCAGCTGATCCCATAGGTTTTCAGTGGGATTTAGGTCTGGAGAAAGTGCAGGACACTCCATTTAAGTTACCCCAGTCTCCAGCAGCCATTCCCTAATGATGTGACCTCAATGAGCTGTTGTCCATGAAGATGAAATTAGGCCTGTGTTGTTCGTGCAGAGGCACAATGATTGGATTAATTATGTTATTCAAATAGTATTTGCTTGTCACTGTACTATTCACAAAGTGTAGGGCAGTTCTGTATTGACTAGAGACACCTGCCCACACTGTAATACCACCACCACGAAAGGCTTGCCTGGTGACAACAGTGGCTGATGCATAGCACTCTCCCTGACGTCTCCAACATCATTGGCGGCCATCATTTCTGCTTAGTGTAAATCAACTTTCATCAGTAAACAGCACTGAGGCCCACTGGTCCAGTGTAGATGCTCCTTGGCCGATGCAAGATGATGACGTTTGTGGTCAGGTACCCTTGCAGGTCATCTAGCACATAGACCACACTGATGTAAACAGTTTTGAATGGTCTGAAGTGACACTTGGGTGCCTCTCACCTCCCTTAAATGTGCCTGGAGGTTTGTTGGATTCATCATTTGGTTCCTCAGGGCATTGTTCACAATTGAAGGGGTCATCAGTGTGGGATGTGGCCAAAGGACGTCCATTTCTATGCCTTTCTGTAAATCGTATAGACCCCAAAATGGTACCAATCAAACCGTCATCTCATCCAGACAAAAAATGAGACCCTACAAAAGACAGAAATTTTTTAAAAAAAATGGCTCTAAGAAAATGGCAACACAAAAACAAGAATTTTTTTATCTTAAAAAATGCTTACTGTGTAAAAAAACAAAAAAATAGACATATGCGGTAAGAACCGGCTCTATTAAAATATCACATGATACACGCTGTCAGGTAAACTCTGTAAAAGTAAATAAATAAAAATAGTACTCTAACAGTAATTTTTTTTGTCACCTCACTTTACAAAATGCATAATATCAAGTGACCAAAACGTCATATGTACCCCAAAATGGTACCAATGAAAAGTCACCTCATCCCACAATAAATGTGCCCCAGCATAAGACAATCGCCCAATAAATTAAAACTGATGGCGCCCATAAACCAAAATCATCTAAATCTGTGCTGCAAAAGCCATATGGTGCTCCCTCCCTTCTGAGCCCTGTCTTGTAACCCTACAGCAGTTTATCACTGCATATGGGGTGTTGTCATATTCAGGAGAAAATGGGTAACAAATTATGGGGTGCTTTTTCTCCTGGTACCCCTTGTGAAATTTAAAAATTTGGGGCTAAAGCAACATTTTATTGTAAGAAATTAACTTTTCATTTTCACAGCCAAGTGTTTCTAAATTCTGTAAAACTCCAATGGGGTCAAAGTGCTCAGTACACCCCTTAATAAATTCCTTGAGGTATTTAGTTTGCAAAATGGGGTCACTTTTGGGGGGTTTCCACTGTAGGAGTGCCTCAAGGTCTCTTTAAACACAAAATGGCACCCAAAAACCAGTCTGGCAAAATCTGCCCCCCAAAAACCATATGGTGCTCTTGTCCTTCTGACCACTTCTATGTGCCCCTACAGTAGTTTACCACCACATGGGATATTTTTGTAAACTGCAGAATCAGAGTAATACATAGTGAGGTTTATTTTTGCTGTTAACCCTTGCTGAGTTGCAAGAAAAAAATGTATTACCATAAAAAATCTAAATCAAAGAATTTGAGGGAATTAGTTTCTAACATGTAATTTATGGGTGGTTTCTATCACGTAAGCCCATCAAAATCACTAAATAACTGAATATGTGCTTAAAATTATGGTTTTGATTTATTTATTTTTAAATTTGAAAAATTGCTTCTAAAATTCTAAGCCTTCTAACATCCTAAAAAAAAAAACATTTACAAAGTGATGCCAACATAAAGTACACGTATGGGAAATGTTGATTGATAACTATTTTATGAGATATTACTATCTGTCTTAACCCTTTCAGGACCAAGCCATTTTTCACCTTAGGACCAGGCCATTTTTAGCAAATCTAACATGTGTCATTTGATGTGGTAATAACTTTAAAAAGCTTTTTACTTATCCAGGCTATTCTGAGATAATTTTCTTGTCACATATTGTACTTCATGTCAGTGGTAAAGTTGAGTTTAAAAAAATTCATTTTCATTCATCAAAAAATACCAGATTTAACAAATATTTATTGCCCTGGTTCTGTAATTTACAGAAACACCCCATATGTGGTCATACATTTCTGTACGGGCACACGGCAGGGCACAGAAGGAAAGGAATGCAATATGGTTTTTGGAAGGCAGATTTCACTGGGATAATTTTAAGCTGTCATGTTACATTTAAAAACCCCCTGATGCACCCCTAGAGTAGAAACTCCAAAAAAAAGACCAATATTTTGGAAACTACGGGATAAGCCGGCAGTTTTGTTGGTGCTATTTTAGGGTTCATATGATTTTTTGTTGCTCTATATTAAACTTTATGTGAGGCAAGGTTTGGCACCATTTTTTATTTTTTGTTATTTACAATATTCATCTGACAGGTTAGATCACATGGTATTTTTATAGAGCAGGTTGTTACAAATGTGACAATACCAAATATGACTACTTTTTGGGGTTTTTTGTTTCAGTTTTACATAATAAAGCGTTTTTGCAACAAAAAAAAAAGATTTTTTTTTAGTCTCCATATACTGAAAGCATAGTTTTTTTTTTGTTTTTTGGGGGGGCAACTGTCTTATGTAGGGGCTAATTTTTATTTTTTTTATGAGATGACGGTTTGATTGGTACTATTTTAGGGTGCATATGGCTTTTGGATTGCTTGGTATTACACTTTTTGTGATATAAGGTGAAAAAAAATGCTTTTTTTGACACTTTTTTTGACACTTTTTTTATTTTTGTTTTTCACAGTATTCACATGAGGGGTTAGTTCATGTGATATTTTTATGCATCAGTTTTTTACGGACGCGGCAATACCTAATATGTATACTTTTTTTATTTATGTAAGTTTTACACAATATCATTTTTAAAACAAAAAAAATCATGTTTTAATGTCTCCATATTATGAGAGCCATATATTTTTTTTTTTGTCTTAAGTAGGGTATCAATTTTGTGGGATAAGATGACAGTTTGATTGGCACTATTTTGGGGTGCATATGACTTTTTTATCGCTTGCTATTACACTTTTTGTGATGTAAGGTGACAAAAAAAGGCTTTTTTGACATCGTTTTTATTTTTATTTTTTATAGTGTTCATCTGAGGGGTTAGGTAATGTGGTATTTTTATAGAGCAGATTGTTATGGATGCGGAGCTACCTAATATTCTTTTAACATTTAACACAATAAAAGCATTTTTACCCCCCAAAAAATCATGTTTTAGTGTCTCCATAGTCTGAGAGCCATAGTTTATTTTTATTTTTTGGGGTGATTGTCTTAGGTAGGGGCTTATTTTTGGCGGGATGAGGTGATGGTACTATTTTTGGGGGCCTTTTTGATCGTTTAATGTTGCACTTTTAGTAATGTAAGGTGACAAAAATGTTCTTTTAGCACAGTTTTTATTAAAAAAAAAAAAAAAGGGGGTTAGTTAGACCAACCTGAGAGGTAAGGTCATGAGATATTTTTATAGAGTCGTTCAATACGGACACGGCAATACTTAATATGTCTACTTTCCATATTTTCCCCATGTTAAAAATATATATATATATATATATATATATATATATATTACTTTGTTTTTGGAAAAGGACACTTTTTTTTACTTGAAGCTTCTAATTCTTTTTGTAAAACTTTATTTTTTTTCACTTTTTGTTTTACTTTTTTTTCCCACAACTTCTGGAGGCCTGATCTCCTTTACAATGCATTACAATACTTCTGTATTGTAATGCATTGGCTGTAAGTGTATTATCAGTGTAATACAAGGGGCTGTATCTCACAGGCTCTCCCGTAAGGAAGCCACGATGCCTAAGGAAGGCATCAGGCGGCCTTCCCTGCCATCGGATCCCAATCACAGCAGCGCAGGGACCCGATGGCTGCTTCCTCCCTGCACGGACATCGCACGTGCAGGGACCCTGGCCGTGCAGGGTTTAATGCGCCGGCATCAGTGATTTCACTGATGCCGGTGCATACAGCAGGGGTCTGGCTATCAGTGACTGTCGGACCCCGGCTGCTGATCGGACGGGCACAGCTCAGATCACCTGGGCATTAAGTCACGTCCGGTTGGACCGTACATGTCTGGTGCAGGTCGTTAAGGGGTTAAAAATAGAGAAATTTAATTTTAGAAAATTGTGATTCTTTTCAAAATTTCTGGTAAATCTTTCTGGAATTTTTTGTAAATAAAGCTGAAATATATTGACTCAAGTTTACCACTTTCATGAAGTACAATGTGTTACTAGAATCCAGTCTTAGAATGGCTTGGATAAATAAAAGCGTTCGAAAATCATTACCACATAAAGTGACACATCTCAGATTTGCTGAAAAAATTTACTGGGCAGGAAGTTAAAAACAGGCCTGGGGTAGAAGAGGTTAATATGTTCATGTAATTAATACAAAATAAAATGATGATGTTATTAATATTTTGGTAACAATAATCCTTATTGTCTCAAAATGGGAATTTTTAACCTCTGATACTCTGCTCTGTAGGGAATTTTTAAGTTAAGATCTTTTTCAGTACTATGACAATTGCTTACAATGCTTGGTTTTGTATATTTGAAAAAATGCAGTAGAACAGAATTTGAATCGGATGTCCTGTCCTTTTTACTAAAAATAGGAACAACTATGTCATGCGTTTGCAATGTTTCATTAATACAAGGCTAATAAGGGGGAAAACGAGAATCGCATTCAGAAATGTACAACATTTTAATATATACCGTTAGATTTTTATTTTTTTATAAATAATAAAAATACTTTAGAAAGGTACATTCAACTGGGTTCAGAAAGGTTTATTTAAAAATATTATTAACATTGGCAACATGGCCAGGTTTTCCATTACAGTTTTGGTAAAAGTGGGCCATCAATACATTAAATTGTAAGAAACAAAAGGAATATAAAAACATAAATTGAGGTTTACATTCAGGGACTAAGGTGAAATACCAGAACTTCCCATATAAAAGGGTTATTCATATTGGATATTTATGCTATACCCACTGGATATGCCATATGTGTCCGATAGGTGGACACCTATTTTGAGAATAGAGGTTTTCCAACCCCTGTCTCGTGGCTGCTGTGAATGAAGTGGTGGCTACATTTGGGTGCTCTACCTATTCACGTCTATGTAACTTCCAAAAATAGGCAAACATGGTTATTTGGCTATTTTATGAACTCCCACAGAAGAGGTAGGCATCCTGTGGATATGCTAAAAATGTCCAAGATAGGACTAAATTTTTAATGCATGAATTTGGTATTAGGTTTAATTCACACAGCCGTTGCCGTATTTGCAGTCCGCAAATTACAGATCCGCAAAACATGGATACTGGCTGTGTTATGTTCCGCATTTTCTGGAAATGAACGTCCTGCCCTCTATAAAACTGTCCTAGGCTTGTTCATAAAACGGAAAAGAATAGGACATGTTCTATTTTTTTGCTGGGCCGTGGAACAGACATACAGATGCAGCACGGGTGTGCTGTCTACACATTTTGCAGCCTCATTGAAGTGAATAGGTCCGCATCTGATCCGCAAAAAATTTGGATTGTATGCAGACCAAAACCAAAGTCATGTGCATGAGCCCTTAGACAATTGCTTAGGTCCCTCTCCTTAAAAAAATAAAATAAAAATGGGATAGATACATTGGTTTATTTTATTTTAAACCCACTTTGAGTCAATTTTTTTTTCTGAAGCTGTTCTCTATCTTTCCATTCTCTTATAGCTGCAGTATATGTGCCTGTATTTTCTTCCTCTCTCACACTGGGAGAGAGAGGAAGGCTGGGTTAACTATAATTTCAGTTCAAAATATATGAAATGCTCTTTATAGAATACTAACCTGCATTGATTCAGTGCATGGGGATTCAGTACTATTTAAGTAAGAAGGTGGGAAATACTGTAACACATGGAGAAGCATCAACTTGATGCCCATGGTATGCAGAGGAGTGGTATACATGATATGCATGGATATTTTAATTAGTTTCATAGCCTTTAATTTGTCAGAATAACATATTCACCTATAAATGTGTTAGATTTTCATATTGAACAGACGAGTATTCTGGAATATTAAAGAAGCATTCCAGGATCTTCTATCTATCTATCTATCTATCTATCTATCTATCTATCTATCTCTTTCTATTAGGGCAGGCATGCTCAACCTGTGGCCCTCCAGCTGTTGTAAAACTACAACTCCCACAATGCCCTGCTGTAGGCTGATAGCTGTAGGCTGTTCGGGCATGCTGGGAGTTGTAGTTTTGCAACATCTGGAGGGCCACAGAGCATCCCTGTATTAGGGTATCTATCTATATCTATTTATCTATCTATTTCTTTCTATTATCTATCTATCTATCTATCTATCTATCTATTATCTACAGTCAGGTCCATAAATATTGGGACATGGACACAATTCTAACATTTTTGGCTCTATACATCACCACAATGGATTTGAAATTAAACAAACAAGATGTGCTTTACCTGAAGACTGTCAGTTTTAATTTAAGGGTATTTACATCCAAATCAGGTGAACGGTGCAGGAATTACAACAGTTTGCATATGTGCCTCCCACTTGTTAAGGAGCCAAAAGTAATGGGACAGAATAATAATCATAAATCAAACTTTCCCTTTTTAATGCTTGCTTGCAAATCCTTTGCAGTCAATTACAGCCTGAAGTCTGGAATGCATAGACATCACCAGACGCTAGATTTCATCCCTGGTGATGCTCTGCCAGGCCTTTACTGCAACCTCTACAGCAACGTCTTCAGTTCCTGCTTGTTCTTGGGGCATTTTCCCTTCAGTTTTGTCTTCAGAAAGTGAAATGCATGCTCAATCCGATTCAGGTCCGGTGATTGACTTGGCCATTGCATAACATTCCACTTCTTTCCCTTAAAAAACTCTTTGGTTGCTTTTGCATTATGCTTTGGGTTCTTGTCCATCTGCACTGTGAAGCGCCGTCCAATGAGTTCTTGTCACGGCAGACACACAGAAAAACCAACAACCAGGCTCTGAGCGAGAAGCAGGGGAAGGGTCACCTCCTAGCTAATCCCTGACCTCTCTCCCTGCACTGCTCAGCCCACAGGCAGACCTTGGTGGTAGGAATGTTGTGTCCTCGTGCCTGGGCTAATACACCCTAAATTCCCTGAGATGATGAAAAGGAGAAATAGGACCAGCCTGCTCGCACAGAACCTGGATGGGAGAGAAGATACCAACACAACTAAAACAGCAAACAAGAACAGAAACCACACTTATCTTATCAGAGCAGTGACAGAAAACCTTCCTTCCTTCCTTGCTTGCTTCCTAGGCCAGACTGATTTCTATAACCCTCTCAGAGCACTGGAATTGAGAGCCATTTAAACTAATGACCCCACCCAGTGCACCTGATGGGAGGCGGATCCAGCACGACTCCAAAACAAACACGTGCTGCTATTCTGGCCGACCTCCGCACATAGTCAGAGTCGGGCATGGCAGTTCTGAAGCATTTGGCTGAATATGAGCAGATAATATTGCCTGAAACACTTCAGAATTCATCCTGCTGCTTTTGTCAGCAGTCACATCATCAATAAATACAAGAGAACCAGTTCCTTTGGCAGCCATACATGCCCACGCCATGACTCTACCACCACCATGCTTCACTGATGAGGTGGTATGCTTAGGATCATGAGCAGTTCCTTTCCTTCTCCATACTCTTCTCTTCCCATCACTCTGGTACAAGTTGATCTTGGTCTCATTTGTCCATAGGATGTTGTTCCAGAACTGTGAAGGCTTTTTTAGATGTCGTTTGGCAAACTCTAATCTGGCCTTCCTGTTTTTGAGTCTCACCAATGGTTTACATCTTGTGGTAAACCCTCTGTATTCACTCTGGTGAAGTCTTCTCCTGATTGTTGACTTTGACATACATACACCTACCTCCTGGAGAGTGTACTTGATCTGGCCAACTGTTGTGAAGGGTGTTTTCTTCACCAGGGAAAGAATTCTTCGGTCATCCACCACAGTTGTTTTTCTGTGGTCTTCCAGGTCTTTTGGTGTTGCTGAGCTCACCAATGTGTTCCTTCTTTTTAAAAATGCTCCAAACAGTGGTTTTGGCCAGGCCTGATGTTTTTGCTATCTCTCTGATGGGTTTGTTGTGTTTTTTCAGCCTAATGATGGCTTGCTTCATTGATAGTGACAGCTCTTTGGATCTCATCTTGAGAGTTGACAGCAACAAATTCCAAATGCAAATAGCACACTTGAAATGAACTCTGGACCTTTTATCTGCTCATTGTAATAGGGATAATCAGGGATTAACACACACTTGGCCATGGAACAGCTGAGAAGCCAATTGTTCAATTACTTTTGGTTCCTTAACAAGTGGGAGGCACATATGCAAATTGTCGTAATTCCTGCACCGTTCACCTGATTTGGATGTAAATACCCTCAAATTAAAGCTGACAGTCTGTCACGGGGCACCAAAGGCACACTCGGTCTCCCCACATCAAGCTCCTAGAACCGTTTTCTGGAGACAGGAGGAGGTTTCTCTCCTTTAAGGAGAGTTGCAAACTCTACTTACGTTTTTGCCCCGTGTCCTCCGGTCCCGAGAGCCAACGCAAGGGGATTATCATTTCTCTACTACAGGGTGATCCCCAGGATTAAGCATTCTCGTTACCTCCTGAGGCCAGTTGTCTGACTTTTGTGGAGGTTTTTTTTCAGGCCCTGGGTACCCTCTATGACAAACCAGACAGAGCCCTGGTAGCCTACACGGCTCTTAGGGCACTGGTTCAGGGCCATCTCCCTGCATAGGAGTATTGCACCCAATTCAGAAAGTGGTGTATCCCCTCAGGATGGAATGAAACAGCCCTGAAGAGTCAGCTTATGTCTGGTCTGTCTGATAATTTAAAAGATCTATTAGTCAGTTAACAAATTCCAGAGACCTTAGAGGAGATGATTACCCTAGTTGTCCGACTTGACTGACGAGTTAGAGAGAGACGACAAGAACGACAGTTCTGTTTTCAGATGGTGGTCCAGCCAGAGGCCTTTTCCAGGGACAACACTGAGGTCTCCACCAAGGAACCCATGCAGGTTGGCATGACCCGGGGTAATCTTTGTCACAGACACAGAGAGTGCTTCTACTGTGGAGTTCCTGGCCATTGGAACAACAGGTGTCCTAAGAGGGTCCTCTCTGACAGGTCTCCTAAGGCAAGACAACCTAAAGACCAGGTACACCCTGATTTTCTCTAAATGTAAGCTTTTGGTACCCATAACAATTTCTCTGGGGGTTAATAAGTGGCCGGGTAAGGCCTTTATTGATTCCGGTTCAGCGGCCAGCTTTATTGACTTTGAATATGCTAGTAAATTGGGTATTCCAATGTTTTCTTTACCTACACCTATCCATGTCATGGCTATTGATGCTACTCCCCTGATTGGTGGTACGGTGAGGTCATGTACCTCTGAAATTTCTCTAACCGTGGGTGTGTACCACTCCGAGAGATGTTCTGGGACTACTTAAAAGTGGCACTATTGAAGGCAACAGAAAATTGCATTAGGCTTGTCAGTAAAAGCAAAAAAAGGAAGAGACCACTGTGGTACTCAGCAGAAGTGGCCAAAATCATTAAAAACAAAAAGATAGCATTTAGGAATTATAAGAAAAAAAAAAAAAAACGAGGATGACAGACAAATTTATAAGATTAGGCAGAGAGAGGCCAAACAAGTTATAAGAGCTTCTAAAGCACAGGCAGAAGAGAAATTAGCTCAGTCAGGGAAAAAAGGCGATAAGGCATTCTTCAGATACATAAATGAAAAAAGGAAACGAAAACAAGGAATTACCGAATTAAAAACTAAAGAAGGAAGGTATATGGAAGAAGATAAAGAACTAGCTGACTGCCTCAATGAATACTTCTGTTCAGTTTTTACAAAGGAAAATGAAGGAGAAGGACCTCAGTTAGGAAAGAAGACTAATGAATCTTTTGACGCATGTGTCTTTACAGAGGAAGAGGTTCTAAGTCAACTGTCTAAAATTAATGCAAATAAGTCACAGGGGCCTGATGGGATACACCCAAAGCTATTAAAAGAGCTCAGCGGTGAACTAGCAAAACCATTAACAGATTTATTTAACCAATCACTGGCAACAGGAGTCGTCCCAGAAGATTGGAAATTAGCAAATGTTGTGCCCATTCACAAGAAAGGTAGTAGGGAGGAATCGGGCAACTATAGGCCAGTAAGCCTGACATCAATAGTGGGGAAATTAATGGAAACCATACTTAAGGAGAGGATTGTGGACCATCTAAAATCCCATGGATTGAAAGATGAAAAACAGCATGGGTTTACTTCAGGGAGATCATGTCAAACTAATCTTATTGATTTTTTTGATTGGGTGACTAAAATAATAGATGGAGGAGGTGCAGTAGACATCGCTTATCTAGACTTTAGTAAGGCTTTTGATACTGTCCAACATAGAAGGCTTATCAATAAAGTGCAGTCATTGGGCTTGGACTTCCATATTGTTGAATGGATTAGGCAGTGGCTGAGGGACAGGCAACAGAGGGTTGCAGTCAATGGAGTATATTCAGACCAAGGTCTTGTTACCAGTGGGGTACCTCAGGGATCTGTTCTGGGACCCATATTGTTTAATATCTTTATCAGAGAAATTGCAGAAGGTCTCAATGGTAAGGTGTGTCTTTTTGCTGATGATACAAAGATTTGTAACAGGGTTGATGTTCCTGGAGGAATACACCAAATGGAAAAGGACTTAGGAAAACTAGAGGAATGGTCAAAAATCTGATAACTAAAACCCAAGAGCAGAATATAAAATCAGTGATACAGTCCTAACCTCAGTATCTGAGGAAAGGGATTTAGGGATTATTATTTCAGAAGACTTAAAGGTAAGCAGACAATGTCACAGAGCAACAGGAAATGCTAGCAGAATGCTTGGGTGTATAGCAAGAAGAATTACCAGTAGAAAGAGGGAGGTGCTCATGCCGCTCTACAGAGCACTAGTGAAACCTCATTTGGAGTATTGTGCTCAGTACTGGAGACCATATCTCCAGAAGGATATTGATACTTTGGAGAGAGTTCAGAGAAGAGCTACTAAACTGATACATGGATTGCAGGATAAAACTTACCAGGAAAGATTAAAGGACCTTAAGATGTATAGCTTGGAAGAAAGACGAGACAGAGGGGATATGATAGAAACTTTTAAATACATAAAGGGAATCAACAAGGTAAAAGAGGAAAGAATATTTTTTTTTTTTTTAATTTAATTATTTTTATTGTTAGTATATCAAAACATTACAGATAGAAAACAAAGAATACAATTTCCCCCCAACCCCAATTCCCTTAAAGAAACCCTCCCCTCCCCCCCCTACCTGTGGTGCGTCAAAATAAGTCCTCTATCATTAAGAAAATTGAACACAACTGATCAAGCTCTCCAACCACCCCATATCTTAATCCACTTCTCCTCAGCCCCCCTCTTATTGTACAAAATTTTCTCATAATTTTTTACCTTAGCAATTAAATTCATCCATGTGATTATATCTGGAGTATATCGAGCAAACCAGGTTCGACTAACCAACACTCTGGCCAACATCAATATCCTGCCCAAGAGGATCTTTTGATACTTGTGACTATTTAATTTAGAGAGATCATTAAGCACGAATACTTGTGGTTCAAAAGGGATTCGTATTTTTAGTTTATACCTAATACAATTATTTATAGTATTCCAGAAGTTTGTGAGTTCTGGACAAGTCCATATCATATGAAGAAAATCTGCTCCTACAGTATCGCATTTGGGGCAATTGGACTTGTCTCTTAATCCGCATTTATTCATCCATAGAGGAGTAATATATAATCTATGGCAAATAAAAAATTGTATTAGAACGTGGTTGAAATTCTGGGATAGTGAAACTAAATTTCCAAAAATATTCTCCCATCCTTCTACTTGTAAATTCAGACAATCCACCTCCCACGCTTTTTGTCCTGGTGACTGTGTGTCACTAAACCGTGCCTTAAGTAATAACTTATATATATTTGAAATTTTTATTCTAGACAGTGTACCCCCTACCCAATCATTCAAAAAGGATGAATTATCTATATCTAACACCGATTTATCATCCAAACTGGATAGGACTGAACGCAATTGAAAATACCTAAACCAAGAAAGGTTTGTTATACTATGTGTCATCTCTATAAATGGTTTAATTTCTCTATCTTTAACTATCTGTGAAATATACAAAATTTTATTCTTTTGCCAAAATGTATCAGCTGCAATATCATCTAGCCTTTGTAAATACAGATTATGCCAAAGAGGCGTGAATGTCAGTGAACCCTTGATCTTCAACCACGTTCTAGTTGTAGCCCATACTTTCAGGAGTAATTTTATGGTCTCTCTATAGCCCCACTCATAGCTCTTTAATAGACCAGATTCCAACAAGGTAAAAATATTATTGTGGGCATAGCTAGTTACCAATTTCCCCAACAATGCACTATTCTCTGATTCATAGCATCTCAATAACTGGGCTGCAATAAAATACCCTTTAAAGTAAGGGAGATTTAAACCCCCGCACTCCATAGATTTATACAGATATTCCAGCTTTATTCGAACTCGCTTTCTTCCCCATATTAAATCATTGATTATTTTTTCAATAAGTTTAAAATGTTTGTCTTGTATCCAAATAGGTGTATTCCTGAGGACATAAAGAAATTGTGGTAATATCACCATTTTAACTAGTGAAACTCGATCGGCTCTGGATAGGGGCAGTCTTAGCCAGATCCCTATTTTAGCTCTAGTCCTTACCACTATGGGAATCAAATTAAGTTGTACGAAATTTTCAACCCGAGGTGATATAGTCAAGCCCAAGTATTGAAAGGTGTCAACAATATCCAACTGTGTCCCGAGAACCTCTTTCTGTGGCAGGGGATCTATTGGCATCAAGCTGGTCTTTGTCCAGTTTATAAGAAGACCAGACACCTCGCCAAATGCTTTAACCATTTGAATAATCCTAGGAAGAGTGATTTCCGTATAGTCTATAAAAAACAGAACATCATCCGCATATAAGGAGATCCGATCTTGTACTCCTAGCGTACCAAATCCTTTAACCTGATCATCCTGTCTAATGGCCATCGCAAGGGGTTCAATATAAATATCGAATAATAAGGGAGACAGTGGGCAACCCTGTCGTGTGCCTCTTCTTAAATCAATACTACTACTCAAAATTCCATTAAGACTCAATTTTGCCCTTGGAGATCTATACAATAACTTAAGAGTACGTATAAACTTTTCCCCAAAGCCCATCCTTGCCAGAACTTTCCAGAGGAAGCACCACTCCACCCTGTCAAATGCCTTGGAGGCATCCAGCGACAGGATGGAGCGAGTGGTCCCCCCAGGGGCCTGAATATTAGAGAAAAGCCGATGTAAATTATGATGTGTACCCTTGTCTTGGACAAAGCCACTCTGGTCCGAATGGACAATAGAAGAAATAACCCTAGAAAGCCTTGTAGCCAGGACCCTCGCAAGGAGCTTTACATCTGCATTAAGCAGTGAGATTGGTCTATAAGATTCTAAATCTAAAGGGTCCTTGCTTTTTTTTGGAATTAATATTATTACAGCCTCCATCATTGAGTCTGGGAGCTTCCCATCCTCCATTGATTCAGAAAAGACCTCCAACAATCTCGGGAGAATGCAATCCCTATATTTACTATAAAATTCATATGGGAGTCCATCTGAACCAGGAGTAGAGTTAGCTGAGCATAATTTAATAGCTCCCTCAAGTTCCTGGATTGAGACCTCTAGTTCAAGTGCTTTCTTTTGCGTCTCAGTCATAGTTGGAAAGATGATCCTATCAAGGTAAAAATCTATCTTATCATCTGTGATGTTAGATTCGGCTTTATACAAATCAAGGAAATAATCAACAAAGGCCCTCTCCACCGGGCCCTGTCCAGTGACCATCCTACCATCAATCAATCGGACCTTGTCTATATATTTTTTAGGTTGTTGACTTGAAATTACTCTGGAGAGAAATTTACCGGGTCGCCCCGACTCTGTAAAATATTTTTGCCCTTTAAAGAAAAGACTCTGTTGGGCCTTATCTAGTAAAAAATTAGAATATATTTGTGTGGCTTTTTGCATATTTTCCCTATTTTGCTCCGACTTATTCATGTAAAAGGATTCTGTCGCCTGTGCAGCACGTTCTTCTAAGTTTTTCTGTTTTTTCCCATACTCCTTTCTAAGGTTCGCGATAGTACTAACCATCAATCCCCTCATATACGCCTTAAAAGTATCCCATACCACTTGACTTTTGGCTGAACCATAATTATTATCCCAGAATCGGCCAATTTCATTTTGGATTATTTCATGTGTTTTTATAACTGATAGCCAGTAAGGATTTAGTCTAAAAAGGGGTTTTGATGTATATCCTTCCTGAGACAAACAGAATTCAAGTAGTAACGGAGAGTGATCCGATATTGACCTTGTTTCATATTTCATTCGCTTTATTAATTTCACATGTTTACTACTGATCAATGCAAGATCTATTCTGGACATTGATTTACCTGCTTTACTAAAGCATGAAAAAGCCCTCTTCCCCTGTCCTAAATATTCCCAAGCATCTTCAAAACCAGCCTCCAGGCAGAACCGTGCCAGGGGGGACCCCTGGACCGGGCTGTCACTCCTGACACTCGTAGAGACCCTATCACGTACAGGATCGATAACACAGTTAAAGTCGCCAATAATCAGTGTTGGACACTCTGGCCATTTATCCATAAACAATACCAAGGAATTAAGGACCGAAAAGGAAAATGGCGGTGGAATATAGACAAAGGCCAAAATACATATCTTCCCCCTTAACCTACAGTATAAAAAAACAAATCTCCCCTGTTTGGTCTGCCTCGCAGACAAAATCAATAAGTCTATGTATCAAGACAGTAACACCTCTCGAGTAGTTAGAGAAAGTAGAATGGTAAGTGTGCGCAGCCCATCCCCTGTCGACCACCCTAGAGGTCTCCTCAGTGAGGTGGGTCTCTAACAAGCATACTATTGCTGGCAGATGGACCTGAGTCAAGTCAGAAATCGCTTGTCTCTTTCCTCTATCCCCCAGACCACGTATATTCCAGGCAATAATTCTAGTCAACATTATCGACAGCGGCTAAGTGGGAAAAAGGAACTGGAAAAAAAAAGAAATACAACAAAAAAAAAGAGCAAAAAGAAAAAGAAGAGGAAAAACACACCCATTTTGACGCACCACAGCCCAACCCCGACCCCCCCCCCCACATACAAATAATCCACCACGTATTGTAGTAGATTTCTTTCCTATGACCATCCCTCCCACACTCCCCCCACTCGGCCACCCTCATTAGGAAGCAAAGAGAATTAAATTAAGGGGGATAAACCCCCTTGTAACAATTGATATTCCCGCCAGATCATAAGACAATTAAATCATAAGTTGTTTCGGTCAAGCCAATCCACGGCTTCTTCCGAAGTATCAAAAAAAATAATTTTATCATTAAAAATAATCCGCAATTTTGCTGGGAATATGAGAGAATATTTAATGTCCTTTTCTCTTAGCCTTTTTTTGACCATCAAAAATGTGCGTCTCTTTTCTTGTATATCTTTAGAAAAATCCGGAAAAAAAGCCAATCTATTCCCGTTATGTACAACCGGTGAACATTCTCTCGCCCTTCTCAAAAGGATGTCTTTATCCCCTGTGGTCAATAACTTGACAAGAAATGTCCGCGGTTGTCTCCCTGGAATTGGTTTACCCCCTGGGACCCGGTGAGCTCTTTCAATCATAAAAAAAGAGGAAAACGCATCTTTCCCAAAATTCTCAAAAATTAATTTCTGTATATATTGAGTTGGGTTCTTCTCTTCCGCACCCTCTGGAATCCCTATTATTCTCACGTTGTATCTTCGTGACCTATCCTCGAGGTCCGCAACCTTTTTCTTCAAAAGATTATACTCTGATTTGAATGTAGAGACCTCGGTATTTATTTTTTGGGATTCATTTTGTATCAGGGCAACGGAGCTCTCGAGGTTGTTAACCCTGTCTCGCATTTTTGACAAATCGTCTTTTATTAGTCCCACATCAGCTTGGATAAACCCCAGTTGGGTTGTGACAGCCTGTATTAAATCCCCATTTTGTTTGACCGCTAGCAATATTTCTTCTAGCGGAGAGGAGTTGTCATTAGGGATAACTTCCCCCATTATACCATCTTCTTCTGGGGTGTATCTAAAGGCTTTTTGTGGTTCTGACTCAGTCATCTCCGGATCGTCAATTTTTTTTGTGACAGGTTCCTTTTGTGCACCCCTCGTATTAACCCTCGGAGACCTCAGAAACTGATCTATTTTTGTTAATTCAGCAGTTTTAGACCCAGATTTCTGGGTCGAGAGGTCAGTCGAGGGCCTGCTGGCTTTGGGAGCCATACCTTGTTCCTCACTCTATATATATATATATATATATATATATATATATATATTTTTTTTTTTTTTTTTGTTAAATATATATTTTTTTTTTCCCCTTTTTTTCGGTTATTCTTTCCTTTTGTATGTGTGTCACTATATATCACTTCTTCCTTCTTCTTCCTTTATAGTTATTTATTATTCTTTTATTTCTTCCTTCCCTTTTTTTTTTTCTCCCCTTTTTTTTTTTCTCTCTCTTCCTGTTTGTTCTTATTCTCCCTTAGAAATACACCATGTAAAAAGATGGATTACGTATACTCTGGTGCAGATTAGTTCTTTTTACTTAGGTTCGTTAATAGTTAGTATAGTTAGTATGAAAGACAAAAAATCATAGGAGAGCCGAGGGAGACAAGCAGGAACATAGATGCAGGAGCAAACAGGAACAGTCTCACCAGCTCTTTTCCGTTCCCTCCGGCGTCCACGAAGATCCCACAGGCTTGGCACACAGAACAGAGGAGAGAAGCGCTAACACCTGAGAGAAGCGGAAACGTCCGAAGGTACACCCGCAGTCACGGAGTCCAGAGTCCCAGTCCCAGGTATACAAGAAGCCGACCAGCCGATTGCGCACCAGATATTCCCCACAAGTTGGATCCCAGAGACAAGCAAGCGAGGCAGACAGTCCAGAAGACCAGGAGACACGATCAACGCCGGGCAGCAAGCGGAGTCAACGCCGGGAGCAAGCGAGGCAGACAGTCCAGAAGACCGGGAGACACGATCAACGCCGGGCAGCAAGCGGAGTCAAGCATCCGAAACTAGACAAGCAGCATCGCCCCCAGGTCCATGGAAACAGGAGCGGCCATAGAGACGCCAAAACAGCAGGACAGCGAGGCAGCCGAGCAGCCGAGCAGGGGAGAGAGGAGAGTGTGACGTACTACGCCTACGTCATCACGTCATTCCACCATTATGATCACGGAAAGAATATTTAAAAGAAGAAAAACTGCTACAAGAGGGCATAGTTTAAAATTAGAGGGGCAAAGGTTTAAAAGTAATATCAGGAAGTATTACTTTACTGAGAGAGTAGTGGATGCATGGAATAGCCTTCCTGCAGAAGTGGCAGCTGCAAATACAGTGGAGGAGTTTAAGCATGCATGGGATAGGTATAAGGCCATCCTTCATATAAGATAGGGCCAGGGGCTTTCCATAGTATTTAGTATATTGGGCAGACTAGATGGGCCAAATGGTTCTTATCTGCCGAGACATTCTATGTTTCTATGTGCCTTCTTCTCCAGGAAATTCTCTCCCACGGAGAGAAACTACGACATAGGGAATAGGGAGCTGCTGGCTATTAAATGGACATTTGAGAAGTGGAGGCATTTTTTGGAGGGGGTAAGGCATCGGGTAACTTTTGTCACTGACCATAAAAACCTAATGTTTCTCGAGTCTGCTAAGAGGTTGAATCCCCGGCAAGCCCGATGGGCTCTGTTTTTTACCCGTTTTGATTTCTCCATTACGTTCAGGCCGGGAAGTAAAAATGTGAAGGCAGACGCATTATCTCGGAGCTTCCATGCTTTACAACCCACTGAGGCACCGCCTGAATCCATCCTACCAGCAAACATCTTAGCGGCTCTAACCCAGGATATCTCGGCTCGCATTAAGGTTGAACAACATCTGGCACTGGCATCCACCCCAACAGATAAGTTGTTTGTTCCCATACAATTTCATCTCCAGCTGTTGGGGGAGTGTCACAATTCTTCCTATTGTGGACATCCGGGTCAGACATTCACTGCGCATGCGCAGAATACATACGAGGATCGCATTCAGGAGGAGATGGGCGGGCTGGAGGGACGCGCTCGGCGGCGGCAGTTTCTGAAGGTAGACGGAGCCTCTAGGTGCTAATGACGCCCCCATAGCACCTAGAGGCTCATTAGCATATTAATAAAAGTAGTTTTTTTAGCCAAACCACCGCCCCAAAAGCAATTATATTAGGATGGTTGGCCAGAGCAGACACTAGCGGATCGCTAGTGTCTGACAGCTAAATATGTGACACCTAAGTGGTAGAAACCCTTTAATCAGTCTGTGGAACAATTCTTGAGGTTGTATGTTGCTGATGACCAGCAATTATGGGTCAAATTCCTTCCATTGGCTGAATTTGCTTTGAATAACCGTGTCAATTCTTCTGCTGGGGTCTCCCCTTTCTTTTGTAACCATGGTTTTCAGCCCCATTTTCATTCTGGGTCGTCCGTCTCCTCCTCTAACCCTGAAGCAGATAAACTCTCCTCTGAACTGTGCACAGTTTGGGCCCGGGTTTAATCGAACCTAGAAAAGGCTCAAAGTTCTCAAAAGCTAAAGGCCGATAGGAGACGTCCAAGAAGGTGAACATTCAGGTTGGGGATAAAGTATGGTTGTCCTCCAAGAATCTATCTCTCAAGGTAGCTTCTAGAAAATGTGCTCCTCGTTTTATTGGACCGTATAAGATCACGGAGGTGATTAATTCAGTATCGTTTAAGTTGGCTGCCCGGGTTGTTCCACATTCATAATGTATTTCATAAATCTCTACTTAAAAAGTATTTTGAGATATATAGGCTCGAAGAAATTTCTAATTGGGAATGTAGATCCATTAGTAAATTTAGGGCCACTTGGATTGCATGGGAAGCCTATAGAGGACTTAAAGATCGATAAACTATCTGTGGTCTTCTCTTCTCTTCTTCTGGGGCCTTCTCTAGTTTTTCTAGTTTCTCTGACCGCTATATAGTGATTTTATATGGCAATCAGGTACATGTATGGATATCTTATCATAGACCAGATACGGACTCTCTCTATTGGAATTGGAATTTGGACACTCGCCCGAACATTAGATTTTATTTTATCACGCTATTACTTTATGCAATGTAGTCCTGCTTTTACAAATAAAGCTTTTTTTTTTTTTTTTTTTTTTTTTTTTAAGTATTTTGAACCTGTTGTACCGTTGAAAGCCTCGCCTCCGCCGGTTCTTGTTAGTGATGCTGTCGAGTATGTGGTGTCTAAGATAGTGGATGTCAGGAGAGTGAGTAATTCCTTACAGTACCTTATTCACTGGAAGGGGTATGGACCCGAAGAGAGATCTTGGGTACCCGCCAGGGAGGTTCATGCTCCTAGACTTGTTCAAAAATTTCATTTAGAACACCCTAAAAGGCCATCGCCTGAAGTCTTAGGTCCGGTGGCCCCTCGTAAAAGGGGGGGTACTGTCACGGGGCGCCAAAGGCGCACTCGGTCTCCCATCAGCCGCAGACATACTGCTTAGCTTCGGGAGCGAGGATCTGTGTTTGGCCTCGTTCCGAGGGTGGCTTTGCTAGCTGGGAGGCTCCCTGCTCCGAGGTCTGCCTTGAGCGCCGTGCTGATCACTCAGTGCTCGACTTGTCTGTCTGTCGGTCATGTGACGCTGGCCACGTCACATGACCCTCAGACCCCACTATAAGTACAGGCAGCCTGCTGGCCACAGGTTGCCTGTTAATTCCAGGTTCCTGGCTATTTGTTGTATTTCTCTACTCTCCTGGTATTTGACCCCGGCTTCTCCTGACCATTCTTTGCTTAACCCTTTGTACTGCGGGTTCTGACCCGGTCCGTTCACATTCCGTATTTTGTCTTGTCTGTCTTCCCTGCACATATCCTAAGTAAGGGACTGTCGTCCAGTTGTCCCCTGTCATCAGGACTCGTGAGGCAAGTAGGCAGGGCCAGGGGTGAGGGTGGAGAGCAGTGGTCACTATCCTTCCCCCTGTGTGTGTGGACGTGACCGTTACAGTCTACAGTTAAAGCACATCTTGTTTGTTTCATTTCAAAACAATTGTGGTGGTGTATAGAGCCCAAAAAGTTAGAATTGTGTTGATGTCCCAATATTTATGCAGAATATTATACAGAAAAAAAGTGGAGTTCTTCTTGGAGAAACCAAAACATATAGTAAATCCAGTTATACTCAACTATCTTCGGTAGTTTATAATCAGACTTGTTGTCTTCAGCTACAATTCACAATTATATGCCATTCTTCTGTAGAATCTGCAGATGCAATCTAACATGATTCCATTAGTGATTAGTGATCACAAGACAAATGCATCCTGTGGTCTTAAAATGCCCCAAACCATATTACTGCTATCATTGTTGTCTTTATGATTTTAAATGATATCATATGTTAAGTTGGAAGAAGTGTGTGGTGTAGAGGAAGGTTGTATGTATGTTTATGTAATAAATTCAGGAGTTTTGGCAATGGCGAGCATATGTAAAATAGATGGAACAGTCCATGCTTATTAATGGCACTTTATTGAGATGGGACAAAGTGCCTATACCCTGTCTTGCCAGTCAGGGCATATGGCATGTGTCCTACTAAGAAAAGATTAGGGTATGGTATACATATATCCAAATATTTCCCATCTTAAGTCAGTAGTGCAATAAGCTGATGGAGGGCACAGAAGCTGAGGCTGTGGAGCTGACAGTGGCTGAGTTGCAAGAGCTACAGATTAGTGTTTAGCGAACACGAACTGTAAAGTTCGGGTCCGTACCAAACTTTACGATTTTTGGGACCCGGACCCGAACCCGAACTTTGCCGGAAAAGTTCGGGTTCGGTGTTCGGGCATTTAATAAAGCTTGTTAAAAAAAGGCTGCAGGGCAGCCAATCAACAAGCTTTTAAGCTGTGTGCCCTTAGAAGCCATAACAGCCATACCTACTAATGGCAAGGGAAGTGACAGGGAAAGTGACAGGGAAATTGATATAGTTGATCCGTCTGTTAGTTAGGTGCACGTCATATACCCATTTATTGCGTGAAGTACACCTGCACTGCATGCGTGACAGGGAAATTGATATTGTTAATCCGTCTGTTAGTTAGGTGCACGTCATATACCCATATATTGCGTAAAGTACACATGCACTGCATACATGACAGGGAAAATAATATAGTTAATCCGTCTGTTAGTTAGGTGCACGTTATATACCAATTTATTGTGTGAAGTACACCTGCACTGCATACGTGACAGGGAAATTGATATAGTTAATCCGTCTGTTTGTTAGGTGCGCGTCATATACCTATTTATTTGCGTGAAGTACACCTGCAGTGCATACGTGACAGGGAAAATAATATAGCTAATCTGTCTGTTAGTTCAGTGGGTGACCTCAAAGAATGAGGAGAGCATCAAATAAGGGACGAGGCCCTGGTTGTGGTGCTGCTGGGGATGGTGGAGCTCTTGTTGCAGGGAGAGGACGTGGTCGATCTGTGCCAGCTACACGCACAAATCAAACACCTTCTTCAGGTGCATGTAGGCGACAGGTCGTTCAGCGTTATTTTGTAGGCCAGAATACCAGTGTACGAATGGTGAGGCCAGAACAAGTAGAGGCGGTAGTAGACTGGGTGGCTGACAGTGCGTCCAGTTCCTTCACATTGTCTCCCACCCGGTCCCCTGCTGAAAGTGCAGAATTGGTACCTGGAGCCCATGGGCATAAGTCTTTCATCTCACCCCCTTGCAAATCAGCCAAGCAGTCTGAGCCCCAAGCCATGCAGCAGTCTCTTATGCTTTTTGATGACTCTGCTGGCAGGGTTTCGGAGGGCCATCCACATAACCCTGCTCCAGAAGTGAAAGAGATTGAGTGCACTTATGTTTCAGGATGTGGACATGGGAGGACCACTGCAGCACATCTCTGTTGATGACGAAACATAGGTGCCAACTGTGGCGACTTTCTGCAGTGTGCAGACCGGCAAGGAGGGCACGGATGAAGAATGGGTGGAAGATGATGTGGAGGATGATGAGGTCCTACACCCCACATGGAAACAAGGTCATGCGAGTGACGTATGGAGTTCGGAGGAAGAGGTGATGGTCACACAGCACCAGCTGCACAGCAAAAGAGGGAGCAGTGTTCAAAGGCAGAGTGGCCGTCCCCTAGCCTATACGCCTGCTACTGCCCATTGCACCCAGGGACTGAGCACACCAAAGCCAGCTCCAAGGAGTTCCCTGGCATGGCAGTTCTTCAGACAATGTGCTGACGACAAAACGTGAGTGGTTTTCATGCTGTGCAATTAGAGCCTGAAGCGAGGCATAAATGTTCTAAACCTGAGCACCACCTGCATGACCAGGCATCTAAATGCAAAGCACGAGCTGCAGTGGAGTAAACACCTCAAAAACCACAAAAGATCTCAGGCTCCTCCTGGTCCCTCTTCTGGTGCATTCTTGGCCTCTTCCTTCCCCTCTGGAGTGACAGTGGCATCTGTCGCCCCGCAAACAGAGGATGTGGCAGCAATGCCACCACATCCATCACCATCACCAAGCATCTCCACAATGTCCCATGGAAGCGTTCAGCTGTCTATCTCCCAAACACTGGAGAGAAAGAGGAAGTACCCCCCTACCCACCCGCAATCCCTGGCCCTGAATGCCAGCATTTAAAAATTCCTGACCTTTGAAATGCTGTCATTCGATCTGGTGGAGACGGAGACTTAAAAAACTTATGGCGATGGCTGTCCCACAGTATGTGGTTCCCAGCCGCCACTACTTTTCCAGGCGAGCCACCCCCGCCCTGCACAACCAAGTGGCGGACAAAATTAGCCACCTGTGGCAAGGTCTACATAACCACCGATACGTGGACCAATAAGCATGGGCAGGGACGTTATATCTCCCTAACTGCACACTGGATAAATGCAGGGACAGCTGGACCTGAGGCGGATAGCAGTTTGACGCATGTCCTTCCGCCACCAAGGATTGCAGGACAATTTACTTTGCCTCCTGTTGCCTCCTCCTTCTACTCCGCTTCCTCCATTACCACCTCCTCATCTGATCAGTGTAACACCTTCACCACCAACTTCAGCATAGCCTGGGGGAAACGATAGCAGGCTGTTTTGAAACTCCATCTGTTTGGGAGAAATACCCCACACCGCGCAGGAGCTGTGGACGGGCATGGAACAACAGAACAATAAGTGGTTGGTGCCACTGAGTCTCAAGCCCGCCCTGGTGGTGCGCAGTAATGGGTGAAATCTTGTAGCAGCTCTGGGCCTAGCCAGTTTGACACACATCCCTTGCCTGGCGCATGTGCTGAATTTGGTGGTGCAGAGAATCCTGAAAAATTACCCTGATATGTCTGTGCATGCTTTCGGCATTCTCACCCTGCTGTTGCTCGCCTGTCTGCACTGCATCGTAACTTCGGCCTTCCCGCTCACCAACTCGTATGCGACGTGCCAACAAGGTGGAACTCCACCTTGCATATGTTGGAGAGACTTTGCGAGCAGCAGCAGGTGATAGTGGAGTTTCAGCTGCAGCACACATTGGTAAGTCGCTCTCTGGAACAACACTACTTCACCACCAACGAGTGGGCCTCCATGCGGGAAGTGTGTGCCATGTTGCGCTGTTTCGAGTACTCCACCAACATGGCCAGTGCCGATGATGAAGTCCTCAGCGTTAATATCCCACTTCTATGCCTCCTTGAAAAAACACTTTGAGCAATGATGGAAAAGGATGTGGCACAGGAGGAAGAGGAAAAGGAAGAGGGATGCTTCCTTTTCCACAAGTGACTCAGAGGGTGGGTTCCTGCATCAACAGAGGCCAGGTACACAATTGTCTAGCCACAGCACAGTTCTAGAGGATTTGGAGGAGGAGGATGATGAGGAGGAGAAATCCGTGTTCTCAGCAGGGTGGTACCCAAAGAATTTCATGGGCATCACTGGAGCGTGACTAGGGGGGATACAGAGGACACAGACAATACACTTCCCACAGACGACAGCTTGTCATTGCCTCTTGGCAGCCTGGCATACATGAGCGACTACATACTGCAGTGCCTGCGCAATGACCACCAAGTTACCCACATTCTAACCAATGCTGATTACTGGGTGGCCACCCTGATGGATCCCTGCTACAAGGACAACGTGCCATCATTAATTCCATCACTGGAGCGTGATCAGAAGGTGCGTGAGTACAAGAGCACGCTGGTAGACACGCTGCTGATGGCATTTCCACCTGACACCGGGGGTTCAGTGGAAGCACAAGGCGAAGGCAGAGGAGGAGACAGAAGTCGCCAACGCATCTGGGGCAACGCCAGCACCTCAGAAGGTAGGGTTAGCATGGCCGAAATGTAGAAAAGCTTTGTCAGTAGTGTTGAGCGAACTTTTGTTTTAAGTTTGGCATCTAAAGTTCGGGTTTTGGTTATCGAAGAATCGCGTTATGGATTCCGCTACCACGGACATGGTCCGTGGTAGCAGAATCCTTAACGCGATTTTTCGATAACCCGAATTTTAGACGCCGAACTTAAAACAAAAGTTTACTCGACACTATTTGTCAGTAGTGATGGACGAACATCGGCCGGGACGTGATCTAATGTTTGTGAACCACAAGTTCACGGTGGGCCCCGGAAAAACATTCAGGTCATTATTGCAGCCACCAAATACTTGGAAGAAGTGCACAAATCGTCACACAACATAGACAGTGACATACCACAGCGGGATCAATGGCAAAAATTCCCACAAAAAATATGTATTTTAATCAGGGGCCATTTTTATGCGCCAAAAGGAAAATCTCAAAAATGTGGCCTGCTGGAGCCTAGAAGGATTTAATTTTAGGCCACGGGAATACCGGCCCCAAACAATAGGCATTCACCAGACAGAAAACATCAAGTGATTATGCGGCTGGAGGTATATTAGACGGTCATTGGATAACAATTTTACTTCAGGCCAGTGGAGGACAGGCCCCAAAAATTATTCATTCAATGTACAGAAAAGAACAGGTGATTATGTGGCTGGAGGTATATTAGACAGTCATTGGATATCAATTTTACTGCAGGCCAGTAGAAATAAATGTCAAATACATATGTTTAATAGTACTAAAAATATAAAATTTGATTAAAAACATGGCTATTGGCTAACAAAATCACCCCTCTTGAATAAACCCAAAATGATAATCGGTGAAATTTGATAACACGTGGTCGTCACAGGTGTTGAATTACTCCGATGCCCTAACAATTAGGCATTCACCGTATAAATTTTACTGCAGGCCAGTGGACTACAGGCCCCAAAAATTATTCATTCACCGGACAGAAAATATCAAGTGATTATGTGGCTGGTGGTATATTAGACGGTCATGAGATATCAATTTTACTGCAGGCTAATACAAATACATTTCATACATACGTTTAAAAGAACAAAAATATAAAATTGTATTTAAAAATGGCTAACAAAATCACCCCTCTTGAATAAACCCCAAATGATAAATCGGTGAAATTCGATAACACGTGGTCGTCACAGGTGTTGAATTCCTCCGAGGTCCTAAACATTAGGCATTCACCGGACAGAAAAGGCCTTTTATGCCGCTGTATTTACATAAGATAGGGACCATTAATTGTTCTGGGTGGAAGCGGATATGTGTGGGCTGACATGAGGAAATTCAATTTAACGTGGTCATCACAGGTGTTGAATTCCTCTGAGATCCGTGCCTCATTCATTTTTAGAAATGTGAGGTAGTCCACACTGTCAAGAGCTAGGTGAGTGCGCTTATCCGTCAAGATTGCCCCTGCTGTGCTGAACGTCCTTTCGGACAGGACAATTGATGAGCGGCAAGCCAAGAGTTCCATGGCAAATTGTGCCAGCTCCTAACAAGCATATGCAAGATGGAGTTCCAGCGCGTTGGGCAGTCACAAATCAGACGTCTGATGGGCAAATGGTGTCGCCACTGAACGTCAGCAAGGCGAGCCATGGCCGTGTAAGATCTTCTTAAATGGTCAGAGATTTTCCTGGCCTGCCACAAGAAGTCCTGGTCCCCGGGGTATTTGGCAACGAATCACTGCACGACTAAGTTCAAGACGTGTGCGCTTGTGTCATTTTGTCCTGTTTCAGCGTGCTCAGCAGATTGGCACCACTGTTGCACACCACTTTACCAACTCTCAAATTGAGCGGGGTTAGCCACTGATTGGCCTGTGACCGCAGAGCTAAAAGCAGTGCAGGACAGGTGTGGTTCTTGGCTTCCAGGCACAGCAGCCACAGCACAGCATGGCAACGTCTCACCTGGCACATTAAATAGTTTCTGGAGAGCTGGGGGGTGCAGTGGAAGAGGCGGTAGCAGTGGAAAAGGTGGAGTCAGCCGAGGAGGAGACAGAGGATAGAGTAGGAGGAGGAGAAGAAGAGGCAGGCCTGCATGCAAACCGTGGCGATAACACCAAATCCACACGGTTGCCACGGGTTGCATGCTTGACAGCCGTCAAAAGGTTCATCCAGTTGGCAGTAAAAGTTATGTACCTACCCTGCCTGTGTTTGTTAGACCACGTGTCTGTGGTCAGATGTATCTTGGCACCAACACTGTGTGTGAAAGATGCATTCACTTGCCGCTGAACATGGATAGCTCTAGGATACCCTACTGGGAGAAATATTTCCTTCCACGGACCTTCCATTGCAGTGTGCCAATGGCCACAAATTTTCTAAAGGCCTCCGAGTCCACCTGTTTATATGGCAGTATTTGGCAGGCCAGTAGTTCTGACAAGCCGGAGGTCAGCCGTTGGGCAAGAAGGTTATCCGGCATCATCAACTTTTTACATTCGAACATTTGGGCCACGGAAGCCTGCCTTTTGCCAGATGAACGCGACAACGGCACGGCGGAAGGTGGAGTGGAGGACAAATGGGAGGAGAAAAAGAAGAGGCAGGAAGTGGAGCATCGGGAGTGTGGTTGTGTGGGTTCTGATGGTGTTGCTCCCACTGGGCTCTGTGATGGGAGGCCAGGTGCCTTCTTAAAGCGGTCGTCCCTAGGTGAGTGTTGGGCTTACTGCGACTTATGCGTTGACAGCACGTGCTGCGGATGGAAACACTATTGTCAGCAGCTGACACGTAAAAAAAAGCCCACACTGCGGAGCCATGTGCCGGCATCCTGGGAGCTCCAGATGTGACCGTGCATGGTGGATGGCTCGCTCCAGATACATTTGCAGTCTGCTTTTTGCCTCCTTTGCACTGCGAGTTCTGCCTGCTTCTTCTTTTCCTCCCTATCTGCTGCTCCATCTCTCATCATCGTCACCTTCACCACCACTGACATTAGAGATCTCGGAGTAGGCAGCAATAGTGGGGACCACCCTCCTTGGGCTTATCTAAGTACTGTCGTCAGACCGCTGGGTGGCAGCCGTTGCTACCTCCTCTTCCTGATTCGATGCCAAGAATGGCTGCACATTGGTAAGGTCTGGGAATGGATGGTAAAATAATTCCTCTGACTTGAGTGGAGGAGCTATGGTGGTGGTGGTGCTGGTGGTGTTGTCTTTGGCGGTGCACACATCAGAGATTGAGGAGGGTGCTGATACAGAAGATGAGGAGGGTGAAGAATCGGAAGGCTGAGTGAGCCACTCAACCAACTCTGGTGCATTCTTTGACGTAATCGCATGCACCTTCTCCAACTTCCCATTTAGGCTCTGGCCTGGTGCACCTGCCCGACCCTTACCACCCATGCGGAATGGCCTGCCTCTTCCTCTTCAAGCTCATTATTTTTAACTTTTTTTCAAATTCTACGTTATTTTAATTAACTTCCTTATCCATATTTGTTTGCAGGGAAGAAGATTCCTCAACTTGCTGCAGGACCACTTTATGGGCAAGTTTGTAGAAGCTCCCACTAGGGGCGATGCTGTCACGGACGGTGTACAGGAAACAAGACAATGCAACATGCATATTTGACTCACTGGATCCAAAGCTAAGGAACCAAAACGGAGACCCCTGCACAAAACCTGGCACTTTCCCTGGCTGCTCAGCCTATGCAAAAATCCCAGAGGTGGATGGTTGCATATCCACGTACCTCGACTATATAACACCTGAACACCCTACAATAGTGAGGGGACACGACCACCGACTCCCTACACCAGACACGGAGGGAGTCGGGGTCACCTGGGATCCAGCAAACAGAAGAAAACAGATAAATGTACAGCACTTAACTTAGTAGCAGACTGGGAAATAGGATCAGCATGCACACACACTCCAGGAAGAAGTATAAGCCGCCCAGTAATGCATTATGGGGAGGAATTTAAAGGGAAGCAATCAGTCCAACTACATGACAGCTGAGAGAGGCTAACGAGATGAGGAACTGAAGACCACAACAAAGAAAACTCAATGAGGAGGTTCTGAAAGGCTTCTGACAGAGCTTCTCAGCTGTCTGGTTGTGACAGTACCCCTCCCTCTACGAGTGGACTCCGGATACTCAGAGCCCACCTTCTCAGGATGGGACCTATGGAAAGCCCTGATGAGACGAGAGGCCTTAATGTCCGCCACTGGGACCCACATCCTCTCCTCAGGACCATAACCCTCCCAATGAACAAGGTACTGAAGAGAACCGTGGACAAGACGAGAATCCACAATCCTAGAGACCTGAAATTCAAGATTCCCATCAACCATAATCGGAGGAGGAGGCAAAGGCGAGGGTACAATGGGTCGAACATAAGGTTTCAATAAGGACTTATGAAAAACATTATGGATCTTCCAAGTCTGAGGAAGATCAAGATGGTAGGCAACAGGATTGATGATAGACAGGATTTTGTAAGGCCCAATAAACCTAGGCCCCAACTTCCAGGAGGGAACCTTCAATTTGATATTCTTGGTAGACAACCACACCAGATCACCAACATTCAGGTCCAGACCAAGCACACGTCTCTTATCTGCCACACGCTTATATCTCTCACTAACGAGGCAGGTCCGTTAGGAAGTCCATGGACAGATGTGTCCAAGGACGGGAAGGAATGGGTAAGGGAAGGAGAGGACCTGATGGCCGTGAATGAGGGACTTTGGCACGAGCGCAAGTCTCGCAGGCTGCCACAAAACCCTCAACCGACTTACGAAGCGCAGGCAACCAGAATCTCCGAGCGATGAGATCCAGTGTGGCTCTTGCCCCCGGGTGCCCAGCAAGAACCGTATCATGGTGTTCCTTAAAAATCTTGTGTCTTAAAGCGATAGGCACAAACAACCTCCCAGGAGGACAAAGATCAGGAGCCTCTGACTTGGCTGCCTGCACCTCTGCCTCCAATTCAGAAAAAAGAGCAGAGACCACCACACCTTCAGCCAAAATGAGACCCGGGTCTTCAAAATTCCCGCCTCCCGGAAAACAACGTGACAGGGCACCTGCCTTCACATTCTTAACTCCAGGGCGGAACGTGACAGCAAAATTAAACCTAGAAAAGAACAAAGACCATCTGGCCTGTCTCGGGTTCAGACGCTTGGCTGACTCCAAGTAGGCCAGATTTTTATGGTCAGTAAATACGGTAATAGGGTGTCTGGCTCCCTCTAGCCAATGGCGCCATTCCTCAAAAGCCAACTTGATGGCTAACAATTCCCTATCTCCCACATCGTAATTTCTCTCTGCGGAGGAGAGTTTTTTCGAGAAAAAGGCACATGGTCGCCATTTGGCAGGAGAGGAACCCTGAGACAAGACCGCCCCCACACCCACCTCAGAAGCATCAACCTCAACTATGAAGGGTAAAGAAATATCAGGTTGCACCAAGATGGGAGCGGAAGCAAAACTCTCCTTGATATTAGAAAAAGCTTTACGCGCCTCTACTGACCAAGAAGAAAAATCTACCCCCTTTCTGGTCATATCAGTGAGTGGTTTAACAATAGAGGAATAATTCAAAATAAACTTCCTGTAATAATTGGCAAAGCCCAAAAAACGCATCAGCGCCTTCTGATTCTCAGGAAGCTCCCACTCAAGCACAGCGCGGACCTTCTCGGGGTCCATGCGAAAACCAGAAGCGGAGAGAAGAAACCCCAGAAATTGAATTTCTGGAACCGCAAAGACACATTTTTCCAGTTTCGCATATAATTTATTCTCCCGCAGGATGAGCAAGACCTGACGTAAATGTTCCTTATGAGTTTTGAAATCAGGAGAAAAAAACAAAATGTCATCCAAATACACTAATACAAATTTTCCCATAAAATGATAAAAAAATGCTGTTCACGAAATGCTGAAAAACGGCTGGGGCATTCATCAAACCAAAAGGCATAATTAAATTCTCAAAATGGCCCTCAGGGGTATTGAAGGCCGTCTTCCATTCATCTCCTTCTCTGACCCTGACCAGGTTGTATGCCCCTCTTAGATCTAATTTGGAAAATACTTTAGCTCCAACAACCTGGTTAAACAGGTCCGGGATCAGAGGAAGCGGATAAGGGTCACGAATAGTGATACTGTTCAGCTCCCTGAAATCCAGACAAGGTCTTAAAGAACCATCTTTTTTCTTAACAAAGAAAAAACCAGCGGCAACAGGTGACTTCGAGGGTCGTATGTGTCCTTTTCTCAGACTCTCAGAGATATAAGCACGCATAGCGACCCTTTCAGGTTGGGAGAGGTTGTATAAACGAGATTTAGGCAGCTTGGCGCCTGGGATGAGATGAATAGGGCAATCGTACTCCCTGTGTGGGGGCAAATCCTGAACTCCACTCTCAGGGAAGACATCTGAAAATTCAGAGAGAAAAGATGGTACAGTCTTAGAAACAGATGTCGTGAGGCAATTCTCTCTGCAAAAGTCACTCCAACCATTTATTTGCCTCGCTTGCCAATCAATGGTGGGGTTATGTTTAGTGAGCCAGGGTAGCCCCAACACTAGAGGAGTAGGCAAACCGCTAAGGACGAAACATGACACATCCTCAACATGAGCATCACTCAAAATTAAACGGATATTGTGAACTATGCCCTTTAATGATTTCTGAGAAAGTGGAGCGGAATCAATAGCAAAAACAGGAATATCCTTTCCCAAAGTGCGCACCTGGAAACCATGAGTTATTGCAAATTGATTATCAATGAGATTGACAGCTGCTCCACTATCCACAAAATTCTCACAAAAAATGCTCTTGCTCTCTAGCGCCACCCTAGCAGGCAGGACAAAACGGGAACTACAAGCAAACGGAAAACCTTCAATTTCCGCCTCAACCCTGCCAATAGTAACAGACGGAACATTTTTAAAAGATTTTTTCCTGTTTGTTTCTTTATTACTCCCAGAAAACTGCCTGAATCTCCTAGAGGGACAAACATTTGCCAAATGATTTATACCTCCACAACAAAAACAAACCCTCCCATGCGAGGTGAATCTTCTATTGTCAGAAGCAATCAACACCAGCTGCATGGGCTCCTGCTCAGAAGGGGCTGACAGCGACCGAGACCCCTGCGCACAGAATGAGACCGCTGCACTGTCCTGGGATTGAGTATGACAGGAAGGAGATATCTCTCCTCTCTCTCTAATACGCCTGTCAATACGAACGGCCTGAGACATAGCAGAGTCCAAGGAAATAGGCCTCTCATAAAAGGCAAATGCATCTTTCAGTCCCTCTGAAAGACCATGGCAAAATTGACTTCGGAGTGCAGCATCATTCCAACCAGTATCAGCTGCCCATCTCCGAAATTCTGAGCAGTATATCTCTGCAGATTGTTTACCCTGGCATAATAGACGTAGTCTAGATTCAGCCAGAGCAATACGATCCGGATCATCATATATCTGACCCAGGGCTAAAAAGAATTCATCCACTGAACGGAGAGGCCTGCCCCCTCCAGCAGCGAAAGGGCCCAAGACTGAGCGTTACCCCTGAGCAGCGATATAATGATCCCCACCCTCCATTCCTCATCACCAGAGGAATGGGGAAGAAGGCAAAAATGGAGTTTGCAAGCCTCTCTAAAACGCACAAAATTCTCACTACCCCCGGAGAACGTATCCGGGAGCGAGATCTTAGGCTCAGAACAAACTCCATGAACGCAAGCTGAACCGGTCACTTGAAGCTGAGAAAAAGTCTTACGGAGATCAGCTACCTCCAATGAAAGACCCTGGAAGCGTTCAGCCAAAAGTGAAACCGGATCCATGCTTGAGACGGTTTTGGCGGCTTATAATGTCACGGACGGTGTACAGGAAACATGATTCACTGGATCCAAAGCTAAGGAACCAAAAGGGAGACCCCTACACAAAACATGGCACTTTCCCTGGCTGCTCAGCCTATGCAAAAATCCCAGAGGTGGATGGTTGCATATCCACGTACCTCGACTATATAACACCTGAACACCCTACAATAGTGAGGTGACACGCCCACCGGCTCCCTACACCAGACACGGAGGGAGTCAGGGTCACCTGGGATCCAGCAAACAGAAAATAACAGATAAATGTACAGCACTTAACTTAGTAGCAGACTGGGAAATAAGATCAGCATGCACACACACTCCAGGAAGAAGTATAAGCCGCCCAGTAATGCATTATGGGGAGGAATTTAAAGGGAAGCAATCAGTCCAACTACATGAGAGCTGAGAGAGGCTAACGAGATGAGGAACTGAAGACCACAACAAAGAAAACTCAAGGAGGAGGTTCTGAAAGGCTTCTGTCAGAGCTTCTCAGCTGTCTGGTTGTGACAGATGCTCTGTTGGATCTGGTAATTTCTATTGATGCAGAGCTTGTTGGAAATATTACTGTTCGAGAAACACTAGGTAATAGTGACCACAATATAATTATATTCCCCCTAAACTATAAGAAGCAAACTCTGTCAGGCAGAGCAAAGACACAACATTTCAAAAAGGCTAATTTCCCTGGGTTGAGGGCAGCATTTCAGGGCATAGATTTGGAGCAGCTACTGTCACATAATAATACTGAGGATAAATGGGAGAGCTTTAAATCCACATTAAGTAATTGCAGTAAAAACTTTATTCATTTAGGTAACAAGTATAAACGGCTAAAATTAAACCCCCCCTGGCTTACAGCTACTGTAGAAAGGGCAATAAAAGACAAAAAAAAGGGCATTTAAAAAATTCAAATCTGAGGTGTCAGCTGTAGCGTTTGAAGAATACCAAGGGCTTAATAAAACCTGTAAAAAGGAGATAAAATTAGCAAAAGTACAAAACGAACAGCAGGAAGCAAAAGAGAGCAAAACAAATCCCCAAAAATATTTTAAATATATAAATGATAAAAAAAACTAGGTCTGAGCAAGTAGGTCTACTAAATAATGGTAAAGGAGGGTAGTCGCTGAAGATGAGGAAAAGGCAGAGTTACTAAATGGTTTTTTTAGCTCTGTATATACAAAAGAAGAGAAAGGAGCTGATATCTGTGGTGCTGGGGCTGTTAGTACATCCAGTAATATTCTCAATTGGCTAACTGTAGATATGGTCCAAGATAAGTTAAATAGGGTAAATGTGAACAAGGCACCGGGTCCAGGTGGACTACACCCAAGAGTGCTTAAAGGGAACCAGTCACCAGGATTTTGGGTATAGAACCGAGGACATGGGCTGCTAGATGGCCTCTAGCACATCCGCAATACCCAGTCCCCATAGCTCTCTGTGCTTTTATTGTGTAAAAAAACTGATTTGATACATATGCAAATTAACATAAAAGAGTCATATCTTACTTGTGTGGCCAGAGGAGAGTCATATTTTCAAGCTCTGACTCATCTCAGGTTAATTTGCATATGTATCAAATCGCTTTATTTACACAATAAAAGCACACAGAGCTATGGGGACTGGGTATTGTGGATGTGCTAGCGGCCATCTAGCAACCCATGACCTCAGCTCTATTCCCAAAATCCAGGTGACAGGTTCCCTTTAAAGAACTCAGTTCAGTCATTGCTGTGCCCCTGTTTATAATTTTTAAGATTCTCTAGGTATTGGTACAGTGTCAAGTGACTGGTGCAAGGCAAACGTGGTGCCCATATTCAAAAACGGATCAAGGTCCTTCACAGGTAATTATAGACCTATAGGCTTGGAATGTATAGTTTGTAATTGGATTGAAAACTGGCTGAAGGACCGTGTCCAGAGAGTTGTGGCCAATGATTCCTATTCAGAATGGTCCTGGGTTATAAGTGGTATACCCCACGGTTCAGTGCTGGGCCCTCTATTATTTAATTTATTTATCAATGATATCAAGGACGAGATTAATAGCACCATTTCTATTTTGCAGCTGATACTAAGCTATGTAGAACTGTACATTATATGGAAGATGTACATATACTACAAGCCAACTTGAACACTTTCAGTGATTGGGCATCAACTTGGCAAATGATGTTGAATGTGGAAACATTTAAAGTTATGCATCTTGGTAGTAATAATATCTGTGCTTCATATGTCCTAGGTGATGTAACACTGGGAGAGTCACTTATAGAAAAAGATTTGGGTGTCCTTGTGGATAGTAGATTAAATTACATCATACAATGTCAATCAGCTGCTTCTAAGTCCACCAGGATATTGTCATGCATTAAACGAGGCATAGACTCGTGGGGCAGGAATCTGATATTACCACTTTACAAAGCTTTGGTGCGGCCTCATCTGGAATATGCAGTCCAGTTCTGGGCACCAGTCCATAGAAAGGATGCACTGCAGCTGAAAAAAGTACAGAGGAGAGCGACTAAAATGATAAGGGGTATGGAGGGTCTTAGTTATGAAGAAATATTAAAAGAATTGAATTTATTTAGTCTTGAGAAGAGACATCTAAGGGAGGTCATGATTAACCTATACAAATATATAAATGGTCTATACAAAAAATACGGTGAAAAACTGTTCCATGTAAAATGCACTCAAAAGTCAAGGGGGCACTGCCTTCGATTGGAGAGGAAAAAGTTCAGTCTCCGGAAGCGTCAAAGCTTCTTTACTGTAAAAACTGTGAAGCTGTGGAATATACTTCCTCAGGACATGGTGACAGCAGGACAGTTTTCAAAAGGGTCTAGATGAATTCTTAAAAGAAAACAACATTAATGCTTATGAAAACGTGTAGAAATGTGAGTCTCAATTCCTTTTTGGATTTGCGTCCCCACCTATCCCTTGGTTGTACTTGATGGACTTGTGTCTTTTTTCAACCGTATCAACTATGTAACTATGCAACAATGTAATTTTAGTGCCCTAAAGTTTGGGTCCCCATTGACTTTAATGGGGTTCGGGGTCAAGTGCGGGTCAAGTTCGGGTCCCGAACCCGAGCTATGCAGCGAATTTCGGCCGAACCTGGCGAACCCAAACTTCAAGGTTTTTGCTCAACCCTACTCCAGATGCAGTATACTGGACCTTAAGTTGGTGCTGTGTCCCCCGCTTTTTTTGGCACCTGATATGTTAATTTCCACCATTGGTACAGGAGGAGACACCAAGGTTTTTTAGTGGGCATCTTCTTCTCCCTCCCTGTGATGCCATTCAATCGCAAAGTAGCATGGGAGAAAAAACAGTTCACCTTCTGGATTCTTCAAGTTAGGCATTTGCAGAGAATCAGGTTGGCTTTCAATTTGAATTTGAAAAGTCTTCATTAGCACCAAGTGACTGTAGTGTGGCTTCCCTTGTAGCATGCATCCCCTACTGGTCAATGAGTAATGCTGTGGTACAGTGCATTATTCATCCTTATCTTACGTATTCAACTATACCAGAAATAACAACCAACATTCCAGTAATAGTAATGATCACAATATGTATCATTATCTACTATTGTCTAGTAAACTATATCCTATCCACACCAAATCACCGAACAAACCTTTTATTTCCAAATATTGTAAATACAAACATGGATATCTAAATGTCCTTACAGAGACATAGTTTAGGTCTGACAATAAAGTCTGCAAATTCCCCACCCCAAGCCTGTGGGGGCTGCACTATACTGAAACTTGAGTGTTGTTTCATAACCTTTTCATATAAGCATTTTCCAGCTGTGTTTTTCTAGACCACAACAATCTCATTCTGTTTGGTGGTTATTAATATCTGTGTGTGTTTCTGCATCCCCACACAAGAATGTCAGATCTTGAATTAGAGCAATAAACAGTGATAACATTTCTTGTTAAACTTGATAAGAATGGAAGAGAAATCAGGAAGATGTTATTGCAAGTTTATGGTATAATGCTATAAAGTGGATTAAACATTTTTCTAAGGGAAGAAAAAGTGAAGGGAGATTGAGACAGCCGAAAACAAGCAATTGATGAAAATGTTGCAAAAGTTAGTCAAATTGTGCATGAAAATCATCAGTTGACTGTCAGGAGCATAGCAGAGCAAGTTAACATTAATAGGGAAACAGTAAGGAAAATTGTAACTGAAAATCTTGTCATGAGGAAGGTGTGTGCAAAAATGGTCTCCAAGATGTTTACTAAGGATAAGTGAGGCGAGCTTCGGATCCTAGATCCGAAGTCGCTTTGCTCAGAACTGTGTTTTAATGTTTTATGGGCTCCAGTGAGGTGGAATTATTTATCACCAAAGTCTTGCAAGACCTCGGTGAAAAAGTTCAGCATTTGATTATTAAACTTGAAAACTATATTAACACAGGTATCAGAAGTCAGCTTTAGTACCGACTGGTACCTCAGTACCGAAGCCAACTTCGGAACCAAGTTTTAAAATGGTTTTCGAGTTGAAAAATCTAATCCCAAAGTTATTTACTCAAGTCCCGCAAGACGAATCTCCGTACAGCATTAAAACAAGTGAAGCAACTTCAGATCTAGGACAAGCAAAGGAGAGTCAAAATTTGCCAAGACCTTTTGAAGAGGTAGGATGATGTTTTGGGCTGTGCAATCACACATAACGAAACACAGAGCTATCAATACAACCCTGAAATGAAGCGAAAATGGAAGACTTACGATTCTCCCTCACCACAAAAGTTCTGCCAGTTCAAATCAAGTCAAAACAATGTTGGTAACTTTCTTTAACATTAGAGGGATTGTTCACTATGAATTTGAACCAATTGGACAAACAGTCAACCAATTATACTATTTGGAAGTGCTGAAAAGGCTGTGTTAAAATGACGGAAACAACCCAAATTGTTTGCAAACAACTCTTGTCTTGGGTCATGCACCACAACACACCTGCTCACATAGCACTATATGTGAGGGAGTTCTTAACTAGTAAACAAATAACTGTGTTGGAACACCCTTCCTATTGACCAGATCTAGCCCCAAATAACTTTTTTCTGTTTCCAGAGATAAGTGATATATTGAAAATAAGGCATTTTTATGATATTAATCACATTAAAGGTAATACGAGAGCCATGTTGAAGGCCATTCCACAAAACTCATTCCTAAATTGCTTCAAAGCGTGGACGAGGCAAATGACACCCAAGGGGACTACTTTGAAGGAAACCACAGTGAAATTCAATGGTGAGATATGTAGAAATTTTACCACAAGTTTGCAAACTTTATTTTCAGACCTTGTAATAACACAATATACCCTTCATAAATGTTAAAAGTACTCAAAATAAATAACACTTGTTTTATTTCAAAGAGTTATCTTGTCCCCAAAAACATAACTGACAGAATACCTTTATTGATCATAGTCCTCTAATTCCAGGTCCCACTTACAAAACCCCTGTTCCTCTTCAGTCAGCACATACAGTTTTGTGCTAATTATGCCAATTATAGACACATTGAAAACTGGGCAGTCTTCAATACTCATTGTCAAAGGAAAATGAGATTGAGCCTCTCTGACATTCAATGCAAATGGTCACCATAAGAGAAACTGTAGTCACCAGCCGGACCACCACTAGTGTACCCAAAACCTGCTACCAGCCTTCTGAAACCTCTCTGGTTAATATGAAACTAAGGATACCCTTAGGGGCTCACCAGAGCCTCCAGCAAGGCAGGATGGCTAGGCTTGGATATGTCTGTTTATTCAGATAACAGATTACTGTAACACAAGTAGCTGAACACTAAGAGTGACCAGATAAGAAAAAGAAGAGTCCATGATAGCTGCAAACAAATAGGTATCCATTTACAAGCCAGAATCGATACCAGCAGAGTCAACAAGAGCAGAATCAGAAGCGGAAGATAATCCAAAAACAAGCTATGGGTCAATAGCAGAAAAAGGAACAGTAATCACACAATACAGAGCCTAGACAAACAAAATACCAGGCTCTGATGATTGGGAAAAGCTGATTTAAATACCCTGCCTTGCTCTATGATTAGACACAAAGACTTAACCCCCATTGGCTCAATTTCCAGTCATACTGATAGGTCACACAGCAGAAGTATTTCTGGTCAGCCAGACTGACTCTGCAAGCAATACAAGGAGAGCTCCTGACAGTGTCACAATGATTTTTTCGAGACTTAAAGGGGTTGTCCATGTTATATTTATTGATGACCTATCTTCGGAATAGATCATCAATATCAGGTCGGCTGGGGTGCGACACCCGGCACCCCTGCTGATCAGCTGTATAAAGAGAAGGCGTGCGCCTTGCCAGTGCTGCCTTCTCTTCATTGTTTACCTGCTCGCCATTGCATCTGCAGCGTTGAGCAGGTGTAATTATACCCAAGCCATCAGATTAATTTCAATGGTATGGATTGCTCCTATACAAGTGTATAGAAGCGATCCATAACATTGAAATGAATGGGACGGCTTGGGTGTAATTACACCTGCTCACCGCTGCAGATGCAACGGCGAGCAGGTAAACAATGAATAGAAGGCAGTGCTGGCACGGCTCGCGCCTTCTCTTCAAACAGCTGATCGGCGGGGGTGCCGGGTGTCGGACCCTAGTCGATCTGATATTCATGACCTATTCTGAGGATAGGTCATCAATAAATATAACTTGAACAACCCCTTTAAGGTGGCAATACACATTAAAGGGAACCTGTCATCAACTTTATGCTGTTTCCATGGGCAGTATAAAGTAGTGACAGAAATGCTGATTTCAGTGATGTGTCACTCATGAGCTAAAAGTAAGTGGTTGCTGAGAACCAGCATCATAATAATTGTAGCCCAAGCCTTGAAAAGAGTCAAATCTACCTGAGAAGAGTCATGGTTATTTATGAATTACTGATCTCCCTGCATACCTGCTGATGACTGATAGGCTTCTACCTATATTTCTCCCTTTCTCTGTAAGAGAGAACTGAATCATCAGCAGATGGGTGAGAGTGCAGGAGATCATGAATAACCATGACTCTTCTCAGGTAGATTTGACTCTTTTCAAGGCCTGGGCTGCAATGATTATGATGCTGGTTCTCGACAGCCACTTACGTTTAGCTGATGTGTGACACACCGCTGAAATCAGCATTTCTGTCACTACTTTATACTGCCCCCAGTACGGTCAGCATAAAGTTGATGACAGGTTCCCTTTAAATAGAAGTAGGTTCATGGCTGAACAATGGTGGAATGAATGATCATCTAGTGAACAATCATTTCACAAAAGCAGCCATACACATTTTTGTTCATATTGGCTGTTACAGTTGTTTAACCCCTTCACGTCTGCAATCTGTATATATACGTGATAGCTGCACATACCCCGTGCAGCTACCACGTATATATACGTTCTGGCAGCTCTTTAATCCAAGCGCTGCAAAGCGCTTGGATTAAAGCTTCTGCCCCTGCCCTGCTGCTGTCACGGACAGCATACAGTGCAGTAATGCCGGCAGGGGACCAATCAGAGTGGCCCCTTGCCGGCAATCGATCCAATTGGTTAGTCTGTGCAGACTAACCAATCGGATCGCGGCAGTGTTAAAATGCCGGTTTCAGGCTCTGATCTGCGCTCTGCAGATCAGATCCTGAAATCGGTAGTGTCCTGAAGCCCCCGATCTGTGCCCCCTTGAAGCCCCCGATCTGTGCCCCCTTGAAGCCCCCGATCTGTGCCCCCTTGAAGCCCCCGATCTGTGCCCCCTTCTTGTTCTTGTCCTGCCCCCGATGCGGTCCGCCCCCTCCTGCCCCGATCTGTGTCGATGCGGTCCGCCCCTTCTTCTCAATCTTCTTATCCTGCCCCCCCCCCCCGATGCGGTCCTGCCCCGATCTGTAAGTAAAATTCTGCCCCCCTTCGCCGTTTCCAGTGCTGCCCCCTGTCCGCTGTCCCCTGCCCCCGATGCGGTCCCCCTTGTGTGTGTGATGGCGGCGGCTCCATTCCTGAGCCGCTGCCATCATCAGCAGTAGCGGCATCCATGGGGTTAATAGAGGGAGGGGGCTCCCTCTCTCTCAACCATCAGGGCTGCGCCCGATGGTTGCCATGGCAACCGGACGCTTTGCAAAGGCGTCCGGTTGACCTGGTATAGGCGTCCACTGCTGCCACCTACAGGCATCTGATTGTATTATACTTTGCAATGCAAGAGCATTGCAAAGTATAGTACAACCATCAGCCCCACTGGATCTTCAAGATCCAAGAGGGAACTGATAAAAAAAAATGTGAAAATGATAAAAGTAAAAATAAATAAATAAAAATGTAAAAAATAAATTTCCTTTTCCTATAAAAAAAAACAAAAAAAAAACACACATATTAGGTGTCACCGCGTCCGTAACGACCATCTCTATAAATATATCACATCATCAACCCCGTCCAATAAACACCATAAAAAATAAAATGGTGTAAAAAAATAAGCCATTTTTGGCACCTTACATCACAAAAAGTGCAACACCAAGCGATCAAAAAAGGCAAATATACCCCAAAATAGTACCAATCAAACCGTTACCTCATCCCGCAAAAAATGAGCCCATATTTAAGACAATCGCCCAAAAAATAAAAAAGCTATGGCTCTCAGACTATGGAGACACTAAAACATAATTTTTTTGGTTTCAGAAATGCTATTATTGTGTAAAACTTAAATAAGAAAAAGTATACATATTGGGTATTGCCACGTCTGTAACAATCTGCTCTATAAAACTGTCACATGACCTAACCACTCAGATGAACGCTGTAAAAAAAAAAAAAAAACTGTTCCAAAACAGCCAATTTTTTGGCCACCTTGTCCCATAAAGTGTAATAATGAATGATCAAAAAATCCTATGTACCCAAAAATTGTACCAATAAAAACCTCAACTCTTTCTGCAAAAAATGAGCCCCTGCACAAGATGATCGGTAGAAAAATAAAAAGCATATGGCGTTCATAAAACCAATCCAGCAAAATCTGCCTTCCAAAAACCATACGGTGTTCCTTTCCTTCTGCGCCCTGCCGTGCGCCCTTACATCAGTTTACGACCACATGTGGGGTGTTTCTGTAAACCGCAGAATCAGAGCAATAAATATTGAGTTTTGTTTGGCTGTTAACCCTTAATGTGTTAAAGAAAAAAAATGTAATAAGATAGAAAATCTGCTAAAAAAGTGAAATTTTAAAATTTCATCTCCATTTTCCTTTAATTCTTGTGGGACACCTAAAGGGTTAATAATGTTTGTAAAATTGGTTTTAAGTAACTTGAGGGGTGTAGTTTCTACAATAGGGTCATTTATGGGGCGTTTCCACTATGTAAGCCCCACAAAGTGACTTCAGACCTGCACTGGTCCTTAAAAAGTGGGTTTTGGAAATTTTCTTAAAAATTTTAAGAATTGCTTCTAAACTTCTAAGCCTTGTAATGTCCTAAAAAAATTAAATAACATTTCCAAAATGATGCCAACATAAAGTAGACATGTGGGGAATGTTATGTAATAAATCTTTTATGAGGTATCACTTTCTGTTTTAGAAGCAGAGAAATTGAAATTTTGAAAATTGCTCATTTCTAATTTTTTTGGGTACATTTGGGATTTTTTTTAAAAAAAAGGAGATATATATTGACTCAAATTTATGACTGTCATGAAGTACAATGTGTCACGAGAAAACAATCTCAGAATGGCGTGGATAAGTAAAAGTGTTCCAAAGCTATTACTACTTAAAGTGACGCATGTCAGATTTGTAAATTTTGACCTGGACACTGGGGCATCAATGACCTTTGTCATGAAAGGGTTAAAAAAGGTTTTCTGGGTGATTAACACAGAATTTATGCTCAGTATTGGTCATCAATATGTCATCTGTCGGGGTCCAACACCAGACACCCCCACATTCAACTGTTTGAAGAGGCTGTGTGATGAAGATTATATCACTGACCTAGAAAGAAGCCTTGGCACTCACGGAGGTTGACGTTATAGAAGTTATCTTAAAGCTCTGAAAATAGGAAAATAGTTTCCCACTCTACTTCCCTTCATACACATTCCCTTGTTTGAACATGATGTGCACATCTTCATCTTTAAGTAGCCTAGTATCGTCTCTTTTGTATGCGCTTACATTGTGGGCCAGCTGATATACCTGTGTATATAATGTGCTTAAAGGGAACCTGTCACCAGCTTTATGGTGTCCTAACTAAGGGCAACATAAATAAGTGACTGATTCTCTTAGCAAAATGCTGGGACACTTTCTTTAATTGACCCAGTCAATCTGCCAACATCTTGTATTGAAAAGCTCCAGCTGATAATGATGAGTCATGAATATTTATGAGCTTCTGACTCTCCCCGCCTACCTGCTGCTGAGTGACAGTATTTTTCCATATGAATCAGCAGCAGGTGGGCAGGGGAGTGGCTATATCTCTGAATTAAAAATACGCTGGATTCAATGACATCACGCTGGACTCAAATCAGCTCATTAGAATATGGCATGTGGCATTTTTGTGTGTAACCATCTGTCACACCAGTAAGTGAATACATCTAAGGCACTTTTTAGTAGTTAATGATTGTATATAATTAGTTAGATTATAATCAAATATCCACATGACAGGTTCCCTTTAAATAGTGTCTGCAACCATAAGCAAATGCAAAATGCTTTTTACTTTTCAGTGTTTTGCCATTTTTTCTGTAACTTTTATCAAGTCTAAAGGGTCAGTTTGTGTGTGAATAAGGTTAAAGTTAAAGGCTCTGACCAGTCAAATACAGCAGAGTGTGAGGTCAAATGACTGACCAATTAGCTGATAAACTGTGCATTCAAAAAAGGCTGGGTAAGAATGTAAACTCTCGTAAATATTCAAAGATAAAGAGTATATTGTCACTTTTTTTGGTGGCAAATAAATGCCTGACGGTGTGTATACAAACACACCACCTTGGGTCATGTCATCATGTGATCTTCCTTGTTCATCTTGCCTGTCTTCTGATCTATCTTTTGGTGCTCAATCACCAAAATTTGGGATTTGTCTTTTAACTGAATTTTTGAAAAGTTTGAGTTAAATCTTAGGGTTAACATTGGAAAATTTTGAATTGATTCTCTCATCTCTACACAACATACACTACGATTAAAAAAGTTTGAAAAAATGAGTAGGCATTTTAATTGCATAACATTGACTGTAAGACAAGTAGACACTTGGAATTGGCATGAAGTATAATTTGCGGGAGTTGATTTGTGCTGAGTGAATATTTGTGAATGGCAAACTGCACTTGCATCTGTTTCTGCTAAGAAATCCTTTTACAATAACAGTGTATTTCATCGGGATAAATGGCAATACTTAGACGTCTAAATAAAGATATTCTGAACAGCATTTAATATAGGAACTTGTGGGGATTCCTGTGATGGCAGTTTGCTGACTACAAGCTGAGCACCTGGCAAGGATCTTCATTGTGAATGCAGGTGTCTTATTCAACATTAACGTTTTCACTGAGGCCAAGGACATAGTGAGTGACATTATTAACATGCTTTTTACTGAGGCCAAGAATTTACTGAGTGACATTATTAACATTCTGTAAAAGGTAACAGATTGATGTATTTTGGACTAGCATAAAAAGCAATGAAATGAAAGAAAAATACATTATCCATACAAGTGCAATAAATATGATAACATTTGTTTACAATAAGATCACAGAGTTAGCTGGGAGAAAAAAGAAATCACTTTTCAGAGATTAAATTGCTTTGTGGCCTTGTGGCACTCTGCTTGGTGTGCTTGGAATAGGGGTCCTACCCCATTAGTATAAAGTAGAAGAAAATCCAGCACAAAAAGAACTTGTGTAGTACAATTGGTATTTATTGATAGGCAGTTGTGTAAATTGTAACGTTTCAGCCTACAAGGCCTTCGTCAAACTACAGCAAAGCGACAGAAAATAAGATATCATAAATTTGATAAAAGAAGCCAGAGGCAGTACATATGGTGTACAGAGTCATGTCGAAGAACTTTGGTTATTTTCATGGCTATATGTAACATATGTTATAAGCTAGATACTGTGTCTCAATCTTCTCTGGTACCAGGGGCGGACATAGACAGCAGATGGCTCCTGTTATAAAGAATGTGCCTGGGCCCCCCCAACCCCCATTCCAAATTCTCAACCTAACCTATTCCATCCTAATATTACATACAGCAATACAACACATACAGGGTAAGGCTACTTTCGCACCTGTGGCAGTACAATCCGGCCACCGAATCTGGCAGAAAATTAAAGGAATCGGCTGGACACAAACCGGTTTGTGTCCCGCTGATTCTCAGCATTTTTGCCAGATTGTGGCCAGATCTCTTCCGTACCCCATTATAGTTAATGGGGCCGGCGGGCATTCTGTCTGCATCGAGCAGTGCCGGGTCCAGTAGAGCCAATGTCCCCAGAGTGCCCTCATGTGTTCCAATGACCTATGCTGTGTGCCACTACAAAAAGCACTTAGTGCCACCAGTTGAGCTTAGGTGCCCATAGTGCCTTATAATTTGTGCCAGTATATCATACTCCTATATAGTGCCCACAGAAGATGCTCCTTCTCCGTCCCCATAGTCCCCTCCATAATGTGCCAGTATTAAATGCCACTAAATAATGCCCCCATAGTGCTCTTCTCCACCCCTTCTTCATAGTGCATCCCCATAATGCATACCAGTATATAGGGCCCCCAGTAGATGCCCCGATAGTGCTCCTTTCCCCCCCACTTTCCCCATAGTGCCTCCCCATAATGCGTACCAGTATATAGGGCCCCCAGTAGATGACCCCATAGTGCCCGCCCCCACTTCTCCATAGTGCCCCCCATATTGTGTGCCAGTATATAGGGCCTCCAGTAGATGCCCCCATAGTGCTCCCCCCACTTCTCCATAGTGCCTCTCATAATGTGTGCCAGTATATTGGGCCCCCAGTAGATGCCCCATAGTGCCCTCCCATAATATGTGCCAGTATATATGGCACCCAGTAGATGCCCCCATAGTGCTCCTCCCCCTTCTCCATAGTGCCCCCATAATGTTCCAGCATTATATAGTACCACTAAAGTGCTCCTTCCCCCCCTTCTCCATAGTGCCCCCCCCCCATAATGTGCCAGTATATGGGGCCCTCCACCCCCCTTCTTACCATACTATACTAAAAATAATGAAACCAAAAAAACTCACATATTTACCTCCATGCTGCTTTCAGTTATGTGATGCAGGCCTCTTCCGGCCTGTGTCCCGCACTGCACGGCTCAGGCAGCGCGATGACCTCATTGCGACGCCTGCACCAGCCTCTGATAGGATACAGCCCCACCTCACCATTAATCTGTATCGCTGTCCTGAGGATGGTGATACAGATGAATATAGAGAAGAGCGCTTCCACAATGGAAGCACTCATCATCACTTCTGCTGCCCTGCTGCTGGCTAGAAAGGGCCCCCTCCCACACCTGGATTTGGTGAGTTTCTGCCATTACTCTCTGCAGATTCTTTCAAACTCTGCCAGGTTGAATGGGGACCGTCAGTTGACAGCCATTTTCATGTTTCTCCCGAGATATTCGATGGGCTCTCATTGGGCTACTCAAGGACATTTACAGAGTTGTCACTAAGCCACTCCTGTGTTGTCTTGGCTGTGGGACATTGTCTTTCTGGAAGTTGAACCTCCAGTCCATTCTGAGGTCTCTTTGCTGCATTAAGCTTGCCCTTAACACTGTCCAGTATCTCTGTCCGAGATACTGAAAAACACCACCACAACACGATGCTTTTACCACAATGGTTCACTGTGGGGATGGCATTGGGCAGTGCCTGGTTTCCTCAAAAGGTGATGCTTAGAATTGAAGCCAAAAATGTCAATCTAGGTTTCATCAGACCAGAGAATCTTGTTTCTCACAGTATCAAAGTCCTTTAGTTATTTTTTTTTTCAAACTTTCATGTATCTTTTACTGATCAGAGGATTCTTTCTGGTCACTATGCCATAAAGCCCAGGTTGGTGGAATGTTGCAATGATGGCTGACCTTCTGAAAGTTTCTCCCATCTGCACACAGAATTTGTGGAGCCATGTCAGAGTGCCTATTGTGTTATTGGTCACCTCTCCTACCAAGGCACTTTTCCCCCTGATTACTTAGTTGAGTGGGGTGGCCAGTCCTAGGAAGAGTCCTGGTTGTTTCAAATATCTTCCATTTATGAATTATGGAGAGCACCGTACTTTTGGGAACTTTCAGTGCAGTAGAAATGTTTTTGTATCATTTTCCAGATCTGTGCCTACACACAATCCCGCCTCTAAGTTCTACAGGCAGTTCTTCCATGACTTGGTTTATTATTTGATATGCATTGTCAGCTGCACACATGTGGAAGAAGGTCATCTGGTCAAATGAGACTAAAGTTGAACTTTTTGGCCTAAATGCTATGTGTGGCAGAAAACTACCACTGCACATCACTCTAAAAACACCTTATTCACCATGAAACATGGTGGTGGCAGCATCATGCTGTAGTAATGTTTTTCTTCCCTAGCTGGTCAGAGTTGATGGGAAGATAGATGGAGCTAAATAAAGGGCAATACTGGAGGAAAAAGTGATAGAGGCTGGACATATAGCTAGACCTACAATTGAATAGTTTAGATCAATTCAATCATCAACTGTTGCTCCCCCTGTAGTATAATACGACCTGATTCATAACCTCACTTAGGCTCCCCGATTATATCCACATAATCCACTCGTATTAGTCTTACTCAAAAGGTTAATTTGTGAGGTATAGATAATACTCACTCTTTTGAAGCTTTCCTTGTATTTTTCAGTTCTTTTATTTTTCATAAAAATAAACTGTTTATAATGCATTGTAATCCTGAGAGCGCTGAACCCCATGCTATGTGACGTTTTGGGGGATCACACCCCCTTAATCATGCATGCCTGTGGGTTGTAACCATGCGCTTAAAATACAATCTCTTTACATCATCATCATCATTTAACATTTACATATATTCATTAATAGCTTCAGTTTTAACAGATGTACAATAAAATATTTGTGTTGTATTTAAACCCAGTTACTGAGGTACTGATCATAGAAATACCTTAAAATTGCAAATTTCATTTAACCTTTTAGGATATAGTGTCTCCATTTTTATTATCCATCTAGTCTCATATTGTAGCAATCTCTGTTCATTTTCTGCCAGAGCAGTACCTTCATTAATGCAATCCAGCACTAGCCATTTTAAATCATGCCAATTATGTTTAATTTCATAACAGTGTTGCAACAATGTAGTTTTGCTATACTTGTATTCCTTTATTTCTCTGTTTGTCTGTCTGATGTACCATAAACTACATGGACATCAAATGCCGTAAACAAAATTTTTGTCATGCATGTAGAAAAATATTGCATTGGGATTTTATATCCCTGTCTTGGGTGATATATCGAATCTCCTTTTAAAATAGAATTGCAGTTAGTAAAGGATAAACATGGGGAGGTTCCTTTCTTCCTTGCAGCTAAAAAAGTTTTTCTTTTTTGTTCTGATGTCACCTCTGATAAATGTATTACCTACAATTCTAACTCTCCGATATAAAAAACTAGGTTTTTCTTTAAATAAATAGCTATATTTTGTATCATGTTTTAATAATCCCTCATATTTATTTATAGCATTTTTTATGAGAGTTGCGTGTCTATCATAGGTCCCTTTATACATGCAGCGATTTTCCTTGGCCTTTTTTATTTTCTGACTAATAGATTTTCATGTGAAATTTTGTCTACTTCACTAGATTCAAGAAATAAAAAGATATGAGTCTCTGTTTGAAATACTTGTTCTCTCTAGCGCTGCAAATCCAAAAGACGATGTGGGAAAAGTCCGCTATGTAGATAAATGTGGAGGAGGATTGCGCTGCAGGAAAAAAATCTTCTTGTAAATATAAGTTCCTTATGGAAATCCTAAACCATTGGGATCACAGACCAACTTTGCAACCTTCACTGGTATGGAAATCTGTGGTATATATAAGGGCTTTTTAGATATTTTATATGCAGTTCTTGCTGTAATTTTTGTTTTTATCTAGTATATTAAAAATATTTTTCATCTGACCCTTTGGTGTGTATTACACATGCGATTCCTCTATTGAGAGCGTTCTGAAGGCTGTGGTTCAGAATTTACTTCACTAGATTGTTTGAAAAATGACAAATCAATCAAAATTAGGAGGGCAGACAAAGGGGGTGCAACTGTCATTATGGATCGAGAGACATATATAGCAGAGGCAATGTAGCAATTTAATGATAATATTGTATATAAAAAAGGAGAACCTACCACTATATTTATGAAGGAGCTTAGAATATTACTGAATGAGTTCATTCAAAGTGGAATTATAGAAGAAAAAATTGTAAATACCCTAATATGTGAAAGTCCAAAAGTGCTAATACTATATTTATTGCCTAAAATCCATAAGGGCAGATTGAACCCCCCTGGACGCCCTATAGTTTTACTGATTGGTTCATTGTTACAACCTTAAGCAATTTATGTAGATTCTTTCTTACAGAGAGAAGTAAAAATACTACAGAGATGTATATCTGATACAACTGATGTTTTGAGACAACTAAAAAAAGAGAGAAGTGATAATATCACTAGTTATGGATGATCATCAGCCGGGATGTTTCACTTTAATGGCAGGCGAACCTGAAAAACCTTCAGGTCATATTGCAGCCACCAAATACTTACTAGAAGTGCACAAATAGTCCCACAACATGGACAGTGACATACCAGAGGGGGATCAATGGCAAAAATTCCCACAAAAAATATGCATTTTAATCAGGGGCCATTTTTATGTGTCTTAAAGGCAAACTCTCAAAAATGTGTCCCGTTGAAACCTAGAAAAAAATTATTTTAGGCCATGGGAGTACAGGCCCCAAAAATTAGGCATTCACCTAACAGAAAATAGCAAGTGATTATGTGGCTGGAGGTACATTAGGTGGTCACTGAATAACAATTTTACTGTAGACCAGTGGAGTACAGGCCCCAAAATTAGGCATTCACCTGACAGAAAAGAACAAGTGATTATGCTGCTGGAGGTACATTAGGCGGTCACTGGATAACAATTTTACTGTAGCCCACTGTAGTAGAGGCCCCAAAAATTAGGCATTCACCTGACAGAATTGGCCTTTATTCCGCTGTATATACATAAGACAAGGACCAGTCTTTATTCTGGGTGGTGGCGGATATGTGTGGGCGTGTGGGATGAGGAAATTCAATTACACGTGGTCGTCACAGGTGTTGAATTCCTCAGAGACCCACGCCTCATTCATTTTTAGAAGTGTAAGGTAGTCCACACTGTCGTGAGCTAGGCTAGTGCACTTATCGGTCACAATCCCCCCTGCTGCACTGAACGTCCTTTCGGACAGGACACTCGAAGTGGGGCAAGCCAAATGTTCCATGGCAAATTGTGCCAGCTCTGGCCACAGGTCAAGCCAGCACACCCAGTAGTCCAGGGGTTCCTCGCTTCTCAGAGCGTCCACATCGGCCGTTAACCCAATGTAATCAGACACCTGTCGGTCTAGGCGTTCCCTGAGGCTGGATCCGGAGGGTGGCTGTCGGTTGGGTGCAAGAATGATTTAATATCCGAAGTGACCAACACATCTTCAAACAGCCCTCTTCATGCAGGCGCTGTAGGATTGGTTCCCACACCTGTTTCGGTGTGGGTGGAAATTCCTCTTCCAGCACATGCAACAGCAGAATGCAGCATCTCTCGCAGCAAGGCCTGGACATGCTGCATTCTTCCAGCCCTCTGTGATGCTGGTAACATGTCCGCCATTTTGTGTTTGTACCGGGGGTCTAAGTACGTTGCCACCCCTGTACTGGTCCTTGCCCTTTATGCTTTTTATATGGGGGTCCCTGTTCAAACACTGAAGCATGAAGGCCCCCATTTGCACTAAATTGGAAGAGGTGGAGCGCCCTTGCTCCTCCCTATCGCCCAGGAGAATGTCATCCTCAGTCTTCTCCCCCCAGCTGTGGACAACACAAGGGATGCCCGAAAAGTTTAAAGTCCCCCTCAAAGTCTGCTCTTCTTGTTCCTCCCCTTCCTCCCCCCAGCCACCATCGTCCTTTCACACATCTCACCTGGCATGTCGAATAGGTTCTGGGGAGCTTTGGGGGTGAAGCGGAAGAGGCGGTAGCAGTGGAGAAGGAGGAGTCAGCCGAGGAGTAGACGGAGGATGGAGTAGGAGGAGGAGAAGAAGAGGCAGGCCTGCATGCAATCTGTGGCGATAACACCAAATCCACATGGATGCCAGGGGTTACATGCTTGACGGCTGTCAGAAGGTTCATTCAGTGGGCATTAAAAGTTATGCATCTTCCCTGCCCGCGTTTGCTAGACCACGTGTCTGTGGTCAGATGTATCTTGGCACCGACACTGTGTGCCAGAGTTATATTCACTTGTCGCTGAACATGGCCATATAGTTCTGTAATGCCCTTCTGGGAGAAATATTTCCTTCCGTGGACTTTCCATTGCGGTGTGCCAATGGTCACAAATTTTCTAAAGGCCTCCGAGTCCACCAGTTTATATGTCAGTAGTTAGCGGGCTAGCAGTTCCAACAAGCCAGAGGTCAGCCCTTGGGCAGGAGGGTTATCTGGCATCATCAACTTTTTATGCTCAAACATTTGGGCCACGGAAGCCTGCCTTCTGCCAGATGAACGCAACAACGGCACGGTGGAAGGTGGAGTGGAGGACAAATAGGAGGAGAGAGGGGAAGGAGAAGAGGCAGGACGTGGAGTGCCAGGAGTGTGGCTTTGAGGGTTCTGACGATGTTGCTTCTACTGGGCTCGTTGATGGGAGGCCAGGTGCCTTCTTAAGGAGGTCGTCCCTAGGTGAGTGTTGGGCTTGCCGCGACTTATGCGTTGACAACACAGGCTGCAGATGGCAACACTATTGTCAGCAGCTGACATGTTAAAAAAAAGTTCACACTGCGGAGCCATGTGCCGGCGTCCTGGGAGCGCAAGATGTGACCATGCATGATGGATAGTTCACTCCAGATACAGATTTGCAGTCTTCTTTTTGCCTTCTGTGCACTGCGAGTTTTGCTTGCTTCTCCTCCTTCTCCTCCCTATCTGCTGCTCTGTCTCTCCCTCTGAACTCCCCTCCTCTTCCTCTTGTGGGCACCCACGTGACGTCCATTGTCACGTCATCATCGTAGCCTTCACCACCACTGACATTAAAGATCTCGGAGTAGGCAGCAACAGCAGACACCACCCTCCTTGGGCTGATATGGGTACTGTCATCAGACCTCTGGGTGGCGGCCTATGCTACATCCTCTTCTTCATCCGATAACAAGAATGGCTGCGCATCGGTAAGGTCTCGGAATGATGGGAAAAAAATTCTTCTGACTCAAGTGGAGGGGCTATGGTGGTGGTGCTGGTGGGTGTCTTTGGGATTGTACACAGCAGAGAGTGAGGCTGGTGCAGATACAGAGGATCAGGAGGGTACAGAAGCGGAAGGCTGAGTGAGCCACTCAATCAACTCTGGTGCATCATTTGACGTAATCTCACGCAGCTTCTCCAACTTCCCACTTAGTCTCCGGCCTGGTGCACCTGTCTGACCCCTACCATCCCTGCGGAATGGCCTGTCTCTTTCTCTGCCTGTCATTTTCAAAATGACCCTGTGCCAAAGTCCCTAGAGAAGAGCAGTATTTGTGGAAGCAGGTATATTGCAGGCCTCAATCAGGATTTGATGGAAGCTGGTATATCAAACCCCTTAATCAGTATTTTGTGGAAGCAGGTATATCGCAGGCCTCAATCAATATTTGGTGGAAGCAGGTATACCAACCCCTTAAACAATATTTTGTGGAAGCAGGTGTATCGCAGGCCTCAATCAGTACTTGGTGGAATCAGGTATATCAAACCCCTTAATCAGTATTTTGTGGAAGCAGATATATAGAACCCCTTAATCAATATTTGGTGGAAGCAGATATATCGCACCCCTGAATCAGTATTTTGTGGAAGCAGGTATATCAAACACCTTAATGAGTATTTTGTGGAAGCAGGTGTATCGCAGGCCTTAATCAATATTTGGGGGAAACAGGTGTATCAATCCCCCTAATCATTATTTTGTGAAAGCAGGTATATAGAACCGCTTAATCAATATTTGGTGGACGCAGGTATATCACAACCCTCAATCTATATTTTGTGAAAGCAGGTATATCAAACCCCTTATTCAGCATTTTGTGGAACCAGGTATATTGCACCCCTCAATCAGTATGTTAAGGAAGCAGGTATATCAAACCCCTTAATCAGTATTTTGTGGAAGCAGATATATCGCACCCCTCAATCAGGATTTTGTGGAAGCAGGCATATCAAACCCCTTAATCAATATTTTGTGGAAGCAGGTATATTGCACCCCTTAATCAGTATTTTGTGGAAGCAGGCATATCAAACCCCTTAATCAATATTTTGTGGAAGCAGGTATATTGCACCCCTAAATTAGTATTTTGTGGAAATAGGTATAAAGAACTCTTTAATCGATATTTTGTGGAAGCAGGTATATAGAACCCCTTAATCAACATTTTGCGGAAACAGGTATATCACACCCCTCAATCAATATTTTGTGGAAGCAGGTATAACACACCCCTCAATCAGCATTTTGTGTAAGTAGGCATATTTCACCCTAAAATAAGTATTTTTGGGGGCAACAGGTATGCCGCACCAGTTGCAATTAGTTATTCCAATAGTATTTGTCCCTCTATATAGCTGCTGTATCGCAGCAGAACCGCACACAACTGCTGCACAATACAAATGCATTATAATATACTTTCTATGTTAGAAAGTATATTATAAGTATATTTCACCCCTTAGTATATCACACCTATCGATAGCACACCTATGCCAGTCCTTAAAAGGACTTTTGTGGCCCTATTAGCTAGCGTTTGGTGACCCTAACAGTCTGTCCCTGCTCCACAAAGTAATCTTTCCCTACACTGGTAAAACACAATGTAAAATGGCTGCCAGATCGGGTTCTGTTATAGGGTGGGGGTGTGTCCATGTGCTGAAACGTCTCAATTGGCTGTCCTGTCCCATCTGATGTGTGTGTCATGGGTCAAAGTTTGGCGCAATGCAAAAGAATATGGCACCGGCAGACATCGCCATATGTTTGCATGTTCGGCGAATTACGACCGTGCAAAGTTCGCCGCGAACCGACCGCCGGGCGAATCCCAAGGTCATCCGTAAATGTCACCTTTTTATGTACATTAGATGTACAGAGTTTGCACACTAATATTGCATGAAGGACTCCAATGCGTTAGGGAGATATTGATGCAGGATGCCAGTCTTGACAACTGCATAATTGCCTTCCTGATGACATTATTGGAATTCATTCTTACAAAAAATTATTTGAACAAATCTCTTTTTATTGAGTTTTGTGATGATAAAAACTGAGCATACACTTACAGTACACAAAGATAATCAGATATGACAAAAAGACAATTATCATTGTACAAACACAAGTTGGTGATCCATTTCCATGCAAAAAGTGGGTATGTTATGCAAAATCTTCAGAGGCTATATGCCTGACAACACATGAGACATGGAATACATGGCATCTTTATCAATACAATGAGCCAATTGCTGATCATCGAAGTATACAGCCAACGAAGAGTAAAAGTTAGTGGCAGGATTTAGAGAGGGGGGGGGGGACCAGGGGGGGCGGGGGGGAGTTGGTTGTCGACCAAGTTCTCATCCATGTTTGAAATGCGTTAGAAATCCCTATAAAGCATATAAGTCTTTGGACACCCCTTAATCGCATCATGACTCATCCCTTTGCGTCAAGCTCCATTTTCTCTTTTATATGTGTTAACCATGGTTGCCATACATGTAGGAAAGTCTTTCCAGTTTTGTTCTCCCAACCAATCAATTCTTCCATGCAACATAAGTGCGTCATCTTTTCATACCACATTGATAGAGTCGGGGGTTCTCCTCTTTCCACTGTAGCGGAATTTGTAGTTTTGCTTCAGTGATCATATGGGTGGCCAAGTTTGATTTACTTGGTCTAAAATCTGCTACTGGTAACCAAAGCAGTACCAATGGGGCAGAGAGCTTTACCCTACTAGGGCATATTTTATTAATTATACCTTCAATCCCTGACCAGAACCCTCTCAATTTGGGGCAAAACCACCAAATGTGCGAGATTTTACCAATATCTGATGAGTAGAGTTTAGCGAACACCTGGATGTTCGGGTTCGAGAAGTTCGGCCGAACATCCCGGAAATGTTCGGGTTCGGGATCCGAACCCGATCCGAACTTCGTCCCGAACCCGAACCCCATTGAAGTCAATGGGGACCCGAACTTTTCGGCACTAAAACGGCTGTAAAACAGCCCAGGAAAGGGCTAGAGGGCTGCAAAAGGCAGCAACATGTAGGTAAATCCCCTGCAAACAAATGTGGATAGGGAAATTAATTAAAATAAAAATTAAATAAATAAAAATTAACCAAAATCAATTGGAGAGAGGTTCCATAGCAGAGAATCTGGCTTCCCGTCACCCACCACTGGAACAGTCCATTCTCAGATATTTAGGCCCCGGCACCCAGGCAGAGGAGAGAGGTCCCGTAACAGACAATCTGGCTTCATGTCAGCAGAGAATCAGTCTTCATGTCATAGCAGAGAATCAGGCTTCACGTCACCCACCACTGTAATAGTCCATTTTCATAAATTTAGGCCCAGCACCCAGGCAGAGGAGAGAGGTCCCGTAACAGACAATCTGGCTTCATGTCAGCAGAGAATCAGTCTTCATATCATAGCAGAGAATCTGGCTTCCCGTTACCCACCACTGGAACAGTCCATTCTCAGATATTTAGGCCCCGGCACCCAGGCAGAGGAGAGAGGTCCCGTAACAGACAATCTGGCTTCATGTCAGCAGAGAATCAGTCTTCATATCATAGCAGAGAATCAGGCTTCACGTCAGCCACCACTGCAACAGTCCATTGTCATAAATTCAGGCCCAGCACCCAGGCAGAGGAGAGAGGTCCCGTAACAGACAATCTGGCTTCATGTCAGCAGAGAATCAGTCTGCATGTCATAGCAGAGAATGAGGCTTCACGTCACCCACCACTGCAACAGTCCATTTTCATAAATTTAGGCCCAGCACCCAGGCAGAGGAGAGAGGTCCCGTAACAGAGGATCTGGCTTCATGTCACCAGAGAATCAGTCTGCATGTCATAGCAGAGAATCAGGCTTCACGTCACCCACCACTGCAACAGTCCATTTTCATAAATTTAGGCCCAGCACCCAGGCAGAGGAGAGAGGTCCCGTAACAGAGGATCTGGCTTCATGTCACCAGAGAATCAGTCTGCATGTCATAGCAGAGAATGAGGCTTCACGTCAGCCACCACTGCAACAATCCATTGGCATATATTTAGGCCTAGCACACAGGCAGAGGAGAGGTTCATTCAACTTTGGGTAGCCTTGCAATATAATGGTAAAATGAAAATAAAAATAGGATTGAATGAGGAAGTGCCCTGGAGTCCAATAATATATGGTTATGGGGAGGTAGTTAATGTCTAATCTGGACAAGGGACGGACAGGTCCTGTGGGATCCATGCCTGGTTCATTTTTATGAACGTCAGCTTGTCCACATTGGCTGTAGACAGGCGGCTGCGTTTGTCTGTAATGACGCCCCCTGCCGTGCTGAATACACGTTCAGACAAAACGCTGGCTGCCGGGCAGGCCAGCACCTCCAAGGCATAAAAGGCTAGCTCTGGCCACGTGGACAATTTAGAGACCCAGAAGTTGAATGGGGCCGAACCATCAGTCAGTACGTGGAGGGGTGTGCACACGTACTGTTCCACCATGTTAGTGAAATGTTGCCTCCTGCTAACACGTTGCGTATCAGGTGGTGGTGCAGTTAGCTGTGGCGTGTTGACAAAAGTTTTCCACATCTCTGCCATGCTAACCCTGCCCTCAGAGGAGCTGGCCGTGACACAGCTGCCTTGGCGACCTCTTGCTCCTCCTCTGCCTTGGCCTTGGGCTTCCACTTGTTCCCCTGTGACATTTGGGAATGCTCTCAGTAGCGCGTCTACCAACGTGCGCTTGTACTCGCGCATCTTCCTATCACGCTCCAGTGCAGGAAGTAAGGTGGGCACATTGTCTTTGTAGCGTGGATCCAGCAGGGTGGCAACCCAGTAGTCCGCACAGGTTAAAATGTGGGCAACTCTGCTGTCGTTGCGCAGGCACTGCAGCATGTAGTCGCTCATGTGTGCCAGGCTGCCCAGGGGTAAGGACAAGCTGTCCTCTGTGGGAGGCGTATCGTCATCGTCCTGCCTTTCCCCCCAGCCACGCACCAGTGATGGACCCGAGCTGCGTTGGGTGCCACCCCGCTGTGACCATGCTTCATCCTCATCCTCCTCCACCTCCTCCTCATCCTCGTCCTCCTCGTCCTCCAGTAGTGGGCCCTGGCTGGCCACATTTGTACCTGGCCTCTGCTGTTGCCAAAAACCTCCCTCTGAGTCACTTCGAAGAGACTGGCCTGAAAGTGCTAAAAATGACCCCTCTTCCTCCTCCTCCTCCTCCTCCTCCTGGGCCACCTCCTCTTCCATCATCGCCCTAAGTGTTTTCTCAAGGAGACATAGAAGTGGTATTGTAACGCTGATAACGGTGTCATCGCCACTGGCCATGTTGGTGGAGTACTCGAAACAGCGCAACAGGGCACACAGGTCTCGCATGGAGGCCCAGTCATTGGTGGTGAAGTGGTGCTGTTCTGTAGTGCGACTGACCCGTGCGTGCTGCAGCTGAAACTCCACTATGGCCTGCTGCTGCTCGCACAGTCTGTCCAGCATGTGCAAGGTGGAGTTCCACCTGGTGGGCACGTCGCATATGAGGCGGTGCGCGGGAAGGCCGAAGTTACGCTGTAGCGCAGACAGGCGAGCAGCGGCAGGATGTGAACGCCGGAAGCGCGAACAGACGGCCCGCACTTTATGCAGCAGCTCTGACATGTCGGGGTAGTTGTGAATGAACTTCTGCACCACCAAATTCAGCACATGCGCCAAGCAAGGGATGTGCGTCAAATTGGCTAGTCCCAGAGCTGCAACGAGATTTCGCCCATTATCACACACCACCAGGCCGGGCTTGAGGCTCACCGGCAGCAACCACTCGTCGGTCTGTTGTTCAATACCCCGCCACAACTCCTGTGCGGTGTGGGGCCTGTCCCCCAAACATATGAGTTTCAGAATGGCCTGCTGACGTTTACCCCGGGCTGTGCTGAAGTTGGTGGTGAAGGTGTGTGGCTGACTGGATGAGCAGGTGGAAGAAGAGGAGGAGGAAGCCGAGAAGGAGGAGGTGGCAACAGGAGGCAAAGAATGTTGCCCTGCGATCCTTGGCGGCGGCAGGACGTGCGCCAAACAGCTCTCCGCCTGGGGCCCAGCTGCCACTACATTTACCCAGTGTGCAGTTAGGGAGATATAGCGTCCCTGGCCGTGCTTACTGGTCCACGTATCTGTGGTTAGGTGGACCTTGCTACAGATGGCGTTGCGCAGTGCACACTTGATTTTATCGGATACTTGGTTGTGCAGGGAAGGCACGGCTCTCTTGGAGAAGTAGTGCCGGCTGGGAACAACATACTGTGGGACAGCAAGCGACATGAGCTGTTTGAAGCTGTCTGTGTCCACCAGCCTAAATGACAGCATTTCATAGGCCAGTAGTTTAGAAATGCTGGCATTCAGGGCCAGGGATCGAGGGTGGCTAGGTGGGAATTTACGCTTTCTATCAAATGTTTGTGAGATGGAGAGCTGAACGCTGGCGTGTGACATGGTTGAGACGCTTGGTGACGGAGGTGGTGGTGGTGGTGTTGGTGGTACATCCCCTGTTTGCTGGGCGGCAGGTGCCAACGTTCCTCCAGAGGCGGAGGAAGAGGCCGAGGCGGCAGCAGCAGAATAGGCCGAGGCGGCAGCAGCAGAAGAGGTAGCAGGGGGAGCCTGAGTGACTTCCTTGGTTTTAAGGTGTTTACTCCACTGCAGTTCATGCTTTGCATGCAGGTGCCTGGTCATGCAGGTTGTGCTCAGGTTCAGAACGTTAATGCCTCGCTTCAGGCTCTGATGGCACAGCGTGCAAACCACTCGGGTCTTGTCGTCAGCACATTGTTTGAAGAAGTGCCATGCCAGGGAACTCCTTGAAGCTGCCTTTGGGGTGCTCGGTCCCAGATGGCGGCGGTCAGTAGCAGGCGGAGTCTCTTGGCGGCGGGTGTTCTGCTTTTGCCCACTGCTCCCTCTTTTGCTACGCTGTTGGCTCGGTCTCACCACTGCCTCTTCCTCCGAACTGTGAAAGTCAGTGGCACGACCTTCATTCCATGTGGGGTCTAGGACCTCATCGTCCCCTGCATCGTCTTCCACCCAGTCTTGATCCCTGACCTCCTGTTCAGTCTGCACACTGCAGAAAGACGCAGCAGTTGGCACCTGTGTTTCGTCATCATCAGAGACATGCTGAGGTGGTATTCCCATGTCCTCATCATCAGGAAACATAAGTGGTTGTGCGTCAGTGCATTCTATGTCTTTCACCGCTGGGGAAGGGCTAGGTGGATGCCCTTGGGAAACCCTGCCAGCGGAGTCTTCAAACAGCATAAGAGACTGCTGCATAACTTGAGGCTGAGACAGTTTCCCTGGTATGCATGGGGGTGATGTGACAGACTGATGGGGTTGGTTTTCAGGCGCCATCTGTGCGCTTTCTGCAGAAGACTGGGTGGGAGATAATGTGAACGTGCTGGATCCACTGTCGGCCACCCAATTGACTAATGCCTGTACCTGCTCAGGCCTTACCATCCTTAGAACGGCATTGGGCCCCACCATATATCGCTGTAAATTCTGGCGGCTACTGGGACCTGAGGTAGTTGGTACACTAGGACGTGTGGATGTGGCAGAACGGCCACGTCCTCTCCCAGCACCAGAGGGTCCACTAACACCACCACGACCATGTCCACGTCCGCGTCCCTTACTAGATGTTTTTCTCATTGTTATGGTTCACCACAACAACAAATATATTATTTGGCCCAATGTATTGTATTCAAATTCAGCGGGATATAAATTTGAGGCCTAGTATTTAGGCGCTGGGTGACCGGTATGGATTTAGTGACAGAATTAGACTTGGAAATGCACAGAAGCGTGTGTGTGAAGTTATTCTGAATGACCCAATGTGCACCTTGAATATTATATACCCTTTTTGGGATAGATTTCAAATAGCTCTGATATAGCAGGAACCACTAAATTATGAAATTGCTAAATTGGGAATTGTACTTCAACCCAGAACAAAAAATGTGCTTTGACGGGCACTAAATAACTTTCCCAGCTACAACAGGACAGCGGTAACGAGAGATTTAGAGGGATTTAAATTTGAGGCCTAGTATTTAGGCGCTGGGTCACCGGTATGGATTTAGTGACAGAATTAGACTTGGAAATGCACAGAAGCGTGTGTGTGAAGTTATTCTGAATGACCCTATGTGCACCTTCAATATTATATACCCTTTTAGGGATAGATTTCAAATAGCTCTGATATAGCAGAAACCACTAAATTATGAAATTGCTAAATTGGGAATTGTACTTCAACCCAGAACAAAAAATGTGCTTTGACGGACACTAAATATCTTGCCCAGCAACAACAGTACAGCGGTGGGTAACGAGAGATTTAGAGGGATTTAAATTTGAGGCCTAGTATTTAGGCGCTGGGTGACCGGTATGGATTTAGTGACAGAATTAGACTTGGAAATGCACAGAAGCGTGTGTGTGAAGTTATTCTGAATGACCCAATGTGCACCTTGAATATTATATACCCTTTTTGGGATAGATTTCAAATAGCTCTGATATAGCAGGAACCACTAAATTATGAAATTGCTAAATTGGGAATTGTACTTCAACCCAGAACAAAAAATGTGCTTTGACGGGCACTAAATAACTTTCCCAGCTACAACAGGACAGCGGTAACGAGAGATTTAGAGGGATTTAAATTTGAGGCCTAGTATTTAGGCGCTGGGTCACCGGTATGGATTTAGTGACAGAATTAGACTTGGAAATGCACAGAAGCGTGTGTGTGAAGTTATTCTGAATGACCCAATGTGCACCTTCAATATTATATACCCTTTTAGGGATAGATTTCAAATAGCTCTGATATAGCAGAAACCACTAAATTATGAAATTGCTAAATTGGGAATTGTACTTCAACCCAGAACAAAAAATGTGCTTTGACGGACACTAAATATCTTGCCCAGCAACAACAGTACAGCGGTAACGAGAGATTTAGAGGGATTTAAATTTGAGGCCTAGTATTTAGGCGCTGGGTGACAGGTATGGGTTTAGTGACAGAATTAGACTTGGAAATGCACAGAAGCGTGTGTGTGAAGTTATTCTGAATGACCCTATGTGCACCTTCAATATTATATACCCTTTTAGGGATAGATTTCAAATAGCTCTGATATAGCAGAAACCACTAAATTATGAAATTGCTAAATTGGGAATTGTACTTCAACCCAGAACAAAAAATGTGCTTTGACGGACACTAAATATCTTGCCCAGCAACAACAGTACAGCGGTGGGTAACGAGAGATTTAGAGGGATTTCAATTTGAGGCCTAGTATTTAGGCGCTGGGTCACCGGTATGGATTTAGTGACAGAATTAGACTTGGAAATGCACAGAAGCGTGTGTGTGAAGTTATTCTGAATGACCCTATGTGCACCTTCAATATTATATACCCTTTTAGGGATAGATTTCAAATAGCTCTGATATAGCAGAAACCACTAAATTATGAAATTGCTAAATTGGGAATTGTACTTCAACCCAGAACAAAAAATGTGCTTTGACGGACACTAAATATCTTGCCCAGCAACAACAGTACAGCGGTGGGTAACGAGAGATTTAGAGGGATTTAAATTTGAGGCCTAGTATTTAGGCGCTGGGTCACCGGTATGGATTTAGTGACAGAATTAGACTTGGAAATGCACAGAAGCGTGTGTGTGAAGTTATTCTGAATGACCCAATGTGCACCTTCAATATTATATACCCTTTTAGGGATAGATTTCAAATAGCTCTGATATAGCAGAAACCACTAAATTATGAAATTGCTAAATTGGGAATTGTACTTCAACCCAGAACAAAAAATGTGCTTTGACGGACACTAAATATCTTGCCCAGCAACAACAGTACAGCGGTAACGAGAGATTTAGAGGGATTTAAATTTGAGGCCTAGTATTTAGGCGCTGGGTGACAGGTATGGGTTTAGTGACAGAATTAGACTTGGAAATACACAGTAGCGGGTGTGTGTGAAGTTATTCTGAATGACCCAATGTGCACCTTCAATATTATATACCCTTTTAGGGATAGATTCCAAATAGCTCTGATATAGCAGGAACCACTAAATTATGAAATTGCTAAATTGGGAATTGTACTTCAACCCAGAACAAAAAATGTGCTTTGACGGACACTAAATATCTTGCCCAGCAACAACAGTACAGCGGTAACGAGAGATTTAGAGGGATTTAAATTTGAGGCCTAGTATTTAGGCGCAGGGTGACAGGTATGGGTTTAGTGACAGAATTAGACTTGGAAATACACAGTAGCGGGTGTGTGTGAAGTTATTCTGAATGACCCAATGTGCACCTTCAATATTATATACCCTTTTTGGGATAGATTTCAAATAGCTCTGATATAGCAGGAACCACTAAATTATGAAATTGCTAAATTGGGAATTGTATTTCAACCCAGAACAAGAAATGTGCTTGAACGGACACTAAATAACTCGCCCAGCTACAGCACTAGGGACAGATTTAGCTGGATATAAATTTGAGGCCTAGTATTTAGGCGCTGGGTGACCGGTATGGATTTAGTGACAGAATTAGACTGGGATATGGCCAAAAAATAAACAGACTATTGCTGGTTAAATGCACTTGGTGTGACAGCTTCACCCTGATGTAGGCTTTAGCCAAAAAACAACCACACCATTGAGGGTTAAATGCACTTGGTGACAGGCGCAGCTTGCCCCTGATTTTGTATATGGCCAAAAAATGAACAGACTATTGCTGGTTAAATGCACTTGGTGTGACAGCTTCACCCTGATGTAGGCTTTAGCCAAAAAACAACCACACCATTGAGGGTTAAATGCACTTGGTGACAGGCGCAGCTTGCCCCTGATTTTGTATATGGCCAAAAAATGAACAGACTATTGCTGGTTAAATGCACTTGGTGTCACAGCTTCACCCTGATGTAGGCTTTAGCCAAAAAACAACCACACCATTGAGGGTTAAATGCACTTGGTGACAGGCGCAGCTTGCCCCTGATTTTGTATATGGCCAAAAAATGAACAGACTATTGCTGGTTAAATGCACTTGGTGTGACAGCTTCACCCTGATGTAGGCTTTAGCCAAAAAACAACCACACCATTGAGGGTTAAATGCACTTGGTCGCAGCTTGTGCTGGCGCACCACAAGACACAAAATGGCCGCCGATCACCCCAGAAAAATGAGACTGACAAACGGTCTGTGCAGCCTAAAAACAGTGAGCAATTGAGGATCAGCAGCTCAATGATCCACAGCTGCAGATCGATCAGTTAATCAAGTCCTTTGGAGGAGTTAATCTGCCTAATCTCGCCCTACTGTCGCAGCCGCAACCTCTCCCTACGCTAATCAGAGCAGAGTGACGGGCGGCGCTATGTGACTCCAGCTTAAATAGAGGCTGGGTCACATGGTGCTCTGGCCAATCACAGCCATGCCAATAGTAGGCATGGCTGTGATGGCCTCTTGGGGCAAGTAGTATGACGCTTGTTGATTGGCTGCTTTGCAGCCTTTCAAAAAGCGCCAAGAAAGCGTCACAAAAGCGCCAAGAAAGCGACGAACACCGAACCCGAACCCGGACTTTTACGAAAATGTCCGGGTTCGGGTCCGTGTCACGGACACCCCAAAATTCGGTACGAACCCGAACTATACAGTTCGAGTTCGCTCATCCCTACTGATGAGCATCGCCAACATTTGTCTGAGGGAGATAGGTTTATTCGGTGGAGGAATTCTGGAGTTCTTTACCACCTAGATAACTTTTTAAATGGAATTTTCCTGGATTTTGATGCACTTAGAGAACCCATGAGAGTTGGCCAAAATGGAGGCCCTACTCTAATTGTATGTTCAACTCCCGTTCCCAGTTATTTAGGTAGTTGGGGCTTTGGGAGTTCCCATTGCTTAACACCTGTCTGTATACCAAGGATAGGCATTTAGCTGGTAGGGCAGGTAATAGTATGTAATTCTCCAACCATGTAGGGTCGGGCAGAGGTAGGTGACTAGACCTCTTAAATCTGGTACAGGATTTTTCAAAGTCCCAAATTTGTAGGATCTCTCCCGGCATGTTAACACTACCTGTGATGTCTTTGTAAAAATCTCTAGCTTTGGAGCGATATACACTCACCTAAAGAATTATTAGGAACACCTGTTCTATTTCTCATTAATGTGATTATCTAGTCAACCAATCACATGGCAGTTGCTTCAATGCATGTAGGGTTGTGGTCCTGGTCAAGACAATCTCCTGAACTCCAAACTGAATGTCAGAATGGGAAAGAAAGGTGATTTAAGCAATTTTGAGCGTGGCATGGTTGTTGGTACCAGACGGGCCGGTCTGAGTATTTCACAATCTGCTCAGTTACTGGGATTTCCACGCACAACCATTTCTAGGGTTTACAAAGAATGGTGTGAAAAGGGAAAAACATCCAGTAAGCGGCAGTCCTGTGGGCGAAAATGCCTTGTTGATGCTAGAGGTCAGAGTAGAATGGGCCGACTGATTGAAGCTGATAGAAGAGCAACGTTGACTGCAATAACCACTCGTTACAACCGAGGTATGCAGCAAAGCATTTGTGAAGCCACAACACGCACAACCTTGAGGCGGATGGGCTACAACAGCAGAAGACCCCACCAGGTACCACTCATCTCCACTACAAATAGGAAAAAGAGGCTACAATTTGCACAAGCTCACCAAAATTGGACTGTTGAAGACTGGAAAAATGTTGCCTGGTCTGATGAGTCTCGATTTCTGTTGAGACATTCAAATGGTAGAGTCCGAATTTGGCCATCCCTCATGACCATCATGTACCCATCCTCTGATGGCTACTTCCAACAGGATAATGCACCATGTCACAAAGCTCGAATCATTTCAAATTGGTTTCTTGAACATGACAATGAGTTCACTGTACTAATATGGCCCCCACAGTCACCAGATCTCAACCCAATAGAGCATCTTGGGATGTGGTGGAACGGGAGCTTCGTGCCCTGGATGTGCATCCCTCAAATCTCCATCAACTGCAAGATGCTATCCTATCAATATGGGCCAACATTTCTAAAGAATGCTATCAGCACCTTGTTGAATCAATGCCACGTAGAATTAAGGCAGTTCTGAAGGCAAAAGGGGGTCCAACACCGTATTAGTATGGCGTTACTAATAATTCTTTAGGTGAGTATAGATCCCCTATTCTAAGATGAGCTACAGATGACCAAACTTTCGTGACCTCTAGAGGGCGTTTTGCAAGTATCTGTGGGAGTATATGAAGGGGTGCCAGGGGTGACAATTTATTCTTCTCCATATTCAGCTCATCTGAATTTTGGCATCTATAGATTGTGCTTCTGATTAAGTCATATGGCAAATCCTTCTTGCTTGGTAAGGGCACTTTATACCAAAGCAGAAATTCTCTATTCTATGTCTCCCCAACAGGGATTTTTCCATTTCAACATGTATAGGGACCGGTTCAGGTTGCGTCAAAGCTAACCATCTTTCTAAATGTATGGCCTGTAGATACAAGTTAACATCTGGTAAAGAGATGCCACCTTGTTTCTTTTTCCTAGTAAGAAGCGAGTAGGGTAGTCTTGCTTTTTTACCATCCCACAGAAACTTACCAAAAAAAAAGACTTCAATTTGGTTTGAAATGCACCAGGTATGGCGATCGGGAGAGATCGAAATAAATATAACAGTTGGGGGAGGATGAATGTGACTAGTGCATTTTTCCTTCCTAGCCAAGAAAGCATTTTCTTTGAGAATCCTGCCAATGTAGTCTGTATCTTAGCCAATAAGGGGGCGTAATTGAGTTGATATAGTAGGTTCAAATTGGCAGGTATCATGATCCCTAGATACTTGACTGCTTTAGCAGGCCATTTAAAGGGGGTCATGTCTCTTATTCTTCTCATCTGGGGAGGAGAGACAGAAATCCCTAAAGCCTCCGATTTGTCAAAGTTAATCTTGAAATTAGATGCCTTCCCAAATGCCTCAAAAATATCCATGACATGTGGCATGGCCTCTTTCGGATTTGAGATAAACATTAACAAATCATCGGCAAACGCTGCCATTTTATGCTCAATTTTGTTTATTCTCAATCCTCTAATATCAGGGGTTTGTCTAAATTTAAGTAGCAACGTCTCCATGGCTAATATGAAGAGTGAAGGAGATAGCGTACATCCCTGTCTGGTACCATTTCCAATGCTAAAGGAGTCTGACAGCGTATTATTCACCAATATACGGGCTGAGGGGGAGGAGTACATCGTGAATATTGCCTGTATAAATCTATCCGGGAACCCAAAGGCTTCCAGAGTTTTCCACATAAATTTCCAGCCCACTCTGTCGGACGCCTTTTCTGCGTCTGTTCCCAGTAGAACTAGGGGCGTTCTGTTAGAGTGAGCATGAGAAACTGCATGTAAGACTCTACTAACATTATGTGTACCCTCCCTGCCCAATACAAATCCCACCTGCTCCTCACCAATCAGGCTAGGGAGCAAGGAGACAATCCTGTGGCTTAGCAGCTTGGCCCACCACTTCAAATCTGTGTTTAGGAGAGATATGGGTCTGTAGCTACCGCACAGCTCCTGATCTTTCCCTTCCTTGTGGATGATGGTAATATGCACTTCTTGTGCTTGGGCAGGGAGGGCGGAGCCCTGCAGCCGGTCATTACAGAGTTTCACAAAGTATGGGGTCAGGATATGCTTAAATTTCTTATAGTAATAAATAGGGTACCCATCTGGACCCGGGCTTTTGCCTGTTGGTATAGATTTTATCTACCTCCAACCTGTAAAGGGCCGCAGCAGTGTGGACCTATTGTCTACTGATAAAGCGGGGATCGTGATGGAATTAAGGAAGGAATCTATACATTCGCCTAAGTGGCGTTGGTCAGAATCTGCTGTCAGTTTCTCTTTTTCTAGGTTATATAGTGACGAGTAAAAGCTACAGAACTCTCTCGCTATCTCAGGTGTTGTGGTGAGTTTTTTACCCTCCTTAGTTTTAATAGCTTGTATAAAATTTTTGCTCTTTTGAGCTCTTAAGAGATTAGTCATTACCCTAGATCCCTTGCCCCATGACAGAAATACTTGAATCGTAGAGATTGTAGTATTTTGGCTGTTTTAATATTTAACAGGTCTTGAACCTGATGGTGTAGTGTTTTAAGCGTACATTGTACTTCATCAGTCTGTTTCGTTTTATGTAAGGTTTCTAGGGTAGAGATCTGTGTCAACAGGGAATTTAACTGTTGGGATCTTTGTTTCTTTACTCTGGAGCCAAGACTGATCAGTTCTCCTCTAATAACTGCCTTATGAGCCTCCCAAATCATGGGCATGGGGGTTTGAGGTCTGTCATTTTGATCAAAGTAGTCTTGGATCTTCCGCTCTATCTGAGCCTTGTTAACCTCGTCCTATAAAAGTGTGGTGTTAAGTCGCCATGTCCAGACTTTTGGGGATAAGTCTTTCAGTTTCCACTGAACTTTGACCGGAGCATGGTCAGAGATAGTGGAGTTTCCAATTTCTGCTTTTGTAACAGAAGTGAGTGAACTATTAGACATGTAGATGTAGTCTAACCTCTAGTAGGTACCATGTACCCGCGTGAAGAATGTGTAGTCCCTTCCCTCTGGATTGAGGACCCTCTAGACATCCGAGATTCGCAAGTTCGAGAGGGACAGTTGGATTCTACGTATTTGTTTCTTAGAGAGGAGTGGGGTTTTTGAGGTGGAATCTATGCTGTGATCCAAGGCTAAATTGAAATCACCCCCTAATATCAATAGACCTTCCACGAACTCCCGGAGGGTGCCTAACATTTGTATAAGCCACAGGATCTGTTTAACATTCGGGGCATATACATTTGCCATAGTGATAGTGCTATTAAGGACTTTCCCCTTAACAAACAAGTACCTTCCAAGAGGGTCTTCCATTTTAGCCGTCAAGGTAAATGCTATATTTTTGCTAATGCCAATAGAAACTCCTCTAGCAGCCGAGGAATAGGTAGAATGGTACCAGACAGGGAAGCACTTACTATTCAAATTAGGGATACGTTGATGCCTAAAGTGGGTCTCCTGTAAAAAGAGTATGTCAGCTTTTTCTCTTTTAAGGGTGTGGTACACTTGACTTTTCTTCTGAGGGATATTCATCCCATTAACATTAAGTGTGCAAACAGTTACTTCAGCCATATTATTAAACCGGTAATATCTAGCACACCCGCCTCAGGGATATAACCTTGCAGGTCGACGTCGGGTGGGAGACAGGGGTAAACATTAATATGAACAGAAAAAGAAGAAGAGCACTGAGGCTCTAACGGTGCATGTCTGTGCAATAGTGCAATAACAATCAAGTAGTATAGGGCCGGGGGGGGGGGGGGGGGACATCAGTGGCAGAGCCAGATATGACCAGGGACTCCACACACACCCGACCAGTATAAAGGCCTTTCCAGGCCTACTCGAATCAGAGAACATAAAACATGAAACATAAGCATGGACTAGTGCAGGTCTGGAGGGAGAGACCCACCTCCATGTGATGGATAAAGGAGGCTTATAGGAGGGTTATGCCAGCTCAGGCAGTCTCTCCCTCCCATCCAGCAATTCCGGTCTTCAGCCGGATCTACAATCCATACCTGGTCCTACTTAATACCTGTCTAGGTAAGGCAGCTCCACTTATAACAGATAAACTATGTTGGATATGAAAAATGACAACTCCCAAGAAAACGCACCATCAAGAAAAAAAACGCACAGAAATCGCAATAAAACCGCAAGTGAAAAAATTGAATGTAAAATGAAAAATATGAGATTAGATTTAACAAAAATGATACACATACATTCTTTACATTGAAAATGAGATGAAATAAGTTTACAAAACCGTTATGAAGACTAACCAATTCATTCCATATCGGGTTTTGGAACTGACCAGTTAAGGGTATAAAAACCCATAAGGCATATGGAAGGGTCATCACCACTGAAGAAGGGGAATATGGCATTGGAATATGGCATTAGAATATGACCTTTTTCTATGAAGAAAAGACTTTATCATAGAAACTAACAGTGCACTGTAAGACTTTTATATTACCTTCGGGAGCATCGATTGTTGTATCGAAGATACTTACCAAGAAAAGTCGAAAGCTCTGCCCTGCCTGCTGATCACGTAATTTCCGGAATTTTTAACTATTCTCGAGCTGAAATCTTCGAACACACATGGGACACCGACTGTGAGACAGCCGGGACGCCGGCACCCAGCGGATCCCGATAAACTAGACGGACCAGCCAGGACAAAGTAAAGGTAAACCCACAAACAGTGGGTTATCATAACTGGCTCTAATATTTAGAGGACCAGACAATAATATTGCACGAAAGAAAATCGATCATACTGAAAAGTAAAACTGACTACTTTCATCTCTCCAATACCACTGATATCAGTGCAGCGGTGGATAATAATCTTCCTTCATTTTTTTCTACAAAGGACAAAATTAACAAAGTGACTTTTATATTACCTACCATCAAGGACCTCTTTTGTGAATTGATATAGATGACTTTTGGTATAAAGCACTCTTTTTAAAGGTGTATTTAATGTTATGTTATAATCATCGATGATACATCATGCAAATTTATTGATGTTTTAGAGAACTATTGAATGTTCATTATATCATACTGATCATACCCTTTTTTTTATTAATATAGTTAGATTCTATCTGTCTAATTTTATTTGTATGTAATAAATTCTGCTGTTTTGAACCTAGCCATTTTTCTCCATATGTTGAGTGTGCCAGTCTTTTGGTATTAGATAACATATGCATTTTCAAGGGTGAGTCAATTCTGACTTGAGCACCTTTCCGTGATTGTGAGAGGGTGAGCTATTTCCCAGATACCTCCATTTAGATATAACAAGAACCCAACAGTAAGCAAGTATGTGGATTATAAGACCAAATCGAGACCAAAACGCTACGACTGGTAGCTTTGTCGCCCTACAGAGCTAAATTTCAGTCCATAGAGGCCTGTTTCTTCCTTGTCGATTTGGTCTTAGATGAAAGCACCCAAGGCTCAGATGAGGGAAGATGGGGAGATTTTCTGCGATAGTTACTGGCAACTACGATGGTATGTCCATGGGCGATATCTCAAGAGCCTGCCAGATCTTCGGCAGGTCGTCCGGGTGCCTCACTGTGTATTGAAGGCCCTTAATTGAGGTACTCAGGCCAAAAGGAAAAAGCCATCTCATAGGAAATTTTCTTGCTCTCAACTCCACTGTCAAGGGACGTAAGGCCCTCCATTTAGCAAGTGTGCTAGCCGCTAAATCCTGGAAAATCTGGATGTTGTGGGTATCCAGTAGAATGTCCTTTTTCTCTTGCCTTTTTGAGAATCTCCGCTGTGTCCAGGTAATTTAGAAGTGTGCACACTGTGTCTCTTGGCGGGTCTCCATCTGCAGGCTTGGGCCTAAGAGCTCTATGGGCCCATTCGATAATAATGGCGTCCGCATGTGCCTGGCCCACCAGCGTTGAAAAGATTCGGGGCACACATTCTGAAAGTTCCTCAGCAGGAATAGACTCTGGAATCCCCCTTATTCTTACGTTCTTTCGCCGTCCCCTATTCTCCTGGTCTTCCAGGCTAAGGTAGGAATCATTCAGCTGCATGCGCAACGACTTCATTTGAGTTTGCAGCCCTCTGCTATGTTCTGTAATAGCTAGTTGGGAATTTTCAAGCGACTCAACTCGGGATCCCATTTGGTGTACCTCCATCTTTATATCCGCCAGCTCCTTCATCACTGGAGACAGGGCCTGCAATAGAGAGTGCTTCAGGAAGGATCTTGTAATCGGTAGTGTGTTGGTAGCTTCTTGTGTATCGGAGTAAGTGCATGAACTGCCGCTGTCTGAATCGTCCTCCTGCGTCTCAGAGCGGGCAGCGGCTGCTGCCATTTTCTTCACTCTGGCCGGGGAAGGCATTGCCTTATTCAGGAACCTTGTCAAGTCCCCTTGTGATTTCTGGGGTCTCAGTGTACCCTCTGAGTCTTTGCCTCTCTCCTTGGACAGCTTGCCCATGTTTTGAGTAGGTTATATGCTGTAAAAAGCTATATGGCTGGGCGGTGTGATGAGGAGCTCGAGGTTAAGTGTCCACCACCATGCTCGGCTAGCCCCGCCCCCCTACAAAAAAATATTTGAGTTTTAATGAAGATCATTACTTGCAGCTGCGGGAGACTTCAATGGGGTCTTCCGCTGTGCCAAGTTTTCTAAATAATTTCATGGCGGCATTTGAGAATGAGCATATTCTCAATAATGGAAAATTAGAAACATCACCCACATGGCTATGCTATGTAGGTGATATATTTCTACTGTGAAAGGGTATGGAGCAGTCACTGATGGAATTCATTGATTATCTCAGTTTCTGCCATGAAACTATAAAATTTCAATTGCATTATGACCCTAATACTTTACAGTTTCTAGACGTAGAGATTACGAAAGGAGACAATGGAAGATTTAATACTACATGCCAAGCCAACTGATCAAAATAATACATTGCTATATTCCAGCTATCACGCCCCACGGGTATTTAAAAATATAGCAAAAGGTAAATTTGTTAGAGCAAAACGCACCACTAAAACGGACCATGAGTATGACAAGCATAAAAAAAAAATTACCTAAAAAATTCACAGATCGTGGTTACCCAGGAAGAAACCGCTGCATGTATATAGGGACTTATGATAGACATGCAACTCTCATAAAAAATGCTATAAATAAATATTAGGGATTATTAAAACATGATAAAAAAATAATTTATTTAAAGAAAAACCTAGTTTTTCATAACGGAGAGGTAGAACTGTAGGGAATACACTTATCAGAGGTGACATCAGAACAAAAAAGAAAAACAAACAGACTTTTTTAGCTGCAAGGAAGAAAGGAACCTTCCCATGTTTATCCTGTACAAACTGCAATTCCATTTTAAAAGGAAATTTGATATATCACCCAAGACAAGGATATAAAATCCCAATGCGCCATTTTTCTACATGTATGACAAAAAAAATTGTTTATGGCATTAAATGTACATGTAGTTAATGGTACATCAGACAGACAAAAAGAGAAATAAAGGAAAACAAGTATAGCGAAACTACAAACCGGATTCCCAAAAAGTTGGGACACTATACAAATCGTGAATAAAAACTGAATGCAATGATGTGGAGGTGCCAACTTCTAATATTTTATTCAGAATAGAACATTAATCACGGAACAAAAGTTTAAACTGAGAAAATGTACAATTTTAAGGGAAAAATATGTTGAATCAGAATTTCATGGTGTCAACAAATCCCCAAAAAGTTGGGACAAGGCCATTTTCACCACTGTGTGGCATCTCCCCTTCTTCTTACAACACTCAACAGACGTCTGGGGACCGAGGAGACCAGTTTCTCAAGTTTAGAAATAGGAATTCTCTCCCATTCTTGTCTAATACAGGCCTCTAACTGTTCAATCGTCTTGGGCCTTCTTTGTTGCACCTTCCTCTTTATGATGCGCCAAATGTTCTCTATAGGTGAAAGATCTGGACTGCAGACTGGCCATTTCAGTACCCGGATCCTTCTCCTACGCAGCCATGATGTTGTGATTGATGCAGAATGTGGTCTGGCATTATCTTGTTGAAAAATGCAGGGTCTTCCCTGAAAGAGATGACGTCTGGATGGGAGCATATGTTGTTCTAGAACCTGAATATATTTTTCTGCATTGATGGTGCCTTTCCAGACATGCAAGCTGCCCATGTCACACGCACTCATGCAACCCCATACCAACATAGATGCAGGCTTCTGAACTGAGCGTTGATAACAACTTGGGTTGTCCTTGTCCTCTTTGGTCTGGATGACATGGCGTCCCAGATTTCCAAAAAGAACTTCGAATCGTGACTCGTCTGACCACAGAACAGTCTTCCATTTTGCCACACTCCATTTTAAATGATCCCTGGCCCAGTGAAAACGCCTGAGCTTGTGGATCTTGCTTAGAAATGGCTTCTTTTTTGCACTGTAGAGTTTCAGCTGGCAACGGCGGATGGCACGGTGGATTGTGTTCACTGACAATGGTTTCTGGAAGTATTCCTGAGCCCATTCTGTGATTTCCTTTACAGTAGCATTCCTGTTTGTGGTGCAGTGTCTTTTAAGGGCCCGGAGATCACGGGCATCCAGTATGGTTTTACGGCCTTGACCCTTACGCACAGAGATTGTTCCAGATTCTCTGAATCTTCAGATGATGTTATGCACAGTTGATGATGATAGATGCAAAGTCTTAGCAATATTTCGCTGGGTAACACCTTTTTGATATTGCTCCACTATCTTTCTGCGCAACATTGTGGGAATTGGTGATCCTCTACCCATCTTGGCTTCTGAGAGACACTGCCACTCTGAGAAGCTCTTTTTATACCCAATCATGTTGCCAATTGACCTAATTCGTGTTAATTGGTCTTCAAGCTCTTCGTTATGCTCAAGTTTACTTTTCCCAGCCTCTTATTGCTACTTGTCCCAACTTTTTTGGCATTTGTTGACACCGTGAAAATTTGAATCAACGTATTTTTCCTTTTAAAATGATACATTTACTCGGATTAAACATTTGATCTGTCATCTACGTTCTATTGCAAATAACATATTGACATTTGCCATCTCCACATCATTGCATTCAGTTTTTATTCACAATTTGTTTAGTGTCCCAACTTTTTGGGAATCCGGTTTGTACATTGTTGCAACACTGTTAAGAAATGAAACATGAATGGCATGATTTAAAATGGCTAGTGCTGGATTGCATTAATGAAGGTACTGCTCTGGCAGAAAATGAACAGAGATTGCTACAATATGAGACTAGATGGATAATGAAAATGGAGACACTATATCCTAAAGGGTTAAATGAAATTTGCAATTTTAAGGTTTTTTTTTTATGATCAGTATCTCAGTAACTGGGTTTAAATGCAACATAAATATTTTATGTATGTCTGTGAAAACTGAAGCTATTAATGAATCTATGTAAATGTGAAATGATGATGATGATGGAAAAAGATTGTATTTAAAGCGCATGGTTATTAACTCACAGGCATGCATGATTAAGGGGGCGTGACCCCCAAAATGTCGCGCAGCATGGGGTAGCAATCAGTTCAGCGCTCTCAGGATTACTATGCATTATAAGCGATTTATTTTTATGAAAAATAAAAGGACTTTAAAAAACAAGCAAAGCTTCAAAAGAGTGAGCATCATCTATACCTCACGAATAACCTTTTGAATAAGACTAATACGACTGAGTGGATTATGTGGATATGGTTTAGATCAAACCATATCCATTTGTTAGAATAGCCCAGTCAAAGTCCAGACCTAAATCCCATTCAGAATCTGTGACAAGACTTGAAAATTGCTCTTCACAGATGCTCTCCATCCATTCTGACTGATCTTGAGCTATGTGCTTTGCAAAGAAGAATAGGCAAACATTTCTTTCATTTAGTTGCACAAAGCTGGTAGAGACATACCCTAAAAGACTTGCCGCTGTAATTGCAGTGAAAAGTGGTCCTACAAAGTATTGACTCAGGGGGGCTGAATACAAATGTACACTTTCTAGATTTTTTATTTATTAAATTTTTTTAAAACCATGTATCATTTTCTTTTCACTTTACACATACTTGCTACTTTGTGTTGGTCTATAACATAAAATTCCTAAAAAATGTATTAAGGCTTGTGGGTGTAACATGAAAAAAATGTGAAAAAGTTCAAGGGGTATATGTCATGGACGTACTGAGACATATGGACGTTCCCACGACAGGTGGAAGGAGATCTGTGAGACTGGCAACACTTGGTTTGATCTGACTTGTTTTCCTTTTGGATCAAATGACATTTGTGTTGTTTCTGGTGCTTGCCACACCTTCTATCCCCAGGTGTTGCTATTGTGGTTATTTATCCTGCTCTATATATTGTTGTTTCTCCCACTATGCTATGTGGTTTATAGCTTCTGTTGGACTTGTGGTTATCTTGTGTTTGGTTCTTGGCTGAGTTTCTGGTGCTACCAAAGCTTCATTGAAGATAAGTGTTTCTGTTCCTTTTTGTATTTTGGCTTTGATATATGTGTCTGTTGCCTTTCCCTGTTGTTTTTCATTAGGCCTGAGTGAGACTCTTGTTCGTCCTTTCCTTTGGAGGAACAGGTAGACTCAGTCCTTAAATTAGTTTGAGGGTCTTATAGGGTGAGATAGGATTTTAGGTATCCAGTGTATGAACTTGCCTACCTTTGGGGCCTGTTCATACTGGTAGTCTGTCAGGACTGGAGTTAGGGTTTTCTCTCAGAGGTGTCCATATTCCTTCCCTAGTTTCCAGGCCTTATTCCAGTATGCCCTTTCCCTCCTATGCTCGGTGTGGTGTTTTCCTCCCACACGCGCGTCATAGTATACTTTTTCAAGACACTGTATTGTAGTGGAATAAGACATGTCTATTTAGGCATAAATATAAGAGCTATTCTCCTTTAACACATGAATTGGCATCAAAAGTTTACATGAGAAAATTTAACTGGTCAGCAGTGGGGAAAAGAAAATCCTGCCCCCCCCCCCCCCAATCATCATTGTAGTAGCCAGGTCAAATTGTCATCAACATCACTCTCATCAATATGAGCTACTGCTTTTCCTACATGTCCTCTGCTCTATCTCCAGAAGCAGTGGTGCTGGAGCAAGGGTCTTCATTACTATTCACTGAAGTTCAGTGAACACTAACGAAGTAGGTGGTGTCACCACCTGTGTGTGAGTTTCTCTGCAGAGCACAGAGTTACAAGCCTGGCTCCCACTTCATGTTCCATTCAATTGAGGCCCGGACCAAATGTCAGATCTCATCAAAAACTGGGGCTCACCATCCTAATTCTAGGCTGGGCTTAGCTGGAGGTTGGAGCTTCCGGTGTGCTAAGGATATTTGAGGCTAAGAAACTGGAGCAGTGGGATTGCAGGTCCTGGTCCACTTATCCAAAGCCAGACCTCGTTATCTCACGTCTACAGTCAGGTAGCCCCAGTGTCCCTGAACATCCCAAATCAGGTAGCCTCAGTTTTATCTGTCCTTCCATTCCATATCACATAATGATGGCCTTCTCCCCCATCCCATGTCAATATAGATAGCCCTCTCTCTCATCCCATATTGAATAGAGATAACCCCCTCCGCCTCACTTCCATAGCTTAAGTGACCCCCCCCCTATCCCATATCATCTAAGTAGGCAAGGGCCCAGCTTTCTCCAGGCCCTAGACGCCTTCAGGCTATGCAGACCCACCCCTCCTCCTTATTTGACCTCTCACACATACTGGGGCGAACCATGTAAAATGACAGCACCATTTTCAAATTCCACGCCGGTGGCTATGCAAACAAAAAATGTTAAAAAAGTTTTGGTCTTTGGCCAGGTGTCAGCTCAGCAGGGACATGTGTTGAATACTCAGTTCCTTCAAAGTGGCCACCAGATTTGTTAGTATGAACAGTGGCATTAACGTTATCTTCTTGATATTTATATTAGGACAAATGCACATGCTTAAGTTGGAAGAAGAAAAGCTTCCACCTCTTTCTTCCCTGACCTATTGGGCATTTGGGTGGAACAGTGGCCTGAGCTGGCCTAATTTGCTATCAGTGTCTTGCCCAGCCTCCAGTGTAAAGCCACAGAGGGTAATCAGAGCAGCAAGTGGCATTGTAAGACCAAAGCAGACAAAATTGTGCTACGCAACTGTATAAAACCTTACATTTGTGAAAATGAATCAGGCATGCATTCGTTTTCACAAACCTGATGCCAATGAACAGATCTGCTATTAATGACAATTGCTATTTATTGCTGGCCAGATCATGCACTCCTGGGGCCAGATTTATCATTACTCTGACAGCTCACTCCACTTTCACATATGGCTAAAGTCAGTTTTAGCCAAGTCAGATTTATGATCGGCCCTTTAAGACTATAATAAATGTGGTTTGACTGTAGCAGTTTATCCGTCAGTAAGCAGCTTTACAAAAGTCGCACATCTTTACGAAAAAGTCGCACATCTTTACGAAAAAGTTGCATGTTCTATTAAAAAGTCTCATAAGATAAGCATGGTCCTCACTGGAGTGAAATTGACTTTTTTTTGCGACTTTTTAAATAGTCCCAATAGTAAATCTGTCTAGAGATTCATTTACATAAGAAAACACGCCCACTTTCAGAAAACTGCCGAGCATAGTGCAGAGCAGAAAAAAGTCACAAATTTGTGCGCAGTTTTAGCATTTGGGACTTTTTGGGGGACTTTTTCACTCCATTATTCTGACCTGAGCTAATGATAAATCTGGCCCCAGGTGTCTGCCTGTCCATCATGTACCATTCTGTTGCAGCTGCTGCTCTTTTAGCTGCTGCCCCCCCCCCCCCCTTTGCCACCACTACTATGCCTTTACTATATAGCCACATACACCCTGTCCTGTCTGTCAGGTTCCATACAGTACTGATGTTTCTGTAGCTACTACTGCCATTATTACGACCCCTACACCGCTGTCAACAGAGCGAGCCAATTGCATTTTCCAATACCACAGTGTGTGTATAAATATTAAAGGGGTTTTCCAGTTATAATGAATTTTAAGCAGATGCCCGCAGCCTTCCTGCTCAAACAGAAGATTCATACTTACCTGCTCCATGTTACTCTGGTCCTCTCCCCATCTGGTGGTACATGGGCATGGTCACATGCATTGCTCCAACCAAGGACTGGCTTCAGCAATTACGTGCTGCTTGTGGCCATATCATTGTTGAATCCAGTCATTGGCTGGAATGAAACATGTGACCATACCCATGTACCAACTGATGTAAACAGTGCGGAGATCAGAAGATGGAGACGGCGGGGGGACTGGAACGGTGTAGAGAAGATAAATATGAATCTTCTGTATCAGCAGGCAGGCTTGTGAGTAGTTGCTTAAAAATCTTTATAACCAGAAATCCCCTTTAAATCATAATTCCTGTACTACTTGGTCAGAATAAGACATTGCCTCTTCCGATACTACTGTCTGCATATAAACAGTCCAACACTACTATGTGTGTATAAACAACTCAGTCATCTGTCCCCAATATGGGCCAATATTCTGTGTAGTGTATTTTTAAACAGGCTGCTTGCTAACATCATCAACCATGCATTTACCCAGAACTATATACAGTATGCTACTGACACCAGTAATGGTATTCCATGTTTTGGATGTTTGGATGAACCAAAATCAGCAATTTAGATTTTTTTTTTACAGCATTCATTGTTTAATAAATGTGATAACTTTATAATTTGCAGTGTTTCAGATACCAATTATGTATATTTTTTCATATTAAAGGCTGTCTTACTGTGTTTTTGTTTATTTGATATATTCGTTTTCATGTTTTTTTTTTTTAAATCAGAGAAAAATAAAGCTAAAAAACATCCTGTATGATATGATAAATGGATATGCAGATGTACATGGCTACATTTATGGAAAAAAAAAATCACATAAAGTAATGCACAATAGATGAAAACATTATATATGGACTAAACCTTCATTCTGGTATGATCAAATCTGAGACTCTCAGCCAATATATTTTCATCAAAACACATCTGTGCCCGCCTACCAGCGCCCAGGTGATCTCAGTCAGGCAGGTTCTACTCTAAACCTATCTACAGTATGGGCATCTATATTCAGGAGAACAGACACTGCACATATAACCTCTGTGTGCATCCAGGAACTGATGAGAGGAGGAGAGTACACAGCTATATGTACCACCTAATCAAGGCGGCCTGTGTGATAGGCGGAGCAAAAAGTGCGCAAGAATGTTACTCCTAAGATGAAATAGAAGCGCATTCACACTTGAAGGTGTCACATATTGGTTGTTGATATGTGATTTAAAAAAGAATGATTGAATTATCCCTTAAAAGGGAGTATGTCAGCACTTTTAGCATGATAAATTGCTGTCAGCACTAGGTAGGGGCTGAGTAGAGCATAATAGACTTTCTCTTTAAGAGTAGTGAGAATATATGTTCTGTTGTGCTGGATTCTGCTGTGGCTTTACTGAGCCTGAGCTGTTTCACAACCCTTCCAATGAATGGCAGCTGCATCATCCAACCATGAGGCCAGTGCATCTGTTACTCAGAGCAGAGAGAAGAGGCTGCAAAGCAATTTTCGGAGAGCGGAAAGCAGATCTATCTATAACAGAACTGTAACAGTAACGAGGAGGCATTTTCTATATCTGGAGGAAAGAAGGTTTGTACACCAACATAGAAAGGGATTCTTTACTGTAAGAGCAGTGAGACTATGGAACTCTCTGCCTGAGGAGGTGGTGATGGTGAGCGCACTAAAGATTTCAGCAGCAGGACTGAATGCATTTCCAGAGCATAATCTAGCTCCAATGCTCCAGACAGGGGGGCTGTCTGGGTGAAAATGGGGATATATCCGTGTTCATCTCTTAACCTGGACAAGATAGCAGAAACAGGAGAAGCTAAGCACCTGCTTCAATAGCCTAGAGACCAAGCAGATCTGAGACCCAGTGGAGTCTGGCAGAACTAATTCCTCTAGTTATTATGCACTTGCAAAGTGTATGCTATTAGTTAACCAGGCGGAAGCATAGGGTAAGGAAACTAAACAGAAAAAAAAATATTCTACACTTATAGCAATACATAAGCACTTAATACTCTACACGTACATGTAGCAATAAAATCCATGTGAAGAGTTTCATTGCCTACATTTTTTTGTTGTAAACTACTGGTCAGTGGGAGTACCTACCTACAATGAGACAAACTCAGGCATCAGGTTTAATTATAGGAAAATGTGAAGAGCAAATTAGTAATAAAAGGTTTCTGGGTTGCTCTTGTACATATCTATTCATGTGTGTAATATTTAAATTACACACTAATGTAACATGCATTGAAGACTACCAGCATAAATGACAAACTGGAATGGTCTCGTGATACAATGGAAAAGAATTTCCTAACCAGAAGCTTTTAATATTTAATTAGGCAGTTAGAAACATGTGAAAAGATTTATAACAGCTGACAGTGCTCTTAGCGCAATCATTGTGCCTTAAACCAAGGCAAATGATGAAGAGGTAGAACTTTAGATGTAGTCTTAGCGTAAATTACTCTTACATATTCTTAAAACTTAAAGGGATTGTCTCAACTCATCAAATGACCCTTATACTGCTTAAATCGTACATATAAGTGACTTAATGTAATTTATTCATCTGAATTGTCTCCTTGTCAGTGTTTATTCCATTTATCCGTCCCATTATAGATTGCTCATTGTCATTGTAGAAGATCGATCCGGCCTCTCTGGTGGACGGGATAGTGGGAGCGCATAGGAATGCGTGTGCAGCAGCTTCTATACCGGCCACCTGTAACTGGACGTATAGCATGGCCCTGGAGCTGGTTACTTCATTGATGGTTCATAGCAGCGTGGCTTGGGAATGCGCTTGCACAGGCAAGCGGTGCAAGGATGACATCATCCCACTGCTTGCCTGTGTGGGCGCATTCCGAATCAATCAAACTTTCAGTAGACTCCCCCTGTACATATCAGGAAGATTAGAGCTGGTGAGCAGCAGAAGCCGTGAAGTTGAGACAACCCCTTTAAGTGCTGTATGGCACTAAATACCAGTAACTGACTTCTACTTTAGCTTCTTGATATGCATTATGCATGTCGTACTAAATCTACACTGATACCAACACAATCTTCATAGATGTAACTTCCAGGGTAGCAGACTTAGTATTTTCTAGTGGGCTCAACAGTTAATTGGTCCATTAACATAAGATGCATTTACCAATGGCTTTAAAAAGCATGTGCCTCACTGTTACCCCTTATGAATGCATTATTACTTTATTATATCTGTGCTGTGACATCATCATTAGAGATGAGCGATTTTTTAAAAAATTCGATTCGGCCGGTTTTTCAGGAAAATTTGCTTCGATCTGAATTTATTAGTGGAAAATCGCATTAAAAATGGCTATTTCCTGGCTGCTTAGAGCCTTTATAGTGGTGTAGAACACCATGCCTTGTAGTAACACGCATAGCGAATCTGCTTTGGTAGTGAAATAATACTGTGAGTCCATATGACATGCAGATGACAGGCGTCGCTCATAGAATCACTGCACACTTCACTTATTAGGGCAGTTACGGGGCCAAAACTGACAAAAATAACTCAAGTATGAACTCAACCTTACATGGTCGATGTTATCGCCAAGAAGAAGTGCACTCCTTTTACACCGTCGCCAGCTGATTCCTGTTATCAGAACCTGTTCTATTAAACAGGACAGAGTCATTGATTAATTTGCGCTTTTTCTGATCTATCAGAACAATAACCCACAAAAAACTAATCCTGTCTGTGGAGCATACACCTTCACTCAGTCAGCATTTGCTAGTCATAAGAGAATTCTGATGGGACCATACAGGCCTTACAGCTGCTACACAGAATGCGTTGTGCGTCTCATTTTTCCTTCCTTCTGACAGATCAGAAGAAAGGTCAAATAAATGATTATGTCAACTAGGGCGAAAGGCAAAATAGTGGACCAGTTATGAAGTGGGGAGGGTGGGAACATTATGAGAAGTCCAGAGAGTGGACCTATGTCATAGTGGTGAGCTGGAAGCAGCATGAGGAGACCACAGAGTGACCCAATGACAGGGTCTGGATTTGGCAGCAGTATGAGGAGGCCACCAAGTGACACAATGACAGAGTATGGAGTTGGCAGCAGTATGGGAATGCCATCGAGTGGCACAATGACACAGTCTGGAGGTGTTGGCAGTATGAGGAGGCCACCGAGCAGCACAATGACAGAGTCTGGAGCTGGCGGATGCAGCAGCAGCATAATGAGAAGGCCACCGAGTGGCACAATGAAAGAGTCTGCAGATGGCAGAAGTATGATGAGGCCACCAAGTGGCACAATGACAGAGTCTGGAGGAGGCATCAGCATCAGGAGGTTGTTTTGTTGTACTTTTTGTTGTTTCATAATATATATTTTCCTTACACTTTCAGATGACAAATGAGTCACAAGCTTACACGACATCATTCGGTCCATACAGCAAAAGGAGTTTTTCAGTCACCCATAATTTTTACCGGAAAAAAAAAACACTTTGAAAGAGTGGCAAAGTGACATAGTTTGGATGTGCCAGCAGCATCCGGAGACCACAGAGTGGCAAGGTGACATAGTGCAGAGATGGCAGCAGCATGAGGAGACCACAGAGTGGCAAGGTGACATAATGTGGAGATGGTAGGAGCATCAGCAGGATACTACAGAGTGGCAAGGTGAGATATTGTGGAGATGGCAGCAGCATGAGGAGACCACAGAGTGGCAAGGTGACATAGTTTGGAGGTGGCGGCAGCATTAGGAGGTCACAGAGTGGCAAGGTGACATAGTGTGGATATGGTAGCAGCATGCGGAGGCCACGGAGTGGCAAGGTGACATAGTTTGGATATGGCAGCAGCAGCTGCATCAGGAGACTACAAAGTGACCCGGTAATGGCGTGGGGCAGTGGGTGGCAATACCAGTTCCCACTGACGAAGGTGGGTGCAAGAAGGAGAACTTGGCATAAGATGTGTGGCATCAGGCGGGTTGCAGCATCAGAGTAGTAGCTGAGGCAGGTAGTCATAATAAACCGGTCTCTTTTATTAAAGTGTTGGTGTGGCACCATGGATGATCTAGTCTGATGCATCAGGAATTGGTGGTTGGAAAGCGGCCAACTGACTACATAGGATGTCTCTGTAGTAGTTCAGTTTGTCTTCCCTCTCGGTGGGTTTTAAAAAGGCTTCCATTCTGGACCGGTAGCGAGGGTCCAACAAGGTGGAGTGCCAGAAGTCATCCCTCTGCCGAATGGTGACCATTCGGCTGTCACCACGCAAGCAAGTGAGCATGCATCATGCCATTTGTGCAAGTGACTTGGAGGGACTCCCTGCCTCCATCTCCCCGGCATACTGCCACGGTGTGTGTCCGGGTCCTCTGTCTCGTCTTCCTCATCACCCTGTAGTCCCTCTGACTGCTCTGGCTCCTCCTGTCCTGTCAGCTGAGTAGAAAAACCACTCATTTGGCCACACATTGCCTGTGCTCCAATGTGCTTCTCCTCCTCCTCTTCCAGTTGAGTCCCCACAGGGCTTATGTAGCCGTGAGATCGAGGCGCCACGTCTCCTGTTCCCTGACCAGCCATCATCACCAGCATCTGTTCTAGGACATGAAGCAGTGGAATGACGTCGTTCATCCCTTAGTCCTAGGAAATGACAAATAACGTGGTGTCCTCAAAGGGCCTAAGCAAACGGCAGGTGTCACTGGCTGACATCGAAGTTACACAGGGGAGTACTCCTATCCGCTTGCATTATCCTGAAATCGTTGATGGCCTTTCTCTGTTCATATAGTCGGTCGAACATATGGAGGGTGGAATTTCAACGGGTGGAAACGTTGCATATCAGCCTATGTTGGGGGATGCCATTCTACCAGTGGTAGAGTGGCTAAAGTGCATGCAAAGTTTCCTCACCATTTTTAGGATGTCTTGCAGATAGGTGGAAGACTTCAGGAACCGCTTGACAACCAGTTTGAACACGTGTGCCATGCAGCGTCATGGCTCAGCCTTTCTTGATGAAGTACTGACACCATGTCCTTCCCGTTGTTGGTCACCATGGTACCGATTTTCAGTTGTCACGGAGAAAACCAGGATTTGATTTCTTGATGCATCACACAGAGCAGTTCCTCCCCTGTGTGACTCCGTTCGCCATGGTAAACTAAGTGCAGAACAGGGTGACACATGTGGTATGCTGGGGGGGCACTGTGACTTGTCCCTGCAGTGGAGGCTGAGGACATGGTGGAGGATGAGGATGCATAGGCGGACATTGTCACAGGACCAACGGCGTGACAATTAGGAGGTGGAAGCAACGTGACCAGGCTAAGTTGCTGGTGTGGCTGTGCAAGAACCACATTCACCCAGTGGGCCATAAATGACATGTATTGTCCCTCACCATAGTTATAGCTCCACACGTTGGCGCTGCCGTGCACTTTGGCAGACACTGACAAGCTCAAGGACTGGCCCACCTTCTGTTCTACATGTGCGTGCACGGCTGGTTTTAGCAAAGAAATGACAGCTTGGGACTTTCCACCTCGGCTTGGCACAAGCGATTAGTTCTCTGAAAGGTGCAGAGTCCACCACTTGGAAAGCAAGGGACTGCAGCACCAGCAACTTGGACAGGAGCACATTCAGCTTCTGCGCCATTGGATACATGAGCGCGTACTGCTGTCTCTTGGCAATCGCTTCGGTGATCGATTGCTGAAGGAATGTCGGGGAGTAGGAGGAGCAGGAGTATCTGGACCAGAAGAAGATGGGAATGACAGACAGCTCCCTTAGGCTGAGGTGGTGGAGCCTTGACTGTCTGAAACCTGGTGCGTGCCACTGGCTGATGCCGCGGTTGGTGCGGCAGGGTGGACCCTCACATCAGAGCCATGGTTATCCCAGGCCACTGTAAGGCGACACTGCATATGTGGACGCAGGGCAGTAGTGCCAACATTGGCACCCTGGCCATGCTTCAGCCTCTGCCCACAGATGCGACATATAGCCACGTTCACCTCCTCTGGCGCTTTGGGAAAAAAACTGCAACAACGCTGAGAAGTTGATTTTCCCCCCCAACAGTCTGCACTGACTGCTACTGCTGCTGTCTCCGTGAACCCCTGCACCACATCTTCCCAGGCAGGTAGGCTGCTGCAAAGCAGGTGGTCTACCCTGGGCACGTTTTGCTCTTGACCTCCCACTGCTGCCACCCTGCTGACTTGCTGGCTCTGCCATTGCCTGGTGGGCAAGCTGCCACCCTCTTCTCCTGATGATGACGAAGCCCCTTCTTCACCCGGCTCCCAAGTGCGATCTGCTTCATCATCATTGAGTAGTGTCTGCACATCACTGATGTCCTCCTCAACGGCCTCTGTGTCAGGAGCCTGACCACTCGCAATACAAGCTCCCATGCCACTCTCCTCATCACTATTTGCTCGCCTAGCGGAGAAAGTGGTAGAAGTCTCCTCCACATCTTGGCTGGGCAGTAGCTGCTGACTGTCCTCTAGTAGCTCATCCTCGCTGAAAAGTGAAGCTGAGCCCACTGCATGTAGTACTTCTTGCGGTGATGGAATAGAAAAGGCCAGAGGTAGGTTGAGGACAGGTGAGGGCACAGGGCCTTCTCTCGGGCCATGCGAACTAAGGGTTGTGTCTGACGAACCCACCGACTGTTGGCTGGGGGTGTCTGATGTCACTTGGGATGACGTGGATGACCGAGTTAACCATTCAAGAGCTGCAGGGTTGCTGATCAAGACACGACCGCTAGATGACACAGGGAGCTCAGGCCTCTCGCTGCGACTACTGCTGCCATGACCCCCCTTCTCTGCTGCAACCTCTGCTTGTGCCAGAAACATTCAGGCCTCTGCCAAAACTCTGTGCATGGCCTAACACTTTTCTGCCTGACATACTTGTAGCTGAACTAAACAAATAGAAATTAAAACACCCCTAAAAGCGACAAGTATCTTTTTCTTTTTGTACTCAAATAGGCCACTAAACGCTTTCATCACAATTAACTGCTGAAATGCACTGAGAATATATGTTTCTTGTTGTACTAAAATGTGACCCTATGTGCTTTGACCAGAAACAAATTAAAGAGTGATCTGCGTATACATATTTCTTGAAGTACTGAAATACGCCCCTATAAGCTTTCACCAGAAATAACTGCAGCAGTGAACTGAGAACATATATATTTCTTGTTGGACTGAATTAGGCCACTGTACACTTTGACCAGAAAAAAAATTAAAGAGTGAAGTGGGTATATATATTTCTTGCAGTACTGAAATACACACCTATACACTTTCACCATAAATAACTGCAACAGTACAGTGCATATAAATATTTTTCTTTTTTTACTGTAATACACCCCTACACGCTTTCAACAGAAATAACTGCAGCAGTGCAGTGCATATATATATTTGTCTTTTTTTTACTGAAATATGCCCCTATACGCTTTCAACATAAATAACTGCAACAGTGCAGTGTGAATATATTTTTCTTATTTTACTGAAATACACCCCTACATGCTTTCACCAGAAATAACTGCAACAATGCAGTGCATATATATTTATCTTTTTTTACTGTAATACGCCCCTATACACTTTCGCCTGAAATAACTGCAACAGTGCAGTGTGTATATATTTTTCTTGTTGTACTGCAGATGTAAAATGTGCTTATATATTTTTTTCTTGTCGTACTGAATAAGATACTAAGATATAAGCCAACATAATACTTGCAGCCCAATAACAAAAAGATGGAATGACAGAGCTGTCTAATGACTATTTGGATCCCCAAATAATCGTTCCCTGCACTTGTAAATCACTTTCCTATCAATGTCCCTAGGGCCTTCTGACATCTCTCCCTGCACTAAGATGCTGTGAAATAATTCCTCCCTCCTAGCCTTTCCCTGCACTTATAAATCCTTTTTTCATTTTTTTTAAACAGAGGTTTTTCCAATTTCTGTCCCTAGCTCCTTCACATGTCTGTCCCTGCACTCTGAACGCTGGAAAATGGCAGAATCGAATATGGCTGCCGCATTTATAATGCCGTGACATCACAGGGCTGGCTGGCTGCTGATTGGCTGCATGCAGGCATGTCAGTCTGGGTGATCCCACCTTCCCAGGGTTCCTTGCCCTATGTCCTCTGTCCATTTTAGGAAAATTGTGATTCGTTACAACGAAGCGCAATGAAATTCGCATTCGCTGCTAATCAAATTTTTCCTGAAATTCTGATCGAATTCCACTTCGTCAGCCTTGATTTGCTTATCTCTAATCATCATAACTGCATTTGACATCACTATATGTATTTTTTTTTCCCCTTTTTTGATTAGGTCAGAATTACTTAGTGACTGTTTTGTGCTTGTTATTCCTGTACTATGATATCATGGTGTCCACAGTCCCTGTACAGTGACATGTCTGTATAATTCATGTTCTTGTAGCATCACTGAGTAGATTATTGCTTTATATTAGTGACTGTATATATTATCCCTGTGCTTTAACTTCACTGGGCACATTATCTCAATATTGTGAGGGCACTGAGGGCACTATCCCTGTGCCATGTCATCAAAGCACACATCATTCCTCTTATGTGTGATCACTGTGTGCATTATTCATGTACTGTGACATTACAGTGTGCATTATCTTTGTGAATTAGTGAGATCAAAATAATCACAAGACTTTCCTGCCCTGAACATGATGCTCAAATTTGTTATGGTGGAAAGGCACACCATTCCAACTTTGGCTATAGGACCCTGCCTGTAGGCCTTTTTTTCTCTATTTTTTTTCTAATCACATGCTATATGTATAGGTATCTTATTCTCAGTGGACTTTATACTGTATGTGTATGATGCTAATTCATGCTGCACTTTTAATGTCCATGTAGCTTATTCTTACTTCAGCTCTATTTGCGGCGTCACCGCTGCAAGCCTTCCCATCTTACATCTAGTGACATGCTTCTAGCTTGGCCACATCATCACTGGCATGTCCAGGGATATGTCAATTAATGTAAGATGGACGGGTTTGCGGCTGTGACTTGGCTGTTGCAGGGAGACTCACCCGTAACTCCACACCAGTTTCAAAGTCTGATTTCTTATAAATGGCGTTGATGAGACATTTACTAAAAAACAATGATTACAGTGTTATATGACAGTTACATTTGTTAACCGGCTCCTTTTAAGGCTCCAACTACTGTATTTTTTTCTCGTTTGTGGTTAATACCTACTGCTCTTTGGTTGACACTTACTGATCTCCATATGTACTGTATGTATTTATTCTTTATGCTCTCTATATGTATAGGTTTATTATTATTGCTTGTGGTTAATTTTTACTGCTCATTTTGGTGTAAAAGTGGATAATTCTTACTACTCTCTCTATATGTACTCTCTCTAAATTCTTACTACTCTCTCGTATGTGGTTTATTCTTACTGTTTTATATGTACTATATGTTTTATTCTTACTGTACTCTCACAGAGGCCATGCACTACTATCTGTAGCTTTAAAGTCCTTGTTCAACCACAGAATGATGTGCTTTCTGACAGCAGCTGCAACTTCTCAGGCTTGACCTCTTAATGATTATGACTGATTATTATAACTTCCTGTGGATCACATCCTTGCTCCTACCATGCTGCTTCTCTTGTCTGATTGCCTTCAATTTGCCTGGGTTAAGGAAACTAAGATATCCTGGGTCTACATTGTTTTCACTCCTTTCCAAGCAAAGGAGACTTTAGGTGCTGCTCCAGGTGTCAGAGGTTAATAGCAGCAGTACTCCCAGACTTATTTATGCACAAAGAAAATGGTTATTGCATAAAATAGACAAAGGTTAAATATAATGCCATTTGTATAATAAATAGAACCTCTTAATCATCCAAGTTTTTTCTTTATAGAAAAGGGCAGCTGCCAACTGCACTGAAATATTTCTTACAGGCCACAATTCTAAATGGGCCAGTTTCCCCACTGAGAGATTCCATTTAATGAAATACATTGTTCAAAACAATAAAAGATCCCTTAAAAACCCTAGAAGAAGGTCATTGTTTGAGCGCATTGTCACTTGATCCCACATAGCTTAGAACTAGCTGCAGTCTATTCTTCTTTGTACAGAATATTAGGAATATATATATATATATATATATATATATATATACAGGTCCTTTTCAAAAAATTAGCATATTGTGATAAAGTTCATTATTTTCTGTAATGTACTGATAAACATTAGACTTTCATATATTTTAGATTCATTACACACAACTGAAGTAGTTCAAGCCTTTTATTGTTTTAATATTGATGATTTTGGCCACAGCTCATGAAAACCCAAATTTCCTATCTCAAAAAATTAGCATATTTCATCCGACCAATAAAATAAAAGTATTTTTAATTAAAAAAAAAGTCAACCTTCAAATAATTATGTTCAGCTATGCACTCAATACTTGGACGGGAATCCTTTTGCAGAAATGACTGCTTCAATGCGGCGTGGCATGGAGGCAATCAGCCTGTGGCACTGCTGAGGTGTTATGGAGGCCCAGGATGCTTCGATAGCGGCCTTAAGCTCATCCAGAGTGTTGGGTCTTGCGTCTCTCAACTTTCTCTTCCCAATATCCCACAGATTCTCTATGGGGTTCAGGTCAGAAGAGTTGGCAGGCCAATTGAGCACAGTAATACCATGGTCAGTAAACCATTTACCAGTGGTTTTGGCACTGTGAGCAGGTGCCAGGTCGTGCTGAAAAATATAATCTTCATCTCCATAAAGCTTTTCAGCAGATGGAAGCATGAAGTGCTCTAAAATCTCCTGATAGCTAGCTGCATTGACCCTGCCCTTGATAAAACACAGTGGACCAACACCAGCAGCTGACATGGCACCCCAGACCATCACTGACTGTGGGGACTTGACACTGGACTTCAGGCATTTTGGCATTTCCCTCTCCCCAGTCTTCCTCCAGACTCTGGCACCTTGATTTCCGAATGACATGCAACAGTCCAGTGCTGCTTCTCTGTAGCCCAGGTCAGGCGCTTCTGCCGCTGTTTCTGGTTCAAAAGTGGCTTGACCTGGGGAATGTGGCACCTGTAGCCCATTTCCTTCACACGCCTGTACACGGTGGCTCTGGATGTTTCTACTCCAGACTCAGTCCACTGCTTCCGCAGGTCCCCGAAGGTCTGGAATCGGGAACAGCCTATTCGTTCAGAAATTTCTTTCTGTGTCTTACCCTCTTGTTCGAGGGTGTCAATGATGGCCTTCTGGACAGCAGTCAGGTCGGCAGTCTTACCCATGATTGCCGTTTGGAGTAATGAACCAGGCTGGGAGTTTTTAAAAGCCTCAGGAATCTTTTGCAGAGTTAATTAGTTGATTCAGATGATTAGGTTAATAGCTCGTTTAGAGAACCTTTTCATGTTATGCTAATTTTTTTAGATAGAATTTTTGGGTTTTCATGAACTGTATGCCAAAATCATCAATATTAAAACAATAAAAGGCTTGAACTACTTCAGTTGGTGTGTAATGAATCTAAAATATATGAAAGTCTAATGTTTATGAGTACATTTCAGAAAATAATGAACTTTATCACAATATGCTAATTTTTTTAGAAGGACCTGTATATATATTTATTTATTAGTGTTGATCGAGCATGCTCGGCCGAACTCCAGTGTGTGGCCGAATTCCGTGTGTGCTCGAGCGCAATGCTTGAGTCTCCTCCCCGCACGTTTGTTGGCTGCTAAGCAGCCCATAAACATGAAGGTAAGAACTGCCACTCTCTGTAATGCCGTAGCCATGTTGGTTACTGACATACAGTGATTGGCTGGCCAGAACGCGACATCAGGTGTTCTAAAGCACCCAATAACAAGTGGTTCGGCCAGTCTTAGGCCCCTTTCACACAGGCGAGAAATTTGTGCGGGTGCAATGCGCATTGCACCCACACTGAATCCAGACCCATTCACTCCAATGGGGCCGTGAACATGAGCAGTGATTTTCACGCATCACAAAATCGCAGAATGCTCTATATTGTGCGTTTTTCACGCGTTGAAAAATTCCATAGAAGTGAGTTGGGCCTGCGTGAAAATTGCAAGCATCCGCAAGCAAGTGCGGATGCGGTGCAAATTTCACAAACGGTGTATTCTGCAGCACCACAACAGGCTGGAAGAGGCAGTGGGGTGGCAAAAGGGAGAAGGCAGGCATCATCAAACAGGCCCGCAACTGTTCCCCGGAGGGGTAAGTGTTCCGCAGTCTGGTGCTTTTTTGAGGAAAGTGCGGAAGATAAAAGAGTTGTCTTTTGCAACCTGTGCTGTACCAAAATGAACACGGGCATTAACACTAGTAACCTCACCACCACCAGCATGATCCGCAACACTGCATCAAAGCACTCTAATAGGTGGGCCTTATGCCTAGGTCCACAATCAGCCTCCCGCCCTGCACCTGGACCTTCACAGGCACCATCATCTAGCACATCCACTTCTGTGTCCCAGTGCAGATTACAGATGTCCATACCCCAGGCCTTAGAAAGAAAGCGCAAATACCCAGCCACCCACCCACAGGCCATAGCACTAAATGCGCACCTTTCCAAATTGCTGGCCTTGGAAATTTTGCCATTTCGGCTTGTGGACACTGAGGCTTTCCGTAGCCTGATGGCTGTGGCGGTCCCTCATTACTCAGTCTCCAGCCGCCACTATTTTTCCCGGTGTGTCGTCTCCACCTTACACCAGCATGCGTCCCATAACATGACCTGTGCCCTGACCAACGCAGTTATTGGAAAGGTCCACTTAACGAGTGACACATGGACGCTACATTTTTCCTGACGGCACACTGGCTGAACGTTGTGGAGGCTGGGAGCGAGTCATACCCTGGGATGGCACAGGTGCTATGACGCCAAGGATTGCGGGCCCTACTTCCATCAGGATTTCCGCCACCACCTACATTAGTGGCTGCAACCCCCCCTTCTCCTCCTCCATCTCCTCCTCCACTTCCACCTCTGAATTATCATCTTGGAGCACCAGTCAGCCATCAGTCAGTAGCTGGAAGCAGTGTAGCACTGGCAGTGGGGAAGCGGCAACAGGTCACGCTGAAACTAAAATCTTTAGGTAACAAACAGCACACCGCCGCAGAGCTGTGGCAGGGTATGAGGGACCAGACTGAGCTGTGGCTCTCGCCACTCAACCTAGAACCAGGCATGGTTGTATCTGATAATGGCCGTAACTTGGTGGTGGCTTTGGAGCTTGGCAAGCTCACACACATCTCATGCCTAGCCCACGTGTTTAACTTAGTGGTACAGTAATTTCTCATATCCTACCCCAATTTGCCTGAGCTACTGGTGAAGGTGCGCCACGTGTGTGCCCATTTCCCAAAGTCATCTACAGCTGCCACTTGCAATTGCCAGCTCACTGACTGTTGTGCAAAGTGAGCACGCACTGGAACTCCATGTTCCACATGTTGGCCAGGCTTTGTGAGCAGCAGAGGGCAGTAGTGGAATACCAGCTGCAACATGGTCGTCGCCTTTCCAGTCAGCTTCCACTCTTCACAAGCGATGCCGCTATTATCAGCGTTAAGTATAATGTATAGACGAGTACTCCTCATCTGGTCTTATGCAGAAATATTTATTAGTTAAAAAATATATAAAATATTTTAAAAGAGAATATATTTGAGGATAATATAATGTACAGATGACATATACAGTTGCTTATTGAAATTTCCACAAAAACATAAAATGATGTTGACTTGATCACATTACTATAAAGTGCATGTGCAGTAGAGAGAATATAAAAAATGGGTAAAAATTTAAAATGTAAATAAAAATAGAAATAAAAAGTTTTGGTTTTTTTGGGTATAAAAATATAAAAATAGTAGAGACACGTGGGTGTCCAATCTGTTACAATAATTAATCCTGGTGCTGGTGAATCAATTGTTGGTGTATTCTTGATGGGAGATCAGAGGGTAAATAAAAAAATATAAAAATATACAGTATATCGTCGTGATCTAAATAGTTCAGTGTCTTCTCTTATAGATTTATATTCTCCTTTCCTCTGTGAAGTAATTCTATTCCTCTGTGCTGGTTAATGTTGTTGATAGTCATCGATATCTAGCATTTATATTGCACAGTGTCCCAATAAGTTAGCAGTGATTTAACAGTGAATATATTGCACAATGTCCCGATGTGTTGGCAGTAATTTCAACCTATATTATCAGCGTAACCATCCCACTTCTGTGTCTACTGAAATGCTCGCTGCTCACAATGAAGGAGGATTCTTTGCATGTGTGAGAGGTGGAAATGGGGAAAGACAGTACACAGGGTGATAGCCAGACCACCGTCCGTTCGTCTTCTCTGCTCAAATTGGATGATGAAGAGAAGCAGGCGACAGTTGCCTCCGCTACAGAGGGTAGTACTCACAGCAGGTTTATTCCATTTCTTCAGTGTGGATGGGCCGAAGAGGGAGAAGAGAACAAGGATATTGAGAGACATCCACCTTATGAGGACAGTGAAGTCTTGTCTGTTGGGACTCTGGCACACATGGCTGACTATGCTACGCTGCCTTTCCCGTGACCCTCACGTTATACGCATTTTCACCAGCACCGATTACTGGTTGTTCACCCTTCTCGACCCCCGCTACAAATAACACTTCTCATCTCTCATTCATGTGGTGGAGACGACTAGCAAAATGGTGCAATAACAGAAGGTCCTTGTGGGGGGCGGAGCTTGCGCCGGATGAAGATGGCCGCATAGCTCTCGGCTCTGTGAAGAGAACCGTCCCTAACGCCAGCTAATATTAGCTATAAGTGGCGAAAATGGTGAAGATCGGGAATGCCAGACATGGCGACACCCCTGCTTCCTCCAGAAATAAAATCGCAAGCGGGGACATGGAGAAGTTCCTGAAAAAAGCTGCATCAACGGTGGCTGCAAGGGAACCTAAGATGGCGCCGTCACCACAAGCAAAGGCCCCGAAGCGCTCATCAGCACAAGCGGAGGAGGATAGCGACACAGAAGACCCACAACCCAGAGCGGACCTCCCGATTACGAGGAAATACCTGGATAATGCTCTGAACAGAGTAATGGAGCCGATCCTCGCGGAGCTGTCAGCCTGCAGACAGGAGGTGAGACAGATAGGAGACCGGGTGGAGAGCCTGGAGTTGCGCGAGACGGAGATTCTAAATCACCAGACTGCTGTGTCGGATTCCCTCCATCGGTGCGCAGTATACCTAAATGACCTCCATAGATCAATAGAGGACCAGGAAAATAGAGGGCGCCGAAACAATCTGAGGTTTAGAGGAGTGCCTGAATCAGTCCCCATTGGCGATGTTGCAGCTACCATATTAGAAATCTGCGGATCATTACTGGGCCCCAACTTCCCACAAGAAGTAACCATAGAACGAGCGCACAGAGCCCTGAGGCCCAAGCCCAAGCCAGCTGAACCGCCCAGGGACATAATCTGTGAGTTCCTCAACTTTCAAGTTAAAGCAGCCATATTAGATGCCGCACGTAGGCGTCCTGATTTCAGGTTTGAAGATTCCAAGATCGACATCTATCAAGACCTAGCCCCTTCGACTTTGAAGAAACGAAGGTCCCTTAAGCCCTTAACAGATTGGCTTCGGTCCAAAAAGATCCTGTATAGGTGGTCCTACCCGTTTGGACTGTCCTTCACCTATGAGGGCAAAAGAATCAATATCTCCTCATTTACAGATCTTACAGTCGCTTACGATAATCTGAAAATACCTCCTATGCCAATTGAAAATTGGGAACTTTTTCAGGATCTTTGCACCCTGCCGGATATTCCCAAAGTGGCCCCCTTTGAACTGCTTCGTACCCCAAAGTCATCTCGCTCCAAGAGACGGAATCTTCAGCTCACTCCAAGAAGCCATTCTCAGGAACAATAGATGGTTCTGTATGTCTGTCTTCATATAGTTCTAGACTATGATAACAGTTGAATGACATTTTATGCAGTTACCTCAGAATACGAAACTTCTTAGCTAACATGTTTCCGCATAGCCTGCTTTACTGTTTATAGAGCTTTCTCCATTTTCGCAGTAGCATAACCTTGCCCTAGGCGTTATACGTTCTCCTTATCGGTCTACTGACCAAGTAACCCCCCCTCCTGATTAGGATCATGGAAAATCCTATGTTGTATGTTTTCTCATTTATTATTTGTTCATCCAGTTGTGTTATGTTCCCCCTTTCTCCCTCTCCTTCTTCTAATCCAAGGTGTCTGCTTACCTCACTGATATGGAGTGAATGCCTCTCGCACCCAGCCTCTATAGCACATGAGACAGCTGACCTCCACAAACCTGATATTTTCTCTCAGTTAAGGCTCCACCAGCCGCAAGGTAAATTTACACACACTACATCAAATGGCTGACTTGTTGGTGGCCTCTTATAATGTCAAGGGTTTTCACTCCCCCTCAAAACGGAGCCAAATCTTTGCCATTCTAAGGAAAGCTAGGGCTGGAGTGTTATTTTTACAAGAGACACACTTCCGCTTCAACCACTACCCTGACATGAGGTTCTCTCACTACTCCAATTGGTATCATTGTGGGAGCGGCTCTTCTGCTTCTTGTGGAGTTAGCATAGGACTACAAAGAAAAATCCCTTTTAAATTTATCAGTCAAACTCTAGACCCAGAGGGTAGATTCATTTTGCTTAAAGGCACAATAGGGCCGCAAATATATACTTTTATTAACATGTACGCCCCAAATTCTAACCATTTCCGTTGGTTTTCTGACATCTTCCCTGTGATAGAATCTTTTAAGGAGGGTATAGTGATTGCAGGGGGTGATCTGAACGTGGCACTTTTTCCGCGATTAGACGTCTCCTCACATAAATCAGTTCACTCTAAAAAATCTCTTAAAACTATTAGAAATATCTTCTGGGATTTGCACCTAATAGATGTGTGGCGATCTCATAATCCCAATACCATAGATTTCACTTTCTATTCCCCAACACATGGCACTTATCACAGATTGGACTATCTGTTCATCTCCAAAGAGCACATCCATCTGTGCAGGGAGGCATCCATTGGTTCAATTCATGTGTCAGACCATTCTCCAATATATGTCAAGGTGGTGGTGACCCCTAATGAAACACCTACGTGTTTTAACTGGCGATTAAATGAATCCCTTTTGGGTTACAAGGACTCAGTTGAGCAAATCTCCAAACACCTAACTGAATATTTCTCCCTAAATGAAAGCTCCGAGTTATCAGTCAATACCACCTGGGACGCTCATAAGCCTGTAATTAGGGGACATTTCATAAGCATAAGCACGTACCACAAAAAAATGAGGGAAAGAGAAATAGATGACAAACTAGAAAATATCCAGAGACTTGAATCTCAGCACAAAAATAATTCCTCTGACACCCACCTTCAGGAGCTGTCGGAATATAGGGCCAAACTCAAAACCCTTCTAGCATCTAGAGCAGCCAAATACTACATGAGCGCCCAACACAAATTCTTTGCGCACGGGGACAGGGCTACCAAGTTTGTGATGAACAGGGTTAAAGGGAGGAGGTCGGCAAACTATGTCCACCAGATTTCTTCAGAGGATGGGACCCCAATATTCTCGGTCAACCAGATCGCAGCCCAATTCCGCTCCTTTTACAAGGATCTTTATAATCTTCCCACAACAACGAACCCCGAAGCTCGCGCTTCAATCACGTCATTATTTTTGTTAGCCGCCAAATTGCCTAGCATTTCCACAAATCAAAAATCGAGTCTGGAAGCCCCCTTTTCCCTAAATGAGCTCAAAAAAGCAATACACCAAATGCCGACGGGGAAAAGTCCAGGCCCTGATGGACTCCCGCTAACATACTACAAAACGTTTCAGGAGCTCCTTCTCCCCCATCTCCTTAAAGTCTGCAATCAGTCCCTTAAGGGCATCCCTCTTTCAAGGGATATGACGGCAGCCCAAATTACTTTAATCCCTAAAGAGGGGAAGGACGCCAAATTGTGTTCCAGTTATAGGCCCATTTCCCTCCTAAACGTGGACCTCAAGCTCCTGGCAAAAATGCTCGCTAACAGGTTAGCCTTACTACTCCCTCAACTTGTTCATGGGGATCAGGTGGGCTTTGTTCGCAATAGGGAAGGTAAAGACAATTCTACTAGAGTGATCAATGCTCTCTGTCATGCTAAACGGATGTCCTCTCCTCTGCTTTTACTCAGTACAGATGCTGAGAAAGCATTCGATAGGGTAAATTGGTCATATCTAAAGCAAGTTTTGTCGAGCTTTGGTCTACCTGATCCCTTTATTAAAGCAACATTCTCGATGTATGAACAAGCAACTGCCTCGGTACTAGTAAATGGGAACCTGTCCTCCCCTTTTGCCATTGGGAATGGGACCCGTCAAGGCTGCCCCCTCTCACCCCTCTTATTTATTTTGGCTCTCGAACCGCTGCTAGCAACTATAAGACTGGACAGGGAAGTTATGGGTCTACGTGTTGGGGGTAAGGAACAAAAAGTTGCTGCTTTTGCAGATGATGTACTTATGATGATGATCAATCCGAAGGTAGCCCTTCCACGAATCCAATATCACCTCAACGCATACAGCACCATATCAGATTTCAAAATGAATGCCAGCAAAACATTAGCCCTTTGCTCTGGGATTCCACAGACAACTAAACGTCAACTGATGACCGACTCCCCATTCAATTGGTCTTCTCCCAACATCACGTTTTTGGGGGTCAAGATTAGCCCAAATATAAATGACCTCTTTTCTCTCAACTATACTCCCTTGAAAAAGTCACTCATCAAATCAATTGATAATCTGGCCCGTACCAACCCTATGCTCTCTTGGTTTGGTCGAAAAAATCTTCTCTCCTCCTTGATACTCCCCAGGCTTACCTACTTACAGCAAGTCCTTCCTATCCCTGTTCCTAAACATTATTATGATGAAATTACAAAAGAATTCAGGGCATTCATCTGGAATGGAAAGAAGGCGAGACTCTCGTTCGCCCTCCTCACCAAACCTAGACATGCAGGGGGAATAGGCCTTCCAAACCCTGCGCTGTATGGGAAAGCTATTCTTCTCTCACGCGCAATAGCTTGCTTGGGACCTTCCCCTGCTTCCGCTGTGGTCCAGATGGAATTGGGCATCTTGAATAGTTCACCCAGAGCACTTTTCTTGAGACATAAGACGGTCTTTCCTGGCCACATGTCTCATTATCCAATTCTTAGGGCTACTCTGGAGGCATGGAAATGGCTATCATCCACGCATTGCTCAATCTCTTTCCCTTCTCCTTTACTGTCCACAACAGATGTCATTAATACAGCTCCCCTCCCCTTAAGGGGCTCAACTTCTTTAGGGCTGATCTCCTCCTCAATCCCAATAACATCCCTAGCCCTACCTGCTGGAGTATGGATGGACTTGAAGGACACCAATGCTCTGCTAAACCCTCACCCAAGAGATTTTCTTTCTGTGGCTTATCTCAGAGCCTATCTAAAACAACACATCTCAGTGGGCGACCTTTTCCGCCCTCTAGTCTGGCTGGAGGCTTTGATCTCCTCACAAACAATACCCAGAAAGCTCATTTCACTGATATACAGTAAGCTGCGCATGCCCCCCATAATAGCTAAGCCATCCTTTATTAGGCAATGGGAATTGGATCTAAACATTACAATTCCTTACGAGTCCCTACCTAAATTATTAGAATCTCCACACAAAGTCTCCCGATGTGTTAGAATTCAAGAAAACAGTTATAAAATCCTTACTAGATGGTACAATACACCAGATAAGACAGCAAGATACATAGGGTCCGCATCGGATACCTGCTGGAGGTGTCAGGGGGAGCAGGGAACCTTCCTGCACATTTGGTGGGCATGCCCGCCTATACATGAATGGTGGCGCAAGGTATTCTCAACCGCCAATAAAGTCTGTGGTTCCTCAATCCAACCTTCCCCGCAAACTGCTCTTCTTTCCTTTTCCCAAGGGAAGGAGACCCCTAAACAGCCATTTATATTCACACAGATGATACTGGCGGCTCGTCTCCAACTCCCCAAATACTGGCTTCAACCGACAACTCCCTCTTTGGATCAGTGGATCCAAAAGATTGATCAGATTCACAGATTTGAGGAACTTTCTTCTTGGGAAACTCGCACACATACAACTTTCCTCAAAAAATGGGTCAAATGGGCCAACTACAGAGCCCCTAAACCTCAGAGCACTACTGACGTCTAGATTCCTTGGAGCGCACAAGCCGCTTTTTGAACATCCTCTCAATACGTCCCATGTTCTTATTATCAAGACTCAACATAAGAGTAGACCAAATATTTTGGCATCTGATGTTATTACCCTTATGAATATTTGACATAGTAACTAATACTAATTGCCTTTCTAATGTAGCTGGATTGCCTCAAGCTTTTAATGTCAGTCATGTACGCTAACCTATGTGCTGTGTTATATTGGCTAATTCACTATAGTATCACTCTGTGTCTAACCATACTATGATGTAGCCTGCGAGCATATACCTTGGTACTCCCTGTTACCTTCTGTTACACTTGAAAATTCAATAAAAATATAAATAAATAAATAAAAAAAAAAAAAGGTCCTTGTGGAAAATTTGCTAAAAAAATTTCCAGCTGACAACGCTGGCAGCAGAGTACGTAGTTCCTTGTGCAACCGAGGAGAAGAGGGGAACACCCAGCAGCTCCAACAGAGCCAAGGCAACCCTCTCCAAGGCCTGGGACAGTTTCATGACACCCCGCCAGCAACCTCACCCTGATGCATGGCCTAGTGTCACAAGGAGAGAAAAGTTTTGGAAGATGGTGAAGGCTAAACATAAAGGCATTTTAAATGTGGCTTTTATGGTGTATTGAATACACTTTATTCCCATGCACCCCGTCCACCACTAAAAAGGGTATATGGTTCAATCTTCCTTTTCTCATCCTCCTCCTCCATCATATGCTTATTAGGCTGCCCTCGCCCATGTTTTTTGATGGTCAGCTCAGCAACAAAGTATTAGTTTAAGGGTGTGCACACCATATTATTTTATTTTTATATTTTTTCTTCCCTCTACCTAAAAGATTTCAGTTTATTTTTCAATTGAGTGGTACAGTTTATATGTCACATTAAAGGTGGAAAAAGTTCTGAAATTATTTCTCTTTGTCTCACTTTTTTACAGCACAGAAATCTGACATTTTAACAGGGGTGTGTAGACTTTTTATATCCACTGTATATAATGTAGGAAGGTGCAAGGAGCCGTCATTGATGGAAGGTATGTGTCACTGAGGTTCCTGGCCTTGGTGAGGTAAGAGCTGGTAGTTTTAACTGTCAGCGGCAGCTAGTGCTGATTGACACTGTTTGTTGTTAGTATGGCTCTAAAGCGGATCCGGGCCAACTCTTACTGGGAGTAGCCAAAGTGCTGGGTGGGTGGCTTCTCCCCACGCTCCAGGTTGGATCTTCATTGGCCTATATAAAACCTAGCCAGCAGTTTCAGTTGGGTGTGGATGATTCTCCATCTGACAAGGAAGCTGTGGAGACTCTGCTTTGGTATCTGTGAATTGGTGCCATGCTAAAGGCTTGAAAGCCGCATGCTGGAAAACAGGCACCTAAAGCCTGCTGTGGATGGCTGGGGCAAGGACTGCTAACCAGGTAAAGATTTTGTTCTATGGACATTGCATGGTGTGAACAAACACCAAGACTATGAATGGTCATTTTGTGTTTCGTTATGTGTGAATAAACACCGAACTGTTTAAGTTAAAGACTTTGTCAGTTTCTCTATACTGTGTCCGCTAGCCTGTCAAAACCCCACAATATATATATATATATATATATATATATATATATATATATGTATTTATATTTATATAGTGACATGCACATGCAAAAGTTTGGGCTCCCCTGGTCAAAATTACTGTTACTGTGAGCTGTTAAGCAGGTTTATGAAAAAATGACCTCCAAAAGGCATAACATTAAAAATGAAACACACTTTTGGTTTTGCACAATTTTAGAGTGAAACAAGGAAAGTAGTTCCTTGCAAAAGTATGGGAACCCAAGGAGATTTGAGTGCTCAGATAACTTTGACCAATGTCTCAGACCTTAAATCGCCTGTTAAGGTTAAGGCTTGTTTATAATCACAGTTAGCAAACCCATGTGATGCAAATTTTAAACCCTATAAATAATCTAAACTTATCCCAAAAGACAGCAGCCATTTATTCCTCTGAGCAGCTCTGAGAATGAAAAAAGCTGAGGCCCACAAAGCAGAGGAAGGGTATAAGAAGATAGCAAAGCATTTTCAGGTTGCCATTTCCTCAGTTCAAAGTATAATTAAGAAATGAAAATTAACAGGAACAGTGGTGGTCAAGAGAAGGTCTGAAAGACCAAGAAAGGACAGCTAGAAAGGCAAATCAGAACCCCCACTGCAAAAGACTTTCAGTAAAATTTAGCAGACTCTAGAGTTGTGGTACATTGTTCTACTGTTCAGCGACACCTGCACTAATATGGCCTTAATGGAAGAGCCGTCAAAAGAAAACCCCTCTTGCATCCTCACGACAAAATTTGGTGTCAGAAGTTTGCAACATCTAAACAAGCTTGATTAATTTTTTAAACAAGTTCTGTGGACCAATGAGGTATAAATGGTATGTTTTGAAAAAAAAGGGGACGGAATTTCATGAAAAGAACAGCTCTCCAACCATTAAGCATGGGGGTGGATCAAGAAAAGAGATACAGCATCATCCAGCTCATTGATAGCGGTATATCGGCCAAGAAAATTGTCAAACTTCATAATGTGAGTATCATGACAGTTGGAAGAATACAAATTGAAGTCCGTTCATTCATTCCAAAGCCAAGAAGTGGATGTCCAGGCAAAATATCGGAATCAACAAGTCAGCTCATCACAAGGTCTATCAGTTTTGGTGCGACAAACACAGCAGTGGAGGTGGCTCGTATGCTTCATAATAGTCAGATCACAGATGTCCATGCAAGCACCATGCAACACGAATTACACAAGTTTGGAATAGTGGCCCAAAAAAGGTGAAGAAGTGTCAACTTAAATATTGTCATAAGAAGCATTGTCTCGAGTTTGCAAAAAAGTATGAACAGTGCAAAGCAGATGATTGGAAACAGGTGATTTTGAGTGAGTAATGAGACAAAAGTCAATAGACTGGACTCTGATGAGTGCAAATCGGTCTGGAAGAAACAAGGAAAAAGGGGGCTAATGGATCAAAAAATTGAAGGAACTGTCTAGTTCGGTGGAGGAAGCCTGATGATATAGGGTTGTTTCATAGTCAAAGGAATTGGATTCTTGACCAGGATCAATGGTGGTCTCAGTGCTGAGCTATATGTGAGTATCCTACAAGATTAGTTACTTCGTACACTATAGTACTCTGGGTATGAACAGGACGACACAGTGTTCCTGCAGGACAATGGGCTGAAGCATACATCGACATTGGTGAATAAATGGTTCAATAACAATAAAGTAGAGGTGTTAGATTGGTCTCCATAGTCCCCAGACATCAACCCAATCGAACACGTGTGGGTAGAGTTGAAGAAAAAGCTGTATTTGTACCTAAATAAGTCAACCAATACGCACCAACATTGGGAATGTGTAGAAGAGACTTGGGAACAGATTTCAGACAAGACATGCTTGAATCTGATCGAGAGCATGCCCAGAAGGATTCAGAAAGTGTTGAAAGCCAAAGGTGGATTTACGAAATACTAACAAAATAATAAAAATTAAGAATTAGAATTTTAGGAGAAAAATGCAGTAACATGAGAAGAATAAACATAACTAATCATATTCTAAATAGCTGCAAGTTCAATTTATGTATGAGATAGCCAAGATGGTATTCTCACATTCGAAGCTGTAGTGGATGGTGAGATATGGAGCCTGAAAGTCAAAAGTTCAAAACAACCTTTTTACAGTATATGTATATTATAGTGGCATATGAAAAAGTATTTGCCTCCTTACATATTTCTTTTGTTTTTACACATTTGTCACACTTAAATATTTCAGGTTATCAAGCAAATTTGAATATTAAACAAATAACCTGAGTAAACATAAAAAAATAGTTTTTAAGTGATGATTTCATTCATGAGGGGGGAAAAAGCTATGCCAAACAACCTGGCTCTATGGTAAAAAAATAATTGCCCCCCCCCCCCATAACTTGATTAACCACAGTTTTTGGAAAGCTAGGTTCAATTTTACTAGCGACACCCAGGTCTGATTACTGTCAGACCTGTAGAATCAAGAAATCACTTAAATAGAACTTATCTGACATGAAGTAGACTAAAAGATCTCAAAAAGCAACACATCATGCCCCGATCTGAAGAAACTCAAGAACAAATGAAGAAGAAAATAATTAATAATTGACATCTATTAGCCTGGAAAATGTTACAAAGCCATTTCTAAGGCTTTGGGACTCCAGCAAGCCACAGAGAGAGCTATTATTCACAAACGGAAAAAACAGTGGTGAACCTTCTCATGAGTCGGCCTACTAAAATTACTCCAAGAGTGCATCAACAACTCATCCAGATGGTAACAAAAGAAACCAGAAAAAAATCTAAAGCACTGCAGGCCTCACTAGAGACTGGGCAAAAATGGTATCCATGGGAGAGTTCCAAGGCAAAAACGACTGATGACAAAATAGAACACAAAGGCTTGTCTCACATTTGACAAAAAGCATCTTGATAATCCTCAAGTCTTTTAAAAAAAATATTCTGTGGACTAACAAGACAAAAGTGGAACTTTTTGGAAGGTGTGCATCCCATTACATCTGGCGTAAAACTAAAACAGCATTTCAGAAAAAGAACATCATACCAACAGTCAAACATGGTGGTGGTAGTGTGATGGTCTGTGGCTGCTTTGCTGCTTCAGGGCCTGGATAACTTGCTGTAATTGATGGAACCATGAATTCTGCTCTGTACCAGAAAATCCTGAAGGAGAATGTACGACCATCAGTCCGTACTTGGGTTTATAGCAGTACAATAATCTGAAGCACACCAGCAACCTCTGAATGAGGTTTTGAAGTGGCCCAGTCTTCCTGTGGCATGACCTTTAAAAACCCACCCTTGTGGCTGAATTAAAACAATTCTGCAAAGAAGAGTGGGACAAAATTCTTCCACAGAGACACGAAAGACCCTTTGCAAGTTATCGCAAACGCTTGATTGCAGCTGTTGTCTCCAAGTGTGGCACAACCAGTTATTTGGTTTAGGTAACAGTTACTTTTTTACATGCTGGGTCCCTGGACACCATTGAGGTGTCATGTGTTGCTGATGTCCTGAAGCAATGGTAAGACGTGGTGCAGCCTAATCATAAATAAGTCCAGAGAGTCAGGGTCTATGGTAAATCAGTGTGCTTCTTTACTGGAAGAATTCAAGTGCAAAACAATTCAAGTTAAGACACTGAACTGGCTTATTTAGTCTCCTCTTGGCAGAAGAAGATTCTGTGCTAAGGAAAGGTTTGTGCAAGCTGTCCCTCTCTATCAGAAGGCTTGTTCACTGGCCAAAGTACTGGTGACCCTGCGTCTGTGGAACAGTATTCCCTTCTCAATGTCACTATAGCAGTCTGACATAGTGTCTTCTACTAAACACTGCTCCCTATCTGCAAACAACTAGGGGCACAAACTGCTTTCCTTTAATATACCTTTTAACTGAACTAGAACCTTCTAGTCAGAGAGATGGAGTGGAGAAGCACATCCTAAACAGAAACAATTATGAAATTTTAGTCTGTCATAGACTTGTATAGAGTTTCAATATGTGAGTTTTTGAGATGACTAAGCAGATTTTCCAGAAATAAACAATTCAACAACAGAGCTAAACCAGACAGTCCAAAGATCTGGTAGCAGCCGGATCCTCCTTTCATAAAGACGCCCCCTCCTAATGTTGATTGACAGGGCCAGCGAACGCGCTTGTCCTCTGGCTGGCCCTGTCTGTGTTCAAAATCTGGCGCCTGTGCCGTACCGGTCTACAGTCGGCGCAGGCGCACTGAGAGGAGGATGCTTGCTCGGCCGCTCCATCCTCAATGCGCCTGCGCCGATGACGTCACATCTATGTCACATCTACACCCCGCGCAGTTTAGTGGGGTGACAGAAGCCTTTTAATAAATTAGGTGCATTTCTGTTTCTCCATAAGCCAGAAACTTAACTCTACACCAGCTAGGCACTTATATACAACTGTTCTATAACGTATACTAATTTGTGAAGTAAATAGAGTAAATCCATCCTCCCCTCTGTTGATCCCCACAGCTTTTCTTGCCACTTTATAAGTATAGAGAAGTGAAAAAAGTAAAAATGATTGCACAAATGGAGTGTGCCATAATTTGCAACCTTTTTACACCTCAAAAATCATAACTCTTTGATAAATTTCTTCACATGTGCATGGGGCCTTAGTTAAGTTTAAAAAAAAAAAAAATTGTGAAAACATAAAAATGTCGTCTTCATACACGCTTGAGATACATCAATAGTGTGCTCACGCACATAGCAAATAAGAATCTGACATATAGATTGACACATTACAGGGACAATTTTATAGAACAATAAAAACAAAAGCAAGCGAAAGAGATGACTTCCTAACAATTGCAAAGTAGACCATCTTCGTTACTCATCATAAACAACTTTTGTAGTATCTTAAATTAAAGCTAAAGTTAAAGTAGGGCAGGTGCTGAAAGCAGTCCCGTGAACCAGCATGAACCTCTCCTTATAGCAAAGATGCGACATTTTGTCCACACCCCCTAGGTCTTTTCAAACAAAGGGGAAATTTTTACCTCCCAATGCGCTATTTGCTCCAACCTGTACACCTGGTCGCAGTGAGAAATCCATTGTGGAACACTAGGCACTGTTCTTGATTTCCAATTAGAAGCTATAAGGAGTCTAGCCACTGCTAAAAGTTGTTGTTGGAGGCGATTGGCTTGGTAAGAGTGACAGCCCGGGGGTTTCAGACCTATTAGGCAACATTGTGGTGTGAGTGGGAAAGTATTACTCTGTAGTATTGAAATGATGTTGAAGACTCCTCTCCAAAAGGGTTTCACTAAATGGCACGACCACCAAATGTGTATGACACGAGCCCTCAGTTTCTAAACATCTCCAACACTTTGATGAGGAGGAGGGAAAGATCCTAGGCAACCGTGTCGGAGTATAGTACCATCTGGTGACTAACTTGTAATAATTCTCTTGAAGACGTACACATCTAGAGATTTTGTTAGTGTGCGATAGTAGTGTTTTTATTTAATTTGAAGAGAATGTAACATCTAGATCTTTTTCCCAACTCCTGATAAAAGGTGGTGTAGATGGACTGGAAACTTCGAGAAGGGAAGAATAGATTTTGGAAATTTTTTTCCTCGGTTCATTATTCCCCATGGTCATTTGTTCGAAGTGTGTAGGGGTGCTCTGGCTATGTAATTGCCGCAATGGTGCATGGGGCCTTAGATAGCAAATATCCAGGAATGCATTGGGTGACAACTAGAGATAAGCGAATTGAAGCTGACGAAGTGGAATTCGATCTGAATTTCAGGAAAAATTTGTTTTGCACCGTTGCCAAATTTCCTCGCACTTCATGGAAACGAATCACATTTTTTCCTAAAAAAAAACGCTGCTGCACGTGTGAAGACATGGCGAAGAACTCTGGGAAGGCGGGATCACTCACATTGCCATGCATGCAGCCAATCAGCAGCCAGCCAGCCCTGTGATGTCACAGCCCTATAAATAGCCTCACCCATCTTAGATTCTGCCATTTACCAGTGCACTTAATGCAGGGAGAGATGTCAACAGGCGCTAGGGACAGTGTTAAAAAAAACTTCCATTGTGCTAAAAAAAACGATTTACAAGTGCAGGGAAAGATTATACAAGGTGTGGGGAAAGGATAGGGAGAAATCATTTCACAGCATTTATAATGAAAAGGGTTCAGTAGGGGAAGCTGCAGCCTGGGTATCAGTAACAATCTTATTACACCTTGCTGCACTGACTGGGGATCTAAATTGCCATTAAACAGCTCTGTAAATCCAGCAAACTGTTCTTGTTATTGGGGTGCAAGTGCTGTTTGATACAGCCATTAACAAGGTTTATTACAAGGAAATATTTATAGGTCTTATTTGCCCTTGTGCGGTGCAGTTATATGTTCTAAAGCATGTTTGGCTTGTATTAGTGGAAAAAAAGGACTTATTAGCAGTTGTGTGGTGATTAAAACATACTAATTATGTTGCATGATATTGCGTGCAATATTGCTTACATCATAGCTGCATTACCTTTGCAAGAATGGCAAAGACAAGCTTTGAGATCTGCAAAATTAATGCTTCAGTACATTTACTATGCACTTATGGGTTCAGCATCTGAATCATTTTATATGATCAATCAGGTCTGTTACAAAATGACAGCTGAAACAGACGATAGGATTTTAGGATGACTTTCAAAGTAGTCATCATCATAGGACTGAGGTCTGAGAGAGAAGACAAGTGGCGCCAGGAAGGATTTACCTGTCAGGGGAGAAGTAGCTTTACTAACAAGATATGAAATAAAAGAGACACTAGAGAAATACGGGCTGAATTGCTTAGTCACCAAAGTTCATCTTATAAACAATATTAGAAATCTTGAACAATAAGCTGCATCTGAAATAAATCACTTAAAGAAAAACATGCGCTTATTTGTGCCAATCACATACAATAGCTAAATAGTTAAATCAGTGCTAGTTTTGTTCATTTAAATGTAGATTAATTTGATTTCCTAAATAATTAAATACTTATGATTAATTATGTATGAATTAAGATTGTTAATTATGAAAGGGATTTACATTTCTTATAGGAAGCAATTTAGACTGCAGAGACCCAATGTGACCCCCAAGAGCGGTCAAATCGTAATTCAGCGTGCTGCATAGGAGTTGTAGTACTCATGGCTCTGAGCAACGTGCAACGTTAGAAACAGCATACCTATGCTTTCCTGCATCCGGGGCAAGGATACAGGATCGTGCCACCGCAAATGTGCCACTCAAATTTAGACAAGGAAAAAAAATGCCCACCTTTATGCCCCCATACAGTAGTTATGTCCACTTTTGTCCCCCTTCACAATAGTTATTCCCAGCTTTGTACCCCCTTACAATAGTTATGCCCACTTTTGTGCCCCTTTACAGTGGGTATGTCCTGCATGTATGGCCCCTAGTGCCCTCTCCAACAAATACTTGTCACCACCAGACATCTGAGAAGCTCTGACAGACGTTCTTCAGAACCTCCTCCTTGAGGTTCCTTTTGTTTTGCTTTCGTTTTCTCATCTCGTTAGTCTCTCTCAGCTGTCATGTAGTTGCACTGATTGCATCCCTTTAAATCCCTTCCCATACTGCATCACTTTGCGGTTTATACAACTTCCTGGAGTGTGTGCATGCTGGATGCTACTACTGAGTCTTCTACAGATAAGTTTTGTTCATTCATTTGTGTTTTCCTGTTTGCTGAATCCCAGGTGACCCTGACTCCCTCCGTATCAAGAGTAGGGAGCCGGTGGTCGTGTCCCCTCACTATTATAGGGTGTTCAGGTGTTATACAGTCAAGGTATGAGGATATGCGATCATCTAAAATTGAGATTTTTGCATAGGCTGAGCAGTTAGGGATAGAGCCAGGTCTGTTGCAGGGCTCTCCCTTTGGTTCCTTAGTTTTGGATCCAGTCAGTCGGATCTTCATTTCGTCTTCTAGTTTTCTGTAACACCTTCCATGACAATGCTTGCCTGCTTTCCTGATGATGCGCTCCCACACACACATTGTGCTGCTGGCTGTGCAGGTGGCTGATTCTCAGGCTTTCAGTGCTCCTCTCATACAGCCAATAGTGCGATGTGTGGCTTGAGAGGGAGCGCAGGAGCTTAGCTGAACAGTAAAGCTTCACTATGGAAATGAACTGCCGGTGGGTGCACCTTCCCCCCGTCTCTGCGCCCAGGGAATGTGTCCTGGCTGCCCCCCTTGCTACACCCCTGCCTTTGGGGCACTCCCTGGATATTGGGGTTCTCCTGCCTGATGGTGTTTAGTGGTACTCTTGGTGTTAGTGATGCCCATGGGGTGCAAGGCTGGGGTCCCTGGAACAATGCCATCCAGGTTTCATGCAATTACTCCAATATGCATTACTGAAGCAGTTCATAAGTGGTTCACACGGGCACAGTACACTTCAGGTGTAATCTTTACATTAGCCGTATGCAATTCCCCAAGGTTGCATATGGAGGATAGAGGGCTGAGGCTCTTTCTAATAGTCTGCACAATCTTTCTAACTTGACTAAGTGATATGATTTATCTCGCTCACTCTGGCTTTGTTACCTCTGTAGTATTCTCAGTGAAATATAGTCTCTGAACAGGCAGCACTTTCTGTTTGTCTGGTTGTCTGAAGCTTATTTCCTCCCACCACAGGCAGAGAAGGCTATAGCCATCATTTAAATGTGTATACCTTTCTCTGACAAATGCCCTGCAATCCTCTACTAGACTCTGCTTCTAACTGCTTTTTTTCAGCTGTGCACTTGTTGACAGCTAATACCAAACTGACTTACAGTACAGACCAAAAGTTTGGACACACCTTCTCATTCAAAGAATTTTCTTTATTTTCATGACTATGAAAATAGTAGATTCACACTGAAGGCATCAAAACTATGAATTAACACATGTGGAATTATATACATAACAAAAAGTGTGAAACAACTGAAAATATGTCATATTCTAGGTTCTTCAAAGTAGCCACCTTTTGCTTTGATTACTGCTTTGCACACTCTTGGCATTCTCTTGATGAGCTTCAAGAGGTAGTCATCTGAAATGGTCTTCCAACAGTCTTAAAGGAGTTCCCAGAGATGCTTAGCACTTGTTGGCCCTTTTGCCTTTACTCTGCGGTCCAGCTCACCCCAAACCATTTTTATTTGGTTCAGGTCCGGTGACTGTGGAGGCCAGGTCATCTGGCGAAGCACCCCATCACTCTCCTTCATGGTAAAATAGCCCTTACACAGCCTGGAGGTGTGTTTGGGGTCATTGTCCTGTTGAAAAATAAATGATGGCCCAACTAAACGCAAACCGGAAGGAATAGCATGCCACTGCAAGATGCTGTGGTAGCCATGCTGGTTCAGTATGCCTTCAATTTTGAATAAATCCCCAATAGTGTCACCAGCAAAGCACCCCCACACCATCACACCTCCTCCTCCATGCTTCACAGTGGGAACCAGGCATGTAGAGTCCATCCGTTCACCTTTTCTGCGTCGCACAAAGACACGGTGGTTGGAACCAAAGATCTCAAATTTTGACTCATCAGACAAAAGCACAGATTTCCACTGGTCTAATGTCCATTCCTTGTGTTCTTTAGCCCAAACAAGTCTCTTTTGCTTGTTGCCTGTCCTTAGCAGTGGTTTCCTAGCAGATATTCTACCATGAAGGCCTGATTCACACAGTCTACTCTTAACAGTTGTTCTAGAGATGTGTCTGCTGCTAGAACTCTGTGTGGCATTGACCTGGTCTTTAATCTGAGCTGCTGTTAACCTGCGATTTCTGAGGCTGGTGACTCGGATGAACTTATCCTCCGCAGCAGAGGTGACTCTTGCTTGGTCTTCCTTTCCTGGGGCGGTCTGCATGTGAGCCAGTTTCTTTGTAGCGCTTGATGGTTTTTGTGACTGCAATTGGGGACACTTTCAAAGTTTTCCCAATTTTTCAGACTGACTGACCTTAATTTCTTAAAGTATGATGGCTACTCATTTTTCTTTACTTAGCTGCTTTTTTCTTGCCATAATACAAATTCTAACAGTCTATTCAGTAGGACTATCAGCTGTGTATCCACCTGACTTCTCCACAAGGCAACTGATGGTCCCAACCCCATTTATAAGGCAAGAAATCCCACTTATTAAACCTGACAGGGCACACCTGTGGAGTGAAAAACATTTCAGGTGACTACCTCTTGAAGCTCAACAAGAGAATGCCAAGAGTGTGCAAAGCAGTACTCAAAGCAAAAGGTGGCTACTTTGAAGAACCTAGAATATGACATATTTTCAGTTGTTTCACACTTTTGTGTTATGTATATAATTCCACATGTGTTAATTCATATTTTTGATGCCTTCAGTGTGAATCTACAATTTTTATAGTCATGAAAATAAAGAAAACTCTTTGAATGAGATGTGTCCAAACTTTTGGTCTGTACTGTATATTTCCTACTAGAGAGAAAGGGGTGGTGCCCAGCCTATCTGTGAAATGGTACTTTGAGACGGATGACATGAAGGGAATAGACAGTCACTTATGGAGTTGTGGATGCCTGTGGTGCTGGAGATCAGAAGCTGCACCCAGAGAGGGAAAGCAGAGAGGTAGGTATGCAATAACCTCCATGAAAGCTTCAACCAACAATCCCCTCTACACAAGTAATCAATGTTCTTCCAACATAAACTCCTTCACTGAGAAAAAGCTTTCCCCCATACTCTCCAAATCATAAGCTCACCACCTGTGCCCTTGACCAAATCCCTTTCCACCTCAACTGTAACCTTATCACTATACATATCACAGTCCTAACCCATCTCTTCAACCTACCACTAACAAGTGGTATTGTCCTTCTTCTTTTAAACACCCATACTCAAGAAGCTTTTCCTTCCCATCTTTCTACTCTCATTCACATCAAAATTCTTGGAACAACATATCCACTTTGAACTATCCTCCAATCTCTCATCTCGCTCACTTTTGGACCAACAGAAAGGCTTTTGACCCCATCACACTACCAAAACAGCTAAACGTCATTAATTTGAACTCCTCCTTTTTAACTTGTCGTCTGCCTTTGACAAAATCAACCATTGTCCTCTTACAAACTCTTTCAACCTTCAGCATTAGAGACCTGGCCCTCTCTTAGATCCCAACTTTCAAAATAGCTAAAAAGATGCACACAATCAGCAATTTCTTTCTGCAAAAATATGACTTTATCTTCAAATTACCAATCTTAAATCCATAAAGTAAAAATAGTTCTCATATGACAAAAATCATCACTGATTTATAATTTTACAAATAATAAGATACATTAGCATCCACTTGGTGTATAACAAATGTTTTACCTCAGGATATAAATATGGAAGGGTTCCTATTTTTAAAGTTTGCGTTTACAAGGAGCGAGAGAACCTTGCATGGTGTCTTAGACCTCAATCTTGTACCCATCAAAATTTATGAAACACTAAATAACTAACCAAGCTTAAATTATTAAATATGTTTTTATTGTTGGAAAATAATTGGCCACGGTGCTTAATGTTACCTAATAAATATACAATTATTTAAACAGTATTAATAAATACCAACATAATTAAATACCGAATAAATAAATCCAATTAGTCCACTCAGCGAGTGACTATTACCCCATTTTTCACACCGTGACATTTTAGTTATAAAAGGGGTAGGGGGATTCTTCACTGCCACTTTGTGCGCAGCAACTGAGATCTCCCTTCTTTTATAGGGTTCTTCATGCGACCAGCCGTTGATCCATCCTCCAATCAAGATGTTCCAGATGACTTCAGCCTGCACTAAGTACAGCTGTTACCAGGTAAGTCATAAATCACACACACAGCTTTTGCCCATGCAAATAACTGGGGGGCATGACACCATGTCCCCCCTATTTGCATCCGCAAATATGGTTTCTTCATGGTGTCATAGACCCCAATCTTGTAACCAACAAAATTTATGAAACAGTAAATAATTAACCACGCCTAAATTATTAAATATATTTTTATTGTTGGAAAATAATTGGCCACTGTGCTTAATGTTACCTAATAAATATACAATGAATTAAACCATATTAATAAATACCAACATAATTAAATACAGAATGAATAAATCCAACTAGTCTACTCAGCGAGTGAAAATTACCCCAACCGCCATAAAGCGAAGCTAAATGGCTTAACCAGCCTATTTCGATCATATTCTGTAACCCAACATTAAAAATGTCAAAACCAATATCTGATAATTCTTGTTTTGAATGATTGTATAATCCTGCTATAAATCCTTCTAATTCTATATTTCTGTATTACATTTCTTGAATACTAGCCCCAAAAAATCTCCATTCTTTTGTTTATTCAAATTCAATATATATATTTTTTTTTTAAAGCACAATGTATTAGAACTCTATTCACATCTAGGTACTATTTCTGAAAATGCGATCTTGGATTGTGGGAATTGATTATGTAATTCTATCATCTTTTTTCAAATCATGAGTATGGATCCTACCCATGTCGGATGTTCCAATGTGAAAAATTATGTCATATTAGGTTCTGGCCACAATTTTGTGGCCGATGCACATACTGAATGAATGCTTTTTATTCTTAGATCTGCTATCCCTCTCCAATAAATGGATACCTTATTACTTAAATTTAAATTCTCAGTTTTGAATTTAATAGATGCTCTTTTACTGGCTGAAGAAATGAGCTTGTCTCCGAGTATCCAAATAATTTTCTGTTCTGGAAAAGATTATAACAGTAATTCAGGTCTAATGTGCAGTTTATACCTATTTGAATTCCATCTACCTATTTTGTTTCTTGTACTTTCTTTAAGACCCATTTCATATGCATATGTTGTAGCTCCAATTCTTAACTAATGGGTTTAATTTTTTTTACATTTTGACAAAATGTAATTGAATTGGAACTTGGTTAATGAGGATCCATCAACGTGCATGAAAAGAGGGCCTGGTTTACATGACTTAGCAACTATCCAGGGTTACCCAGGTTCCTTTACCTTGATGGTCGGTTTTAGATCTTTTTATGTATAATTAGATTTTTTCCTTATGGATAACCAAGTTGTTGATTTGTAATGGTGCTTCTGTTGTTCTAAAAAAAGGAAAGTGAAAATGCAGCTTTGAATAAGCAAGTCTCATAGTGGGATGAGCAAGTAAACTGTAAGTACTCCATAAATTGTTTTAATAGATCAAGAGATAATGGTTTAGTTCTTCTCTTGATAGGATTTTTTTTTCTTTTTAAACCATTAATTAGCTGTTTAAATTAAGTTTTTGAAGTGAATGGGGGTATATTGCACATTTTTGGGGAAAAAGAAATGCCGGATAGGATTTTTTGAATGTAGTCCCCTTTGTAGCCCTTTTTTATTAGATTCAAAATGAATAGGATAACATGTACCATGTTGTTATCCCATATGATGAAATTATTGGCAGAACAGAATGTTCTCCAATTATTCCATGCAGCTGTGTAAGCAGCCCATGTCGTAGGGGCTAGTGAATTGCTAATTAAACCTTTGATCAAATCCAGATCGTCTTCCACAATTTTGATGGGCATGGGATTCCCTTTTCTTCTGCTTCTGGGACCAGCTGTCTGAAATAGGAGAAGTTTTGCCGAGACAAAGAATCTGCGATTATATTAGACCTGCCTTTAATATATTTTGCTTTTAACTAAATATTGTGTTTTAAACATGTAAGGACGATTTGTCTCAAAATGTTGATTACTACCTCTGATTTGGCAGATAAACAATTTATGGAAAAAAACACACCCTTGTTATCTGAATATATTGTTTTTTATTTTTATTAACTTGCCAAATAGTTAAAGCTACCAAAACTGGAAAAAGTTCCCAAAAATTTATGTTTTTTTTATGAATGGTTCATCTAGCCACTTTTTTGGCCATGTTTCAGTAGACCATTGGTTCTGAAAAATTGCTCCATGACCCACTGAAGTGGCAGCGTCCGTGAATAATTGGAGTGAATCAGAATCTATAACTTCCACATAGTTCTACTATTATAATCTTCCAGCAAACTTAGCCAAATTTAAATATCATCTTTTATTTGTTTTGTAAGACAAATGTGATCAAATGGGCTGCTTTTCCCCCACTGTGGTAGAATACATTTGTCTAGAAAAAACTCTCCCCATTGGGATCACTCTAGTTATAAAATTTAACGAACCTTGAGTTGATTGTAAACGTTTTAATGTAGTTTTCTTGGATGTTTACAAATTGTTTAATAAAATCCTCAATGACAATATTTTTTCTTCCGGTATTTTTAATTCAATTTTTTCTGTGTTTATGGAGATACCCCAAAAAATAGTATCCATTGTTGGGTATACTATCTTTTCCTCTGCTAATGGAATTTGGAATCATTCAGCAATGTTTCTGAAGGTGTTTAATAAATTCATGCAATCATTGTTTTTTTCCCTACCAATGAATAGAAAATCGTCCAAGCAAAGGATTGTGTAGCCTCCACTTGAACGAATTTCTAACATCCATTGCAAGAATGTTAAGATTAGAGATGTCGCGAACATAAAATTTTCCGTTCGCAAATTTCTACAAATGTTTGCGAACGTGCGAACCGGGCGAACCGCCATTGACTTCTATAGGCAGGCGAATTTTAAAACCCACAGGGACTCTTTCTGGCCACAATAGTGATGGAAAAGTTGTTTCATGGGGACTAACACCTAGACTGTGGCATGCCGGAGGGGTATCCATGGCAAAACTCCCATGGAAAATTACATAGTTGAAGCAGAGTTGGATTTTAATCCATAAAGGGCATAAATCACCTAACAATCCAATTATTTTTTGAACAACGTGGTTTAAAACATCAAGTGTGTGTATACGATCAGGTATGATGTTGTATCGATCAGGTAGTGTAAGGGTTACGCCCGCTTCACAGACATTAACAGACCAAACTCCCCTTTTAATGCACCGCAAACAGTCCATTTGCCCAACCGCAAACTTCCAATTTGCACAAGGTTGGATACCAAGCTAGCCATGTCCCGTTGATGTCATTGAAGGTTTCTTCCTCCACCCAGTCACGTACAACACCAAGGGTCCCGAAAAGGTGAATTTAATTGATTTTTCGAATGGGGAGATGGTTAAAAAAACGCTGGCTCCCTGCCTTTGTTTGAATCCACGGTCACTGCGTCTGTGCCGTGCAATTTACTGTCACACCCAATATGAGTGCTGTGGCGAAACCAACCTCGCCACTGGGTTTTGGAGAGGACTGTTTAAAAGCCTCTTGCCTCAGGATTATGGCCCATAGTAACTGTAAAGGAGAAGACAGACCGGCCGCACAGCTTAAATCTGTCTGTAGAATTGTATTTTATGTTATTATGCGTTCGGTTAAATTGTATGTTATGTGAGGGCACCCAGATAGCTAATATTATTGTATTTGTGTATTCTGAGTGCCATTCACCTAATGATATGCACTCAGACTTGAGCTATCTGGGGATATGTTAAATGTCTGTGTTTGCTGTGGGGGTGTGCCATTGTGTGTTTGGGTGGTGATTCCTGTCCTGTTGTCTCCACATGTGTATTGGTGATCTCCCTTTTGTCCTGAGAGATAATTGGATTGTCTTCGGTCGTCTCCGGGACAGAGGGGAGGAAACCATGATGCATTGTGGGGATATGTTGTATCTGTCCTGTATCTGCAACAAACTGTAATAAAAACCAGGCTGGGTGTGCCAGCACGTCAGAGCACTGCTTGACCTCAAAACGAAGTGTCGTCTCGTTCTTGGGGAAATTGGATTGTATGCTGATTGCCAGGAGTGTAAGCCGATTGTATGCTTTTCCTGTTCCGCGGTTTCCAGGATTCGTGTAGTTTGCAGTTCGGCAGACTGGTGCTTGCAGTAGCTGCCTGTGCATGGAAAGGAGGATATCGTCTGAACGGAGTTGTGTGCTGAACGGTCCGCTACAATTGGTGGCAGCAGTGGGATCGTTCCTACAGCCAGAAGGACAGCTACAGGAGACACCATTTCTTTGGATTTTACAACTTAAGGGCAACGCATGTCTCAGTACAGTGACCCTAAAAGCACCAGGATGGAACCAGCAGTGGAGTACAGATACTCTGTGGAGGAATTTGACCGTATGATGTGGTTGCGGCTGAACTTCTTCGGACCCAATCCAGCTTAGAAATACGTGAAGTTCGTGAGGAATCTAGTGTCTAAGACCCTACTATACCGGGCAGAAGGTGACGGTCAGCTGCCACGTTGGGTGGACCTCCATCGGAGGTTACGGTTGCGGGACAGTGGGAGCCTAGTCTCCATTCCCCAGCGTCAGTGTGAAGTGCAGGGAGAGGAGAGCAGCGGCCTCCCTCCCCAGCGGCAGGCTGAGTTACAGGGGGCAGAGGTAGTTGTTCCTGCCCCCCAGCAGCAGAGTGATGTGCCGGGAAGGCAGTGTGAAGTGCAGGGAGGGGAGAGCAGCGGCCTCCCTCCCCAGCGGCAGGCTGAGTTACAGGGGGCAGAGGTTGTTGTTCCTGCCCCCCAGCAGCAGAGTGATGTGCCGGGAAGGCAGTGTGAAGTGCAGGGAGGGGAGAGCAGCGGCCTCCCTCCCCAGCGGCAGGCTGAGTTACAGGGGGCAGAGGTAGTTGTTCCTGCCCCCCAGCAGCAGCATGATTTTTTGGGAATTGGGAGCCGAGTCTCCATTCCCCAGCGGCAGGCGGAGTTACAGGGGGCAGAGACAGTCGGTCCTGTCCCCCAGCGGCAGAGTGTCCTACAGGGAATAGAGAGCCCAGTCTCCTTTCCCCAGCAGCAGGACACTGTATTGGGAGCGGAGGCGGTCGGTCGCACTCCCCAGCGGCTGGAAGTATGTATGGGAGAGGAGCTCGTTACCCCCTCTCCCCAGCGGTAGCTTAACGCACCAGGGGGAGACAGTAAGCCCCACAACAGTGCAGATGGGACCGTGGTCTCTGCACTTACAGCACAGGGGGTAGAGACAGTCGGTCTCCCCCTCCAACAACCAGGCTCCAACCAGGCTTCTTCCGTGGTAGCGCTGGCACCAGGGCTGAGTACCGCTGATCCCTGCCCACAAAGCAACCTCCACTCCAAACCAGGGAGCAACACAGAGACCGGGAGTACCAGCTTCCAACATCACCTTGGTGGACTTACTGGACAGAGACAGGCTACGAAATTCAGCAGGTCCAGTATTGGGTTGTGGGTGGGCTGCCAGACTAACTCAGGTACCGACCGGCGTGAGGTCAGGTATCTGGTTAGTCTTCCCTGGGGGGGGGGAGATGTGTGGCGAAACCAACCTCGCCACTGGGTTTTGGAGAGGACTGTTTAAAAGCCTCTTGCCTCAGGATTATGGCCCATAGTAACTGTAAAGGAGAAGACAGACCGGCCGCACAGCTTAAATCTGTCTGTAGAATTGTATTTTATGTTATTATGCGTTCGGTTAAATTGTATGTTATGTGAGGGCACCCAGATAGCTAATATTATTGTATTTGTGTATTCTGAGTGCCATTCACCTAATGATATGCACTCAGACTTGAGCTATCTGGGGATATGTTAAATGTCTGTGTTTGCTGTGGGGGTGTGCCATTGTGTGTTTGGGTGGTGATTCCTGTCCTGTTGTCTCCACATGTGTATTGGTGATCTCCCTTTTGTCCTGAGAGATAATTGGATTGTCTTCGGTCGTCTCCGGGACAGAGGGGAGGAAACCATGATGCATTGTGGGGATATGTTGTATCTGTCCTGTATCTGCAACAAACTGTAATAAAAACCAGGCTGGGTGTGCCAGCACGTCAGAGCACTGCTTGACCTCAAAACGAAGTGTCGTCTCGTTCTTGGGGGAATTGGATTGTATGCTGATTGCCAGGAGTGTAAGCCGATTGTATGCTTTTCCTGTTCCGCGGTTTCCAGGATTCGTGTAGTTTGCAGTTCGGCAGACTGGTGCTTGCAGTAGCTGCCTGTGCATGGAAAGGAGGATATCGTCTGAACGGAGTTGTGTGCTGAACGGTCCGCTACAAGTGCTATTTTCTATAGTTCTCTCTTCTCATCAGTTTAATCCCTGTTACGTCCCCAATATGGGGTCCATTTATTAAATGGATTTTTCGAACGGGGAGATGGTTAAAAAAACGCTGGCTCCCTCCCCTTTGTTTGAATCCACGCCACGGTAACTGCGTCTGCGCCGTGCAATTTACTGTCACACCCGATATGAGTGCTATTTTCTGTAGTACTATTCTCATCAGTTTAATCCCTGTTACGTCCCATATCAGGGTGGGAATGCCTTTTGTGAAAAAAAAAAATTAGGCCAGGTACCTTCGACTGCCTTCACAGTGAAAGACCAAACTCTGATACACCAAACTGAATTGATTTTAGGAATCGGGAGATGGAAAAAGCAGCTTGGTCGGTCCTCTTACTCCCAAGTTGGGGCACTGCGCGTGCACGGAGCAATGTGCTGTGACACCCTATATGAGTGGTGTCTTAACTAGTACTATTCCTATCAGTTTCATCCCTGTTATGTCCCCTATCCGGGGACGTGTGTCGAATTGATTAACCATTTTTCGAATTAACGAACCATTACGACATCCCGGAATAATTTAGTTCTGAGCTTTGTACTTGATTTGTATTGGAATTGATGGGGATTTTGTCTGCATTATTTCTAATAAACTATTAAGAGACTTTATTATGATTTTTTTTTTTTTTTTTATGTACTAAAAACCCACCCATACAACTTAAAAAAAAAATTAAAAAAAATGTACGTTTTTTCTATGAAAAACATCCAGCCGTCCCAATCGCTTTTGGTCTGATCATAATGAAGCAACGGCCTTATCATCTGGGGTGTGGCAACATTGCCAACACACTCATAGAGGTGATGATCGGTTCATTGTGATACGCAAGCCCCTTCACAACAAGGTAACGATCACGAAAGGGGAATTGACACTTGTATGTGCCTTTTTTTTTTTTTTTTTTGCAGCCACAGTGCAGCACCAGAGGCCAGAAAAATTAGGCATGTACACATGCCTGAAAAATAATGGTATTGTTGCAGCCGCTGTTGTAGCAGTGGACGGAAAAATTGATGTTTTCCAGGCATAAAGGTGACTAAAACATTGAGGCTTGAACCCTAGTTAGTGGCAGAGAATTCATGAAAGTCATCCGGTATGCAGACATTAAATACAGCAGTGTGGGGACCATTTTGAGGTCAAGGCATGTCATCAGGCCTTTTGTTAGTTAAACATATCCCCTACTGTCAGTCCCTTCGGGATCCATGCCTCATTCATCTTAATGAAGGTGAGGTAATCAACACTTTTTTGACCGAGGCGACTTCTTTTGTCGGTGACAATGCCTCCTGCTGCACTGAAGGTCCTTTCTGACAAGACACTTGAAGCGGGGCAGGCCAGAAGTTCTATCGCAAACTGGGATAGCTCAGGCCACAGGTCAAGCCTACACACCCAGTAGTCAAGGGGTTCATCGCTCCTCAGAGTGTCGATATCTGCAGTTAAGGCGAGGTAGTCTGCCACCTGTCGGTCGAGTCGTTCTCTAAGGCTGGATCCCGAAGAGTTGTGGCGATGTGTAGGACTGAAAAAGCTCTGCATATCCTCCATCAACAACACATCTGTAAAGCGTCCTGTTCTTGCCGCCATGGTCGTGGAAGGAGGAGGATTACTTTCACCTCTTCCCCAGTTAGATTCCCGTTGTGCTGTGACATCCCCCTTATAAGCTGTGTAAAGCATATTTTTTAGTTTGGTTTTGAACTGCTGCATCCTTTCTGACTTCCGGTAATTTGGTAACATTTCCGCCACTTTCTGCTTATACCGGGGGTCTAGTAGCGTGGCCACCCAGTACAGGTCGTTCTCCTTCATCCTTTTTATACGAGGGTCCCTCAACAGATATGACAGCATGAAAGACCCCATTTGCACAAGGTTGGATGCCGAGCTACTCATTTCCCGTTCCTCCTCCTCACTGATGTCATTGACAGTCTGTTCTTCCCCACAGCCACGTACAACACCACGTGTCCCAGATAGGTGACCGAGCACCCTGGGATGCCTGCTGTGGTTGGTCTTCCTCCTCCTCAAAGCCACCTTCCTCCTCTGACTCCTCTTCCTCATACTCCTCTTGCAGCGTTGCTGCAGGTCCTGCAAGCGATGATGACAAGGCTGTTTCTGGTGGTGATGGTGACCACAACTCTTCCTCTTAATGCTCATCTACAGCCTGATCCAGCACTCTTCGCAGGGCACGCTCCAGGAAGAAAACAAATGGGATGAGGTCGCTGATGGTGCTTGACTAGGTTTGTTACCTCCTCAAAAGGACGCATGAGCCTACAGGCATTGCGCATGAGCGTCCAGTAACGTGGCAAAAAAAATCCCAGCTCCGCAGAGGCTGTCCTAGCACCCCGGTCATACAAATACTCGTTGACGGCTTTTTCTTGTTGGAGCAGGCGGTCGAACATTAGGAGTGTTGAATTCCAATGTGTCGGGCTGTCGCAAATCAAGCACCTCACTGGCATGTTGTTTCGGCGCTGAATGTCTGAAAAGTGTGCAATGGCCGTGTAGGAACGCCTGAAATGGCCACACACCTTCCTGGCCTGCTTGAGGACGTCCTGTAAGCCTGGGTACTTAGACACAAAGCGTTGTACAATCAGATTCAACACATGTGCCATGCACGGCACATGTGACAACTTGCCCAAATTCAATGCCGCCAACAAATTGCTTCCATTGTCACACACCACTTTCCCCATCTCCAGTTGGTGCGGGGTCAGCCACTGATCCACCTGTGTGTTCAGGGCAGACAGGAGTGCTGGTCCGTAGTGGCTCTCTGCTCAAGGTGAGAGGCGGAGTGGCGGGTGGTTGAGAGGGGGCAAGGAGGACAGCAGTGGTTGACGTGGCTGAAGATGCTGGACCAGGAGAAGGATGGTGGCTTTGAGCTTGTGTGCTGCTTCTACTCATCGTCATGTGTTGATCCCATAGGCGTTTGTGATGTGCGATCATGTGCCTTCGCAAAGCAGTTGTACCTAGGTGGGTGTTGGATTTCCCACGACTCAGTTTCTTTTGGCACAGGTTGCAAATAGCATCGCTGTTGTCAGAGGCAGACACACAAAAAAAATGCCACACTGCTGAGCTTTGCAATAACGGCATTCTGGTGGTGGCAACAGCATGCGTTGATTGGCGTGCTGTCTGGCTGACCCCGGGTGCCGATACATGCTGTCTGACTGTGCCACTAGCTCCTTGCGACAACCTCCCCCTGCTTCCAACTCGTCTCCTCATTCTCTCTGTCTCCCCTTCTGAACTTTACCCCTCTTCTTCTTCTCTTCGAGCAGGCACCCACATGGCATCCACGGACACATCGTCATCATCAACCACTTTTACTTGTATCTGACACCTCAGCAAAGGAAGCAGCAGCGGGTACAACATCATCATCATCATCACATTGTACGTCCATGTGTGTAATGCTGCCTGACTGAGACATATCCCTGTTATCTACATCCCCTGGCAATAATGGTTGCGCATCACTAATTTCATCCAACTGATGTGTAAATAACTCCTCTGAGGGATCAAGTGAAGCGGCTGTGGTGGTAGTGGTGGTGGTGGCAGTGGGGGGGGGGGGTGGTAACTTGAGAGCAGGTGACCAAAGCTGAGCTGGAGGAGGATGGTGCATCAAGGTTCTTAGCGGAAGCTGTTGAAGATTGGGTGTCCTGTGTAAGCGAGTCAACTATTTTCTCCGAATTTTTTGGGTTCAGGGTACATGGCCTCTGAACACTGGGCATTATTCCAGGGCCAGTGGAAATCACAGCACCACGAACACAACAGTCGCGGCGGCGTGGCCTGCCTCTGCCTGTCATTTTTTATTAGATAAGTGTTACTATGCGTGTAAGGTACTGTGCCACCCTATATAAGTGGTGGGCAGTGGGCACAGTACAGTCTGTGTGGGCCTGACACACACGGGCTTGCAAATGTGATTAGATCACAGAAAATGTTTAAATAGATTTTTTATTTTCTGTAAGGTATTTGAGTGAATGACACCCTGTAACGGTATGAGTGCAGGCCTAGCCACTAGCCAGTGGGCACAATACAGTATATGTTGGCCTGACACACACGGGCTTGCAAATGTGATTAGATCACAGAAAATTTTTAAATATAATTTTTTTTTTCTGCAAGGTATTTGAGTGAATGACACCCTGTAACGGTATGAGTGCAGGCCTAGCCACTAGCAGTATACAGTATGTGTGGGCCTGACACAAACGTGCTTGCAAATGTGATTATGTCACAGAAAAATATTAAATATAATTATTTTTTTACTGCGAGGTATTTTCTGTCACACCCTGTATGAATGGTGTGCAGTGCACACAGTGCTGTCTATGACTGAGCCTGCCCTTACAGCAGATGAGTCTGTGGACACAGAACAATGCCCTAGCTAACGCTGTCCCTATTGAATCAGCAGCAGCTACACTCTCCCTCCTCTCACTGTGAATGCAGCTTCCGAATGAATCTAAAATGGATGCTGTCCAGGAGGTGGGAGGGTCTGGGAGGGAGGGTCTGCTGCTGATTGGCTGGAATGTGTCTGCTGACTGTGAGGTAGAGGCTCAAAGTTTACTCAATGATGATGTATAGAGGGCGCACCGAACATTGCATATGTTCGCCCGCAGAGGCGAACGCGAACAAGCTATGTTCGCCGGGAACTATTCGCCGGCGAATAGTTCGGGACATCACTAGTTAAGATTGCCTTGAAGCAGAAACAGGATAGGGAAAAACCCATGGGAAGTTCTTTGTCATAATAAAATTTCCTTCAAATTGAAAGCCTAAAGAATTATACCCCGCTGAGTTAATAGGCAATAACCTGAAGGCAGATTTTATGTCCGTTTTTGCCATCAATGCATTCCTTCCTGATTTTCTAAGTAATGATAATGCTTGATCAAAGGATGCATAGTGTACAGATGTCTTTTTCTTATCAATTAAATAATTTACTAAATTGTCTTTTGGGCACGACAAGTGATGGATGAGTTGGCAACTGTTGGCTTCTTTTTTAGGGACTAACCCTAGTGGAGACAATCTAAAATTTTTAAAAGGGGGTTGTATAAGGCCCCTTTAACACAGACCAGAATGCGGGTGGAATGCGTGAGGTGAACGAATTGCACCTGCACTGAATCCAGACCCATTCACTTCAATGAGGCTGTGCAGATGAGCGGTGATTTTCACACATCTCTTGTGCGTTGCATGAGAATCGCAGCATATTCTATATTAAGCGTTTTTCACGCAACGCAGGCCCCATAGAAATGAATGGGGCTGCGTGAAAATCGAATAGCATCCGCAATCAAGTGCGGATGCAATGCGATTTTTACGCATGGTTGCTACAGGGAGTGCAGAATTATTAGGCAAATGAGTATTTTGACCACATCATCCTCTTTATGCATGTTGTCTTACTCCAAGCTGTATAGGCTCGAAAGCCTACTACCAATTAAGCATATTAGGTGATGTGCATCTCTGTAATGAGAAGGGATGTGGTCTAATGACATCAACACCCTATATCAGGTGTGCATAATTATTAGGCAACTTCCTTTCCTTTGGCAAAATGGATCAAAAGAAGGACTTGACAGGCTCAGAAAAGTCAAAAATAGTGAGATATCTTGCAGAGGGATGCAGCACTCTTAAAATTGCAAAGCTTCTGAAGCGTGATCATCGAACAATCAAGCGTTTCATTCAAAATAGTCAACAGGGTCGCAAGAAGCGGGTGGAAAAACCAAGGCGCAAAATAACTGCCCATGAACTGAGAAAAGTCAAGCGTGCAGCTGCCAAGATGCAACTTTCCACCAGTTTGGCCATATTTCAGAGCTGCAACATCACTGGAGTGCCCAAAAGCACAAGGTGTGCAATACTCAGAGACATGGCCAAGGTAAGAAAGGCTGAAAGACGACCACCACTGAACAAGACACACAAGCTGAAACGTCAAGACTGGGCCAAGAAATATCTCAAGACTGATTTTTCTAAAGTTTTATGGACTGATGAAATGAGAGTGAGTCTTGATGGGCCAGATGGATGGGCCCGTGGCTGGATTGGTAAAGGGCAGAGAGCTCCAGTCCGACTCAGACGCCAGCAAGGTGGAGGTGGAGTACTGGTTTGGGCTGGTATCATCAAAGATGAGCTTGTGGGGCCTTTTCGGGTTGAGGATGGAGTCAAGCTCAACTCCCAGTCCTACTGCCAGTTTCTGGAAGACACCTTCTTCAAGCAGTGGTACAGGAAGAAGTCTGCATCCTTCAAGAAAAACATGATTTTCATGCAGGACAATGCTCCATCACACGCGTCCAAGTACTCCACAGCGTGGCTGACAAGAAAGGGTATAAAAGAAGAAAATCTGATGACATGGCCTCCTTGTTCACCTGATATGAACCCTATTGAGAACCTGTGGTCCATCATCAAATGTGAGATTTACAAGGAGGGAAAACAGTACACCTCTCTGAACAGTGTCTGGGAGGCTGTGGTTGCTGCTGCACGCAATGTTGATGGTGAACAGATCAAAACACTGACAGAATCCATGGATGGCAGGCTTTTGAGTGTCCTTGCAAAGAAAGGTGGCTATATTGGTCACTGATTTGTTTTTGTTTTGTTTTTGAATGTCAGAAATGTATATTTGTGAATGTTGAGATGTTATATTGGTTTCACTGGTAAAAATAAATAATTGAAATGGGTATATATTTGTTTTTTGTTAAGTTGCCTAATAATTATGCACAGTAATAGTCACCTGCACACACAGATATCCCCCTAAAATAGCTAAAACTAAAAGCAAACTAAAAACTACTTCCAAAAATATTCAGCTTTGATATTAATGAGTTTTTTGGGTTCATTGAGAACATGGTTGTTGTTCAATAATAAAATTAATCCTCAAAAATACAACTTGCCTAATAATTCTGCACTCCCTGTATAAGAGGATGTTAGTAAATTGATTAACGTCAATTTACTGTATTATTTTCCCTTATAACATGGTTATAAAGGAAAATAATAGCATTCTTAATACAGAATGCTTAGTAAAATGTTTCTTGATGGGTTTAAAAAACCCACAATTAACTCACTTCATCCACTTGATTGCGCAGACGCATTGTCTTCTTTCTTCTTCTTTGAGGACCTGCAAAAGGCCCTTTGATGACGTAATCACCACGTGGTGAGTGCGGTAACGTCAACTTAAGACCTGCTGAATGAAGATAGAAGGATCTCGGTGAGTTAATAGTTTTTTATTTTTAAACCCCTCGAGCATCATTTTACTAAGCATTCTGTATTAAGAATGCTATTATTTTCCCTTATAACCATGTTTTAAGGGAAAATAATAACATCTACACAACACCAAACCCAAACCCGAACTTCAGTGAAGAACTTTGGGTCTGGGTGCCACATTCAGTTTTTTATCACGCACATGCAAAATGCATTGCACCCGTGCGATAAAAACTGAAGAATGCAATGTAATCGCAGTCAAAACTGACTGAAATTGTGTGCGCACTAGCCCGGGTTTCTCGCAATGCACCCGGGATGCACCCGGAGAAGGGGGAAAAAGAACAGCAACTCTGTTTTCTGAAATTTTTTTATCTATTTTTTCTGGAACAGCTGTTTTATTTAAAATAACCGATTTTAAGTTTTTAACAAAAGAACATCCAGTATTAGAACAAGGCGGAACATAAAATCCATATGAGAAACCTTCAATTAATGTTTGAGCAGTTGTTTTGTTTGGGTATTGAATGAGCCTTGGTAGGTTCAATGGGGTCAGCTCCTCTTTTGGATTATTTATTATTGGGAAGGTGCTGACCATGCTTTTTAAAGCATTTTGATGCTGGGTGATTTCCTGTGCAAAAAGTGCACTTGTGTTTATATTTGCAATTTGCTTGCCATCTGCATACTGACTCATTAAATGCAAAGCAAATTCCTTTTTTGGGAAATTGCTGACGAAAAAGATTAGTCCTTTGGGGAAACATAAGGTTGATCCAAAGACCTACATCCTTTGAACCCCATTTTAATTCCTGGTATACTGCTATATTTTGACGAAAGGATTCGTCATAATCACACCATGCAGTACCGCCTAAGTTTTTTTAAGCTTCTAAGATACTGTAAAGATGGTGAAATAAGCCGCAACATAAATTCGGGTGTTTTGCATCCATTACTGCTACATAAATGCGGAATGCTTAAAGCCAGTTTAAAAAAGTAATTTGTTGATTTCTTTTTCTCTCTATTTTTAATGTTTCCTTAGCCGAAGGGAGGAGAGAAAAAAACATCAACATATTCCTTGTTCCATATTTTTTCTTTGATTTGTTTGGACAAATGGAATCCCAGAGGGGAAACTGGCAGGGCATTGTTTCTTTTAATGATGTTTCTTTAATTCTGCTGCCAGAGTCCAGGGATGAGATTAAACATTTGTCTTTTAAAATCCCTGAATTATCCATTGTGTAAATATTTCTGGAAATATGCTCATTATCTTTAATCCTATCCGAATCTGAATTTCTGCCTGGCGAAGACCATACCGAAATCGGATTCAGTTTTGACTCCTTATCAGATAGGAAAGAAATAAAATTTCTTAAATAAGTGAACATTATCTTAATAATCTTGTTTAAAGTTTAAGTGCACTGCTAAAAGCAGTCTATTGGTGTAAAAGTATGCTCACCATCGTGAGTACCGATTGTTGTCCTTTCTTGTCCTTGGTGAGTATGTGACAGTTTCTTCTCTCTGCCCCTCGCTCTGTGTGATGCAGAAAAAATTGTATTTCTGCATCTTATAGCTTCTTGTGGTGGAGAAAAACTTAGTTTTTCTTTTCTTGTCCTCTTTGTAGGCAGGGGAAAGCGGAGCATCGCTGCAGCAGGGCACAGCGATGATTAGTGTTGCGCTCGAATATTTGAATGGCGAATATTAATAGCGAATATCGCAACTTCGCTAATTCGCAAATATTTCGAATATAGTGCTATATATTTGCTACATCAAATATTTGTCATTTTTTAACATCTGAAAACACGATTCCTCCCTGCTTCTTTCTTGTGGGTCAATGAGTCATTGGCCCACAAGCAACTTAAGCAGGAAGGAATCTTGTTTTCAGATGGAAAAAAAATATATATGAATATTCTAAAAAACAAATATATAGCAATATAGTGAATTTTTGTTATTTAGAATATTCAATTTTTTTTTACTATCTGTACAGTTGTTCGCATACTCCTCCTCGACAGCGTCCCCGTCACCATGGGAACGCCAGTGAATTAGAAAATACCATCGGATCAGAGTTTTCCCTGAGATCGTGAAAACTCAGATCCGACGGTATTTTCTAACCCACAGACGTTCCCATGGTGACGGGGACGCTTGTCGGGGAGCAGTATGCCAAAGTGGAATAACAGTACAGATTGAAAAAAATAAAATAAAAAAGACAAATATTCTAAATAACAAATATATTCGCTATATTGCTATAACTTCGTTTTTTAGAATATTTGTCATATTCTAAAACAAGAATATATAGCAATATAGTGAATATTCATAAAATACACATATAGACTGCAATTTAGCTGCAATATAGTGCTATAGTATTTTTTTATAGTGCAATTTTTTTCCAAATCTGAAGTTCAGAAGAGAAAAAAAAAAATAGACTATAAAAATAAGATTATAGCACTATATTAGCTAAATTACAATCTGTCTATTTTACGAATATTTGCTATATTGCTATAACTTCGTTTTTTAGAATATTGGCAATATTCTAAAAAAAACAAAGTTATAGCAATATAGCAAATATTCGTAAAATACACATATAGACTGCAATTTAGCTAATATAGTGCTATAGTATTTTTTTTTTTTTTATAGTGTACATTTTTTCCAAAACTGAAGTGCAGAAGAGACAAAAAAATTAGACTATAAAAAAAAGATTATATTAGCTAAATTGCAGTCTATATTTGGATTTTACAAATATTCGCTATAACTTAGTTTTTTAGAATATTCATCATATTCTAAAACAAAAAATATATAGCAATATAGTGAATATTTGTAAAATACACATATTAGCTATAGCCATAGTCAACCAATAGGAAAGTTGCCTTATACAGTTAAAAGAAAATCGCAATGCGCAAATAATTAAATCGTATATTATTTGCGATAAATAGAATAATGACAAATATTAGATTTTGACTAAATATTGCGAAATCGAATATGGCACCTCCTGCTCATCACTAGCGATGATGTCATCCATCCTTGCCGGCTCTGCGCTCCTGCTTGAAGAGGATGTGCAGACTGGATGAATGGATAGAATATCTTGATCTCCAGTGCTGGATTTCTGTTGAAGACATCTCCTGAGCCGTTCCTCCCCTCCGAAAGTCTCTGCTTTCTTAATAAGCTGTTTAAGTAATTCTTCAATTTCTTCTTTTAGGTGCAGGTCCGGATTCTTCACTTCCACTTACGTGAGTGCGCAGCAACTGACATCTACCTTCTTTTATAGGTATCTCCATGTGACCAGCCATTGATCCATCCTCCAATCAAGATGTTCCAGATGACTTCTGCCTGCACCAAGTACAGCTGTTACCAGGTAAGTCATAAATCACACAAACATCTTAATCACACACACACACATCTTTTGCACATGCAAATAACTAGGGGCATGACACCATGTCCCCACTATTTGCATCCGCAAATATGGTTTCCTCATCAACACACATCTAAACTTGGATATAAGGTTTGATAGCATTATTTACTGTTCTCACCCATTATACCTCAACAACGAAGCATTCAGTGACTCTCATTCACACACCACCTCCTCAGCACACGCTCAGTCTTTTAAGGCTCTGTTCTGTGAGCCCTACTCAAATTGATCTTGGATATAAGGTTTGATAGCATTATTTACTGTTCTCACCCATTATACCTCAACAACGAAGCATTCAGTGACTCTCATGCACACACCACCTCCTCAGCACACGCTCAGTCTTTTAAGGCTCTGTTCTGTGAGCCCTACTCAAATTGATCTTGGATATAAGGTTTGATAGCATTATTTACTGTTCTCACCCATTATACCTCAACAACGAAGCATTCAGTGACTCTCATTCACACACCACCTCCTCAGCACACGCTCAGTCTTTTAAGGCTCTGTTCTGTGAGCCCTACTCAAATTGATCTTTCTGGCCCAGGTGTCACTCTCTTGATATCCAGAATCACAGCATGTCTATCATTTACAGTATATTTTCCTACTTCTCCCACTTTTTAAAACTAAACATAGAGAAAACAGAATTAGCGTTGAGTGAACCCAAACTGTAAAGTTTGGGTCCGTACCGAAATTTACGATTTCTGGTACCCGAACTCGAACTTTGCTGGAAAAGTTTGGGTTCAAGTTCAGTGTTCGGGCATTTAATAAAGCTTGTTAAACAAGCTTTTAAGCTGTGTGCCCTTAGAAGCCATCACAGCCATGCCTACTAATGGCATGGCTGTGATTGGCTAGTGCACCATGTGACCAAGCCTATATATAAGCTGGATCACGTGTAGCACTGCCCATCAGCTCTGAGTAGTGAAGAACAGAAAGCAGGCAGCTGAAGTGAGGGACAGTGTCAGTGCGATTTTTTGTGGATGCAATACACCATCTTTGCACCCCTGACACAGAAAGCTAATCATAAATCTGGCAGTTAATTCTATGGGTGACCTACAGCAATTTTTTTGTGGGTGCAATGCAACATTGCACTTTGTACCCCTGACACACAAATATAATAGTTAATCCGTATGTTTGTTAGTTAGGTGCACGTCATATACCCATTTATTGCGTAAGTACACCTGCACTGCATGCGTGACAGTGAAATTGATATCGCTAATCCATCTTTTAGTTAGGTGCACATCATATACCCATTTATTGCGTGAAGTACACCTACACTGCATACGTAACAGGGAAATTGATATAGTTACTCCGTCTGTTAGTTAGGTGCGCGTCATATTCCCATTTATTGCGTGAAGTCCACCTGCAGTGCATATGTGACAGGTAAATTGATATTGCTAATCCGTCTGTTAGTTAAGTGCGTGTCATATACCAAAAAACGGGTGGCCTAAACGGGTGAAAATGCTCCAAACCCAGACACTGTATCGTGCCTATAACAGGGGGAGCAATTCCTCCGCATGCGGTCCGCAGACAACGGCAATCCCCAGCAAAAAATGCATAGAATGGAGGCGGACCGCATGCACCACAAGGACATCTGCACTGCATGCGTGACAGGGAAATTGATATAGTTAATCCGTCTGTTAGTTAGGTGCACGTCATATACCCATTTATTGCGTGAAGTACACCTGCACTGCATGCGTGACAGGGAAATTGATATAGTTAATCCGTCTGTTAGTTAGGTGCATGTCATATACCCATTTATTGCGTGAAGTACACCTGCACTGCATGCGTGACAGGGAAATTGATATAGTTAATCTGTCTGTTAGTTCAATGGGTGACCTGAAAGAATGAAGAGAGAGCATCAAATAAGGTTGTGGCCCAGGTCCTGGTGCTGCTGGGGTTGGTGGAGCTCCTGTTGCAGGGAGAGGATGTGGTCGATCTGTGCCAGCTACACGCCAAAATACGTCTACACGCGACAGAACGTTATTTTGTAGGCCCGAATGCCAGTGTACGAATGGTGAGGCCAGAACAAGTAGAGGTGGTAGTAGAATGGGTGACTGACAGTGCCTCCAGTTCCTTCACATTGTCTCCCACCCGCCCGGTCCCCTGCTAAAAGCGCACAATTGGCACCTGCAGCCCATGGGCATCTGTCTTTCACCTCACCCCCTTGCAATTCAGCCAAGCAATCTGAGCCATGCAGCAGTCTCTTATGCTTTTTGATGACTCAACCATTTATGTTTCAGGATGTAGACATGGGAGGACTATCGCAGCACATCTCTGATGATGACGAAACACAGGTGCCAACTGCTGCTGCAGGAAGAGGTGGTGGTCACACAGCACCAGCAGCACAACAAAAGAGGTAGCAGTGTGCAAATTCAGAGTGGCCATCCCCTAGTCAATACGCCTTCTACTGCCCACAGGACCCAGGGACTGAGCACACCAAAGCCAGCTCCAAGGAGTTCCCTGGCGTGGCAGTTCTTCAGATAATGTGCTGATGACAAAAGAGTGGTTTGCACACTGTGTAATCAGAGCCTGAAGCGAGGCATAAATGTTCTAAACCTAAGCACACCCTGCATGACCAGGCATCTAAATGCAAAGCACTAGCTGCAGTGGAGTAAACACATCAAAAAGCACAAAAGATCTCAGGCTCCTCCTGGTCCCTCTTCTGCTGCAGTCTCGGCCTCTTCCTCCCCCTCCGGAGTGACAGTGGCAAGTGCCAACCCGCAAACAGAGGATGTGGCAGCAAGCCACCACGTCCGTCACCAAGCATCTCCACAATGTCCCATGGAAGCGTTCAGCTCTCTATCTCCCAAACACTGGAGAAGAAGTACCCCACTACCCACCCGCGATCTCTGGCCCTGAATGCCAGCATTTCAAAATTCCTGGCCTTTGAAATGCTGTCATTCCATCTGGTGAAGATGGAGACTTTAAAAAAAACTTATGGTGGGGGCTGTCCCACAGTACATCGTGACCAGCCGCCACTACTTTTCCAGGCGAGCTATCCCTATCCTGGCAGACATGATTAGGTGTGCACTGCGCAACGCCATCTGTGGCAAGGTCCACATAACCACCGATATGTGGACCAGTAAGCACAGGCAGGGACGTTATATCTCCCTAACTGCACACTGGGTAAATGCAGTGGCGGCTGGGCCTGAGGCAGATAGCTGATTGGCGCATGTCCTACCGCCACCGAGGATTGTAGGAGGTTTCTCTTTGCCTCCTGTTGCCTCCATCTCCTACTCCACTTTCTCCTCTTTCGCCTCCTCAGCTGGTCAATGTAACACCTTCATCACTATCTTCAGCACAGCCAAGGGGAAACGACAGCAGGCTGTTTTGAAACTCATCTGTTTGGGGGAAAAACCCCACACCGTGCAGGAGCTGTGGCATGGAACAACAGACCGATAAGTGGTTCTGAGCCTCTAGCCCGGCCTAGTGGTGTGCGATAATGGGCAAAATCTCATAGCAGCTCTGGGCCTAGCCGGTTTGACGCACATCCCTTACCTGGCGCATGTGCTGAATTTGGTGGTGCAGAGGTTCCTGAAAAATTCCCCTGATATGTCAGAGCTGCTGTAGAAAGTGCGGTCCGTCTGTGAGCGCTTTCAGCGTTGTCACCCTGCCGCTGCTCGCCTGTCTTCGCTGCTGTGTAACTTCGGCCTTCGCACTCAACGCCTCATATGCGACGTGCCCACAAGTTTGAACTCCACCTCGCACATGCTGGAGAGACTGTGTGAGCAGCAGCAGGCGATAGTGGAGTTTCAGCTGCAGCACACACAGGTTAGTCGCTCTGCGGAACTGCACCACTTCACCACCAACGAGTGGGCCTCCATATGGGACGTGTGTGCCATGTTACACTGTTTCGAGTAGTCCACCAACATGGCCAGTGCCGATGATGCAGTCCTCAGCGTTACTATCACACTTCTATGTCTCCTTAAAAAAAAACTTCGGGCGAAGATGGAAGAGGATGTGGCACAGGAGGAAGAGGAGAAAGAAGAGGGATCATTTCCATGGTTCTTAGGCCAGTCATTTACAAGTGGCTCGGATGGTGGGTTCTTGCACCAACAAAGGCCAGGTACACAATTGTCCAGCCACGGCACAGTTCTGAAGGATTAGGAGGAGGAGGATGATGAGGAGTTGGAACCATGTTTACAGCAGGGTGGCACCCAAAGCAGCTCATGGGAATCACTGGAGCATGGCTGGAGGGATACAATGGATACTATTGTCGTTGCCTCTGGGAAGCCTGGCACGCATGAGTGATTACATGCTGTAGTTCCAGTGCAATGCCTATATTCTAAGCAGTGCTGATGACTGGGTGGCCACCCTGCTGGAACCCCGCTACAAGGACAATGTGCCATCCTTAATTCCTTCACTGGAGCGTGATCGGAAGATGCACGAGTACAAGCGCACGCTGGTAGACACGCTGCTGATGGCATTCCCATCTTACACCGGGGGCTCAGTGGAAGCACAAGGCGAAGGCCGAGGAGGAGTAAGAAGTCACCAATGCAGCTGGGGCACCGCCAGCACCTCAGAAGGGAGGATTAGCATGGCTGAAATGTGGAAAAGCTTTGTCAGCGCACCACAACATCCAGCACCACCAATTGATATGGAACGTCTTAGCAGGATTTCAGCAAAATGGTGGAACAGTACATGTGCACACGTACTGACTGATGGTCTGCCCCATTCAACTTCTGGGTCTCCAAATTGGGCACATGGCCTTAGTTTGCCCTTTACGCCTTGGAGGTGCTGGCCTGCCCTGTGGCCAGTGTATTGTCCAAACGTGTGTTCAGCACGGCAGGACAGATGATCACAGACAAGCGCAGCTGCCTGTCCACAACCAATGTGGACAAGCTCACATTCAATAAAATGAACTGTCTTCAGTTCCTGCTCGTTTTTTGGGGCATTTTCCCATCAGTTTTGTCTTCAGCAAGTGAAATGCATGCTCAATCGGATTCAGGCCAGGTGATTAAAATGGCCATTGCATAACATTTCACTTCTTTCCCTTAAAAAACTCTTTGGTTGCTTTTGCAGTATGCTTTGGGTCATTGTCCATCTGCACTGTGAAGCACCGTCCAATGAGTTCTGAAGCATTTGGCTGAATATGAGCAGATAATATTGCCTGAAACACTTCAGAATTCATCCTCCTGCTTTTGTCAGCAGTCACATCATCAATAAATACAAGAGAACCAGTTCTATTGGCAGCCATACATGCCCACGCCATGACACTACCACCACCATGCTTCACTGATGAGGTGGTATGCTTAGGATCATGAGCAGTTCCTTTCATTCTCCATACCCTTCTCTTCCCATCAGAACTGTGGAGGCTTTTTTAGATGCCGTTTGGCAAATTCTAATCTGGCCTTCTTGTTTTTGAGGCTTACCAATGGTTTACATCTTGTGGTGAAACCTCTGTATTCACTCTGGTGAAGTCTTGTTTTGATTGTTGACTTTGACACACATACACCTACCTCCTGGAGAGTGTTCTTGATCTGGCCAACTGTTGTGAAGGGTGTTTTCTTCACCAGGGAAAGAATTCTTAGGTCATCCACCACAGTTGTTTTCCGTGGTCTTTTTTGGTGTTGCTGAGCTCACCGGTGCGTTCCTTCTTTTTAAGAATGTTCCAATCAGTTATTTTGGCCACGCCTAATGTTTTTGCTAGCTCTCTGATGGGTTTGTTTTGTTTTTTTCAGCCTAATGATTGTTTGATTCACTGATAGTGACATCTCTTTGGATCTCATCTTGAGAGTTGACAGCAACAGATTCCAAAAGCAAATAGCACACTTTAAAAATGAACTCTGGACCTTTTATCTGCTCATTGTAATTGGGATAATGATGAAATAACACAGACCTAGCCATGGAACAGCTGAGAAGCTAATTGTCTCATTACTTTTGGTCCCTTAACAAGTGGGAGGCACATATGCAAACTGTTGCAATTCCTACATATGGATGTAAATACCCTCAAATTAAAGCTGACAGTCTGCAGTTAAAGCACATCTAGTTTGTTTCATTTCAAATCCATTGTGGTGGTGTATAGAGACAAAAATGTTAGAATTGTGTTGATGTCCCAATATCTGTAGCTGTAAGTAGTATAGCTGTAAGCAGTATAGCACTGCAGTGGGGAAGCGGCAACAGGTCATGCTGAAACTAATATGTTTAGGTGACAAACAGCACACTGTCTCAGAGCTGTGGCAGGGGATAAGGGACCAGACTGAGCTGTGGCTCTCGCCACTCAACCTAGAACCAGGCATGGTTGTATATGATAATGACCGTAACTTGGTGGTGGCTTTGGAGCTCGGCAAGCTCATACACATACCATGCCTAGCCCACGTATTCAACTTAGTGGTTCAGCCGTTTTTCTAAAAACCTACCCCAATTTGCCTGAGCTACTGGTGAAGGTGTGCTGCGTGTGTGCCCATTTCTGCAAGTCATCGACAGCTTCCGTATGGCAACGCAGCGCTTGCAATTGCCAGCTTACCAACTGTTGTGCGACGTGAGCACACACTGGAACTCCACGTTCCACATGTTGGCCAGGCTTTGTGAGTGGCACAGGGCAGTTGTGGATACCAGCTGCAACATGGTCGTCGCCTTTACAGTCAGCTTCCGCTCTTCACAAGCGACAATTGAGCATGGATGTCTGATCTCTGTGAGGTTTTTACGCAACTTTGAAGAATCAACACTAGTGTTGGTTGAGCACCAAAGTTCTCGGGTGCTCAAGTGAAACACCTCAGGATGCTCAAGTGCTCTACCGAGCACCAGACAACAATGGAAGTCAATGGGAGAACCCGAGCATTAAACCAGGAACCCCCTGCTCTGAAGAGGGGAGGGTGTCTGGTTCACATGAAAAGGTCAGCAATTGATGGAAACACCACTGAAATGGTTCGGGAATAGCATGAGGAGGATGTCTGAATGCATCTTGGACTCCCAGATCACTCCTGGGAATGATGTTGTCCGAGTAGTACGCCACTTTGACAGACTGACAATAATATGCACCAAACCGAAGATACTGTGGATGTGGGTGGAGAGTTTGATGTGCTATGATACTGATAGTGTTGATCGAGCACCAAAATGCTAAGGGTGCTCGAGTAGAACACTTCGGGATGCTTGGGTGTTCTACTGAGCACCCGAGCACAATGGAAGTCAATGGGAGAACCAGAGCATTACATCAGGCACTCCCTGCTCTGAAGAGGGGAGTGTGTCTGGTTCACATGAAAAGGTCAGAAATTGATGGAAACACCACTAAAATGGTTCAGGAACAGCATGGGGAGGATGTCTGGATGCATCTTGGACTCCCAGATCGCTGCTGGGAACGATGTTGTCCAAGTAATACGCCACTTTTACAGACTGACAATAATGCGCACCAAACCGAAAATAAAATCGATTTTAGAGGAGAAAAAGTTAGGAAACATTCTTTCTTGCATATTTACTTGTATTTAAAGTGCAAGTGCTGCCAAAAAGTTCAAGGAAGAGGCGCTCCGATACACCCTGTATATTACATAAAGGAGGGCCTCATTCACATTGTGGTACAATTGTTTAGGTAGTGGGACCCCTACACTCAAAAAACCTATGCACTAAGTGAAAGGGGTGCCAAAAATTACAAGGAACCGACAATCCAATACATCCTTTATTACACATAAAGGAGGGCATCATACACACCCTTGAAAAATTATGATTAATAGCCTGCTGGTGACCCTTAAAAACATTAGGAGCAAGGGCCTGCTGGTGACCCTCTAAAACGTTAGGGGCAAGGCCCTGCTGCTGATCTGACCATCTAAAACATTAGGGGTGTGCCCCTGCTGCCGAGCTGACCATCTAAAACATTTTGTAGACAAGGGCCTGCTGCCGAGCTGACCTTCTAAAACATTATGGGTGAGGGCCTACTGCCGAGCTGACCATGTAAAAAGTTTTGTGGGTGAGGGCCTGCTGCCGAACTGACCATCTAAAAATTTTTGTGGGAAATAGCCTACTGCTGAGATGACCATCTAAAAAATTTTGTCGGCGAGGGTCTGCTGCTGTGCTGACCATCTAAAAAAATTTGTGGGCGAGGGCCTGCTGCTGAGCTGACCATCTAAAAATTTTGGAGTGAGGGTCTGCTACTGAGGTGACCCTCTAAAACATTATGGTTGAGGACTTGCTGGTGACCCTCAAAAACATTATGGGTGAGGGTCTGCTGGTGACCCTCTAAAAAGTTATGGTTGAGAGCCTGCTGGTGAGCTGACCCTCTAAAACATTAGGAGCGAGGGCACCCTAATAAGCATGTTGATATGATGAAGGAGGAGGACGAGAAAAAGGAGATTGAACCATATACCCTTTTTTGTGGTGGAAGGGGTGCATGAGAATGCTGTGTATTCAATACACCATAAAAGCCACATTTAGAGTGCCTTTATGTTCAGCCGTTTTCCTCTGGTGGAGTAGAGAAGTCAGGGGCAATCTAGGCCTTGTTCATTTTTATAAGAGTCAACCGGTCAGCATTTTCAGTTGACAGGCGGATGCGCTTATCAGTTATTATGCCCCCAGCAGCACTGAATACACGCTCTGACAAAATGCTTGCGGCGGGGCAGGCCAGCACCTCCAAGCACAGATGGATCATTTAGGACGCTGACACTGTTTGCTATGTACTCCTTCACCATATTCCAAAACGTTCACTAGTAGCTCAGGCAAATTGGGGTAGGTTTTGAGAAACCGCTGAACCACTAGTTTGAACACATGGGCTAGTCATGGTATGTGTATGAGCTTGCCGAGCTCCAAAGCCGCCACCAAGTTATGGCCATTATCAGACACAACCATGCCTGGTTCTAGGTTGAGTAGCGATAGCCACAGCTCGGTCTGGTCCCTTATCCCCTGCCACAGCTCTGTCACCTAAGCAGATCAGTTTAAGCACGGCCTGTTGCCGCTTCCCCACTGCCAGTGCTACACCGATTAAAGCTACTGTCCGATGGCTGACAGGTGCTGCAAGATGATAATTCAGAGGTGGAAGTGGAGGAGGAGGCAGAGGAGGAGAAGCGGGGGTTGCAGCTACTAACGTAGGTGGCAGCGGAAACCCTGATGGAAATAGGGCCCGCAACCCTTGGCGTCGGTAGCACCTGTGCCATCCCAGGGTATGACTCGCTCCCAGCCTCCACAACATTCACCCAGTGTGCCGTCAGGAAAATGTAGCGTCCCTGGCCAAAAGCACTTGTCCATGTGTCAGTCGTTAAGTGGACCTTCCAAATAACTGCGTTGGTCAGGAGACGAGTGATGTTTCGGGACAAATGATGGTGTAAGGCGGGGATGGCACACTGTCAAAAATATTGGCAACTGGAGACAGAGTACCGCGGGACAGCCGTCGCCATCAGGCTGTGGAAAACCTCAGTGTCCACAAGCCTAAATGGCAACATTTCCAGGGCCATCAATTTAGAAAGGTGCGCACTTAGTTCTATGGCCGGTGGGTGGCTGGGTATTTGCATTTTCGTTCAAAGACCTGGGGTATAGACATCTGGATGCTGTGCTAGGACACAGAAGTGAATGTGCAAGCTGATGGTGCTTGGTTCAGGGGGGGAGGCAGCCAGGCCTGATTCTTGGAAAGGGGATTGGCCAGCACGTAACACGGGGGAAAAGGAGGCAGTGGGGTGACCTGCAGACACTGGTTGTGAACCCTAGCATTCGGCCAACCTATTAGGGTGCTTTGATTCCATGTGGCAGTACATGCTGGTGGTGGTGAGGTTGCTACTTTTCACACCCCTGCTCATTTTGTTATGGCACAGGTTGCAAATGGCAATTCTTTTATCGTCCGCACTTTCCTAAAAAAAAAAAAAAAACGCCATACTGCGGAACACCTACCCCTTAGCAAGGAAGACTGCCACAAAGCGGTGCTCCGGAGCCTGTTTGGTGTGGCCCGCCTTCTCCCTTTTGCCACCCCACTGCCTCTTCCAGCCTGTTGCGGTGCTGCGGATCCCCCCCCCCTCTGTACTGCTGTCTGCGCTCGACTTGTCACCTTTCCAGGTTGGGTCAGTGACTTCATCGTCCAGCACATCCTCTTCCACTTCCTCACTCTGGTTATGCTCTTGACTTGTTGACCTAACAACAACTTCAGTTATTGACAACTGTGTCTCATCCTCATCATCAACCTCTTGAGACACTAATTGCTGTTGACGTTTTGGCAACTATGTCTCATCATCATCTTCCACCTCGTAAAACACTAATTGCCGCTCCCCACCGTCATCATCTTCTGACTGTGGATGCTCAAGAGTTTGGGAATCAGGGCACATCTCCTCATTTCCCTCTTCAAGCGGGCTTGTCGAGAGGTACAAATCAAAGAATGGTGATAAAAAGAGCTCCTCCAAATATCTGAGTGGGAGATCACTTGTTTGCCAAGACTCTCCATGGTGGGTGGAAGGAGTATCAGGGTGAGGATTTTGTTGACCAGACTCTTGGCTACTGAGACTGGACTTTGTGGAAGACAGGGTGGTGCTTAACCGACTGGAAGCAGTATCTGCTGAAATCCAACCGACCACCAGGTCGCACTGGTCTGACTTCGAGAGTTGTGTCCTGTGCCACCCTGCAAACTGGGACATGAAGCTAGGTATCATGGATGAGTTTTTTTCTTATGCTCTGGCAGCAGACACAGTTTCACCACGTCCATGGCCACAGCCTCTGCTTGCACCATCAGCAGCACAGCCACTTTCCTGTCCCTTACTGCTCGCTTTGCACATATTAAATGCTATATATGCTTGCAAGTATGTCACGCGCACAGTAGCGCAGGTTTTGTAAATGTATGCGCAAATAAAGTACACAGAATGTCACAGATATATTTAGGATGCACACACGTTAAACAGGAGGTATAGTGCAAGTAATGTCGCTGTCACCACCTCCTAATAAAAAATTACACTGAATGAATGTCACTGATATTTAGGATGCACACACATTAAACAGGAAATATAGTGCAAGTAATGTCGCTGTCACCACCGCCTAATAAAAAATGACATTCAATGAATGTCACTGATATTTATGATGCGCACACGTTAAACAGGAGGTATAGTGCAAGTAATGTCGCTGTCACCACCGCCCAATAAAAAATTACACTGAATGAATGTCACTAATATTTGAGATGCGCACACGTTAAACAGGAGGTATAGCGCAAGTAATGTCGCTGTCACCAGCGGCTAATAAAAAATGACACTGATATAATGTCACTGATATTTTGGATGCGCTAACGTTATACAGGAGATGTAGCGCAGGTAATGTGGCTGCAACCAGCAGCAAAACATTTTTACTGAATGTCACTGATATTTTGGATACGCAAACGTTATACAGGAGATGTAGTGCAGGTAATGTAACTGTCCTCAGCGGACACCGTCTACAGAAAAGGCACACTGGATGTCACACATATTTTTAGGCTGCACACACGTTACACAGGAGATGTAGCACAGATAATGTCGCTGTCACCAGCGGCAAAAAAAATTACACTGAATGTCACTGTTATTTTGGATGCGCTAACATTTTACTGGAGATGTAGCACAGGTAATGTGGCTGCCACCAGCAGCTAAAAAATTCGACTGAATGTCACTGATATTTTGAATACACAAACGTTATACAGTAGATGTTGCGCAGGTAATGTAACTGTCCGCAGCGGACACCATCTACGGAAAAAGTACACTGGATTTCACAGATATTTTTAGGCTGCGCACACTTTAGACAGGAGATGTAGCACAGATAATGTCGCTGTCTGCAGCGGCCAAACAATTGCAAGCTATTGAGCACAGGTTGCGCTAAAAATATATATTGCTGCCAGATACAACTATGGTCCTTAAGAGGACTTTTGGGTGTCTAACAAGTTTCAGCAATTAAGCACAGGTTGCACTAACTGTCACGACCGCTATCCAAGCAGCAGTCGTGTCGCACCAGACGGAGGGGAAGGGGGACCCTTATCTACGGATGGGAAATAGAACGGCCACCCCTGACTAACCCCCAGGACTTACAGGCTGGCACCTGTCTGCCCTGATACCCTAGACGGGGTGTGAACCCGTGCGGCGAGCAGGATTCCTAAACCCTCAGTCACCCTAACAAGACTGGACTGGGGAAAGGCAGATGGGAGCACTAGTCACCATCACTCATGTTTAGGAGAACAACAGGGGAAGACAGCAACAAACAAACAATCTATAACAGAGATAGACTTATCCAGTCACGAGCAGAGAAGGTGATCCCAATAACGACAGTCCATGCCAGACAAGAGCTCCACAGCAATACCGTCAAACAATCTCCTTCAAAGGTCAGAATAGTACTGGAAGTAAGGACTATATCTGGCAATGACTGCAAGTGAAACTGAAACTAATATAGTAGCTGGGAGTGGCAGACAGGACTCACCTGAGAAGGATGCCTACAAACTCCCAGTCAGGACAAAAAGGTTCACAAGGCAAAATCTGAACCACGGAGCAAACTCACAAGCTATCGCGAGTAGCTAGTCGCTGCGACCTTCTCCTCCCAGACCTGTCTGGATCAGTCACAGTTGTGACACTAACAATATATATTGCTGCCACACACAACAATAGTACTTAAATGGATTTTTGGTCTAAGTATAAAAGTTTAAATATTCCTATTCAACTCCCTACACTATCTCTCCCTGACAAAGACTGAGCCGAACACGTGTCATTGGGTGCTATATCAATATAATGCCAGTAGATAACATGGCTATGGCATTACAGTGAATGGCAGTAATGACCTGAATGTGGGCGGGGTGGAGACTCGAGCATCACGCTCGAGCACACGCGGTGTTCGGCTGAACACCGCAATTTGTCGAACATCGCGACGCTCGAGTAAAATTAGTGTTTGGCCGAGCATGCTCGCCCAACACTAATCAACACTGATGGTGAGCGGCGATGCCGCTATTATCAGCTTAACCATTCCAACTCTTGTGTCTACTAAAACACTCGCTGCTCACAATAAAGGAGGACACTTTTCATGTGGAAGAGGTGGAAATTGGGAAAGACAGTACACAGGGTGATAGCCTGACCACCTCCGTTCGTCTTCTCAGCGTGATTTGGATGAGGAGGAGGAGCTGGAGATGGTTGCCTCTGCTACAGAGGGTAGTACCCACAGAAAGTTTATTCCATCTGTTCAGCGTGGATGGGCTGAAGAGGAGGAAGAGGAGATTGACAGTGATCCTCCTGATGAGGACAGCGAGGTCTTGTCTGTTGGGACTCTGACTTTATGTTATGCTGCCTTTCCTGTGACCCTCTTGTTATATGCATTTTGGCCAACACCGATTACTGATTGTTCACCCATCTCGACCCCCGCTACAAAGAGAACTTCTCATCTCTCATTTCTGTGGTGGAGAGAACTAGCAAAATGGTGCAATACCAGAAGGTCCTTGTGGAAGAATTGCTCCAAAAATTTCCAGCTGACAACCCTGGTATCAGAGTACGTAGTTCCTTGTGCAACCGAGGAGGGGAGATGCGGGGAACCCACAGCAGTTCCAACAGATGCAAGGCAACACTCTCCAAGCACTTGGAAAGTTTCATGACATCCCGCCAGCAACCTCACCCTGATTTGCGGCCTAATGTCACAAGGAGAGAAAAGTTTTGGAAGATGGTGAAGGAGTACTTAGCAGACCATGTCAGCGTCCTCACTGATCCCTCTGTGCTTAACAATAGAGTTGAGCGAACACCTGGATGTTCGGGTTCGAGAAGTTCGGCCGAACATCCCGGAAATGTTCGGGTTCGGGATCCGAACCCGATCCGAACTTCGTCCCGAACCCGAACCCCATTGAAGTCAATGGGGACCCGAACTTTTCGGCACTAAAAAGGCTGTAAAACAGCCCAGGAAAGAGCTAGAGGGCTGCAAAAGGCAGCAACATGTAGGTAAATCCCCTGCAAACAAATGTGGATAGGGAAATGAATTAAAATAAAAATTTAATAAATAAAAATTAACCAAAATCAATTGGAGAGAGGTCCCATAGCAGAGAATCTGGCTTCACGTCACCCACCACTGGAACAGTCCATTCTCAGATATTTAGGCCCCGGCACCCAGGCAGAGGAGAGAGGTCCCGTAACAGAGAATCTGTCTTCATGTCAGCAGAGAATTAGTCTGCATGTCATAGCAGAGAATGAGGCTTCACGTCAGCCACCACTGCAACAGTCCATTGGCATATATTTAGGCCCAGCACCCAGGCAGAGGAGGGAGGTCCCGTAACAGAGAATCTGTCTTCATGTCAGCAGAGAATTAGTCTGCATGTCATAGCAGAGAATGAGGCTTCACGTCAGCCACCACTGCAACAGTCCATTGGCATATATTTAGGCCCAGCACACACACAGGCAGAGGAGAGAGGTCCCGAAACAGAGAATCTGGCTTCATGTCAGCAGAGAATCAGTCTGCATGTCATAGCAGAGAATGAGGCTTCACGTCAGCCACCACTGCAACAGTCCATTGGCATATATTTAGGCCCAGCACACACACAGGCAGAGGAGAGAGGTCCCGTAACAGAGAATCTGGCTTCATGTCAGCAGAGAATCAGTCTGCATGTCATAGCAGAGAATGAGGCTTCACGTCACCCACCACTGCAACAGTCCATTGGCATATATTTAGGCCTAGCACACAGGCAGAGCAGAGAGGTCCCGTAACAGACAATCTGGCTTCATGTCAGCAGAGAATCAGTCTGCATGTCATAGCAGAGAATGAGGCTTCAAGTCACCCACCACTGCAACAGTCCATTGGCATATATTTAGGCCTAGCACACAGGCAGAGCAGAGAGGTCCCGTAACAGACGATCTGGCTTCATGTCAGCAGAGAATCAGTCTGCATGTCATAGCAGAGAATGAGGCTTCACGTCACCCACCACTGCAACAGTCCATTGGCATATATTTAGGCCTAGCACACAGGCAGAGCAGAGAGGTCCCGTAACAGACAATCTGGCTTCATGTCAGCAGAGAATCAGTCTGCATGTCATAGCAGAGAATCAGGCTTCACGTCAGCCACCACTGCAACAGTCCATTGTCATAAATTTAGGCCCAGCACCCAGGCAGAGGAGAGAGGTCCCGTAACAGACAATCTGGCTTCATGTCAGCAGAGAATTAGTCTGCATGTCATAGCAGAGAATCAGGCTTCATGTCAGCCACCACTGCAACAGTCCATTGGCATATATTTAGGCCTAGCACACAGGCAGAGGAGAGGTTCATTCAACTTTGGGTAGCCTCGCAATATAATGGTAAAATGAAAATAAAAATAGGATTGAATGAGGAAGTGCCCTGGAGTCCAATAATATATGGTTATGGGGAGGTAGTTAATGTCTAATCTGGACAAGGGACGGACAGGTCCTGTGGGATCCATGCCTGGTTCATTTTTATGAACGTCAGCTTGTCCACATTGGCTGTAGACAGGCGGCTGCGTTTGTCTGTAATGACGCCCCCTGCCGTGCTGAATACACGTTCAGACAAAACGCTGGCTGCCGGGCAGGCCAGCACCTCCAAGGCATAAAAGGCTAGCTCTGGCCACGTGGACAATTTAGAGACCCAGAAGTTGAATGGGGCCGAACCATCAGTCAGTACGTGGATTGGTGTGCACACGTACTGTTCCACCATGTTAGTGAAATGTTGCCTCCTGCTAACACGTTGCGTATCAGGTGGTGGTGCAGTTAGCTGTGGCGTGTTGACAAAAGTTTTCCACATCTCTGCCATGCTAACCCTGCCCTCAGAGGAGCTGGCCGTGACACAGCTGCCTTGGCGACCTCTTGCTCCTCCTCTGCCTTGGCCTTGGGCTTCCACTTGTTCCCCTGTGACATTTGGGAATGCTCTCAGTAGCGCGTCTACCAACGTGCGCTTGTACTCGCGCATCTTCCTATCACGCTCCAGTGCAGGAAGTAAGGTGGGCACATTGTCTTTGTAGCGTGGATCCAGCAGGGTGGCAACCCAGTAGTCCGCACAGGTTAAAATGTGGGCAACTCTGCTGTCGTTGCGCAGGCACTGCAGCATGTAGTCGCTCATGTGTGCCAGGCTGCCCAGGGGTAAGGACAAGCTGTCCTCTGTGGGAGGCGTATCGTCATCGTCCTGCCTTTCCCCCCAGCCACGCACCAGTGATGGACCCGAGCTGCGTTGGGTGCCACCCCGCTGTGACCATGCTTCATCCTCATCCTCCTCCACCTCCTCCTCATCCTCGTCCTCCTCGTCCTCCAGTAGTGGGCCCTGGCTGGCCACATTTGTACCTGGCCTCTGCTGTTGCCAAAAACCTCCCTCTGAGTCACTTCGAAGAGACTGGCCTGAAAGTGCTAAAAATGACCCCTCTTCCTCCTCCTCCTCCTCCTCCTGGGCCACCTCCTCTTCCATCATCGCCCTAAGTGTTTTCTCAAGGAGACATAGAAGTGGTATTGTAACGCTGATAACGGTGTCATCGCCACTGGCCATGTTGGTGGAGTACTCGAAACAGCGCAACAGGGCACACAGGTCTCGCATGGAGGCCCAGTCATTGGTGGTGAAGTGGTGCTGTTCTGTAGTGCGACTGACCCGTGCGTGCTGCAGCTGAAACTCCACTATGGCCTGCTGCTGCTCGCACAGTCTGTCCAGCATGTGCAAGGTGGAGTTCCACCTGGTGGGCACGTCGCATATGAGGCGGTGAGCGGGAAGGCCGAAGTTACGCTGTAGCGCAGACAGGCGAGCAGCAGCAGGATGTGAACGCCGGAAGCGCGAACAGACGGCCCGCACTTTATGCAGCAGCTCTGACATGTCGGGGTAGTTGTGAATGAACTTCTGCACCACCAAATTCAGCACATGCGCCAAGCAAGGGATGTGCGTCAAATTGGCTAGTCCCAGAGCTGCAACGAGATTTCGCCCATTATCACACACCACCAGGCCGGGCTTGAGGCTCACCGGCAGCAACCACTCGTCGGTCTGTTGTTCAATACCCCGCCACAACTCCTGTGCGGTGTGGGGCCTGTCCCCCAAACATATGAGTTTCAGAATGGCCTGCTGACGTTTACCCCGGGCTGTGCTGAAGTTGGTGGTGAAGGTGTGTGGCTGACTGGATGAGCAGGTGGAAGAAGAGGAGGAGGAAGCCGAGAAGGAGGAGGTGGCAACAGGAGGCAAAGAATGTTGCCCTGCGATCCTTGGCGGCGGCAGGACGTGCGCCAAACAGCTCTCCGCCTGGGGCCCAGCTGCCACTACATTTACCCAGTGTGCAGTTAGGGAGATATAGCGTCCCTGGCCGTGCTTACTGGTCCACGTATCTGTGGTTAGGTGGACCTTGCTACAGATGGCGTTGCGCAGTGCACACTTGATTTTATCGGATACTTGGTTGTGCAGGGAAGGCACGGCTCTCTTGGAGAAGTAGTGCCGGCTGGGAACAACATACTGTGGGACAGCAAGCGACATGAGCTGTTTGAAGCTGTCTGTGTCCACCAGCCTAAATGACAGCATTTCATAGGCCAGTAGTTTAGAAATGCTGGCATTCAGGGCCAGGGATCGAGGGTGGCTAGGTGGGAATTTACGCTTTCTATCAAATGTTTGTGAGATGGAGAGCTGAACGCTGGCGTGTGACATGGTTGAGACGCTTGGTGACGGAGGTGGTGGTGGTGGTGTTGGTGGTACATCCCCTGTTTGCTGGGCGGCAGGTGCCAACGTTCCTCCAGAGGCGGAGGAAGAGGCCGAGGCGGCAGCAGCAGAATAGGCCGAGGCGGCAGCAGCAGAAGAGGTAGCAGGGGGAGCCTGAGTGACTTCCTTGGTTTTAAGGTGTTTACTCCACTGCAGTTCATGCTTTGCATGCAGGTGCCTGGTCATGCAGGTTGTGCTCAGGTTCAGAACGTTAATGCCTCGCTTCAGGCTCTGATGGCACAGCGTGCAAACCACTCGGGTCTTGTCGTCAGCACATTGTTTGAAGAAGTGCCATGCCAGGGAACTCCTTGAAGCTGCCTTTGGGGTGCTCGGTCCCAGATGGCGGCGGTCAGTAGCAGGCGGAGTCTCTTGGCGGCGGGTGTTCTGCTTTTGCCCACTGCTCCCTCTTTTGCTACGCTGTTGGCTCGGTCTCACCACTGCCTCTTCCTCCGAACTGTGAAAGTCAGTGGCACGACCTTCATTCCATGTGGGGTCTAGGACCTCATCGTCCCCTGCATCGTCTTCCACCCAGTCTTGATCCCTGACCTCCTGTTCAGTCTGCACACTGCAGAAAGACGCAGCAGTTGGCACCTGTGTTTCGTCATCATCAGAGACATGCTGAGGTGGTATTCCCATGTCCTCATCATCAGGAAACATAAGTGGTTGTGCGTCAGTGCATTCTATGTCTTTCACCGCTGGGGAAGGGCTAGGTGGATGCCCTTGGGAAACCCTGCCAGCGGAGTCTTCAAACAGCATAAGAGACTGCTGCATAACTTGAGGCTGAGACAGTTTCCCTGGTATGCATGGGGGTGATGTGACAGACTGATGGGGTTGGTTTTCAGGCGCCATCTGTGCGCTTTCTGCAGAAGACTGGGTGGGAGATAATGTGAACGTGCTGGATCCACTGTCGGCCACCCAATTGACTAATGCCTGTACCTGCTCAGGCCTTACCATCCTTAGAACGGCATTGGGCCCCACCATATATCGCTGTAAATTCTGGCGGCTACTGGGACCTGAGGTAGTTGGTACACTAGGACGTGTGGATGTGGCAGAACGGCCACGTCCTCTCCCAGCACCAGAGGGTCCACTAACACCACCACGACCATGTCCACGTCCGCGTCCCTTACTAGATGTTTTTCTCATTGTTATGGTTCACCACAACAACAAATATATTATTTGGCCCAATGTATTGTATTCAAATTCAGCGGGATATAAATTTGAGGCCTAGTATTTAGGCGCTGGGTGACAGGTATGGGTTTAGTGACAGAATTAGACTTAGAAATACACAGTAGCGGGTGTGTGTGAAGTTATTCTGAATGACCCAATGTGCACCTTGAATATTATATACCCTTTTAGGGATAGATTTCAAATAGCTCTGATATAGCAGAAACCACTAAATTATGAAATTGCTAAATTGGGAATTGTATTTCAACCCAGAACAAAAAATGTGCTTTGACGGACACTAAATAACTTTCCCAGCCACAACAGGACAGCGTTAACGAGAGATTTAGCAGGATATAAATTTGAGGCCTAGTATTTAGGCGCTGGGTGACAGGTATGGGTTTAGTGACAGAATTAGACTTGGAAATACACAGTAGCGGGTGTGTGTGAAGTTATTCTGAATGACCCAATGTGCACCTTGAATATTATATACCCTTTTAGGGATAGATTTCAAATAGCTCTGATATAGCAGAAACCACTAAATTATGAAATTGCTAAATTGGGAATTGTATTTCAACCCAGAACAAAAAATGTGCTTTGACGGACACTAAATAACTTTCCCAGCCACAACAGGACAGCGTTAACGAGAGATTTAGCAGGATATAAATTTGAGGCCTAGTATTTAGGCGCTGGGTGACAGGTATGGGTTTAGTGACAGAATTAGACTTAGAAATACACAGTAGCGGGTGTGTGTGAAGTTATTCTGAATGACCCAATGTGCACCTTGAATATTATATACCCTTTTAGGGATAGATTTCAAATAGCTCTGATATAGCAGAAACCACTAAATTATGAAATTGCTAAATTGGGAATTGTATTTCAACCCAGAACAAAAAATGTGCTTTGACGGACACTAAATAACTTTCCCAGCCACAACAGGACAGCGTTAACGAGAGATTTAGCAGGATATAAATTTGAGGCCTAGTATTTAGGCGCTGGGTGACAGGTATGGGTTTAGTGACAGAATTAGACTTGGAAATACACAGTAGTGGGTGTGTGTGAAGTTATTCTGAATGACCCAATGTGCACCTTGAATATTATATACCCTTTTAGGGATAGATTTCAAATAGCTCTGATATAGCAGAAACCACTAAATTATGAAATTGCTAAATTGGGAATTGTATTTCAACCCAGAACAAGAAATGTGCTTGAACGGACACTAAATAACTCGCCCAGCTACAGCACTAAGGACAGATTTAGCTGGATATAAATTTGAGGCCTAGTATTTAGGCGCTGGGTGACAGGTATGGGTTTAGTGACAGAATTAGACTTGGAAATGCACAGTAGCGGGTGTGTGAAGTTATTCTGAATGTCCCTATGTGCACCTTCAATATGATCTACCCTTTTAGGGATAGATTTCAAATAGCTCTGATATAGCAGAAACCACTAAATTATGAAATTGCTAAATTGGGAATTGTATTTCAACCCAGAACAAGAAATGTGCTTGAACGGACACTAAATAACTCGCCCAGCTACAGCACTAACGACAGATTTAGCTGGATATGAATTTGAGGCCTAGTATTTAGGCGCTGGGTGACAGGTATGGGTTTAGTGACAGAATTAGACTTGGAAATACACAAGAGCGGGTGTGTGTGAAGTTATTCTGAATGACCCAATGTGCACCTTGAATATTATATACCCTTTTAGGGATAGATTTCAAATAGCTCTGATATAGCAGAAACCACTAAATTATGAAATTGCTAAATTGGGAATTGTATTTCAACCCAGAACAAGAAATGTGCTTGAACGGACACTAAATAACTCGCCCAGCTACAGCACTAACGACAGATTTAGCTGGATATGAATTTGAGGCCTAGTATTTAGGCGCTGGGTGACAGGTATGGGTTTAGTGACAGAATTAGACTTGGAAATGCACAGTAGCGGGTGTGTGAAGTTATTCTGAATGACCCTATGTGCACCTTGAATATTATATACCCTTTTAGGGATAGATTTCAAATAGCTCTGATACAGCAGAAACCACTAAATTTTTAAATTGCTAAATTGGGAATTGTATTTCAACCCAGAACAAAAAATGTGCTTTGACGGACACTAAATAACTTTCCCAGCCACAACAGGACAGCGGTAACGAGAGATTTAGCGGGATATAAATTTGAGGCCTAGTATTTAGGCGCTGGGTGACCGGTATGGATTTAGTGACAGAATTAGACTGGGATATGGCCAAAAAATAACCACACTATTGCTGGTTAAATGCACTTGGTGATGGGCGCAGCTTGCCCCTGATGTAGTATATGGCCAAAAAATGAACAGACTATTGCTGGTTAAATGCACTTGGTGTCACAGCTTGACCAACCACACTACTGAGGGTTAAATGCACTTGGTGACGGGCGCAGCTTGCCCCTGATGTAGTATATGGCCAAAAAATGAACAGACTATTGCTGGTTAAATGCACTTGGTGACGGGCGCAGCTTGCCCCTGATTTAGTATATGGCCAAAAAATGAACAGACTATTGCTGGTTAAATGCACTTGGTGTGATAGCTTGACCAACCACACTACTGAGGGTTAAATGCACTTGGTGACGGGCGCAGCTTGCCCCTGATGTAGTATATGGCCAAAAAATAAACAGACTATTGCTGGTTAAATGCACTTGGTGTGACAGCTTCACCCTGATGTAGGCTTTAGCCAAAAAACAAACGCACCATTGAGGGTTAAATGCACTTGGTGACAGGCGCAGCTTGCCCCTGATGTAGTATATGGCCAAAAAATAAACAGACTATTGCTGGTTAAATGCACTTGGTGTGACAGCTTCACCCTGATGTAGGCTTTAGCCAAAAAACAACCACACCATTGAGGGTTAAATGCACTTGGTCGCAGCTTGTGCTGGCGCACCACAAGACACAAAATGGCCGCCGATCACCCCAGAAAAATGTGACTGACAAACGGTCTGGGCAGCCTAAAAACAGTGAGCAATTGAGGATCAGCAGCTCAATGATCCACAGCTGCAGATCGATCAGTTAATCAAGTCCTTTGGAGGAGTTAATCTGCCTAATCTCGCCCTACTGTCGCAGCCGCAACCTCTCCCTACGCTAATCAGAGCAGAGTGACGGGCGGCGCTATGTGACTCCAGCTTAAATAGAGGCTGGGTCACATGGTGCTCTGGCCAATCACAGCCATGCCAATAGTAGGCATGGCTGTGATGGCCTCTTGGGGCAAGTAGTATGACGCTTGTTGATTGGCTGCTTTGCAGCCTTTCAAAAAGCGCCAAGAAAGCGTCACAAAAGCGCGAAGAAAGCGACGAACACCGAACCCGAACCCGGACTTTTACGAAAATGTCCGGGTTCGGGTCCGTGTCACGGACACCCCAAAATTCGGTACGAACCCGAACTATACAGTTCGAGTTCGCTCATCCCTACTTAACAACTATTAGGTGTCCAAGCTGGACACATGTCATAAACTGGCCCTCTACAACTTGGAGGTGCTGGCCTGCCCTGTCGACAGCGTTTGGCCAGAGAGTGTATTTAGTGCTGCTGGGGGCAGACCCTCACCCCTAATGTTTTAGATGGTCAGATCAGCAGCAGGCCCTAGCCCATAATGTTTTAGAGCGTCACCCGCTGGCACTTGCTCCTGATGTTTTTGAGGGTCTCCAGCAGGCCATCAATCATAGTTTTTCAAGGGTGCGTATGATGCCCTCCTTTATGTGTACTAAAGGGTATATTGGAGTGTCGGTTCCTTGTAATTTTTGGCAGTCCTTTCACTTAGTGCATAGGCTTTTTGAGTGTAGGAGTCCCACTACCTGAACAATTGTACCACAATGTGAATGAGGCCCTCCTTTATGTGATATAAAGGTTGTATTGGAGTGTCTCTTCCTTGCAATTTTTGGCTGAACTTGCACTTTATATACAAGTAAATATATAGGAATGAATTTCCTAACAATTTTTCCTCTAAAATCTTTTTTTTTCTTTATTTTTGTGCGTATTATTGTTAGTCTGTAAAATTGGCATACAACTCGGACAACATCATTCCCAGCAGCGATCTGGGAGTCCAAGATGCATCCAGACATCCTTCCCATGCTGTTCCCAAACCATGTCAGTGGTGTTTCCATCAATTGCTGACCTTTTCATGTGAACCAGACACCCTCCCCTCTTCAGAGCAGTGGGTGCCTGGTTTAATGCTCGTGTTCTCCCATTGACTTCCATTGTGCTCGGGTGCTCAGTAGAACCCGAGCATCCCAAAGTGTTCTACTCGAGCACCCGAGAACTTTGGTGCTCGATTGACACTAACAGTATCCCAGCACATTAAACTCTCCACCAACATCCACAGTAAACCCCTCAAAGAAACCTGAAAAATTAGCTCTTCAGGAGCCTACAACACACCACCGTGTAATCAGCTTGTACCCTCACCTACTCTTCCCTCCCCCCGACCTGTGTAGATTGTAAATCCTCAAGGGCAGGGTCATCTACTTATCTGCACTAGTCTGTTAATAGGTTTACACTTATTATACTTTTTATGCTTTATATTATTTATGTATGCCCTTTTTATATGTGCAATGCCCTGGAATTAATGGTGCTTAAAAATAAATATTATTAATTTTCAAGATGCACACACCTTCAGATCACCTTTCTTCATACTAGAACCTTATGGCCAAACTGTAATTTTAAAGTTGTGTACAGGGGTAATGTTGCTTTGATATGGAACAAAAACATAACCATTGAACCTAATATAGTGCTCTTGCACACAATGTAAATAAAAGCAATTTGCTCAGTGTTTTGGAAGAATTCCCAATTTAGTCCATTGTGGGGATTCAATGATCCTTTTGTACAACATTGCCAAAGCTGAATAGATTAAAGTAAGCGCTCAGTGACTTGGCAGAATTCCCAGTCTCAAATAAGTGGGGCTAAATAGAATGCAAAGCAACAAATCTTTGGTCTAAATCATTTTCAGTTTTTTTTTGTTTTTTTTATTCAATATTACATACATAGTCAAGTCAGGATCTTTGAATAAAACTGTGTGTTCTGTCAAATAGTATCATTCTGTATGGCTCATATGCTTCCTATAACACCCCCTAGTGACAAAATTAGATTAAATAAGGAGCCTGGTGACTTTTGTTGTAGATATCACAAGTAAATCTTATTGAAAAGTAAAGCCATGCTTCTAATAAAACTAGAGAAAATTCCAGTGCTTAATAAGTAATAACTAGCTGTAGTTAAGAAATACATTGATTTGTGTGACTTCAAAGGACTTGCAGGATTCTAGATCATTTATAAGAAGAAAAAAATTAAATAAAGTTTATCAATATTTTCTATGTAATTTCTCCAAATTGTAAATACTCATATTTGCTGCTGATCACAGATCTAGTAAATTCTTCAGCATCTTGCTCTTGACAACCATACACTGGACTGAAGTTAGCCACAGACTACATGATTTTTCCATTCATTCTGACAATGAAGTAAATGAGAAATCCACGGGAGGGGGAAGTGTGTGCTGTATAAAAAATGGTTATTTCTATTATTATTTTTTAAATTTTTTTTAGAAAAGAAAAAAAAAAAATACGAATCATAAATGGCCTTCCCCCCCCCATTGGCTGCTGTTCCCCTCAATTCAGTAAAATACAACATACAACACATGCATTAGATATTTCTATGTGGCTCTGCGTGCGACTCTCCGATTCCTTTCACTATCCTCGTAAATTTTAATTTGTTGAAGGTATGAACCCCACTCCTTAGACGAGGGCTGGGAAGCAGAGCCCCAATACCTGACCACTATAGCTTTCGCTACCATCAATCCCCTCATCCAAATCCGCCTAACCTGATGGGGAACTTCCGTTTCCGAAGTATAGTCTCCAAAGATCACTATCAGGACCCCCGGATTATAGTTCATAGAGGATTCCTTTTGTAAAGCTAAGAAAACCTCTTCCCAATATTTTCTTATTTTACTACAACTCCAAAGCATATGTGCCATATTGAGTCATACTGACAATCAGAAACCAATTGATTCTCCAATTTATTTGGAGAATCCATCTATGGACTGGTATTGCAGCGATGACCTGTTCAAATGAATAATAATTCAAAAATACCATTTTATGGTTATTTGGTCATTTTGTTTTGTCTCACAATCAGAAATGGATAGTGACAAATACTTGAGACATCCTGAAAGGGCAGATATTTGACAGTGCTCTGAGTAGTCACGTTCAGGGCAGAAGAGGCAAATGCTTTTTAAAGGTGCATTTACACGGCCCGAGAATCGGGCAGATTATACGGAACGACCATTCCTGTGAATGCACTGCTGATCACCCCATGAGCAAGCAAAACGCAATCCTGTCATTCATGCAGGCGCAAGTGATCATTGCTTCTGGATAACGATCTGCTGCTCAGAAACCATGATTCTGTATGAGGACCAGGGATTGCAATAGTGTTCTCTTGTCCTCATACAGTGAAGGAGATTGCTGCAAAAATATATGCAATACGGTACTGTCTAACCTTGACTCAAAGAATTTACCTGATCTAATCTACTGTATATGAACATAAACATATGGTAAACACCCTCCAAGGTAATTGCTTACCATTCTATGCAAACTGGTAGTATATTATAAATTTACATTTGCCAAAAGTGACACAAATGAAAATACATAAGTATCACAGTGAAACTAGATCCATTTCAGGCCCCGAAAACTAAATTTTATTGCTGCTATACATCAGTATTTAGTAATGCCCTTCTGTTCATAATTGATTTTCGTTTATTTCATTTTATAGATAGGATGAATTACTGCATACCAGACTGTGGAAAGGAAATGCATGCGACTTCCATGAGACTTGGCTACTGGCCTATTTAATTCACAACTGTGGGACAATTAAACACTGCGTTTCTTCTTTTCATGTCCATGTCACTTCATTGCCCTCAGGGTTTAGTTTAATGGAAGGTCAATGTGTAATTTCATAAACCTGAAAGATTGTATTCAGGCTAATGTCATAATCCCTGCAAGAAACTAAAAAAATAAAAATAACCTAATGCATAGCCACAATAACTTTATAAAGCTTGCTTTCACTAAAATATTTTCTCTTTATATCATCCTGTGAGTTTTAATTGTAAAGTTTGTTGCACAATGTATATATATATATATATATATATATATATAGTGGGGATTCGCTATGGTAGTTAGGATAAGCGGGTGCAGTACAGAGGCAAAATACAAGTTCGTAATTCAAACTTCAGTGTTTATTCACATATGATGCCAAAAACGAAACGCCACTTTTGCAGCGTTGGTGTTAACTCACACCCAATGGCAAGTTAATAAAACAAAAGTCACCTTGGTGGCAGTTCTGCCTCAGAAAGTTCAAATACAGGCTTTAGGCAGCATGTTCCCCTGACACACGGGTCTCCTCTCTTCAGCCCAGCACAGGTCTCAGATCCCAGTACACAGACCCCCTGAGCTCCACTGTCAGACAGAGGTAATCCTCTTCACCTGGCAGTGATGGCTGATTTTTATGCCTGGCAAAACCAGGCCTGGAACGTGGGGAGTAGTCAACCATATAGCACCTTGACTACTCCTAGCAAGAGCCATCCCGGATCAGCTATTACAGCCATGCTAAGTACCAAGGTGTCAAACAGCAACTGCTGCTGACACATAAAAAACGTCTCTTACTCCACCGAGGCCAGGAACCTCGGTGACACGCACCTATCATCCACGATGATTCCTTGTACCTTCTTACAATATATATACAAAAAGGAAAACATAACATTAAAAATGTTTTTCAGTACTTACTTTATTGTATTACTCCACCTAACCTACATGGTTTTCATTTAGCTGCTTCTCAATAGACTTACACATCCGCTATTTCTGATTCTCTCCTCTTCCACATTGGTGTCAGATCACATTGTGATACATCTAACGTGGTGTAGGCTTGCTTGTTTCCTCCCTCAGTGTACATGTTGTCAACAGTGCCATCACATACATAGATATGTTCCTTACAGCGCATGCACAGTGTATGTTCCATGCATATATTGTGAGGAGTAGTGCTTTGAGCCTAAGAATATTACATGATCTGCGCCATATACATCATGAACGTACAGCAATCCAGCTGAAGTCATACAGTGTAACATGCCTCCAAACTGGAAGTTCCTCCTGAGAACTCAGGACATGTATATGATTGTACAGTATCAATGTCAAATCAAGCCCAGCTCAGTAACTGGGAGCAATTGAATAACTCCAGCCATCTTCCCATTGCCTCGGCCATGTTTGGTATGCAACAGTGTTGGAAATTAGGACGGAGTGGATGGAAATACAAAGTTGCTAGGATGTTTACCCGAAAAGAGATTTTGAGTCAGACCTGGTCTGCAGAAGATGCCATAAAGACAGTATCGTAATAGGTTATTACCATACTCACTGGCCTCCTCTTGCATCACAAGCTGGGGGGGGGGGGTTGTAATTTCTTTGGGGATCGCTAGCTTGATAGACTGACCGATATTTCTACTTCTCCAGGCAACCAGACTTATCTGTCACATAACGTATTAAGTTCTGTTTTTATCCCTTTTATTTTCCAAACTGTTATTTTGCATTATATGTATATGTTGTGTTTTCTATGATAACCCCTTGAATCTAAGTCAGTGATCCTGACACGCTGCTTTTAGGAACCCGTGCATTGCTAGTGTGTTTCTCACAGGTAGTTTCCCAAGTAGCAGAAAGTGTACACCTCCTATGTTTGGCTGCAGATATTCCACTGCTTCCACCCTGCTGTCTCATGGGAACACTTCCATCCTGCTGTCTCACGGGCATGCTTCCACCCTCGCCCCCTGATGATGATAATGCCCTCCTTCACCTGGCTCCCACTTGCAATCTGCTACAGCAATCTGAGTAGAACACTGTTCAAGTTAAAGCTTGCTGAATCCATTTGAATCACTAATCATCTGTCATGCCTTCAGCAATATTTCTTATATTTCATATGCTGTGTCCTTAAATACACTGCAAAGCATTGTGGGTGTTAATAGTACTGTATTTTATGTATTATGTGCATGCATAAAAAAAAAATACGGTGAAAAACTGTTCCATGTAAAATGAAATCAAAAGACAAGGGGGCACTGCCTCCGACTGGAGAAGAAAAAGTTCAATCTCTGGAAACGTCAAAGGTTCTTTACTGTGGAATAGACTTCCTCAGGACGTGGTCACAGCAGAAAAAGTGGACAGTTTTAAAAAGGGTTTAGATGAATTCTTAAAAGTAAACAACATTAATGCTTATGAAAACGTGTAGAAATCTAAGTCTCACTACCTTCTGGGATTCGCGTCCCCACCTATAAGGGATAGGTTGAACTTGATGGACTTATGTCTTTTTTCAACCGTATTAACCTGTTCCGGACATAGGGCGTACAGGCATGCCCTGATGTCCAGGTACTTAAGGACACAGGGCGTACCGGTACATCCTATGTATTTCCAATCACCGCTGCTCGGCGGGCGGTGATCGGAACCCGGTGCCTGCTCAAATCATTGAGCAGGCACCTGGGAACAATGCGCCGGGGGGTCCCCAGTCTAGGCCATTGCAGCAAACCACAGGTCAATTCAGACCTTGCTGCGTTTCCGGGTTATTCGGGTCTCTGGGGACCCGATAACCCAGAACAGGATGGTGATCGGTGGTGTGATAATACACCACCAATCACCATCCTGCGATCCTGAGACATCACCTCTCAGGATCGGCTCTCATTGGCTGCAGGGGCGAGCGGGCCATTCAAATTAGGAGCTCAGGATTCAGGGATTGTCAGCCAGCACCCCATCTTTTCCCCAGCACCCCCATCTGTGCACCCAGGTATTTAGGGAAAGGTTAGGTTAGGCAGGGATATTCAGGGAAAGTTAGTGGAAGAAAAAACTAAAAATGTTTCTGATTGCATCACCCTACATCGGGTGTCTGGGGTCCACAGCACAGCTGTGTGACCCTAGACCCCCCCCAGGGGTGCTGCAGCTTGCCCCCTGCCCCCCCTTTCCCCTACAACTTTTTTTGGGGCGCAAGCATTTTTTTTGTTGTTTTATATTTTTTTTTGCATACGCTGACTGTGGCCAGCACTCTTAGCGTCCGGCCACTGATAGCGCATCGCACACCCCACCGCTGATCAAATTCGGACGGTTGATCATCGATTTTGAATTATTTGTATTTATTTATTTTTTCATATTTTTTGCTCTTTTTTAGTTAGTCTTTTTCTGTTCGGTTTAGGGTAAGTTCACAAACACCCGTGCCCCCACACACACGCACACCAAATAAAGTTTATCACGCACACACACACGCACACACACACTCGCCTATGGCCCGCCGGATGTTCTCGGCCGAGGAGCTTGCCTCCGACTCCAAGAGTCCCAGTGGGGACGAGGATGACCCCACTTTCCTTTTGTCATCCTCGTCCTCCTCATCATCTAGCGATGATGATGAGCCCCCAAGGCGGCGGAGACGCTGCCAGGCGAAGCAAGGGGACCGCCATGCTAGGGACGAGCAGCTCTGTGGCTCGTACTAGTTTTCCGGCCCACTAGTTAAGTCCACCGAAGCCCCCTGCCGGTGAACTTGTCTGGTATACCCCAGAGCGTTTTGAGCCTGTGATTCCTGATTTTGTAGGCCAACCAGGAATCCAGATTTCCACAGTGGGCTTCACTGAATACGACTACTTTAGTCTTTTTTTCAGTGACCACTTTGTAAATCTAATAGTGGAGCAAACAAACCCGTACGCCCAACAGTTTGTTGCTCAACACTCGGGCTCCTTTTTGGCTAGGCCCGGTGGCTGGACCCCCAGAATGTCCCCCCACTCTGGGTGTTAGCGGGAAACTTGTGTGGGACCTTATGCACCCACTGCTAGATAAGGGTTACCACCTGTACCTGGATAACT